>NW_022681465.1:36675571-37875571 GCF_009764315.1 Trachypithecus francoisi
ACCATCCTGGCTAATACGGTGAAACCCCGTCTCTACTAAAAATACAAAAACTAGCCGGGCGAGGTGGCGGGCGCCTGTAGTCCCAGCTACTTGGGAGGCTGAGGCAGGAGAATGGCGGAAACCCAGGAGGCGGAGCTTGCAGTGAGCTGAGATCTGGCCACTGCACTCCAGTCCGGGCGACAGAGCGAGACTCCGCCTCAAAAAAAAAAAAAAAAAAAAAAAAAAGAAAATTAATAAACCCAAATCATACGCTTTTCATGAGATTCTGAAAATAATTTAGTACATCTTTAACAAAAGAAAACAGATACTGAATATTATCCAAAAAATATTAAAATCTAAGCAGTAATTGAGAATCAACTTATAATTTCTTTTCTAAAAGAGCATTGCTTTCTGGCATTAAAAACAGAACATTAGCCAAGAAGGAGACGTAATCCTTGTACCAAAAATTGGATTATGCCCTCTGGAATTGTAAGTTAGCTATCCACAATTTGTTTAGAATGTATGCTCATTGCCTGTGTTTCTACTTTCAGCATTGCTGTGGAAATGCTTTTCATTTGAATTTCTCTGTTTCTGAAAATGCCACATTATTATACTATCGTAAACTGTAAATATCATGTATGGGAAACATATTTGAATGTTTGTTATTTAACATGCTGTGCACAGACAAGCCACACAGTCATCACATTGGGACCATTAGACATACAGAATTAAGGGCCCACATCAGATCTACTGAATCAAAATCTGAATTTTGGCAAAAATCTCCAAGTAATTTCAGTACATAGTACAGTTTTAGAAGCACTGCTTTAGCCACTTCCTAGTATTTAATCAGCCTTCTATATGAGTTAATAATTTCTCAGTAATTTCTTTTAGTTATTTATAAATTTAACTCAAGCTACCAAATACACTTGCCAAAAGAATGACATCACTACAGTTAATAAATGGAGATAATTGTCTCCGCAGGTTAAATGTCCTGTTAGGAAAAAAAAAAAAAAAAGCCATATTGAATGAAAAGAAATCTTAGAAAAACTGTGAAACAGACCTAGTTGATCTTTTGTGATCTGACACTATCCTCACCAATGTCCAGAACTCCCTCACAAATATCCATATTCCTTTAAAACACATTCCTTTCTGTATTACTTTTCTACATTGATTTTTTTTCTTTAAGAAGATTAATTTTGCCAAATTTTGTCATCTCAAAATGTTTTATTAAATATACTTTATATTTAAAACAAAATATTCTTTCTCTTTCTGATGTGTTTGTTTTATTATATATAAAAATTGCACACAAAAAATTACAAGAAATATGAAGTATTTTAAAATAACCATAGAACCACAAGAATCATCCATTTGAAAAGAAAGAAGCCCTATGCGCTTCTCCCCCAAAAGACACATTTTTTAAAACTTTCATTTTAGGTTCAGGGGTACATGTGCTGTTTTGTAAACTCATTTCACAGGGGCTTGATACACAGAATATTTTGTCACCTAAGTACTAAGCCTAGTACCCAATACTTACTTTTCTGTTCCTCTCCCTTCTCCCAAACTCTACTCTCTGGTAGGCCCCAGTGTCTCCTCTTACCCTCTTTGTGTTCATGTGTTCTTATCATTTAACTCCCACCTATAAATGAAAATATTTGGTATTTGTTTTTCTCTTCCTGTGTTAGTTTTCTAAGAATATTGGCCTCCAACTTCATCCACATTCCTGCAAAGAACATTATCTTTTTCATTTTTATGGCTGCATAGTATTCCATGTTGCATGTATACTACATTTTCTTTATCTAGTCTTCCACTAATGGGCATTTAAGTGTATTCTATGTCTTTGCTATTGCGAGTAGTGCTGTAATGAACGTACACATGCATGAGTCTTTATGACAGAAAAATTTATATTCCTTTGGGTATATACCAAGTAATGGGATTGTTGGGTTGAACGGTACTTCTGTTTTTAGGAATTGCCACACTGCTTCCCACAATGATTGAACTAATTTACCCTCCCATCAACAGTGTACAAGCATTTCCTTTTCTCTGAAACCTCACCAGCGTCTGTTTTTCATATGATTCTTGGCCACATATATGTCTTCTTTTGAAAAGTGTCTGTTCCTAAACTTTGCCCACTTTTTAATAGTGTTGTTTTTTTTTTTTTTTCCTTATAAATTTAAATTTCTTATAGAGGCTGAATATTAGATCATTGTCAGAGGCATAGTTTGCAAAAATCTTCTCCTGCTCTGTAGGTTGTCTGTTTACTCTGTTGATCATTTCTTTTGTTGTGCAGAAGCTCTTTATATTAATTAGACCTCATTTGCCAAATTTGGTTTTTGTTGTGATTTCTTTGGCATCTTCAACATGAAATCTTTGCCCATGCCTATGTCCTCACTGGTTGTCTCCCAGGGTTTTTATAGTTTTGGGTGTTACGTTTAAGTCTTTAATCCATCTTGAATTGATTTTTAATATGGTCTAAGGAAGGGGTCCAGTTTTAATCTGCATATGGTTAGCCAGTTATTCCAGCACCATTTATTGAATAGGGAGTCCTTTCCCCATTGCTTGTTTTTGTCAGCTTTGTAACAGATCAGATGGTTGTAGGTGTGTGGCCTTGTTTCTGGGTGATGTATTCTGTTCTTGGTTTTATATGTCTGTTTATGTACCAGTACCATGCTCTTTTGGTTACTGTAGCCCTATAGTGTAGTTTATAGTCAGGTAGCATGATGGTTCCTGCTTTATCCTTTTTGCTTAAGATTGCGTTGGCTATTTGGGCTCTTTTTTGGTTCCATATGAATTTTTAAATAGTTCCATATGAATTAAGCTAAATATGAGTTAGTTAAAAAGTTCCATAAGAATTTTTAAATGTGAAGAATGTTATTGGTAGTTTGATAAAAATAGTACTGAATCTGTAAACTGCTTGGGTCAATACGGCCATTTTAAGGATATCGGTTCTTCCTGTCTGTGAGTGTGGGATATTTTTCCAGTTGTTTGTGTCATCTCTGATTTCTTTGAGCAGTGTTCTGTAATTCTTTTTGTAAAGATCTTTCACTTTCCTGGGTAACTGTATTCCTAGGTTTTTTGTTTTTTTTTTTTTAATGGCAAATGTGAATGGGATTGTACTCCTGACTTGGCTTTTGGGTTGGGTGCTGTTTAGTGTATAAGGATGCTACTAATTTTTGTATATAATTTGGTATCTTGAGACTTTGCTGAAGTTGTTTATCAGCCTCAGGAGGTTTTGGGCTGAGACAATGGAATTTTCTAGATATAGGATCATGTCATTTGCAGAGACAGGTTGACATCCCCTCTTCCTATTTGGATGCCCTTTATTTCCTTTTCTTGCCTGATTGCTATGGCCAGGACTTCCAATACTGTGTTTGAATAGGAGTGGTGAGAGAGGGCATTCTTTTCTTGTGCTGGTTTTCAAGGGGAATGCTTTTGGCTTTTGCCCATTCATTATGATGTTGACTGTGGGTTTGTCACAGATGGCTCTCGTTATTTTGAGGTATATTCTGTCAATACCTAGTTTGTTGAGAGTTTTTCACATGAAGCAATGTTGAATTTTATCAAAAACCTTTTCTGCATTTATTGAAATAATCATGTGGTTTTTATCCTTAGTTCTGTTTATATGTTGAATCATGTGTATATTAAACCAATCTTACATCCCAGGGATAAAGCCTACTTATCATGGTGTATTGCTTTTTGATGTGCTGCTTGATTCCGTTTGCCAGTATTTTCTTGAGGATTTTTGCCTCAATGTTCACTACGGGTTTTGACCGGAAATTTTCTTTTTTTGTTATGTCTCTGTGGGGTTTTGGTATCAGGATGATGCTGGCCTCATAGAATTAATTGGGGAGGAGTCCCTCCTCTTCAATTTTTTGAAATAGTCTCAACAGGAATAGTACCAGTTCTTCTTTGTACATCTGGTAAAATTTGGCTGTGAATTCAACTGGTCCTGAGCTTTTTCGCTTGGTAGACTGTTTATTACAGATTCAAAGTTTGGAGCTTGTTATTGGTCTGTTCAGATATTTCATTTTTTCCTGGTTTAGTCTTGGGTTATGTGTCCAGAAAAGTATCCATTTCTTCTTCACCACATTGTTTTGTCACCATTGTGTGTGTGGTGGATATAGCTTTGCCTTCCCAGGCAGCATGCATATGCCTGTGCACACTGCCATGCCACTACTGCCAGAGTGAACGCAGCCCATCTTCCCTACTCCCAAGCCCCACCGCAGGACCCTTGTTGTCAGAGCATTCACAGGCATAGATTAAGAAAATGTGGCACATGTACACCATGGAATACTATGCAACCATAAAAAAGGATGAGTTCATGTCCTTTGTAGTGACATGGATAAAGCTGCAAACCATCATTCTGAGCAAACTATTGCAGGGACAGAAAACCAAACACTGCATGTTCTCACTCATAGGTGGGAACCGAACAATGAGGACACTTGGATACAGGGCGGGGAACATCTCACACTGGGGCCTGTCATGGGGTGGGGAAGTAGTGGAGGGTTAGCATTAGGAGAAATATCTAATGTAAATGACGAGTTAATGGGTGCAGCAAACCAACATGGCACATGTATACATATGTAACAAACCTGCATGTTGTGCACATGGACCCTAGAACTTAAAGTATAATAATAATAATAAAAGAAAATTTATAAAGAGGTTTCTGTGTTTGTCCAGAATAGTAAAACATTAATATCTCTTCATGAGTTAAATGTTAAACTTCTAGAATGTGTGACTTGAATTGCTGTAGATTATGTAGTGGCTATTTTTATCAGACATTAATACCTTTGTATTCATTATGCCATAAACATACTTTCCCATTGTTTGTAAGAAACTGTTGATAGAGATAGGGTAGAGACCTTCCTGATGGGCACAGGTTAATGTTATAATCAGTATGTTTTAGATATGGTAGAAAATATTTGGTTGGAAATTTGTTATTTAGTACACCTGGGCTGGGTGCAGTGCTTCCTGCCTGTAATCCCAGCACTTTGGGAGTCAAGGCAGGAGGATTGCTTGAGTCCAGGAGTTCAAGGCTGTAATGAGAGATGATCATACCACTTCACTCCAGCTGGGGTGACAGAGCATGACCCTGTCTCAGAAAAAAAAAAAAAAAGAAGAAGAACTTTACATGTGTGCCTTAAAAGACATACTGACTGAATCTAATTTGCCATCCTGAAAGAGAAAACCTTGGGCCATCTAGAAAACAGGCATACTCCCATTAAAATATTGTAGTACCAATTGGTTTGGAATGTGATTTTGCAGGTGGGTAAGGAACCTGTTTGGATGAACGGAGGCAAGATGGTGCACTTCCGGGTTCTTCATCCCCCCAACTTTTCCCGCCCGCGCGAAAATGCAGCCGGCAACCCGGGAAGGTGCAGACCAACTAGGCATGCGCCAGGTGATGTCAATCCGAAGAGACCAAGATTTACCTGGTCACACCTGCGGAACGCCCCCGACATGCCCGTGCCCCGCCTATCGCCCTCCCACTCCTAGAAAAGCCGCTCGGGACGAATGCCACGCACAGACTTCCCAGCTTCCCCACTGCGGTCGGGACTGTCGGAACTCCATCCGAGAGCTACACGGTCGACTCTGTGGGCCTCATTTGCCGGATGCCGACAGATCTCTCCCCACTCACCTTCTTCCCCTGAAGCTAGGTGACCAAAATAAACTTGCAATTTTGCTCCTACACTTGCCTACTCGCTGGTTCTTTTGTGCCCGCTCTGGTGGTCTTAGAAAAACAAGTCAGAACCTCAGTCCTCTAATGTCCTGTACAGCACTTAGACTCTTTCTGCATGATAAGCATCACAAGGAGAACAGCACACAAAATATGAAACTAGTTGCAAACATTCTTAGATGTAGTCCAGTGAGACAAAACACTTGCATAAGAAGTCAGGCAAAACAGATTTATCACTCAAAGATAGGCAGCAATGACAAACAGAGGCACATGCAGGGTGCTCCCAGGATCTGTCACCATGGTGCAACATGGTGCATGTGCAAATAAGACCTCACCCACCCTCACAGTAGTGAGTTAAATTATTTAATATTTTAGACAACTTAATCTAAATTATTACACTGCCTCTTTCCTAGTTATCTTTGTTTCTTTCAGCAAGGATAAGAATTAACAACTGTAGCACAGGTCTTGCAGTATATTTAAGAGCCTGATGGTATGATCTCAAGAAAATGTAGGCAATTGTTCCTAGTTCTAGTTCAGAGATGTCTGCTCAGGAAAATACCTGCAGCAGAATGTGTTATTATTTTAAACTAGAACGTACTGTTCTAATTATTACTTAAAATCCATGTTATGTCATCCTTTGCCTTACATTAAATAATACATGTTTTCATTTTTTTTAGATTGCTTTTTTCTTCCATTTCAAATCTGTCTTTGCTGCAAATTATAATAGAAAAGCTAAGGACTAATTAAATATTAAAATATCTAAATGTGATAATAATAAGAAATTATTACAAAGATAAGTGCAGAGTCTATAGAAATAATATAACCAAAACTGAAGAGAAACTTTTTTTTTTGAGACAGAGTCTTGCTCTATTGCCCAGGTTGGAGTGCAGTGGTATGATCACAGCTCACTGTAACCTCAAACTCCTAGGTTCAAGTAATCCTCCTGCCTCAGCCCCCTGAGCAGCTAAGACTACAGGCATGCTCCAGCATGCCCAGCTGTTTTATTATTAGTAGTATTATTGTAAAGATGAGGCCTTGCTTGTCTTGAACTCGTGGACTTAAGTGATCCTCCCACTCAGCTTCCCAAAGTGTTGAGATTACAGGCATGAGCCACCACACCCAGATTGAAAAAATAATAATTTTTGCTATAATCTCTAGAACCTGATATTTAAGAGCAGAAGAATAGGTTTTCATTTGTTGGAAACTAATATAAGAAATAAGTCTGAATGTGACAAGATATTTTTGTGCCATCACATTTTAACATAAGATGGAAAAAGAATGTCTTCTCACTTATTTAAATGTATGTCCTTGTTTTTTAGCTGACATTTCAAAACAACACAAATTTTTTTTTTTTCATTTCATTGAGTGCATTTGACTCTGCCTATATGGCAAAATTTAATTAGAAAATTAAATTAGAAAATTTAGGACATAAAAGAATCATTGATACACTAATATATGATCACCCATTTCATCACTTAGCAACTTCACTTTCTAATACCATCAACTCTATTTTTATCTATGCAAAGGAAACAAAGTGGAAATGATTTTTCCTAATACTTACAAAGAAAAGGCAATTTACTTTTGGTCTCTACAAATCTGATTTCTAAATACAGTCCTTTATGTACAAATCCTCAGATGAAAGGATCTATTATTTATTTATTATTGATTTACTTAGTCCGTAACTTACTGTTAGGCAATATACTAGATGCCACTGAAATAAAGACTAAGATGAAATCATTGCCCTCAAAAATTCTAAGCCAAGTGGGAGAGATAGACAAGTGCATTAGGAGGCACAAAACTGCATGTCCCTTTTGATCATGGGTATGGAAATGTTCCTATTAAAGGTGAAAGAAGTTGGGGGAGAAAAAAATGGTAGGGGACGACTTTATAGAGGAGGTGACGCTTAAGCTGATCCTTGAAGGATGAATAGGAGCTCCCCAGTAGAGCAATAAGAAAAAGGGACTTCCAGACTGATGAGGCTTTGTGATCACAAGCAGCTTAGCAAAGCTAGAATACGGTGTAAGTATAAGAGTATAGCGAAAGAGGACTCTGACAGTTGGCCCGATCCTGAAGGGCTTTGAATATCAAGGCAGAGAGGCTCATAAAAAATGGGCATTTTGGTTGGATTAAAGCAAGCAAGGGATATATTTGGGTTTTGGATAGAACCCTTTGTATTTCTGTGGAAGATGAATTTGAAAGGAACAATATTGGAGGCAGGGACATGAATTATGATTTACTGCAACCACACAAAGGAGAAACTGTTCAGCCAATGTCTAAACTAAAGAAGATAGACAGGACAAAGAGCATGGAATAGATCTGAATATGTCCAAGGAGGTAAAATAGGCAGAACCTAGAGACAGTTTGGATTTGAGCCATAAATGTGAGGTAGGATAAGTTTTTAGCTTATGTCATTGCAGTGGATTTACTGAATAATTATAGAAGACAAGGATGGGTTATTTTTGTTGTTGTTCTTACTTTTGTTTGTTATTTTTGTTTGAGAGTGACGAAAGAGAAAAATGGTAAGTTTAGTGATGTTCAGTAAGCAATCAGTAATACTTGTTTTCAGTGATGATTTTCAAAATATTTATCAATCAGTTCAACAGGCCAGTGGGGGAGAAGGTGTTTGTGCAGAGCCCTAGAGTCCCTGCAGTGTCAGGTATCAAGTCATTAGTTACTCGATTGTAGGGAGATTTGGGCCAAGACACTGTGGTGAGAGGGTGTGGTCATAGGGCTTAGTCAGAGACTGTTAACTAACTGATATAGAAGTGTTTCAAAATTTTAGCAACTATAATAGCCATAGGGTACATACAAGCTAAATATCATCCCCAAGCAAAGGGAGGAAAAAAATACCAAAATTTTTAAAAGCTGTAGTTCTTTCCTCATTTGAAGATAAAGGGGCAGAATATGCCTTTGGTGGAGAATGTTCATTTGAATGGGAGCACGTTAATGGGTATTTTATCTATGCAAAGGTATGTCTCAGGCCCAGGGCCATCCCCTGAAAGGTAGAGGTTTAGGCAAAAGTGAGATAAAATGCTTTGAAGAATAAAGCAAAAGACTTTTTCATATATTGAAAAAAAGATGTTTTGCCTCAAACGGGTATTTTGATACTAGAACATTTTCCACTTTCTCTAAGGGGAAATAAAAAAAGAACATAAAAAGGATGAGTGGGCCCCAGCACATTACGACTGACCATGTCTGGGTAGAGGGACAGTTGGCAGGGCACTTCAACAACAAAAAAAGGCCTCAGACAAAAGAGAAGCCATGATTTGATGGCCAATGAAAGCAAAGCAGAAGTTCCATACAATAAACAATGAGCAGCAATTTAGGTTCCCTCTGAGGATATTATAACTTGGGGAGGTACTAGGCTTCCTGAAGTGAGACAGGATGAAGGTGCAACCTATGGTTAAATGGATATTAAATGAGAAGTAAGAAAAAACTAGAAAAAACTCAGGAAACCTTGGGTATCATACAGATATGTAGTATTTAACATAGCTGTGGGATTTATAGGATTGAGTCTTGCAGTGAGAAGTCATCTTATAATTGAATATGGTTAAATAATTGAGAGTTTGAAGAATCAGGAGAACCGAGGATGAAACTGCCGAATGCTAGTATCTATGGAACAGATGGAGAAAGATTCACATTCAAGAAACACCAAGGAGTGAGTCTGAAATGCAGACGATTCAGTGACTGAATTTTTGAAGAAACTAAGAAAAAAAGATTTTGAACGTGTGCATGATCAGGGAAGTTAAGTAAGATAGGACTGGAAAGAATCAACAGTATTTGGTAATAAGGAAGCCATTAGCAAGCAATAAGAAAGGGCTCCTAGTGATGTACCGAGGACCTTAACCTATTTGTAGTGAGTTGAAGAAGGAAAGCACAATACAGATAATGAAATAGTAAATTTAGACCACATTCTTGCTAAACAGATGTAGGAAAAAAATGAATGACATAAGGCAAGAGCTAAAAAATTACTGGGTTAAGAGATGTATTTCTTTTAAGATGGGATAAAGCTAAACCTATTTATATTATGGAGAAAGCAATGAGGGAGCAAAGGAAAATGAAGGAGAGCAGAGGAAAAATAAAAAGTGATGGATGAGCTCAGAAGGATAGAGACTGATGGCAATCCAAACACAGTTAGGGGATGACATTGAGTAGGAAGAAGTAACTCTCCTCCACTGGTGCAATCTTTGTCTCTTTATCTCAAGTTTCATAGCTAGAAAACACAGATGTGTCAGCAAGTGAGACACTGCAAGAGTACACCTCTCAGTAAATCAATGTGTAATAACTGAAGTTCTTCTGCAGAATTTTAAAAATAGTTTTCAATATCTAAGGCAATACTTCATATGGAAGAGTTATTCCTCTAGGATACTATTTGAATAGTGATCATGTTTTAAGAATTAGTGTGTAAGTCAATCACCCACAATACTGCCATCAGTAGGATGATTATAGGTCATTTTATTTGTAGAGAGAAAACTCTAAGTTTCCCATCAAAAAAATAGCCATTTGTTTTTAAAAGGAAAAATTTCCATATAATTGATCCCCATAAGAATGGAGCTTGTGGGCCTGGCGCTGTGGCTCACACCTATAATCCAAACATATTGGGAGGCCGAGGTGGGTGGATCACCTGAGGTCAGGAGTTCAAGACCAGCCTGGCCAACATGGTGAGACCCCATCTCTACTAAAAACATAAACATTAGCCAGGTGTGGTGGCAAGCTCCTGTAATGCTAGCAACTCAGTAAGCAGAGACAAGAGAATCCCTTGAACCCGAGAGGCAGAGGTTGCAGTGAGCCGAGATTGTGCCACTATACTCCGGCCTGGGTAAGAGAGCAAGACTTCATCTAAAAAAAAAAAAAAAATCAAGAAGAGTTTGTATTTTTTTTTAATTTTAGCAATTATGTAGTTCTCAAAACCAGTAAGGTAAATGGCTGATTTGGGTTTATAAATCGCTAAATCATATCATCAAAAAGAAGCATATCCTAGTAGTTAAAAGAGTGAATTAGAAAACGAGACTGCCTAAGACATAGGATTGAATCCCTTTTCTTGAGCAAATTAGCAAATCTAAGTCTCAGTGCCTTCATCTGAAATAAGAGAATAAAAATCGTACTCATTTTACAAAATAGTTAACAGGTGTAATTATACACACATATATACACACACCCCTAAGTGTATATATATGTGTAACACGTGGAATAGCACCTGGCCTATAGCAAGTGTTTATGAGTATTTGTAATTTTTATAGTAAAATTGCATTTGGGGTAGCTAAGAAATTTATTTCTCACAGGTCACTGAGTTTCTTCACTGGAGATGTTCAAGAATCAGCTAGAAAATGAAATTATCCAATGACGTTTTCTAGAATTCACAAAAACTCTAAGATTTTGAGATTTTTATCATTTTCATGTTAAAGATAGAAAAAAATGTAGTGACAATCTTTATTAGACCCGAGACAAGCAGTAAGTAAATAAATCCAAAGGCTCCAGACCACCTACCTCATCATGATCAGCATAAGTTGGAAAATCAACTTAGATTTATTGTGTGTGTGCTAAGTGTGTTACAGAAAATACTACCGAAAGGAATTTGAACAGGTATCTGTTGTTAAAGTCAGTCACTGACAGTTTGTTATGCATCTGGTTGACCTCTTCTGAGGTAAACAAGCCATTGGAAATATGGAAACCCAATTCTGAATCTCCGTGGAGCCCTATGAGGCACACGGATGGATACAGAGTAGAGAAGTGTAGACCAAATAGGTGACATTTTGATAATACATTCTTTTGAAAGTGACATCAAGAAAAGGAGATCTTTACCAGCTGTGTCTTGGAATGTCAGTGTGGCACTTCGGGGACTCACTGAACTCTTTATCCGATTGAACTTTTAACCTTCATTGATCTAAAATTCTTGTTCTAAAACAAAACCAAGAAAAAACAAAGGTTGCCTTTCTCTCATAAATCCCTCAAGGAGAAACAGACATACAGTCATAAATTATTAATTTTCTGCCTTTGAAAAATGAAAAAAGTGGCATCTCGTACAATGTCTGCAACCTTATTATTGTTTAATTTTTTCTTCATATACTACCTTGGAATTATACTACAATGAGATTAGAAAGTCATACTCAGAAACCTAATGGATATTCAGGGGAGTGGAAAAGCACTGGCACACCTTGGAAAATAATTCACTTTTTAAATGCATATCGCAATTATAGTTTAATTACAATTTTTAAATGAAGGATAATCAGAATGTCACCCCTAATGATAATGGCCAATTGAATTGGAACATGGTTTTGTAAATAATCCCATTGGTTTCAAGCAAATACTAACGAACCACATTTTCCATCTTAAGTTGGAGCTTTTAGTGTCTTTCTTTTTCAAATTTTCAAAAATAAATTTCACTCTGTATATTGAAGGTATACAACATGATATTATAAGATATATATATATGTTAAGTCATATACATATATATGACCTAATGCTGCTGATAGGTTCTCAGAAACTGCAACTTTAATTGAAATTACATATAATTAAACCAATTTTACCAAAGATTAATTCATGTAAACAAGAATTAAGTTCCTATATATTTCTGGTCACAAAAACCAACAAACTTCTAAAAATACTTCTAATATTTAACATTGACACAACTGTGAGCTAAACATACATTTAGTAAAAACAAGTAAGATATTTATTTATCCAGTTATTCTAGCTCAAGATTTCGAGTGGCTGGAGCCACTCAAAATCCCAGCAGTGCAGTACACAAAGTGGAAACCCACTTTGGACAGGAAGCCTTACCATCACAGGATGCACTCATATACACACTCACACTCATTCAGACTGTGACAATTTAGACATACCAATGAACCTAACGTGTGTATCTTTGAGATGTGGGAGGAAACAGGAGAACCTGGAGAAAACCCATGCAAAATATTGGGAAAACATGCAGACTCCAAACAGACAGGATCCAAGGTCCAGAATCATCTTTTTTTCTCATCAACACTATACTAAAATGACTTGAATGGATAGGATGTTATTTGAGGACCTGCTGCATATAGTAAAGTGGTTACTAAAGTATAAGAAATCAACATATCCATCCTCTCACATAGTTACCAGTTTTTCCTTCTGTGGCAACAGTACTCTACTGTAGTACTGTAGTACAGAATCAGCTGTAATCTACTCATCTAGCAAAACTCCAGAATACAATATTCCATTATCAACTATAGTCCTCATTTGGGACATTAGATCTTTCAACTTGTTTGTCCTACATATTTGCTACTTTGTATCTTTTAACCTCCATCTCTCTATTTCTTCTGCTGACCTTAACCCTGAAAACCACTGTTTTATTTTCTGTCTCTATGTATTTGACTTCTTAAAGATTCTATATATTAGAAGAATTATGCATTTTTTTGTTGTTGTTGTTTTTGTTTTTGTTTTGTGTCTGGCTTATTTTACTGAGCATAATGTCCTCCAGGTTTATCCATGTTGTGGCAAATGGAAGAATTCCCTTCCTTTTGAAGGCTAAGTAATACTCGTGTGTGTGTGTGTGTGTGTATCAGTTTCTTTGCTCATTTGTCCATTGATAGACACCTAACTTGTTTCCATGTCTTAGCTATTGTGAATAGTGGTGCAATGAATAGAGTTCAGCTCTTTTAACAAGATGGTGATTTCATCTCAGAAGAGGGATAGCTGGATCATATGATGGTTCTATTTTTCATTTATTTAGGAATCTCCACACCATTTTCCACAATGGCTGCACCAATCCACATTCCCACCAAGAGTATACAAGCATTCCCTTTTCTCTACACACTTGTTCCCTTTAGTTTTTTTGATAATAGTCATTCTGACAGGTGTGAGAAAAATCTTGTAGTGGTTTTGATTTGCATTCCCCTGATGATGAGTATCGATGTCAAAACAAATCCCCAAATTCACAGGACACATGAGATTCTTAATAAGCATATGAAGTCATATCTATACAAATAGATGTCTGTTTCTGGAACACAGTTCAAAGGATAACGGTTTTCAATTAAACATTTTTCAAATCGACTTTATTATCTTTATTCTCACTAAAATGGATGAATCATGCCTTCTCTATCAAGAGGCAAATAGAAAACATATTTATAAATCAAATATTACATAAACGTTTAGTATGCAGAATATACAAATTCTGTAACTCTTAAAACTCAGCAACCAAAAGACAAATTATCAATTAAAAATGACAAAATACTTGAATAGACCATTTTTCCAAAGAAGATATAGAAATATCCAATAAAGCATGAAAAGATGAGAATACTGTTCTCAAGGTTTATCTATGCTGTAGCATGGACAAATACTTTGTTACTTTTTCTGACTGAATAATATTCCATTGTATGCATGTGCCGCAAAGAAAGACAAATGAGATAATTAAATTAAAAAGCTTCTGAACAACCAAAGAAATAATCAACAGAGTGAACAACTTGCAGAATGGAAGAAAATATTTGCAACTTATGTGTCCAACAAAAGACTAATATTCAGAATCTACAGGAAACTCAAACATCTCAACAACGACAAAAACCCAAATAAGCCCAATAAATAGTGAGCAAAGGACATGAAAAAGATATTTTTAAAGCCATGCAAGTAGCCAACAAGCATATGAAGAAATGTTCAACATCACTAGTCGTCAGAGAAATGCAAATTAAAATCATTATGAGGCTGGACACAGTGGCTCATGCCTATAATCCCAGCACTTTCGAAGGCAGATCGTTTGAGTCCAGGAGTTCAAGACCAGCCTGGCCAACATGGCAAAACTCCATTTCTAATAAAAATACAAAAAATAGCTAGGAATGGTGGTGTACACTTGTAGTCCCAGTTACTCAGGAAGCTGAGGCATGAGAATCGCTTGAACCCAGGAGGCGGAGGTTGCAGTAAGCCAAAATCACACCACCGCACTCTAGCACTCTAGCCTGGGCAACAGAGTGAGACTGTCTCAAAACAACAACAACAACAACAACAAAAGCCACTATGATATACCCTCCAATACCAGTTAGAATGGCTGTTATTAGAAAGTAAAAAAAATACCAATTGTTGCTGAGGATGTGGAGAAAAGGAAACACACACTGTGGGAATGTAAATTAGTATGACCATTATGGAAAACAGTATGGAGATTTCTTAAAGAACTAAAAATAGAGCTACCATGCTACCGTTTGATCCAACAATCCCATTACTGGTATCTACCCAAAGGAAAAGAAATCATTATACCAAAAAAGATACTTGCACTCATGCTTACTCCAGCACTATTCACAATAACAAAAATATGTAATTAACCCAAATTCCCATCCATAAATGATTGAATAAAGAAAATGTGACATATATATGTGTATATATATATATATATATATACACCATAAAACACTACTCAGTCATTAAAAACAAAAAGGAATAAAAGCATGTATTTTCCAACAACATGAATGGAACTAGGAGCCATTATCCTAAGCAAAATTAACTTAGAAGTCAAATGCTGCATATTCTTATTTATAAGTGGGAGCTAAACAATGTGTACACATGGACATAAAGAAGGGAATGATAGACTTTAGAGACTTGAAAGGGTGGGAAGATGGAAAGGGGGTGAGGAATGAGAAGTTATTTAATTGGTACAATGTACATTATTTGAGTGATGGCTATACTAAAAGCCCAGATTTCACTGCTATGCAATATATTGATCTAACAAAATAGTACTTGTACCACCTAAATCTATATTTTTAATAAATTTCTCTTCTGGACATTTCATATAAATGAAATAGTACACTATGTGCACCTTTGTGTCTGGCTCCTTTTCCTTAATATAATGATCTCAAGGTTTATCCAAACTGAGCATGTGTCAATACTTTATTCCTTATATAGCTGAATAATATTACACTGTATGAATACCACCTCTTTATTCACTCATCCATTAATAGACATTTGGATTGTTTCCATTTTGGGGGCCAGTATGAGTAACACTGCTACCAGCATTCCTGTACAAGTGTTTGGGGGGTATATGTTTTTATTCCTCTTGAGGATATATCTAGGACTGGAATTGCTCGATTATAGGATAACTCTACACTTAATATCTTGAGGAACTGTCAAACTGTTTTCCAAAGTGCCTGCACCATTTTACATTTCTCAGTTTAATAATTCAGCTTCTCTCTGTGTGTTCTAATTCTCATATGCAAAATCAGTAGAAGGTTTTCCTCTACTCCTCTTTATTAGGGTTTCACCAAAACTCCAGGCTTAAGATTATGGAATTGGAGGGAAATGATTATTTGAAAGGGCAAAATAGCGATTAAATGGAGCTGTAGCAAAATAAGGTTACATTACTTGGCTAAGTTAATTGAAAGACATAGAAGTCTGTACTTGACATATGCAGATGTAATCAGAATCATGTTTATGTGCACACAGGTACAATGATTGATTATTTTAAAATCTTAGGAGTTGTATTTCAGGAAATGGCTATTCTACTTTTAATTGACTGGAGAAAACATTCTTGAGCCTGTGAGATTAACTATTTAAATGATAGAAGGCAGAGTGTTTGGCACGCTTGAAAAGCACTGGTTCAGGAGAAAACCTGGAAATTTGAGATCATTAAAAGCAAACATCAAGGAGTTCAGAAGAACCATAAACACACGGACATAAAGATTTAAAGTAGAATCTTGGTCCAAATTTGTAGGGCATTTGGGAAGCCACTATAAAAGTGTGAAGTAAGCAGGTGACAAGGTTAAAGCAGAGGTCAAATTAATGATTTAACAGCAGTTTTGAGAAATGACTGGAGTCAGGCAGGACTATAGTCTGCCAGTGAAATGATATTACACCAGGCCAGATGGAAGATGCTGGCTGTGAGGCTTGGCCGCTGATATGCTTGGTTAGGAGAATGATTGATAAGAGTCTATATCTTGCTAAAAAGCTGATTGGAAACTGTTTACAGTAGAACAGAAAATGGACACTTGTGAAGACTAGTCTTTGGTCCTCTATTGTATTCATCTGTTACACAGATTGATGAGAAAAGAAAAGAAAATCAATTTAGATGATTAAAGAAACTCTCTCCTTCCAGCTATCCCGACTGGGTCTGTTGTCTCCAAACATACTTGGTGATAGGAATTACCTGGCAGCAACAAGAAAATATCTTTCACTAAACAGAAGGTTTTTCAAAGACCATTCAGTCAAGCAAACAGCTACCTCATTAACCAAACTGGGAAAGATTCCAAATGTTTACAAAATAACTATATTCAACACCTACAGGCACATCTCAAGCTTCTTTCATGGGCATTCTCCCCTTTTAGCTGCAGGAAAGCAGCCCACCATTTTCCTAAGTAGCATTTTAGCACACTTTTGTTTTTTATTTCAGACAAAGCATGATGGACAGTGATAAAAGCAAATTATATATTAATTCCCTCCACCAAAAACAAGTAAATAAAAAAGATGCTTTCAGATGATTCATGCTTCCATTGAGACTGGGGTATGAATTCTGAAAGATTCGTTTGAATGAGTTCATCTTTTGTTTAGTTATGTATGCGAGCTGAACCAGTAGGATTGCAGAAGACATATAATTACCATGTCTATTCCGATTCTAAAAATCACTTTAAATCTTTTCTGCAAGTAATGATTTCAAAAAGCAACATCCTGGTACTATTCAGTTCCAGGCCCTTTCACCTAAGTATACACACACACACACACACACACACACATACACACACACACACACAAATACAGTTGCTTAATATTTTTGTAGCAATTAAGAGAATTAACCAAGACAAGCCTTTGTCCGGGATCCCCTTCCTCTCCACTTAAAGCCAACAGTTTATTTTGTGTACACACTAATTCTTACGTTCTTAGTGACTTCCAATTTTCTCTTCTTTCAGGGTGTTAATAGATCAGAAAACCACCCATAACTTCATGCTTCAGATGTTTCCATTCAATTCACCATCAAAATACACTTGCCCTTGGCTTTAATTCTTCCGAGCTTTGTTTTCTGAAAGGGATCTATCCTAGTATTCAGATGTATTTATTCTCTAAGATTGTTGTTTTATCTCATCACCCCTCCGAGAGAATGTATTTAAATCAGAACAGTAACCTTCTGTTGATACTGTCTTAGCTCAAAGACAGAATTCTGACTGTGGGAGTACCAAGCCCTGTGGCACACCACTTTGGAAATACTCTGAGCAAAACATAGGCAACTGCCTATTGCACCTTTGCATCAGACTGCCTCAGGCCCAGAGAATAAATGCACATGTGTAGCAAATCTCAAAAGAGCAAACCCTAAGAGGCTAAGTCACAGAAGTCGTTCATCACAACATTAGGTAATTCTTGAGCCTTAGGATGATTGATGTGTTTAATTTAAACTGGCCTAGGTACACAAGATATGTCCCTGAAGTGGTAATAGGGTGAGGGGGTGAGATGGGGGAAGAGATTTTAAAAGAAAGCAGTTTACTCCTTCAAGCTTTTCTGCGTACATGTCTTTTAACAAAGCCAACAAGAAAGTGTTTTAATTGCCACCATATTATAGAATTATATCCTGTTCTCTGGTTTTCTCCTGTACTTGTGAGGTAAACGCTGTCTTGTCTTATTTCGTAAGAAGTTCATTTTTATAAGTAATAATGCCTTTAATAAGAAACTTATTTTAGTGTGCTGTGACAGTGGAATACAAAGTCATATAGATCAGTTAAAGTCCCACTCATGATGTGTTAAAAAGATGCCTGCTGAAGTAATGGTATTTATCCTGATGGGCTTAGCTTTGGTCTTTCTCTTTAAGGGAACATAAAGGGAAATTACTAAATTGGACACCTAATACAACAACAAAGCATATTATATAGTATGACTTTCTGAACTTCATTGCTAATTAAAAAGATTTTGTGTATTTTTAATTTAATATTACCTATATTGGGTAGTAGGATAGGACTATTTTAGATATGACTATATGTCAAACTCCAGTATTAAATTTTGGTGCACATATGAAATATCTAAGTAGCTTTGATATGGGGAATTCCTTAGATTGGTCTGATTTACTAGGCCAAAAACTACATTAAATTATGTAAATAAGATGGTGAGATGCTTTGGACTTTATAGTTGAAGTATGCAAATTGGTATGAACAAAAAGAATTTCACACATAAAAATACAACTATAACATGTATTTATTTCTATGGAGAAAAATTATGAGTATTTTTAAGGCATTTTACAAGAGATCTATTATAGACTGAATGTTTGTGGTCCCCCAAAATTTACATGTTGAAATCTTCACCCTCGACGGGAAGGTGTTAGGAGGCGAGACCTTTTCGAGGCAGTTAGGTCCTGAGGGTGGAGCCTTCATGATAGAATCAGTGCTCTTATGAGAACAAACATGATGCGTAGTGTCCTTATAAAAAGGAACCAGCTTCCTTTCTTTTCTCGGCCATCTGAGGATACAAGGAGAAGATGTTTATCTGCAAACCAAAAAGCAGGCCCTCACCAGACACAGGATCTGCAAGCACTGTGATCTTGGGCTTCCCTGACTCCAGAACTGGAAGAAATAACTTTCTGTTGATTAAGCCACCCAGTCTCTGATATTCTGTTTCGGCAGCCCAAACTGACTAAGACAAGATTATTATACAATCACGAAGATGAGGAAAAGTCTCCCTGATAAAGTGTAATCAGAGCAAGCTCTGAACGATGCTTAGCAGCTATGTAGGTTGAAGGAAGAGTACCATAAGTGGTTAAAAATTGATGGAAGAGGACCCAAATGGGAAAGTGTGGTGCATTTGAGGCAATGGCAAAAGAGGCCAATGACTTGAGAATAGTGTACTCAGGAGGGAATTATGAAAGGTGAGAATAAAAATATATAGCCAGAAAGCAAATCATGGAAGGCCTTATAGGCTATAATAAATTTTTTCTCTTATGGTTACTGAAAAATGATTAAAATGTTTTAATCATGATATGGCATGGGTATCTACGCTCATACTCTCCTGGTTCACCTATGAAGAATGGTTGCCAATTGGGCCAGAGTCAAAATAGGAAGGTTAATGAAAAGGTTATTGTATTAATCCAGATAAAGGGTTATAGCTTCAACTTCGATGGCATGGCAAACTCTAGTTCCCTCTAGAGAATAGACCATTTTAGGAAATATTCAAGAAGCAATGCAAACAGTATTTAATGAATGATGAGTGAAGAAGATGGAGGTTTCAGAGAAAATACACAGGTTTTGTCCTGTACAAGTGGATGGATGTGGTGTCATTTGCTGAAATAAAGAACATCAGAGGGGAATATAGTTTTCTGAGTAAGCCAGTCAACTCAATTTTCATCATAATCATATTGAAGTTCCTTTGAGACATCCAAAGGCAGAACATATAAATCTGGAGCTTACAAAATAAATTGGGGCTAGAGAGATCAACTAAAGCTCCTTGGCATGTAGATGGCAAGAATCCCATGAACATGGAGAGAAGAGAATCTAAGATGGAATTTAAAGAAACTAAATATTTAGAGGCTGTATGAAAAGCTGAGCTGGCAAGAAAGACTGATTAAGAGATTTCATGTAACACTGCTATGCCTTTTAAAGAGCTTTCTGAATGGAGTAAAAGCTGTGAAAATACAAAATATAAGGGATTGAAACAGTAACTTGTAGTACTATTAAGATAGGATGGAAAATAAAGGGTAGATGAGTTTTTGTTCAACTTAATGAGCAGAGAGCACACTTATTGGAGAAGAAAAAAAGATGGTGGATCAAAAACAAATGAAAATTAAGTTTTTCTTCTTATGATGAACCTCAGAAATGTTCAGTGACACAATAAGAATGGAAAATCCCTATAAGATGAAAAATCTGCTTGCTAATTGTATGGCTTTTAGAGTCTTGGGGTAGGTGTTACAGCAGATCAAAACGTAAGTACCAAAGATGTCACTTAGTCTTAAAGAGACCATCGAAATTAAGGCATTCCATGGATATTCTGCGTCAATTGAAGTTATATTTGTTTTCATTTTCCTGCCCTTTGCTTGATCTCCTATATTCTTAGGGCTAATAGTTCGCCAAGTTTTCTGGCAGGAGTGATAATCTTGTATGAATTCATTCAGAGCAAACCTTCAAGTGAGCTACATGTTTCAGCCAAGCTGACCCTCCTGGAATTCACTGTTCTCCATCTTCCAACTGGATTAGGTGCTCTTTAACCTGTCATATCAATGTACGACTGGATTTCTGGAATTTATCTTTACCAGCACCTTAGGAATTTTCTTTGTGTTTTGTTGTTTTTGTTTGTTTGTTTTTTTTTTTTTTTTTTTTTTTTTTTTTGAGACGGAGTCTTGCTCTGCCGCCCAGGCTGGAGTGCAGTGGCCGGCTCTCAGCTCACTGCAAGCTCCGCCTCCCGGGTTCACGCCATTCTCCTGTCTCAGCCTCCCGAGTAGCTGGGACTACAGGCGCCCGCCTCGTCGCCCGCTAGTTTTTTGTATTTTTTAGTAGAGACGGGGTTCACCATATTAGCCAGGATGGTCTCGATCTCCTGACCTCGTGATCCGCCCGTCTCGGCCTCCCAAAGTGCTGGGATTACAGGCTTGAGCCACCGCGCCCGGCCTGTTTGTTTTGTTTTTTTAGACAGAGTCTTGCTCTGTCACCCAGGCTGGAATGCAGTGGCGCCACCACGGGGCTCACTGCAACCTCTGCCTCGGTGGTTCAAGCAATTCTTCTGCCTCAGCCTCCTGAGTAGCTGGGACTACAGGTGCCTGCCACCACCCCCAGCTAATTTTTGTGTTTTTAGTAGAGACGGGGTTTCACCATGTTGGTCAGCGTTGTCTTGAACTCCTGACCTCATGATTAGCCCACCTCGGCCTCCAAAAGTTCCCGGGATTACAGGCATGAGCCACCGCACCCAGCCTTGTGTTTTCTTAAATGCCATGTTGTCTCATTTCTTGATTTTCTTTATTGTTTTAGTGGAAGATCTCATCCAGTAGTTTTCTAAAATACAAAGAATATATGGAAGGTAAAATTTTTAAACTTTATATATCTGAAAACATGTTTGTTCTACAGTTGCACTTAACTGATAGGTTATTAAAGCATCCTAAATTGGAAATTACTTTTTGTCATAACTATGAAAACATTGCCTCATTATCTTTGAATTTTTGGTATTGCTATTGCTAAGTCTGATGCCATTCTGATTTTTCTTTTCTTTCCTATGGAGTCTGTTTTCTTTTGTCCATATGAAACAAATTGGAATTCTTTCCTCATAGCCAATGTTTTGAAATTTTATGCTATTGACTCTTGGTGAAAATCATCTCTGTCCGCTGTGCTAAACAATTATGCACTTTTTGCTATTACATTATGCACTTAGTTCTGGGTAATTTTTTTTGTTACATCTTTGTTAATTTTTCTTAATCTCCAATCTCTTTCTTTGAAATATCCATTATATAAATATTGGACTTTGGGGGCTAATTTTTAATTATCTTTTGTTGCAATATTTAATACTTTATATATCTCTGTCTTTTTGTTCTATTTTATGGAAGATTTCATTAACCTTATATTCCAACCTTAAATGCTGTAATAATTTAACTTTATAAGATTATCATTCAGATAATATTATTCGGTTAATTTTTTTCTGTTGTCTTCTGCATCTTGTTTATTCTCCAAGGATATTTTACATATATATTTCATTTTATATATTTTAAGAATATTATTTCTATACTAATAATCTTTCTTTGAAGCTTTCTCTAATTTTTTGGTGATCCTCGGCTATTCATTAATATTGTTAAGGATGAGGTCAATTGTGAGCCTCTAATGGTTTAGTATGAGTTGAAGAATGGGCGTCAGTGTAGAAAGAGCAGGAAAGGAGCTCACTGTGTTGGGGCCATTCTTTTTCTTTAAACAGTTCATTTATCCTGAGATAATATCTGCAATGTCCTGCTCAGTTGCTATGAACTGGGCTGCCAAAACACTGGGAACAGAGTGAAAAAAGGCAAATGTGCTACTCTCTGCTTTGTATGTGCAGTTAATTCCTATATGCAATATGGCATCCCTGATCTCTGCGTATTTTTCCAGGAGTCAGAGTCCTTCTGGCAGGAGTCTCTCAAGAGAGTATACTTTCTGCTTTTAGAGTGTGGAAGTGTAATTACCTGAACACAGGTGGTTAGAGAGAAAATTGTCCTTATATAGACTTTCTGCCAGTTTATCTGTTTTCAAGACACCTTGTACCTTTACTTTCACTGGTATTTTGTGCCCCCAACTTCTAAGCCTATTTCTCTAACACACTCTTAATAGACATAACTTAGCTACTCTAGAATTTCTAATTGACATCCTTTTCCACATTCATAAACACCAAAAGAAAAAACATGCAAATTCTTCGTATAAGTCAGTCTTACTTGAGGTATTGCTCCTCACAAGAGGGCATTAGCTGCGGGGATCCACCCACAGACCCTGACTCAAAGGATGGATGAATAAATGTACACTGACACACAGACATTCTGTTTTGCCAGTCCTACTGAATGCCTGACCGCCTACACACCAAGAGAGATTTGTCACTGCGGGTAGGCCTTGATCAGCTGGGGAGACTCGCATTTATTCACTAAGATTAGTTAACAAAAGCTTGAGTCAACACCATGAGAAGGTAATTGACATTGTGGACTTGCCCAGCAAAAAGCACACATCAGAGGCTCCTCTTAAGACCACATGAGTAAACAAGCTAACTAGATAACTTTCCCATATCCCGCTGTTTACTACTCTAATCTATTTAACTAAGGTAATGGGACCAGGCCACCTTCGTCCCCATCTATTACCGAAGTCATGTGAAAACCCTCGGGCCTTCCAAAAGGGTTTTGTGGCTATCATAACTAATATTTTTCCCATCAGCCTGATTGAATCCCAACACTTACCCTTATGAGTTTTTGCTTATTTATTCCTTTACTGGTCATTCCATTAAGTTTAACAAAAACTCTTGATAGTTCTTTACATGAGAATATTTTAAATATAGGTTACATCTGAGAGAAACAAGAAATGGGGAAAGGATTCCCTATTTAATAAATGTTGCTGGGAAAATTGGCTAGCCATAAGTAGAAAGCTGAAACTGGATCCTTTCCTTACTCCTTATACGAAGATTAATTCAAGATGGATTAGAGACTTAAATGTTAGATCTAATACCATAAAAACCCTAGAAGAAAACCTAGGTAGTACCATTCAGGACATAGGCATGGGCAAGGACTTCATGTCTAAAACACCAAAAGCAACGGCAGCAAAAGCCAAAATTGACAAATGGGATCTAATTAAACTAAAGAGTTTCTGCACAGCAAAAGAAACTACCATCAGAGTGAACAGGCAACCTACAGAATGGGAGAACATTTTTGCAATCTACTCATCTGACAAAGGACTAATATCCAGAATCTACAAAGAACTCAAACAAATATACAAGAAAAAAACAAACAACCCCATCAAAAAGTGGGCAAAGGATATGAACAGACATTTCTCAAAAGAAGACATGCATACAGCCAACAGACACATGAAAAAATGCTCATCATCACTGGCCATCAGAGAAATGCAAATCAAAACCACAATGAGCTACCATCTCACACCAGTTAGAATGGCAATCATTAAAAAGTCAGGAAACAACATGTGCTGGAGAGGATGTGGAGAAATAGGAACACTTTTACACTGTTGGTGGGATTGTAAACTAGTTCAACCATTATGGAAAACAGTATGGTAATTCCTCAAGGATCTAGAACTAGATGTACCATATGACCCAGCCATCCCACTACTGGGTATATACCCAAAGGATTATAAATTATGCTGCTATAAAGACACATGCACACGTATGTTTATTGCGGCACTATTCACAATAGCAAAGACTTGGAATCAACCCAAATGTCCATCAGTGACAGACTGGATTAAGAATACGTGGCACATATACACCATGGAATACTATGCAGCCATAAAAAAGGATGAGTTTGCATCCTTTGTAGGGACATGGATGCAGCTGGAAACTATCATTCTCAGCAAACTATCACAAGAACAGAAAACCAAACACCGCATGTTCTCACTCATAGGTGGGAACTGAACAATGAGATCACTTGGACTCGGGAAGGGGAACATCGCACACCAGGGCCTTTCATGGGGAGGGGGAGGGGGCAGGGATTGCATTGGGAGTTATACCTGATATAAATGATGAATTGATGGGTGCTGACGAGTTGATGGGTGCAGCACACCAACATGGCACAAGTATACATAAGTAACAAACCTGCACGTTATGCACATGTACCCTAGAACTTAAAGTATAATAAAAAAAAAAAAGTCTTGCTCAATGTCTCCTCTATTTCCAGGACCATTCTGCTCAATGACTAATCAGTGCAAAGGTATAAAGACTCAGTCTCTTCAGTGCAACTCAGGACAAATCTGATGAGATTTTCCAGCTTGAGTTGAGGCTTTTGTTGGGTTTGCAGCGCTGGCCATCCCCTACCTCTATCCAATACTGCTTGCTTCCTTTCTCTTCCATAGGTATTACTCCCAAGAAGACCCCCTTATAAAGGACTGCATTCTAATCTGCATCTTGGAGACTATTTCTGAAAAGATTCAATCTGCAAATCTTGTTCTCTCTACCATGAAAACATTCTGCATTATCTTTACCCCTGCTAGAAAAGTACAGAGTATATCAGCAATCTCCTTTTGCAAACTGATATCCCAACTAAAAGTAAGATTAAAGTCTCCCTTTCTTGAATGCACTTGTAATTTCTATGGATGATTTGCCTGAAGCTCTTCTTACTTGGCTTGGCAGTGTGATGCAAAACTTCCCCCTTCTCCTTGCCATCTCGAGTGCTTCATCAGTCCTCTGCATTTCATATTTTTACACTCATTCATGCCTCCAAAATCACATTCAAATTCTTCAAAAAGACTCCTCATTTGGCTACACTCTCAGCATGGCACCAAGACAGTCCATGTGCAGTCAGCCATCTAACAAAAGAACAAGATCTAATGCCCATTCTACAAGGTATGTTCTGTCTCTAAGAGTGTTTTTCTCGGTGCCTTCCCTCACTTGACTTGGAGAGTGCCCTACCTCTCTACCATAGCAGTTACCTCCTTTGTAAGGACTCACTGAAAGAAGATTGGATCATAAAATTTTGGAGATTATCTGTTAATTTTAGTTATTTGTGGCTTCTTTATTTTTTGCACATAAATATTCTGTATTTGACTATTATGCTACTAATGTTACTGGAAAGTTTGGGGTGTTTTCTCTTCATCTCTGCTACACTTTGCAAATAAAATTAAATCAACATATAGTTTTACTACATTTCATAATGCTAATAAAAACTGCTGGCAGTCTTTGCTTTCGGGGTGGTTTTACTAGTTTCCTAATGAGTTCATTGAGTCACTACTTTAACTCAAGGGTTCGGTTGTAATTATGACCAGACACTGTAAGATAGCTAGCCAAGGTCAGGAGTGCATTTTTCTCATGGATCAGAGTTCCCTATTGGAAGATAAATAGCCACTGATATCATTAATATCATAGTGCAGCCTTTTGAACTAACTATGCATCTTATAAAACCTAGGTCTTCCACATCTCACCGAGCCCCAAATAGAAATGATAGCATGAGTCGTTGCTAAGAGTGGGATTTGCGGAAATGACTGAAATGATATGGTTTACAAACTTACAACATTATACCTCATTACATCAAAATCTTCCATCTTCCAAACCACCAAGCAGAAGTTCATCCATTACCTATTCATACTATGTATGCTTTAATGCTTACATAAAAACAAAGTAATACAATAGTCTATCTTCCTTTAGCTTCAGACTAGATATGTTATGTTCCCAAAAACATTGCCTAATTAAATGAATTTTTTCTCTCTGTTTTAAATATATGTATTTGCTTAAATCTTTTATCATGTTTTTGGTGTTCTTCCTTTTCTGAAGTTCATTTCAATAATACTATTCTTTAATCTTATTTATCTGCTTAAAAATATTCCACCTTACTGATGAGATTCCAAAGTTTCTTTCACATCATTTGTAAAATGTGTCCCAGTAGGTAGCAGTCAAATAGACAAGATCATTCAAGCCTTTTTCAATTAGTTAAGAAACTTTTGATGCATCACATTTATCTTTCTCAGTGAACAAAATATCTTAGAAATATTTTCTTCAGGTCAAAGGGCAAATTTAGCATAATAGCTAGCCAAATTTTTATATAATTAAATCATATGGGAATTGAGGCCTTCTATTACTTTAGTTGCATATGATACGAGTAGTGCTTGCTAAATCATGACCCACTGAGAATGGAAAATAATTGAGAAAGTGACCTTGGCACATTAGAAAAGGAAACATGGAGGCTTTTGACAGCATAAAATAATATAATTACAAGTAGGGTAAAGTTCAGAGGGAAAAAAACACCTATAATTGTATAGAAAAACTAAAGGTAGCTAACTCTGCTCTCACATTATTGGGTAAGGATTTTGGGTTCCAGTATGTGGCACACTATATTTTAAATGATTTATAAAAAATAAATATGTGCAATACTAAACAAGTAGCTTAGACATTTGGAAACGATATTTTCCATGATTATCAGCAATTAAACTTTTAAAAAGTATATAGAGCCATTAGGTGAGCAACAATACCAGTCACGCTGCTGGGACAGAATAAAAGAGAAACATTTTCCAAAGGTTAGGTTTGATGTAACTATCAGCTGCATAGTGAATTTAATGCAACTATGTATTAGTGGAGTTAGACACATCCAGGTTTAAGTTTCTGTCCTGTCATTTATATGCTAGCTGATGACCTTGTGCAAAATACATACCTCTCTGTGCCAGTTTTCTGATTTACAAAATGGTGTCAAGTATTGGACTCTTATCAAAATTAAATTAGAAAATGTATATAGAACAGTTCAGGGATAGTACATAGTAAGTATTAAATGTGATGCTATTTTATCAGTAACTTTTGAGAATATGGATGGTTGGAATTAGACTGAATTTCCAAGAGTGTTTTAAGTCATACAACCCTGTAAGAAGATTCTGAAGCATAGAGGTGACACTCAAGACAAGAAAGAAGCAAATAGTTTTTATTCTTCCCTGCATCTTTTCTTTCTCTATCTTCAATAACAACTTTGGGTGGCTTTTAGGAAATTCCTCTCTGAGGAACTAAAATTTGCGTATTCATCAATCCTAAAAATGTCTGTGTAATTTTTATGGGAACTGTACAGAAAAACATTTTAATACCTCAAAAATTCTTCATGAAATTGAACAATTCAGTGTTGTTCTAATTGCAGTTAGGGAATTACTTGTCTCTACAGACAGTGTATTTGGGAGATGGTACTTCAGGCAGTTGACACTTAACACCTGTCACCAAAGCAGTACTTGTTCTATACACCAGCTGGGCAAACACAGAAACAGGGACAAGAACTAGACTTTACAGATCATTTTATTGCAGTTATTAAATGTTTATTCTTTAATTTCTTATTCTTTAATTTCTTTTGGCTGATTAGTCCCACAGAAGAACCTGGCCATTTGAAACAAATGTTCTGATTAAAAATTGTGTTAGGAAAATGTGATGCATCCAAAAAGACACATCAAATTATTACGCCTTATTTCTAATTTTTGTCATTTTTCCTTTATTTAACATTTGTTTGGAACCCATATGGTTAATGAAGAAAAACATAATTGTCTTTCTACTACATAACAGAACGAATAGGTAAGCTTTTAAAATCATTATGCAAAAGAAACATCAAATATATATAATGGATAATTCAAAGTATCTTTTGACTGTAAGTATTTACATTTAAGAACATTTTATTGGGCAAATCTGAAATGTCACATATTCATTACAACTCTATTAGAAAAAATTAATTATAGAGTACCTAGGGGCAAGAAAAAGAAAATAAAGTTTTATTTTACATGAATAGACAAAAAATCAAATACTGTTATATTTCTTAAACTTTGGAAAACTTTCATTATTAAAGTATTAGTTATTCCTTACATTATTTTACTAAAATATGTTACTTCTAATGAGTTAGAGCATGAGCTGTTATTATGAAGTTATTGCACCCAGTAGAATTATTAAATTCCATCAAAGCAAAGGCAAGAAGCTGTTCTAAGGTTCCAGTTTGAATCTAAAAGCTAAAATTTTCAGGAAGTATAATAAGGTGAGGTTTTGGTTCCAAAATGCATTAAGTTGTCAGTTCTTTGGTGACACGTGTTTATAGGATAACATTGCCTATACACTCCATTTTTTTAATTAAAAAAAAGAATTTGATAGACAAAAAAAAGAACATACAGTTTTATTTATACTCAGAAACAAGTAGATTATGTACATATATATGAAGATAAAACTTAAAGGGATAATTGCATAAGTTTGCATGTAGAGAGCTTTGAAAACCTGTTTACTTGTTAATGCTGTTTTGATGTATCATGTGACTTAGTTCTCCCGACCCATCATCCAGAGCTCTCTTGAGGAGCTAAGTGCTCATCAGTTCCATGACTTGGAAACTGTCTAAGTTTAGAGGCACTTGTATTTGTTAGTAAATAAGGCAAGATGATATTGTTTCACAGGTTTTAGTGCAGAAGACTGGATAAGCTGCTCCACCCAGTACACTGATGTTCATTTCATGGTCATCTCATCTGTTGACCACAGATATAAAACACTTATCTGCAATGACCTTTCTGTACATGTAAAAGCACACCTGTCTACCTGGCAGCAGTTGGACCTCACAATGTGGATTGTGCCTTCACCCAGAAGGCTATATCTATGATGTCCTATCGTCATGGTGATCTCTTAGGGATCTCTTGCCCTTTGCTCTGCCACTGTCTGTGCCAGTCAGGCCACTGGACCATTGTGGCAGACAGTGGTTGGTGCCCTTTGTGTGGAGGGCACTGAGTGCGTGCTTAGGCAGACACAGCATTTTTGACAACTTTACCTCCTTCTTTCAAAACTGGGTCTGAATTATGTTTGGTTTTAGGCCAAGGAGGTGTATGTCATAGAACAATGAGTTGGGAGTACAGAATCCTGTTTCTTAATAGAAAAATCAAGTGAACTTCAGCTATCAAACACATGCAACTTATATCCCAAAGTTAATGCTCAGAAGGCAGCATGAACATAATGTAGTGTTCCTTGCCATGGAAAATTTAAGTTATCTGAAATTCTGTTTGCTGTGGTTAACTGGTTCAACCCTAAGCCCTTTGAATTCTAGCATGAAACATCATTTTAATAAATTCTGTGTTTGCACTACACATTGATTTTAGTTAAAATCCATTTAGAAGTCTATACCCTAAGCAAAGTAATCTTAATTTGCGTGAGAAGAGAAGAGATGCTCTAAACTGAAGGCATTTGACCATGACAAAATACCTTTTTTCTTCAATCCACTCTAATCCTAAGAATCTATAATTCCCACAGTTCGTTTAACAATGTTTAATTGCATTTCACCATCTCTGTGGCCATTGCTGAATGGATCTGGCTTCCACTGAGATTTGAAAAAAAAAAATGAAATCAAAGCATAGTTTACAGAATAAAAATTGTAAAAAAAAAAAAAAAAAAAAGTCCAGAACTCATAACTTTACCAATGAGGTGAGGGCCTATAATAGTTATTCATGTCCTCTTGCCAGGAATCTGTTCCTTTGCTTCCTTATGGTATTTGCTTCCTTGGCTTACTGGCTTACTTTCTGTTACACTTTTACCCTTTTCTTCTTTTTTCTTTTCTTTCTTCTTTCTTTTTCTTTTTTTCTTTTATGAAACGTTTTAGTCACGATCATTCTTTTCCTTTGTATCTACTGTAGTTTCTACCCTTTTGTTTCTGCACTGTTTCCTTTCACCTTTAAATCCTTCCTCTTTTTCAATTTTGTTTTGTTTCTTTTTTTGTTGTTTCTTTTTTTTTTTTGTCTGACCCTCATTAGCTGATGAGCCATGCTCTTTTCAGTTTCTACACATGGACCTGAAATCTCTGTGAGGCTGGCATTAGAGGGATCAGACAGCATGAGGGACATGAAATGCAGTCTGGGCTGGAACTTTGTAGATAAAACGAAGAATTTCTTTAACTATGTCAGAAAACTGAATTTGATAATAGCTTTTCTTCTTGCTGTTGTCGATACAAAGGAGAAATACAATTATTATCTACAATAGAAAGTTATTTCTACTATTAAGGAAACCCCATTCTACTGCTAACAACTTGTTTTACATTTGTAGAAGGTGTGTGTGTGTCTGTGTAAGAGACAAAAAAAACAGATCCATGAGGATCTCCATGAGGATGAGAGTTCACAGCAGAGAACTGGACTTCATATGCAAATATTCCTACTTCCTTCTGCATTGCAATTGACAAGCAATTGTTCAAATTAAAAATTACAATTGTTACTACTATTACTAAAAACACTAGATTTTGAGTTCAATGCTCACAATTTTGCAATAATATTATCCCTCTTAATTTTGATAACAACACCAGAAGAGGAATTTTGGCTCTGTTAACCAGTTTATGTCTGATAAACTGAGGCTTCAAGAAGCTGAGTAATTTTCCTAAAGTCACGCCGATTTTATGTATTAAAAAACACTTCTGTCTGACTCCGAATTTGAAGATATTTGGTATCTTTTTTTAAAAAATGCTACACACTCATGCACACAGTATATATCTACAATATGACAAATCTGAACAATTCTAAATGAAATTCTCTTCCCCCTGAGCTCTCATTGATGGCAAATAAGATATGCAACCAGATAAGTCAGGTAAATATTGTATTTAAGTAAACAATTTCCTAAGTAATTGCTATTAGATCAATAAATAGAAACTCTTTTGAGTATATCTAGTATATAGTCTCACATATTTACATTATTATATCTCTCTTTTTATACATTAAGCATTAAAATAGCATGTAAAATGTGCATTACAGCATTTCTAGTCTAAGTTGGTAAAAGGGTCTCAGGGTCCAGCAATTTTAACTTCTGAGCATGCAGTTATCCCTTTAAACTTACATTGATGAAACAGAAATGTAACAGAAACCTTTATTTCTGTTTCACTGATGAAACAGAAAACAGAAACCTTTAATTTGAATAACATTAATTTGTACTTAAACTTACATTGATGAAACAGAAAAACTTTAATGTGAATAACACTAATTTGTACTTTTTAACAAATACCGTAACTCTCAATTAAATTTTATTCAAGCATCACTTGGATTTAATATTCTAGGCTGGGTGTGGTGGCTCACATCTATAATCCCAGCAGTTTGGGAGGCCAAGGCAGGCAGATCACGTGAGGTCAGGAGTTCGAGACCAACCTGGTCAACGAGGGGAAACACTATCTCTACTAAAAATAAAAATATTAGCTAGCATGGTGGTGCATGCCTGTAATCCCACCTACTCAAGAGGCTGAGGCACGAGAATTGCTTGAACTCGGAAGGTGGAGGATGCAATGAGACAAGATCGCGCTACTGCACCCTAGCCTGAGCGACAGAGCCAGACTCCATCTCAAAAACAAGAAAGAAAGAAAAAGAGAAAGAAATTTAATATTCTAGCCATGAAAATGACAAAATTCAAATGCAGAGCAATTAAATTACCTGCTTGGATCTACTGAAAATGAACTTAATATTCAAGACAGGCTGTTATAACTAAATACTACATCTATAAAATTCATTTACCTTTGTACTTTCGTAAAGACAATATTTTTGGTAAAAATAAAGGATTACAGAATAAACCTTTAAAATTGAGAGTTTTTTTTCAAATTCTGAATCCAGTTTATAGGGTTTGCATCTGGTTTGTAGCTAACTCTTGATTAAACTTTATAATAAAAATCTCTATAAGGATTTTTAGTGGAAAACACTAGTGAAACACATAGAGAAACTAGCACTGGGTTTTTAGAAAATTGTATATTAAAGCTTTTTTTCTTTTTTAATTATAGTTCTTTACTTTTAGAATTTTTAAAAGACTTTTATTACATGGCTAGCAAAAGTGGGATGTTTCTACTAGGAGTTCCATTTCTATCACAGATGATTTAAGATAGCATTTTATAAGAATTCCAAATATTTGTTTTTTGGAACTTAAAGAACATACTTTATTCATTTTTATTAATAATTAATTTTTATTGTTTATATTTAAGGTGTACATGATATATTGATATCTTGATATACATTTACATAGTAATTACTACAGTCAAGTAAATTAATATACTCATCGTCTCACATAGTTTCCTTCCTTCTTTCTTTTTTTTGTGGTAAGAGAGCCTAAAATCTACTCTCTTGACAAATTACCAGTAGACAATATAATTTTTTAACTATAGTCCTCATGTTGCAAATTAGATCTCTAGACATATTCATCCTACATAACTGCAACTTTGTATCCTTTAACCTGCATCCTCTAATTTCCCTGTTCTTCCCCCATTCCTGGTATCTACCTGTTTACTCTCTATTTCTATGTATTCCCTATTCTTTTAAATTTAAGATTCTACATACAGGTGAGATAGTGTAGTATTTTTCTTTCTGCGTCTGGTTTATTTAACTTAGCATACTGTACTCTAGGGTCATCCATGTTGTCACAAGTGGCAGGATCTCCTTCATCTTTAAGACGAATAATATTCTACTGTGTATATGTTCCACAATTTGTTTATTCGTTCCTTTGTCCATAAGTACTTTAGTTGTTTAAATATCTTGGCTATTGTGAATAATATTTCAGTGAGCACGGGAATGCACATATCTTTACTCGGTGTTGATTTTATTTCTTTGGGTATATACCCAGAAGAAACGTTCCTGGGTCATATGGTAGTCTATTATTAATTTCTTTAAGAACCTCCATACTATTTTCCACAGTGGTTGCACTGATCTACATTTCTACCAACACTGTTATAAGGGTTCCTTTTCTCCACACCCACACCAACACTTGTTATTTCTTGTCTTTTTCATAAAATCTTTCGTAACAGGTGTGAGATGATAACATATTGTGGCTTTTATTTGCACTTCTATGATAATTATTAATATTGAGCAGTTTTTCGTATAACTACTGGCCTTTGTATGTCTTCTTTGGAAAAATATCTATTCATATTTTTTGCCCAGTTTTTAATTGGACTTTTGGATTTTTTGATATTGTGTTGTGTGAGTTCCTTATTTATTTTGGATAGTAAAGCCTTATCAGATATATGGTTCACAAATATTTTCTTCCAACTTGTAGACTGCTTTTTTATTTTATTGATTATTTCCTTTATTGGGCAAAAGCCTTGGAATTTGATGTAGATCCACTTACTCATTTTTGCTTTTGTTGCCTGTGCTCATGATGTTAAATCCAAAAAAACATTGCCAGGACCCATGTCAGGGAGCTTTTCCTCTACGTTTTCTTCCAGAAGTTTTGTAGTTTCTGGGTTTACATGTGGACCTTTAATCCATTTTGAGTCAATTAAGAGTCCAATTTCATTCTTTTGCATGTAAATGTTCAGGTTTTCCGACACCATTTATTGAACAGACTATCTTTTCCCATAGTGTTTTCTTGGTGCCCATGTTGAAAATTAGTTGACCATATATACTTGGGTTTATTTGTAGATTTTCTGTTCTGTTCTATTGGTCTATGCATCTGTTTTTATGCTAACCACACACTTGTAAAAGTTTTTTTAAATTATTTTATTGTTTTCTTGTTTGTTTTAAGTTTCAGGGTACATGTGCAGGCTGTGTAGGTTTGTTACATAGGTAAACATGTGCCTTGGTGGTTTGCTGCATCTAACAACCCATCACCTAGGTATTAAGCCTAGAATGCACTAGCTCTTTTCCCTAATGCTCTTTCCCCTCTCTCACCCTCCCTTAGCAGGCCCCAGTAAGTGTTTTCCCCTTCCCTGTGCCTATGTGTTCTCATTGTTCAGCTCCCACTTATAATTGAGAACATGCAGTGTTTAGCTTTCTGTTCCCGCATTAATTTACTGAAGATAATGGCTTCTAACTTCATCCATGTCCCTGCAAAAGGCGTTATCTCATTTCTTTTTATGGCTGCATAATATTCCATGGTGTATACGTACCACATTTTCTTTATCCAGTCTGTTATTGATGGGCATTTGGGTTGATTCCATGTCTTTGCTATTATGAATAGTGCTACAATGAACCTATGCTTGCATGTATCTTTATAATAGAATGATTGATATTCCTTTGGGTAAAAACCTAGAAGTGCAGTTGCTGGGTCAAATGGTATTTCCAGTTCTAAATCACCACACTGTCTTCCACAATTGTTGAACTAATTTACATTCCCATCAACAGTGTAAAAACATTTCTATTTCTCCACAACCTTGCCAGCATCTGTTGTTTCTTGACTTTTTAATAATCACCATTCTGACTGGCGTGAGATGTTATTTCATTGTGGTTTTGATTTGCATTTCTCTAAGGATCAGTGATGTTGAGCTTTTTTTTATATATGTTTGTTGGCTGCATGTTTGTCTTTTTTGAAAAGTGTCTGTTCGTATCCTTTGCCCACCTTTTAATAGGGTTGTTTGTTTTTTCCTTATAAATTTGTTTAAGTTCCTTGTAGATTCTGGATATTAGATCCTTGTCAGATGAATAGATTGCAAAATTTTTCTCCCATTCTGTAGATTGTCTGTTTGCTCTGATGACTGTTTTGTTTGCTGTGCAGAAGCTCTTTAGTGTAATTAGATCCCATTTGTCAATTTTTCTTTTTGTTACCATTGCTTTTGGTGATTTCATCATAAAATCTTTGCCTGTGCCTATGTCCTGAATAGTATTGCCTAGATTTTCTTCTAGGGTTTACCTAGTTTGAGGTTTTCTATTTAAGTCTTGAATCTATCTTCAGTTAATTTTTGTATAAGGTGTAAGGAAGGGATCCAGTTTCAATCTTCTGCATATGGCTACCAATTCTCCCAGCACCATTTATTGAATAGGGAGTCTTTTCCTCATTGCTTGCTTTTGTCAGGATCATTTCTTTATATTTTCCACAATACTCATAATTCAAAAATTTAAAATCTCATTTAGAAAATATTTGCATAGATTTCAATGGAAGTAGAATAAAGTTGTGATATTCAACTGTAATTTTTCATAAATATTGATAAGATGGAGTCTGCCTTAAAGCCCACATAAAACTCTTAATTTCATTTTCACATAATTTCTGTTTTCAGTTTTTTAAAGTACTTCTACACACTATAATAAAATTTTTAAAAGAAAAATAGAAGAGGTGCAAGAGGAGTAAAAATCATCACCATTTTTAGATTATAGAGTTTTATATATGGGAAGATCTAAAAGAATCAGCTAATAAACTGGAAGAATTTAGTAGGATGACTGTAGAAAAAAATACTAGAAAATATATTGACAACAAATTTCATAAACAAAAGCAATAGAAATGAAATTTAAAATGTAATTATTTTACAAAAATGTAAAATTTTTTTTACAGTTTTGAATAAATGGAAAGCTTTTTCGAACAGAAAAACTCAATATTGCCTATAATATTTGAATTTTCCTTAAATTATTTGATAAATTATAATGCCACTCAAAATATCATTTTGACAAAACATGACAAGCAATTTGAAACTCAGTCTGAAAGAAATCATCAAATTGGCCAGAAAATCCCTAAAGAAATAATAGCAGTTAGAAGGAAATAGTCCTAACTAATAAAATATATTATTGTGTTAAAGTAGAATAAGGTGACATGACATCAGAATTGACAGATCAGTGCGACAAAGTAGAAAGCCCTAAAATAGAACCAAGACATATAAAATTTGGTATTCTGTAAAGATAACAACTTAATCAGTAAGAACAAAACAGATATTTTAAATTGCTATATAGAACTCTGAGGAAAAATAAAGTTGAATTGCTACCTCATTTCTTACTTAATCTTTTTTAAAGATTAAAAGTAACACTGTTATTGTGAAATAATGTGAAAGTACTAGAATAAAAATTGTGTAGTTGTTAAAAGCAATTTAAGAGTAATAACTGCCTTCTAAGAAGGCACAAATCTGAGTCACAAGAGAAAAATTTGATATATTTCAGCAAAATGTCATCTTATGTGGGGCGTAAATTTGAAAAAGAGTTCATTCACTTATTTATCCACTGAATTAATATATGCTGAGCACAAAATGTGAACTAGGAGCACTTCTAAATATTAGGGAGAAAGCAGTGAACAAATTAGACAAAATTCCTCTCCATGCAGCTTATTTCTCAATGAGAAGAAATAAACAACAAAAGTTAAAAAGTGGATAAATAATGTCAGAAGGTAATAAGTGCTATGAAAGAAAATTAAGCAGGAAAAGAATGGTAGTTATAGATATTTTGTTGAATAAATGAAAAAGATTGAGATTATACAGTATCATCTATGATATGAAGAAATATTCATTCCTGTATATTGTTGGTGGGAATATGCATTGGTACTATCTCTATGAAGAGGAATTTATCAAAACGTAAACTGCATATCCTTTGACTCACTAACTGTACTTCAAGGTGTTTACCCTGAAAAGATATTTGTGCGTAACTCAGATATACGTGTACAAGATTATTTTCCCAGCATTATTTATATTGGGTGGGGGGGGAAGGACCTGTAAACAACCTTAATATTTTTCAAAAGTAGGTTTAATAAAATATGAACATCCATAGAAAGAAAGACGATATACATCTATTAAAAAGAATAAGGTATATTTGTTATTCTAATCTAGAAAACTCTCCAAGAGATAAAGCAAATGACAAAACAGTTTATATGTATTATCTCACATGTATAAAATAAGATGTATCCATATGCTTGTATATATGCCTGGAAAAATTCTGGAAAGGTACACAAGGTAAATCCTGGGGAGTAGATGAAAGTCTTGAGAGAGAGATGGACACATTTTTCATAGTACTGCTTCAAAATTTTTATTACATGCATTGTTATTTTCAGAGAGATTTAAAAAAATGTTGGCCAAAGTGGGTAGATCGACTGAGGTCAGGAGTTTGAGACCTGCCTGGCCAACATGGCAAAACCTCATCTCTAATAAAAATACAAAAATTAGCCAGGTGTGGTGGCACACGCCTGTAATCCCAGATACTTGGAAGGCTGAGGCAAGAGAATTGCTTGAACCCAGGAGACAGAGGTTGCAGTGAGCCAAGATGGTGCCACTGCACTCCAGCCTGGGTGACAGAATGAGACTCCGTCTCAAAAAAAAAAAAAAAAAGTTAAGCACTGAAGCAAATATTATTCATTTTGTGAAAAAATGAAATGCCTTCATGACAATATTGCACTAGATTAGTGATCAAATTAAATATTAAATTTATCCAATTAGGATGTCCTGTATAAATAAATTAGGCCAAGAAATCCTCTACAGGTTCTAAATTTTGTTGGCTGCATGACTATAGCAATCACATTAAAAGCATAATTAGCAAAATGCTGTCCAAAATTGCAGTTTAAAAAAAGACAGAGGACTGCATCACAAACAAATGTGTATCCTCTTTAAATTATAAAGAGGCCTTAGGAGACTCTAATATATAACATGGTTTAATGTCTTAAAAATCCTTTACATAGCATTTTAATGTATTTATTTTATTACTTTTTAATAAATTGTTATTCACTCAAGACTCATGAATTGGGAACTACTATGATTCTCATGCACCCCAAGTTTTATGAGTCCACTGTTTGGTAGACCATCATCATAAGGCTGTATTCACACAGCTATTGTCTATACTTACTCTAATGTACAGCTGTTGTGCTAGTGAGAAAGTAAATGCCTAAAAACGACAGTGGTGCACTATACATTGGAATGTACTTGGACACCCAAAACATATGTTCTAAATTTGTCTAGACAAAAATGCATTATTCTTCCTGTGTTATACTGCAAGATAATTAATAATGAGACATTTCAGTGACTTGGAATCAGATGTAGTTGACACTGTTCTAGTGATATGGGATTGTAGTAGCTTATTTATTGGGGGTAGTAATAAAGGCCATGTAACAAAGCATAAACTATTTTTCAGCTTGAGCTTAACCTATTTCTAATAAAGTTATGTAAATTTTGTATGTGTTTTCCTTATTTACTCAAAAGACCCCATGAGATGCAATTATCTCAATTTAGGAGAATATTAAAGACAGATGATTATCTAATAATTTGGAGAATGCCCATAAAGTGGTAAAGAATCTATAGGCACCTTTAACATCTTATGAATGAGGTTCACATAAAGGTAATTTTTTTCATATGAAATTTTTACCTGAACTGATCAATCATTTGCACAGAAATTGCTCCATAAGATATTGAAGAATAATCATTGCATGAATTAAGACATTCAAATTTGATTTTGAAAGCCCATGATTGTATTACGTGAATTTACTATAAAAGAGTTAGAAAAAATTTTTTCAGAGAGACACAAACAGTAGACTCATGTATTTCAGAAACCTGCCAAGCAAGGTAAATTACCTTTGATGTAAAACCTCTCTTACCCATAATTCTTCACATTTGCCTATAACACAAAAAATGATTTCTTAATGGGTTAGGTAAATCTTAGTAGACTATATATTACTTGTAGTTGAGAATTTTGAGGTGCTACTTCTTTCCCAGAACTATTCTCTTTTCTCAGATTTGTAAATATATTTATTTTGCTTATTATGTGTATCTTTGCCACTTGCATGCCTAGAATTAATTTCTCAACAGTGACCTTAAAATTTTTTATTTAAAATAATTTATACATACCATGTTATAAGCACATATGCAGATCAGATTTGCCTATCCTCTTTTAGCATGATGCATGCTGGGACACATAATCATAGGTTGGCAAAGAGAGAGCAAAATCTGGAACTGGGAGAAGCAGTTATAATAATTGCCCATAGGCTGGGTGTCAGCGAAGTCCCAGGCAAAATGCCAGTATATGGCAATCTTAAGCAAGGCTTAGTTGGATTTTTTTGAAGAGGCTACAGTAGCAGGGAGTATAATCTGACCAAAAGAGAAGAATTATGTGAGAGAAAATTCAGTAAGCGTTCTACCAATTCCTTCTATGGCAGAACACTGGCCTGTTACCAGAAGTTCAGGATATAATGGCCTACCTCTCTCCAAAAGGGACTTACAAGCATTCAGGAGGGTTTAAGGATATAAGAAAAGTGGTACAGAAACAGACATATAGACCAATGGAACAGAATACGGAACCCAGAAATAAGACCACACACCTGTAGCTATCTGATCTTCAACAAACCTGACAAAAACAAGCAATGGGGAAAGGACTCTCTATTTAATAAATGGTGCTGGGATAACTGACTAGCCATATACAGAAGATTGAAACTGGACCCCCTTCCTTACACCATATACAAAAATCAACTCAAGATGTATTAAAGACTTAAATTTAAAACCCAAAACTATAAAAACCCTGGAAGACAATCTAGGCAATACCATTCAGGACATAGGCACAGGCAAAGATTTCATGACAAAGATGTCATGAGCAATTGCAGAAAAGGAAAAATTGACAAATGGGATCTAATCAAACTAAAGAACTTCTGCACAGCAAAAGAAACTATCAACAGAGTAAACAGACAACCTACAGATGAGAGAAAATTTTTGCAAACTATGCATCTGGCAGGGGTGTAATAAAATTAAACAAATTTACAAGAAAAAAACATTAAAAAGTGGTCAAAGGACATGAACAGATGCTTATCAAAAGAAGACATGCATGCAGTTGACAATCATATGAAAAAAAGCTCATCACTAATCATTAGAGAAGCACAAATCAAAACGACAATGAGATATCATCTCGCGCCATTCAGAATGGCTACTATTAAAATTCAAAAAATGACAGATGCTGGCAAGGTTGTGGAGAAAAAGAAACATACACTGTTGATGGGAGCATCAATTAGTGCAACCATTGTGAAAGACAGTGTGGCGATTCCTCAAAGATCAAAAGACAGAAATACTATTGAAATCAACAATCCATTACTGGGTATATACCCAAAGGAATAGAAACCTTTCTATTAAAAAGACACATGCACACATATGTTAATTGCAGCACTATTTGCAATAGCAAACACATGGAGTCAACCCAAATGATAGGCTGGATACAGAAAATGTGGTACATATACACCAAGGAATACTATACAGCCATAAAAAAGAATGCAATCATGTCTTTTGCAGGAATGTGGATGAAACTGGAGGCAATTATCCTTAGCAAACTAATGCAGGAACAGAAAAACAAATACTACACATTAATTGGGAGCACATTAAATGAAGAGAACACATGGACACGAAGAAGGAAACAACACACACTAGAGCCTATTGGAGGGTGGAGGGTGGGAGGAGGGAGAGGATTAGGAAAAATAACTAATGGTTACTAGGCTTAATATCTGGGTGACGAAATAATGTGTACAATAAACATCCATGACACAAGTTTACCTATGTCACAAACCTGCACATGTACCCCAGAATTTAAAATAAAAGTTTAAAAAGGAGTTTACTGCAGCCATCTGAATGAATCTCATTAACATAACTTTGAGTGAAAGAAATGAGACACAAACGACTCCACACTGTATGATTCTAGATATGTAGAAGACAAAAGCAAGCAAACTAATCAATGCTATTAGCATTTGGGGAATGGTGAATGGAAGGATGCACAAGAGAGGTTTCCGCGACTGGTGATGTATTGAGTCTTGGTGCTGGTTACTCAGATGTGTTAAAATTGTGAAAATTAATATATGATATGAATTTTTCTGAATGTTTGCTATACTTCAAAAATTACATTTTTATTTTATTTTTTATTTTTCAATAGTCTTTTAATTTTCAACTGACAAATAATAATTATATGTATTACATATTTCTGGAGTACTATCTGGTGTTTTGATACATGTTTACATGGTAGATGATTAAATCACTCTAATGAACAAATTTTTAAAAACAATGAAATCATATCTCTTACAGCAGCAACATGGATAGAGCTAGAGGTCATTGTCCTAAGTGACCTAATGCAGGAACAGAAAACCAAATACCACATGTTCTCACTTACACATGGGGCTAAATATTCTGTACATATGGACATAAAGACAGGAGCAATAGACACCGGGCACTGGGGACTACCAGGAGGGGGAGGATTGTAGGGGCTTGAAGATTGAAAAACTGTCTGTTGGGTACTATGCTCACTACATGGGTGATGAGATCATTTGTACACCAAACTTTAGTGACACACAATTTACCAATATAACAAACCTGCACATATGCCCTTTGAACCGAAAATAAAAGTTGGAAAAGAAAAGGCAGGTGGTGTGGTGGAAAGGATACCAGAAAAGTACGCTGCAATCCAGGAGAATGTCAGTGTTAATTCGAAAGCGAGGTATTTACCAGATAACTGCAAGAAATGGGGAAATGATTCCCTATTTAATAAATTGTGCCAGGAAAACTGGCTAGCCATAAGTAGAAAGCTGAAACGGGATTGCTTCCTTACACCTTATATAAAAATTAACTCAAGATGGATTAAAGACTTAAATATTAGACTTAAAACCATAAAAACCCTGGAAGAAAACCTAGGCAATACCATTCAGGACATAGGCATGGGCAAGGAATTCATGTCTACAACACCAAAAGCAACGGCAACAAAAGCCAAAATTAACAAATGGGATCTAATTAAACTAAAGAGCTTTTGCATAGCAAAAGAAACTACCATCAGAGTGAACAGGAAACCTACAGAATGGGAGAAAATTTTTGCAATCTACTCATCTCACAAAGGGCTAATATCCAGAACCTACAAAGAACTCAAACAAATTTATAAGAAAAAAACAATCCCATCAAAAAGTGGGCAAAGGATATGAACACACACTTCTCAAAAGAAGACATTTATGCAGCCAACAGTCACATGAAAAAATGCTCATCATCACTGGTCATCAGAGAAATGCAAATCAAAACCACAATGAAATACCATCTCACACCAGTTAGAATGGCAATCATTAAAAAGTCAGGAAACAACAGGTGCTGGAGAAGATGTGGAGAAATAGGAACAGTTTTACACTGCTGGTGGGACTGTAAACTAGTTCAACCATTGTGGAAGACAGTGTGGCAATTCCTCAAGGATCTGGAACTAGAAATACCATTTGACCCAGCCATCCATTACTTGGTGTATACTCAAAGGATTATAAATCATGCTGCTATAAAGACACATGCACATGTATGTTTATTGTGGCACTCTTCACAACAGCAAAGACTTGGAACCAACCCAAATGTCCATCAATGACAGACTGGATTAAGAAAATGTGGCACATATACACCATGGAATACTATGCAGCCATAAAAAAGGATGAGCTCATGTCCTTTGTAGGGACATGGATGCAGCTGGAAACCATCATTCTCAGCAAACTATCGCAAGAACAGAAAACCAAATACCATGTGTTCTCACTCATACGTGGGAATTGATCAATGAGATCACTTGGACACAGGAAGGGGAACATCACACACCAGGGCCTGTCGTGGGATAGGGGGGAGGGGAGGGATAGCATTAGGAGATATACCTAATGTAAATGACGAGTTAATGGGTGCAGCACACCAACATGGCACATGTATACATATGTAACAAACCTGCATGTTGTTCACATGTACCCTAGAACCTAAAGCATAAAAAAAAAAAAGACATTTATGTGAAGCTTTTTCCACCACTCTCTTTGAAGCTTGACCAGCCCCACATGGCAAGATAGAAATTGCAACAACTGAGCGGTTTCATGGGCCTCAGAACCTATGTATCATGCCAGATTATAGATCTAGTTGGCAACACAATGTGATTCCAAGTCCTGTCGAATTGTGGTAACAAGAGTGCTGGTATACCTCCTGCTCTGAGCAGGGTTGAGTCTAGATCACAGTTATGCCTATCAATTAATGCTGCCTTGGGAAGCTGGGAAAAGCCAGGGTCAAGGAATTGAAGAAATTGCAAATGCCCGGATGCTCACAGAGTAAAGCTGAAACTTTCAGTCTGGAATTCGGGGCCTGATCAAATGTGACTACAGCCCATCATTTCAAGATTGTCTTGTACTGCTTCATTTCTTCCACCCATCATCTGACTAATAAATTTCATGCCTTAAAAAAGCATGCCTTTTTTAAAAACAATAATGAATTTTTTATTTTTAAATTCAATTAAAAATATTTTCATACATTTTTGGTAGGATAAATTGGTATGCATGGATCTGTAGCCCCAAGCATGCCTTTTTATACCTTAGTATCGCTTGTGCTTTTGGGGGGCAGTTTTCTATGTCTGCAATGTCCTCCCTCGCTTCCCTATTCCTCTAGTCACATACCCAAGTCAAATATATCTTTGAAGGCCCTGCTCAAAATTAACATCCATGTTCCCTAGATTTTTCGCTGCACACCCCTTTAGGATGTAGTCTTTTCTTTATTCTCTATGACTCATTACTTCCTGCCTTGTAGCAGGGCAGTTGATTTAATAGGGCAGTTGATGGTAGAAGTCATTTCTGAGTAAATTGATATTCACAAAAGCCACCAAGACAAGTACATTTATCTGGAGTCATTGTGCAGTAAACAAATCCTCCTTGTGTTCTGGGGAACTCTACTGAAACCACAGACTATGCCTTCAAGATGAAAAAAAAATATTACTAGTCCCCAGAGGTTAAAGGGACATTGTCAATGGTGGTAGATTTCAGACCGTCTTGCTCATTTTCTTATATCTATTTACCATGTTGTTGTACATTTTGATTTTCTCTCAAATGCGTATTTCTCTCAGTGGAGAGCAGATCCTCCTGGGCCTTTAAAAATGATTTAATTCTTAATACCAAAAGTTCAGCAATCTTGAACAGTTCTGTCACACAAACCATAGCACGTGGGTCAGGATTGAAAACACTGCAGTGAGGACTCAGAAGTCTAGAGAAATATCATTTGGCATGGAGGAATGCCATAAAATGACGATGATTGTATGTGTTAGTAACATCCCTCTGGAGGGTCTATTTTACTGTTTCAGGAGTAGGGTGTTCCTTTAAGAAATAAAGGCGTTATTGCAAGTTAAGCAATACGAATGCTGTGATTTTACAGGAGGTAATAAATCTAAACTTATACTGTTAGTATCCAAATTTAACAGCTAGGACTGTAATGGGAATTGTCTTTGTTGCCTTGGAACTCTATTTAAATGATGATTTATACAGACATTTGGGGCATATAAATTCAAGGAGGTCATGCATATTGACTGAATAGTATCAGCCTGACCCATAGAAAAGAATCCCTTGGTCCTGTGAGAATTCAAACCGTCAGAACATTTTTAAAACATAGCATACCTTCTGGAAGCTTTGTATTAGCCTCAGGGTCAGATTTTACTTGGATTTTGATGTCCAGGTTATAAGGCCCTAAACACTTTTATCCTTACAACCATGTCTTTACTAGTGTTTGTCATGAAGCTTAAACAGATTCTATGATTAAACTAATCAAAATGATATTTTATAGCATTGTTCTAAAGCTGAGTGATATTTCTTCTAATAAACTCATTCTTTTCCAAAATAAAAATAAAGCATAGCAGACCAATCCTCAGATAGCTTCTGGAAAATCTCTGGTAAACACAATATAGTCGGGGCGGGGAAATGGGATGTGGGTGTTTTATGTATGTATTATTCAGCAGCACCAGGAATAAGAAAGTTTTATTTAAGAATAAATACATTTGTCACTCCAGGATGCAAAGGGTTATAATTTTTCACAACTTATTTCATCTTTAATTTTTAAATATATTTCAGAAGTAAGAGGACACGAACATTTTCAAAGAGGAAGTGGTCACTACATCATGTAACACAAAGAATACATTTACTACTAGGCACTTTGATTGCTACCCAACAAATATTCTGTCACCGGTAAACTGAAAATGTTCCGATTTAGGAACTGAACTTGCTATTTTACAGGAACCATACACACTGATGAAAGATTATACACCTTAGGTCTCTTGGTTATTTTAAAATTTTTGAATCTTTCCATATCCATTTGCTTTATCTATTCTGTATGAAGGATTATAACAACATAATTTCAGCTACAAAGAATACCACTGAAACAAAAGAAAAACTCCAAAGAGATAAATACAGTTTCAGTGTGCTGGTGCAATGTAATAATTGTAGAGGATATAGGAAGAGAGGAATTAGAATAAGGAATTGAAACACATTTTGTAAGTAGACAAGTACAGAAATGGGAAAGTGGCTATAAGGCTTGTGTAATCAAGAGAGACTTTTGAAGATGTAAGAAATTATAAGATGATGTGAATAATACAACCAAAAAAAATTTACGCTGCAGAAAAAAGAGCGGAAAATTATTGTAGCAAATCCTTAAGTATGCAAGAGGGCACATGCTCTGTTGCACAAGTCGGAGGTTGGCTTTAGGTAAGACAACACATCCAGAGAACAAGAAGAAACGAGAAAATATTGGCACAACACAAAAGTAGGTAGATATTGTGGTGGCAGCCCATGGTGGTCCTTTGTTTTTCATACAACAGAATTAAAATTATCACGAGAGTGAGGATGAAAAGGGAGGTTTGAGAAGTTTGAGAAGAGAAAATGTAAGAGACAGCCTATGAGGTATCTACCAATGATTCCTGCCTCCTGGTATTCATGTGTTTCTATAGCCCCTTCCCTTGGGTGTGGGCAGGACCTGCTGACACTTCTCATAAATAGAATATGGTAAAAATAGGGGAATGTCACTTCTAAAATCAGGTTATAAAAGAACCGTAACTTCTCTATTCCTCTCCCCTTCCCTATGTTCCCCTCTCTCACTCTGTTTCTCTTCCTTCTTATTCTTACTTAAAAATCTCATAACAAGCTCCATGTTATTAGCTGCTCTTGAAGGACTGCACATGCCAAGAAACCAGTGTCTCTCACCAAAAGCCAGGGAAGCCTACGAACAATCATGAGCTTAGAAATACATCATCCCCATTGAAGCCTCAGAAGACTGTGGCCCTGGCCAACACATTGAAGCTTTGTGAGAGACAGTCAGTTAAACTTCCCTCCGATTTTTGACCATGATAACCTGTAATATCATTAATGTTTGTTGCTTTATACTGCTAGATATTTGGGTAATTTTTTACACATCAATAGATAACTAAAGGACCACAGTAAATTGATGGTGATGAATTTTAAGTAAAACTGTATGAATGTGTGTTTATGTCCACTTATGGAGAGAGATATTTAACTAGGGCTGGGGTTTTGCCACATAGGTATGACAAAAAGAGAGGGGCAAAGAAGTTGAAGTGTTTGCAAGGGAATGATTATAATGGTTGATCATGGAATTTAATTTGGACAAGGGGGTAACTGAGGATATGAGAAGAGAGAGGAGAGACAAGAGATAAAAAGATAGATTGCAATCCTGGTAGGGTTAAAGAATGTTTGGTTCAAAGCCCTAGAGGAAGTGAGCTAGAAAGACAGATTGTGGTGGCTGCAAACCAGAAAATTTGAGATTGAGATTATTTAGGCTTTTTGTTGGCAATGTCAAAGCCTACAGAGGCCAGTATAGAATAGATGAATATAAAATCATGAAGTCATAATAGAAATGAGTCAAATATGGAAAGAATGAGTTAAGAATAAAAATCTTCAAGAAATTGGAGAGTAATCCAGTTGTTGGTTGATAACTTCAACAATAATGGGTAAGGGAAATTTAATCTGATGGCATTAGGTCAAAAACTGCATTTTTCCAGGAGTCTGAAAAAGATTCACCATCCAAAAAGTGTCATGAAGGATTTTACTAAATATATTAACAATTATTCAAAAATGTTATCACTGGATCATTTGAAACAAAAATACTGAGTAGTTTTCAATCTGCCCAATTTCCTCCAGGAAACTCTCCCCTAATGCTCAAATTCAGGATAATTAGCCTCAATGAGCACCTCATACCTTCCCCATTAGAACATTTATCAAAATATTTGGTGACTGTTGTGTTGTGTGTGCCCCTGATTAGATTATCTTACACATCTTAGCACTGTAATGACTATGTGTGTTGCATTCCAGTTCTACCCAGTGAGCAACATACTAAGACATTATTTAATGTACTAACAATATATTAAGTCATTCTTAAATGTTGTTGAATATAGAAACATAACTGATTTTCTGAAATCATTTTAAAAGCAAACATATAATGTAGTTGTATATTATTGAGATCTGTGTCAGGTACCATTCTACAACCTCTACACATAATGATTCATTTAAACCTAGCAATCTCTATGAGACTAGTAACATGACTTCTTATTATTCTAGATCAAAGAACAAAGAGGTGGAAATGCTTGTTCAGTATCACATAGTGAGAAACTGGGAGAGCCAGGACTCAAATCCAGATAGACTGGAATCATTTCATCATCCACTCATTAAGGTAAAAACACATGACAGTGAAAAAGGTTCTTTAACATGGTCCAACACACACCATTTTGATCTCATTAGAGAACAAAGCCATTAATAATAGTAAGAGAATGGAAAAGAGATAGTAGAAACACTTCATTGATTCCAAAGTGTTTCAACTATCAATGATGAAGATTTATACAATTCAAACAACCTCAGTGATGCATGAAGAGGTGAAACATTGAATAAAAATATCAACATTTCTAGCATCATCAATCACTAAAAATGAGTTCACAGGCTTGAAGCAGTCTTTTAAAATATTTCTAAAATTGATTATTTAAACAAGGTAGGGAACAGAAATGAGCTGGACATGCCTGGTGATATTTGACTATCTTTGAACATAATTCTGATGGAGATTAAGATGAAATAAAAATGAGTTTTATTCATAATCAAATAAAAAGGCTATCATCTTAAATGGTATTTATATTAGGTTCTCAGCATAATGAATTAACCCTTTAAATATTATTTTAAAATCTAACATTTTATTTACCCTTTTATACTGCCAGATATGTCTTAAAATAGAAATTTTGCATCTCATCAGAAAGATGTAATAATTCAAGTTGTTTTTATACACTCTAAGTCATACATAATTGTCATTTTCTCTCATTCTCACATTGTCATCTAAGACTTTATGAAGGCTGCTGTTGTTTAATGATATGAAAAGAGGATGGTTTGAATTATTTTCATTTTTCTCCCTCTTCCTTAGAGATCCCAAAAGGGATATGAGAAACAAAGTTATTAAGGATTGTGGTGTCATTAAGATAGCTGATAAAACTGCACTGCAGTTTACTACTCTACAAGACCCATGTTGAAGAGATTATTGGAAGGAAATTGTGTAAGGGAGAACGGTTTGAAAATGCTTATCATTCCTGGGGGCATATGAACATAAACAAAGAAGAAGGCGGAAAGTGCAGACTACTCTTTAGGATCCTCTATGCTTTGCAAGAAAAATATCTGGTCATGCTATTATTAAGCTGTTTTACCACAGTACTAAAATAGTGATTTATGCATTTACATATATAGGTAGAAAACTGAGAAACTAGCAGTAAATTACAGAAGTAAAGTTGTATGTTTCTTTATAGAAAATTTTCAGAATTTTTAGAATTGTAGATTATTTGGGAAAAACATGATTCCTCCCTCAAGAAACACACCAATAGTAGATAGTGTAAATATTTAAAATAATAAAAGAAGAATTTTATAATACATTCATAAAATAAGAAAGAATAATATTGTTACACCTGGCAGTTGAAAAATATTTTAACAGTGATATTGATAAAGATAGTATATTTCTATTTGGGTACACATTACTTAAGCCTAGACATAGATACCATTTTCAGTATTGAAAATATCCTTGAGATGTAAAGGATCTCTTCAAGGAGAACTACAAACCACTGCTCAATGAAATAAAAGAAGACACAAACAAACGGAAGAACATACCATGCTCATGGATAGGAAGAATCAATATCATGAAAATGGCCATACTGCCCAACGTAATTTAGAGATTCAATGCCATCCCTATCAAACTACGAATGACTTTCTTCACAGAATTGGAAAAAACTGCTTTAAAGTTCATATGGAATCAAAAAAGAGCTGGCATTGCCAAGACAATCCTAAGTCAAAAGAACAAAGCTGGAGGCATCATGCTACTTGACTTCAAACTATACTACAAGGCTACAGTAACCAAAACAGCATGGTATTGGTACCAAAACAGAGATATAGTCCAATGGAACAGAACAGAGTCCTCAGAAATAATACCACACATCTACAGCCATCTGATCTTTGATAAACCTGAGAAAAACAAGAAATGGGGAAAGGATTCCCTCTTTAATAAATGGTGTTGGGAAAATTGGCTAGCCATAAGTAGAAAGCTGAAACTGGATCTTTTCCTTACTCCTTATACGAAAATTAATTCAAGATGGATTAGAGACTTAAATGTTAGATCTAATACCATAAAAACCCTAGAAGAAAACCTAGGTAATACCATTCAGGACATAGGCTTGGGCAAGGACTTCATGTCTAAAACACCAAAAGCAACTGCAACAAAAGCCAAAATTGACACATGGGATCTAATTAAACTAAAGACCTTCTGTACAGCAAAAGAAACCACCATCAGAGTGAACAGGCAACCAATAGAATGGGAGAACATTTTTGCAATCTACTCACATGACAAAGGGCTAATATCCAGAATCTACAAAGAACTCAAACAAATTTACAAGAAAAAAACAAACAACCCCATCAAAAAGTGGGCAAGGGATATGAACAGACATTTCTCAAAAGAAGACATGCATACAGCCAACAGACACATGAAAAAATGCTCATCATCACTCGCCATCAGAGAAATACAAATCAAAACCACAATGAGCTACCATCTCACACCAGTTAGAATGGCAATCATTAAAAAGTCAGGCAACAACAGGTGCTGGAGAGGATGTGGAGAAATAGGAACACTTTTACACTGTTGGTGGGATTGTAAACTAGTTCAACCATTATGGAAAACAGTATGGCGATTCCTCAAGGATCTAGAACTAGAAGTACCATATGACCCAGCCATCCCATTACTGGGTATATACCCAAAGGATTATAAATAAATCATGCTGCTATAAAGACACATGCACACGTATGTTTATTGCAGCACTATTCACAAGAGCAAAGACTTGGAATCAACCCAAATGTCCATCAGTGACAGACTGGATTAAGAAAACGTGGCACATATACACCATGGAATACTATACAGCCATAAAAAAGGATGAGTTTGCGTCCTTTGTAGGGACATGGATGCAGCTGGAAACCATCATTCTCAGCAAACTATCGCAAGAACAGAAAACCAAACACTGCATGTTCTCACTCATAGGTGGGAACTGAACGATGAGATCACTTGGACTCGGGAAAGGGAACATCACACATCGGGGCCTATTATGGGGAGGGGGGAGGGGGGAGGGATTGCATTGGGAGTTATACCTGTTGTAAAGGACGAGATGATGGGTGCTGACAAGTTGATGGGTGCAGCACACCAACATGGCACAAGTATACATATGTAACAAACCTGCACATTGTGCACATGTACCCTAGAACTTAAAGTATAATAATAAAAAAAAAGAAAGCCAAAAAAAAAAAAGAAAAAAGAAAATATCCTTGAATGGTTTCATTTCCCTAGTAGTCCCTTAGAACACTTTGGTATATTCCGCAGCAGCCTTAGCATAACATATAATCATTCTCCTTTGACATTTTTGTCAGAGAACAAAGGACAAGCCATATGAAAATATGGATGACATAAGAAAGACTTCTTGTATAAGTATATGCACATGTATACGTGTGTGCATTATACACAAACGCATATGTATACAGGAATATATACACACATGCTCATTATATAACTCTTTTCATATATGTATATGGCTATAAATAAATGTGCAATATAATTATAAGTAGAAGGAATAGATAAATAGATGAAAAAATTGAAGGAAGATTCAGGAAGTAAGAATATGTTTGAAAATATTACCAACAGAAAAAGATGAGAAGCATGCAGCTTCCTCATTTATACCCAAGAAAGCTAATTCTAAGTATTAGCAAAAAATGTCTTTAGTAGTAAAAGACAAAAAGTTAGAAATATTTTATTATTGCTTGAATGAATATGTTTTTATATTACTTTCTCATCATGCCACCATAATGCTGCATATTAATTATATTTCTATCCAAGTGAAAAACCTCACAAATAACTGAGAAAGCATCAAGGTAATATATAATATCTCCATTTTTCTGCAACCCCACAAAAAGAATGTAGTGCTGAGTAGAAATGAAGTCTTTTTTTTTTTTTTTTTTTTATTATACTTTAGTTCTAGGGTACATGTGCATAACGTTTATATCATGTATAACTCCCCAAAGCGATCCCTCCCTCCTCCCCCCTCCCCATGATAGGCCCCAGTGTGTGATGTTCCCCTTCCTGAGTCCAAGTGATCTCATTGTTCAGTTCCCACCTATGAGTGAGAACATGCGGTGTTTGGTTTTCTCTTCTTGTGATAGTTTGCTAAGAATGATGGTTTCCAGCTGCATCCATGTCCCTACAAAGGACGCAACTCATCCTTTTTGATGGCTGCATAGTATTCCATGGTGTATATGTGCCACATTTTCTTAATCCAGTCTGTCACAGATGGACATTTGGTTGATTCCAAGTCTTTGCTATTGTGAATAGTGCCGCAATAAACATACGTGTGCATGTGTCTTTGTAGTAGAGTAATTTATAATCCTTTGGGTATATACCCAGTAGTGGGATGGCTGGGTCATATGGTACATCTAGTTCTAGATCCTTGAGGAATCGCCATACTGTTTTCCATAATGGTTGAACTAGTTTACAATCCCACCAACAGTGTAAAAGTGTTCCTATTTCTCCACATCCTTTCCAACACCTGTTGTTTCCTGACTTCTTAATGATTGCCATTCTAACTGGTGTGAGATGGTATCTCATTGTGGTTTTGATTTGCATTTCTCTGATGGCGAGTGATGACGAGCATTTTTTCATGTGTCTGTTGGCTGTATGGATGTCTTCTTTTGAGAAATGTCTGTTCATATCCTTTCCCCACTTTTTGATGGGGTTGTTTGTTTTTTTCTTGTATATTTGTTTGAGTTCTTTGTAGATTCTGGATATTAGCCCTTTGTCAGATGAGTAGGTTGCAAAAATTTTCTCCCATTCTGTAGGTTGCCTGTTCACTCTGATGGTAGTTTCTTTTGCTGTGCAAAAGCTCTTTAGTTTAATGAGATCCCATTTGTCAATTTTGGCTTTTGCTGCCGTTGCTTTTGGTGTTTTAGACATGAAGTCCTTGCCCATGCCTATGTCCTGAATGGTACTACCTAGATTTTCTTCTAGGGTTTTTATGGTATTAGGTCTAACATTTAAGTCTCTAATCCATCTTGAATTAATTTTCGTATAAGGGGTAAGGAAAGGATCCAGTTTCAGCTTTCTACTTGTGGCTAGCCAATTTTCCCAGCACCATTTATTAAATAGGGAATCCTTTCCCCATTTCTTGTTTTTGTCAGGTTTGTCAAAGATCAGATGGCTGTAGATGTGTGGTATTATTTCTGAGGACTCTGTTCTGTTCCACTGGTCTATTTCTCTGTTATGGTACCAGTACCATGCTGTTTTGGTTACTGTAGCCTTGTAGTATAGTTTGAAGTCAGGTAGCGTGACGCCTCCAGCTTTGTCCTTTTGACCTAGGATTGTCTTGGCAATGCGGGCTCTTTTTTGGTTCCATATGAACTTTAAAGCAGTTTTTCCAATTCTGTGAAGAAACTCATTGGTAGCTTGATGGGGATGGCATTGAATCTATAAATAACCTTGGGCAGTATGGCCATTTTCACGATATTGATTCTCCTATCCATGAGCATGGTATGTTCTTCCATTTGTTTGTGTCCTCTTTGATTTCACTGAGCAGTGGTTTGTAGTTCTCCTTGAAGAGGTCCTTTACATCCCTTGTAAGCTGGATTCCTAGGTATTTTATTCTCTTTGAAGCAATTGTGAATGGAAGTTCATTCTTGATTTGGCTCTCTGCTTGTCTGTTACTGGTGTATAAGAAAAGGCTTTTGACAAAATTCAACAGCCCTTTATGCTAAAAACGCTCAATAAATTCGGTATTGATGGAACGTACCTCAAAATAATAAGAGCTATTTACGACAAACCCACAGCTAATATCATACTGAATGGGCAAAAACTGGAAAAATTCCCTTTGAAAACTGGCACAAGACAGGGATGCCCTCTCTCACCACTCCTATTCAACATAGTGTTGGAAGTTCTGGCTAGGGCAATCAGGCAAGAGAAAGAAATCAAGGGTATCCACTTAGGAAAAGAAGAAGTCAAATTGTCCCTGTTTGCAGATGACATGATTGTATATTTAGAAAACCCCATCGTCTCAGCCCAAAATCTCCTTAAGCTGATAAGCAACTTCAGCAAAGTCTCAGGATACAAAATTAATGTGCAGAAATGAAGTCTTAATATGATCTGTTTTTCTTTCTGTAACAAGATTTGAAAGCAGGCTCTCTTTTGGCTTGGTAATTAATTTTTCTCACAACTGCAGACTGAATGTAGACATTTCTCTCCAAATTTCTCATTTTTAAAATACTATAAACCTTTACTTTTAAAATTAAATTCTGGTGTCCTTGGCAAAAACATATTTATACTATGGCTCCTGTGTGTACGTGTTTACTGAAGTCACTCCAACACATAATGGTAAAGGCTGATGGCATATGGTTGGACAAATCAGCCATCATCTGCTAATTCATAAACTCATATGAACATCCTGCCCCTTGTCACTGTCCTTCTATGTGGAAAAGAGCCATGTTCTCACTAGTCACTCTTCCATAAACATGCTGAACAGCCATCTACTCAGGGGGTATAGTTTAATCAGACACACTGTTTTCACTATTTGTTTCCCAAATGAATCATCAGCAAGAGACATATTGTTGAATGACACTGCTTCTGTCTTATATGGCTTTTTGAAGATGTGCGACCCTCATTTTGCTTCCAGCACTGTTACTGTAGAACTTAACTGCCATCGTTCACAACCAGACCCCACTTTTTTTGCTTGTTTGTTCGTTTTTTTGAGATAGAGTGTCACCCTGTGCTGTGGCATGATCACGGCTCACTGCAACCTCCGCTTCCCAGTTTCAATTGGTTCTCCTGCCTCAGGCTCCCAAGTAGCTGGGATTAGAGGCATGTGTCACTATGCCTAACTAATTTTTGTATTTTTAACAGAGATGGGGTTTCACAATGTTGGCCAGACTGGTCTCAAACTCCTGACCTCAGGTGATCCACCTGCCTCGGCCTCCAAACTGCTGGGATTATAGGTGTGAGCTACCACACCCGGCCAACCCCAATTTTCAATGATGATTCCAAAGTATAAGGTAAGGTGAAAAAAACTGACTCATAACATCCTTTTGTCTTTGGGTGAATCCAAATTGACCTTCAAATAGTGTTCATGAAATATATTATTTTTAGCACATCATTTCCTCTATGTGTTGGTAGAAAAATAATAAAATTTGTGAGAAAAAAAAACATTCAGGCATTTAGATTACTAGGGCTAATCATATCTTTTTTTAGGTTGATCAGCTTAAAAATATATTCCCAAAAATAAGCTATAACCACTTGCTCATGCCTTGTCACGACAGTCTTTGAAGAGAAAATACAAGTATGGTTTGGCAAACTAATTTTTGTAGCAATACCCTTTCTTGCTAAATATGTATTTAGACTCCATAAATTCTAATCCCAATGGTAATTTTTCAAGTCTACATCACAATTTATTACATTTTTTTTCTGTAACATGAAAAGAGCAGTCACAAAGCTCTTTTCCTTCATATGACAAGAACTAAATCATATTTTGCACTTTACTAATTTTGTGCAACTTATATGTGATATACCTAACTAGAAGACGTGATTACATAGACATATGCTATCTAACTAGCCAGAAGCTCATTTTCCTTTCTCTCTAAAAAAAAATGTCATTTTATTTATTGGTAGCTGTATTTACAATCTTCTTGAAAATATATTTATAATCTTCTTGAAAATATTATAACTTGTAACTGTGTTTATACAAAGAGTTAAACTTTGAGTGATGCCAGAAGAGCTTAGGTCTAAGAGAGGAAAGATAGATTTTGCACTTGATCTGCGAGAAAAGTTAATTCGAGTTTACCAAAAAAATTCACCGTGTTTTCTAATGCAAAGTGTTAATGACTTATGAGACTTCCTTTGTAACTAAGTTTTATACAATGTTCTCGGGACTCAAGACAAGTAGATTGCCTGCTAATAAAATCTAATATGCAAGCATATGTGATTTTATTAAGTACTTTGTCTTTTCCTTTTTGATGTTTTTGCAAAAATAACATACTAGAACATTCGCATCGCATGTGATTCTAAAAAAAGAGTCACATTTAAGTTTGCAAAAGGTTTGTTCATTATTTGCAGTTTAAAATTTATTCTGAGTTATAGTACTTAGAATACAATTTGCATTCATTCTTTGGTGCTTTAAGGATTCCTTTAGAGCCATTTTGACATGTTTGTGAATCATGGCTACAGTGTTAACACAATAGTACAACAAAACACTAAAAAATTGCCAAACAGAAACATTGATACACAAAGGATATGAAAATACATTAGCCAACTTCAATCCAGCTAACATATTATCTCATGTAAAAAAAATTAATGCGTAGCCACTGTTTAAAAATAATTTAAAATATTTAAGAATATCTGTGAAAATTATACTTAATTTTACATTTCAAATTTTACACGAATGTTTAACACGTTTAATCATCGTTTTTTCTCTGAAACCAGCATATTGGGTTAGGATTCCTCAAATATTTCCAGGGACACTAAGTGTCCAGTACACTCTGAGAAACACAACTCTGACATACAGTCAAATTCTTCTGACCATTTATTATTCTGAAACTGACACTTTTGATGGTCATGTTTTTTCACAGTTACCTGGGGAATGTGCACTTGTATCTTTTGTTTTTTTTTATTTTATAGACCTTTATATTTGCTTATTAAATATGTGCATAGAGCTCCAGATCAGCAAACACCATTCCTCTTAAATATTTTATAAATGTCATGCAATTTACTCTGTGCAGTGATAATCCCTTCTTGGACAGCAAATGTAAAAATTATAGAAGTATTGGTATTGATTACTCTGGGATTATTAGTTATATTTAATCGAAGTATTTGTGACACCTGTAAGCATTTTATATTCTGAATGTGAAACAAAAAAGCAGAAGCCAATATCCCTCTGAAGCCACTCCCCAAAGAGTATTTCACTGTTTGAGTAGAAAACCATTATGCAATAGTAAATTTTTGATGAAATTGTTATATATTGCCAACCATCAGTATTCTTTAAAAAATCTCACAAGATACTTTTAAAATAATGCACATTATGGCACTTTGCTCTTTTTCAATTCTAAAGAAATAATTAGTTTCTTCCCAGGTCCACATGTATTTACTTTGTTTCTGGACATGAGGGATCTTTGAGCAGACACTGTAAGTTCACCTTACTTTTGCCCAAACTCCTTTCCTAAAGCCGTGGCAATAAGCAGAAAAATCTGAGGGTGACAGCAAACCAGAAGCATCAAAAAATATGGGAAAAAAAGGACTGAAAATAATTTGACATTTTAATATATTTTTACTAAAATTGTCTTGAAGAAATCAGAACTCAGACTGTCTTACACACATTTTACAGTTTAGTAACGTTTTTGCATGAGACTAAGTGTAGAGGAGACACTATTCTGTCTCTTTAAAGTACATACAGCCTCTGGGCTCTATCCATCCCTGTACCCTTCTCAGCATCATCACCACTCAGATGGTCTCTCAGGAGATTCCAAAGGGAACATAGAAAGGAAATAAAGTAGTGCATTAAAATACATATTCTTCTATTTCTTCATAAGAACCATTTGTTTTTCAAATTCCAAAATATTGCTTTCATTCAAGGTAGTTGTTTCAATAGTCAAAAGAAAATCTCTAGAAATCAGTTTCTCTTTAGCGCCAGAAAAACAAATCTGAATTGTGAATCTTTAGTAATGAGACTTCCAAAACTCAACAACCTGGATCATTGCTGTGTCCTTCCTAATGGTAACTTGGTATGCTATTCGTGAGACCATGATGAAAATACATTTGAAATTCTCTTTTAATTTTCCAGTGGCTTCACTCATTCTGAAAGCAAATGTAATATTTTACAATAGCCAAATTATTTGGAAACAAGCCTCAAGAAAAAGCATAACATTAACTATTTGGGATAAAAACCAAGGTATGCCTACAATGTAACAGGATGAATTTTCTTATGTGGCATGTGATCTGGCTCAAAAGATAATTTTTAAACAGAACTCAATATAGACAAACAATAGATCGATGATTGTAAATAGATAGGGATATTTCTCATCAACACCAGCATCATTAAAAGAGGTATACTGCCTCAAAGATAAAATTACCCCAGGCATGTTTACTTTTTACAAACCAGTATTTTTACTGTGTAATCAACTTCTCCATCCATTTTCCAGATTTAAATGCATATAAAGAACCACCAAATTAATAGATGCAAAGAGGAGAATCTGATTCCCCAGCAACTGAAGAATTTTTACCTATAAACTCATACACCTACAAATAGCTTTTTTAATTCTTGAATTAAACCATGCACTAAACGATTCACAGTTTACTAAGAAATAAGAGCACAATATTCTCCAATTCATTTTTACTTCCAGGACATTTTTATCAAAAATTATTTTTATTTACAAAATAAACACAACTCAAGGACCAAGAAACTGGTAAGAAGCATTACAAGCTTCTATAGTATCAGTCAAAAGATAGCAGATGTCACTGCTTAGTATTTTAAATAATTAAAGCAATAACTGTATTAACTGAAAAGGCAAAGAGTAATAAAAACTTCATTGTCTTCATCCCCCATGAATCCCTTAAACAACTTACGTAGTCAGACTCTCTATTCCTGGCTTAGAGATTTAAATAATATTAATTGACCTAGAAATGTGTTAAACGGTGAGTTAGTGTGTCCTCAGACATAAGGCACACTGTATAATTGCTACAAGTGAAATAAATTTAAGTATAAAATGTGACAACTTTAGAAAAAAAGCACTACAGGAAAATGAGTTCTAATAAATAGTAATTTATTTTCAAGCGCAAGTAAGTTCATTGGAGCAGTTTATGCCCTAGAGAATTCTATCCATAAATGGGAATAATAAAACTCCACGATATTATTAAGGCATTTTAAAATATAAAAGGTAGCAATGCCAAAGTACAGGTCATGAAGTGATTAATGAGAAGAGTTTTGTTCTGAACACAGACCTGTATAAAGGCAAGGAAAACATTAAACTTATAAATATATGAATGTGAATTTTGGTATCTTCACTTCTGCAACCCCAGTTCAAGGAAGGAAAACATTATGGGCAACATTAGTTGAGATGAACCACTCATTAGTAAGCACCATCTTCCCAGACAGCTATGTTGGCATCTGCCAACATCACCTTTTCTCAGCACTTCTGATCAAAATCTGTCCAGTGTTTGGTATTCAGGACAGAACAGCCTTTGAAGAACTTTCTGTACTCCCCTAAAGGCCATTTTTCATCCTCAATTCAAAGGACCTAAACTTTCTGGCAGACATTCACTTTTATCTTTTTAGTCTACTGTGGACTATTGCAATTACCACAAGTGTACAGGGCAGTAGAAAAAGGAGTCTTTTGCTTGATTTTCCCTGTATTTATTTACTTCCATTAAAACTTTCTGCCCAACTAGGCATTTCTTTTTCATTTAGCTGACACATTTGTTCTCTCTCATTTTTTCTCTTTTCTTTTCTGTTGGCAACAGTTTTACACTTTGATTAACAGCACTTACATACCTAAAAATCATTCTGTTGATTGCAGAGGGGACAAGATTATTGCAAAAGCAGAGATGAATAAGGAGCCATCTATTTTTACTACCAGTTAAAAAAGCAACAGGAGGCCAACTTCCTATCAACCAGCACCACAATTTCTTTACTTACAGAAGAAATCAAATTAAGCACATTTATTTGTTCAGCTTTTGGTGAATGTACTGGTGTCTCAAAGTATTGAGGTCAAGTACTCACAAGCTCTAATCAGCCACCATATTAAACTGTCTTTCCAGGGGTTGCTTTTTACTCCTGAGTCTCAACAAATACTGCAATTTATTTTGTAAATAAAATAACCCTACTTTTAGACAGTCCTGCCCTACAATGAAGGAGAAAATTAATCTTTCCTGAGAAGTGGTGTATACCGTGGTCAGAAGAACAAGGAAGAAGCCAGCAGCCACAATAACCACTCAGAAACTGGAACGCATCTCCTGACTTGTGCAGGGTAGGAGCAAGAGAGAAGGATGAGCATGCCAATAAAGGCTCATTAGTGATGACAAATCATGCAGGGTCCCAGAGTAGGACTGCACTCATTTACAATTTAAGTCTCTTAATGAGAATTTAATTTACTTTCTTATTTTGTCACATGTTTCGTTACAGTTCTGTTCCCCTTGAAGAGTATCCAACATGATCTTTTTATAATATAAATTAAACTACAAAGAGAATACAAAGGGTATATTCTGCGATCAACAGAAAGGTAGAAGACACAAACAGGAGGTATTTTACAAATAACAGGCTAGCCTCCTAGGACAGGATTAACAGCAGCCTGCTTACCTTGGTTGCAATCTTTACACCCATATGAGAAAAATTAGCCTTTTCCAGTCCAGAGTATTCTGGGCTCCTTTCCAAGCAATAATGGTGACCAGTATGTCCAAGATAATAAAGACTCAATTATATAACTCATTTTACACATATATTTACTACAGATGACCATGTTGGTTACATTGGCTTGACTAGAGTCAGCAGGAGAAACAAGCTGCCATATTAGCCTTAAACTCTCAAAGTTGCAAGTCCAAGTTACTCTTTATATTCATATTCTTCCCCTTCGAAGTGACAAAAACTTCTCAAATTCCACCCCAGATCTCCTTATACCCTCCACCAAAATGGAGTTAATGAGAGAGATGACTAGTGGCCTACCTTTTAGCACTTCTTCCTTTATTCAATGATGGCTTTATGAAGTATAATATCATCATCATGAGGCTGGAGTCCTTTTGACAGAACAGGTAATAGAAAACTATGGGGAGCACAGTTTTGAGCAAAACTTTAACTTTTTAAATACATCTTACTTGTGGGTTCTCCACTGACTTCACTCTTTAGTCAAAAGAATGGAAACTATACTACTCTTGTCCCTGATTTCCCTTGTCATATATTTATTCATTGTCTCTCTTCTCTTTCATTTTTCCTCTTTCTCTCTATAAGGTCTCCTTCTAGCTCCTCAAGTCTTGTCTGACCTGCACAGTTTTTTGGTCCACACATTTCTCCAATTTAATAAGGTAACTCTTCGATGAGTTTTTCTCCCTATACAACAGATTTCTCTCTCTGACCAATGTTTTCCAATTAAAATTTGTCAAAATATTCTATAACCAAAATATTGTCTATTCATCATTGTCTTGATAAAACTAAAATACTTTAAAAGACTGAAGAGAAAATTAACTATGTGTTTAACTTTTTCACAATATAAGAGGTAACTTTCAGTGGACTTTATTGGGAAGAATCAGACTTGCAAAGGAAGAGAATAGATTAAGCCAGAGATTGAGGAAAAAATAGATTTGTTTATTTATTGGTGCCTTTTGGTGTTTTAAAATGTCATCATGGACAGATTTATTGAGTCCCTTTCTTCCAGTTTCCTGATATATGACCAATGCCACACTTTCTATTGCAGGAAGCCACTGACCAGTTATTTGCAATAAAAATTGCAGCAACTCTCATGTTTCTACCTCAAGGAAAAATCCCTGATCAGCTGAGAGTCCTGACGTGATCTACAACACAGCTGTGACAGCAAAAATGCTTCATTAACAAACAAAAGGGAAAATAACATTATGTTTATGAATAAATAATTGCCTTTTGTGGAAAATTCATTTCCTCATACTAAGTAGAATAATGAGGAGACCAGATATTACAGCACTTAAGATAATAGATTTTTGTGTAAGAATCCTTGGATTCAATTATGGCTCTGATATTTATTCAGCAGGAAACATTAGGTGAGTTACTCAATCTTTCTGAGCCTTATTTTTGTCATTTATAAAATAAAGATTATAATCTATCTAACTCGCAAGACTGTCATTAAGGTTAAATAAGATATTAAATAAAGCAATTGCCATATCTCACATTGTCTATTTAATGCTCAAAAAATTATATATTTAAATAGATACGTAAAAAGGAAAAATATTAATAATTAGTTGAACATCAAAGAAAAATTATCTAATGAACCTGTGTTATGTCAGCTTTTTTTGTACAAGGCATCATGTTAATTTTTGGGACTACAGGAAAAAGCTCAAACAGCATTTCAATTGTTTAAGGGAACTAACAACAATTTCTGATTGAAACAAATTATCTGCCTCAGAAAGCCAAAGCAGATCTAATCTGATATTTGGAAAATGAAGTAGAAGATATTTAACACTTTGAAATGCAAAATATTTATACAAATTATGGGTTACATAACAGTTAAGCTAATTATGTCCTGTGAAGAAAGTATCAAGGGTATCCACTGACTTTCTCTGATACAAAAGATTTATTTATTTAATACTTTTCCAGATGGAATTAGTGATGTGTACAGTAGATGTGCTCATAATTATTTATTTTACTTTACTTGTTATGAATTATATAATTGTAGCGGCCGGGTGCAGTGGCTCAAGCCTGTAATCCCAGCACTTTGGGAGGCCAAGACGGGCGGATCACGAGGTCAGGAGATCGAGACCATCCAGGCTAACACGGTGAAACCCCATCTCTACTAAAAAATACAAAAAACTAGCCGGGTGAGGTGGCGAGCGCCTGTAGTCCCAGCTACTCAGGAGGCTGAGGCAGGAGAATGGCATAAACCCAGGAGGCAGAGCTTGCAGTGAGCTGAGATCCGGCCACTGCACTCCAGCCTGGGCAACAGAGCGAGACTCCGTCTCAAAAAAAAAGAATTATATAATTGTATATATTTATGATTTTATGATTTATGAATACAATGTAGAATAAGTAAATTAAACTAATTAACATATCCATCCCCTCAAATGCCTATCTATTTTTTTGTGGTGAGAACATCTAAAATTTACTCTCAGCAATTTTGAGATGTTACAATGCACTATCATTAACTATATTGACGACATTGTGCAAGAGACCAAAAAAAAAAAACAAATTTTATTTCTCCTTTCTGAGATTTTGTAACATCATCTCCTCTCTTCCCCCATCCACTATCCTCTGTAACCACCATTCTACTCTCCACTTTTGTAGATTTGATTGTTTTAGATTGTACGTGTAAATGACAATGTCCAATGTTTGCTTTTCTGCATTTGACTTATTTCACTGGTCATAATGTCCTCCCTTTCCATCTATGTTGCTGCAAATGACAAGATCTCATTCTTTTTGAAGGCTGAATAGTATTCCATTATATAAATATATATATATCACATTTTCCTTATCCATTCATCTGTTGACAGACATTTAGGTTGACTGTGCAACTTGTCTATTGTGACTAGTGCTGCAGCAATCCTAAGAATGCAGAAATCCCTTGACAAACTGATTTCAAATACTTTGGTAAATACACAGAAGATTACTGAACACATAGTAATTCTATTTTTAGATTTCTTGAGGAACTTCCATACAGTTTTCCATAATGGCTGTACTAATTTACATTCCCACTAACAGTGTACAGGGATTTCCTTTTCTCTACATCCCTGCCAATACTTGCTATCTTTCATCATTTTAATAATAGTCATTCTGATCTGTGTGACAATCTATCTTATTGAGGTTTTAATTTGCATTTACTTAATGATTAGCAATGTTGGGCATTTTCTAACATATCTGTTGGCCATTCGTATGTCTTTTCTTGAGAAATTTCTATTCGAGTCCCTTGCTCATTTTTACCTGGGTTTCTTGTCTTCTTGCTGCTATTGAATTGAGTTTCTTATATATTTTGGATATTAACCCCTAACCAGATGTATGACTTACAAACATTTCCTCTCAATTCATAGGTTGTCCCTTCTTACTGTTAATTGTTTCCTTTGCTCTGCAGACGCTTTTTAGTTTAATGTAATGCTATTGGTCTATTTTTGGTTTTACTGTCTGTACTTTGGGGGTCAAATCCAAAAACATCTTTGCTCACACCAGTGTTGTGAAGCTTTTGCCCTATGTTTTCTTCTAGTAGTTTTACAGTTTCTGGTTTATGTTTACATCTTCAATCCATTTTGAGTTTACTTTTGTATACAGTATGAGATAAAAATCCAATTTCATTTTTTGTGTGTGTACATCCAGATTTCCCAGCAGCATTTATTGAGAGACTATCATTTTCTATTGTGTGTTCTTGGAAACTTTGTCAAAAATCAGTTGACGATACACGTGTGGGTTCATTTCTGCACTTTTTATGTTATTCCACTGGTCAACATGTCCATTTTTATGCCAGTACCATGCCATTTTAATTACTACACCTTTGCGATATAGTGATGCCTCCAGCCTTGTTCTTTTTATTCCTGATTGTGTTGGCTATCAAAGACCATTGTTGGGTCTCTCGTAGTTCCTTTTAATTTTTAAAATTGTTTTTACTATTTCTGTTAAAAAATGACTAGGATTTTATAGTAATGGCACTGAATCTGCAGATCACTTTGAGTAGTATAGACTTTTTAAAAATATTCATTCTTTCAAACCATAAACACAGTATATCTCTCCATTATTTATTTTGTCCTCAATGTCTCAAAGTTTTCAGTGTACAGGTGTTTTATCTCCTTGGTTAAATTTATTCCTATAAAATATTTTATGTACTGGGCATATAATCTATAATCTCAGCATTTTAGGAGGCCAAAGCAGGAGGATTGCTAAAGGCCAAGAGTTCAAGACCAGCTTAGGTATTATAATAAGATTCCATCTCTACAAAAAAATAATAAAACAAAAATTAACTAGGCATGGTGGTGTGTGCCTGTAGTCCCAACTACTTCAAAGGCTGAGGCTGGGAGGATCACTTGAACCCAGAAGGTTGAAGTGAGCTATGATCATGCCACTGTATTCCATTCTGGGCAACAGAGCAGGCCACTGTTTCAAAAAAAAAAAAAAAGTTTTTTATTTTATTTTTGTAGCTACTGTAAATAGAATTGTTCTCTTGAATTGTTTTTTAGATAGCTCATTGTTAGTGTATAGTAATGCGGCTGACTTTTGTATGTTGTATCATCTAACTTTACTACATTCACTTATTAGTTGTAACAGTTTATGGCATCTTCAGTCTTTTTCTATATATTAATATAAGATTATGTCATCAGAAAACAGTGACAATTTCACTTATTTCTTTCCTGTTTTGGATGCCTTTAGGACTTCCAATACTATAGTGACTAGAAGTGGTGAGACTGAGCACTATTTTTTGTCCCAGGCCTTAGAAAAAGGCTTTTAATTTTTCATTATCGAGTATGTTTGCTGTAGGCTTCTCATGTATGGCCTTTATCGTGTTGAGGTACTTTCCTTCTATGCCTAATTGGTATAAAGTTTCTATCATTGGTGAAAGTTTCCATCATTAAAGGATGTTGAATTTTTCAAAAGCTTTTTCTGCATCTAATGAAATGATAGTACGTCTTTTACACCTCATTCTGTTAATGTGAAGTAACACATGTAATGATTTGTGCATTTTGAACCATCCTGGAATCCCAGGGATAAATCCCACTCGATTATAATGAGTGATCCTTTCAATGTGCCATTGAATTTAGTTTGCTAGTATTTGATGGGTAATTTTCTTTTCTTGTAATGCCCTTTTCTGGCTTTGGTATCATGATAACTCTGGCCTCATAAAATGAACTTGAAAGTATTTCCTCATCTTTGATTTGGACGAGTTTGAGAAGGTTTGGTATTCTTTAAATGTTTGGCAGAATTCAGTAGTGAAGTCATCAGGTTCTTTGCTTTCCTTTGATAGGGGACTTTATATTACTGATTCAGTTTGCTCACTCGTTATTGGTCTTTTCAGATTTTGTTTCTTTATAATTCATTCCTGGTAGGTTGTATGTATCCAGAAATCTATCTATTTCATCTAGGTTATCCAAAATGTTGGCAGATAACTCTTCATAGTAGAACTTTGTATTTTTGTAGTACCAGTTATAATGCCTCCTCTTTCATTTCTGAGTCTTCTCTTTTTTCTTAGTCTAGCTACAGGTTTATTTTTTCTTTTCAAAATGCCAACTCTTAGTTTTATTGATCTTTTATATTGTTTTTCTAACTCTATTTTATTTATTTCTTCTCTGATATTTATTATTTACTTCCTATGCTAACTTTGGGCTTCATTTGTTCTTTACCTTGTTTCTTGAGGGGTAACATTAAGTTGTTTAGTTGAGATCTTTTTTCTTTCTGAAGTGCATATTGCTGTAAACTTCCTTCTTAAAACGACTTTTGTTACATCCCATAAATTTTGTTATGTTATGCTTCCATTTTTGTCTCAAAATATTTTTTTAATTTCTGTTTTAATTTATTTATTGATCCATTGGTTGGTTGGGAACATGTTGTTTAATTTCCATGAATTCGTGAATTGTCCAAAATTCCTTCTGTTCTTGATTTCTAGTTTTATACCACTGCAGTACTAAAGGTATTTAATATGACTTCAATCTTCTAAAATTTGCTAAGGCATGTTTTGTGCCCTAACATGTGATCTATTCTGGAGAATGCTTCGCATATTCTTGAGAAGAATGTATATTCTGCATCTGTTGCATGGAATGTGTTGTATATGTCTGTCAGATCCATTTGGTCTAAAATATTGTTTAAGTTTAATGTTTCCTTATTAATTTTCTGTCTAGATGATATATTCACTGTTGAAAATGGTGGCCACCAGGGTTGCTCACACCTGTCATACCAACACTTTGCGACATCAAGACTGCAGAATCACTTAAGGCTAGGAGTTCAAGTCTAGACTGGGCAATATAGCAATATCTTATCTCTACGAAAAATAAAAATAAAAATTAGTTGAGCATCGTAGCTCATACCTGTAGTCCCAGCTACTTAGGAGGCTAAGGCAGGAGGATCACCTAAGCCCAACAGGATGAGGTTACAGTGAACTATGGTCACGCCACTGCACTCCAACTTGAGAAACAGAGTGAGACCCTATGTCTAAAAAAAAGAAAGAAGAAGAAAAGATAGTGGGAAGTGATCACTGAAGTTCCCTACTATTACTAGTATAAGGAGGAAAAGGCACTTTAATTACCTATTTGTGGAAGGGTAAGTTGGTGTGATCTTTTTAGAAAAAACATTTGGTGAAATCTAGCAAAACGTGTGTGTGTGTGTGTGTACATATATATTAATAGTTACCATTTTTCAACCAATTGCTGTAATTTCCAAGCAATTATTGAATAATTTTTTTATTGAATTATTATCCAACATTTATCATAAGATAAATTTCCATATGTAATAAGGTCTTATCCCTACTCTAATTCCATTTGTGTGTGTATGTATGTGTGTGTATATATGTATATATACATTTATACATGTATATTTTAACCCAAAACCTCATTAAATACATCTTTTCTTTCTCCTCCTCCCCCACCGCCTCTTCCCCCCTTCTTTTTCTCCTCTTTTCTTATCTATAGGAGCATAGAATTTAAAAACAAACAAAAGAAAAACAAAACAAAACAAAACCTCTTTCTACCTAAATTGATACATAGAAGCAGTTCTTAACTAAATTAAGAGAAAAATGTAATATAGTAGATTCATGCAAAACAGAAGACAAAATGCTGACTACAAAGTCCAGTATTGTATCTGTTTTCATGTAAAACTGATTACCCATTTTTCATTAATATATTTAAACCAAGCATGAAAGTACAGTATGGTATCCATCAGTAAAGTTTTCAATTGTTTTATTTGAGTTTATCTTCACTTTCAGATACATAACTATTCTGTTCTAATCATATTATGCTTTTTGTTTCTCCTTCATCCCTAATTTTTAAACCCTTAATTCTGTTTTAACATATCTATTGTTATTCCCTTGATTTCCTTAGTTGTTTAACATTTATTTCTCCTCTGTGTCTCACTAAGAAAAACAACACCCAAAGGTTAGTTTAAGAAATTATTACTAATGGCCACTGTGACCCAGTGACAGTTTTAGGCCATATCATTTAGATTTTCTGTGCCTCTTGTTTCTCGTTTTCTGAAACTTGTCATAATGACACTGACCTCCTGGCCCCCCAAGGAGGCTATGAAACTCATTACTGTTCACAAGACACAGAACTATTATTTTGGCTGAAGACACAAATGTTTCCCATCTATGACTTTGCAGTCTGTCATAGTTTTCCCTATATCTCACAATCTTTCTTTTTTTATGCTAAAAGAACAGAGTTACTCCTTGACATTTTTAAATGTATTATATCACTTTGAGATGAAGTTTTCTCCAAAACAAATAAATAAAACTAAAGATATAAGGTCTCTTATCCATGAAGGTTAGGGCCATGGCTGATAGAAAACAATTTTGTAAAGCACAGATTTTCAGACCCAGGATTTAATTTTGTCTTCCCTATATGACAACTGCTGTCTAAGGGTATTTTGATGCTATTATGATTGGAAGAAAGGGGATGAGGGATTATACTGAATGTTGGATATGAGCATCCCTGAAGGATTATAAGAGCTTTATTTTGAACAAGAGAAGATGATCTGTTTGGGAGTCTAAGGTGTGCAACCTTAGGTCTAACCTTGCCAGGTTCGCTGCATGTAAAGTGGATTGTTTCTTTCATTGTGTTCATGTTGGGAGATAGCTCTCTCTGCCTTATCCCCACTTTGTTTTCACTGCTATATTCCCAGAACCTATTAATAGAACAATAACTGGGAAATAATTGCTGACTGACTATGTGATTCTTATTCCATCTAACAGCTTGGGAAATATTGTACCACTACATGTTCATCATAATCTATGCTCACTCTAAAAACAAGGACAACCAAACAGAATTTGCTTGAGATGTCGCGTAGTGGCAATGAAATCTTTTATCTTTCTATAAATCAAAAACAGAAATTTTCTGAGAGAAATTACTGTCTAAAAATAAATTGTGGAATGAAGTATAGCACCAGAATTGTGTCTTATTTAGAAGAAGCAGGAGCACATCCATAATGCACATACTAGAGTTAATTTTTTTTCTTAGATAGCTTAGAGTGTTTAACAAATATTTGGGAAAATATTTTTTACCTAATTTATCAAGATTCAAATTGAATATCCCAGGAGCAATTAAATTGCTTAAGTCAAACCCTTTCATATTGAACATTTTCTTCTTGGAGTGTAAATAAAACTATCAAGTTAACGACTCTCATTTTGAGGGTAGGCAAAGAGGAGAAAAGGAAAAAGGGAATAACAATGACTCCTAACAACATGACAAAGATTAAACAAACAAAATTTATTCACATTTTGTGGCCCTAAATAATTAATGCTATATGATATATAAACATGAGAGGATTAGATTTAATTAGAAATGTACTTCTAATAAATATGTAACATAATTATATTACATAATTAACATTTTGAATTTAAATATCTCACTACTTATACACAATAGAGTGTATAAAGTTTCTGTTCTGTGCATTATTATTTCTGAATGCATTAGTTCCAGAGACTTCTCTATTACTATCAAACATTGCCTTATTGCCAGGATTAATTTTAATGACATCAATGGCAAAGACAAATTATTTAGCCACCGTATCCTCAGCAAATCTTTTTTATTTCATTTTGTTACAGAGAATGCTTCTCACCTTCTGGGTGTTTTCCTTCCAATTAAAGACGTCTAAGTCCAATAAATTTTAAAGATAATCTTACAGCTCTTCAAAAGCAGATGAGTAAAAGCAGATGAGAAAATATTTTCTAGATAGGATCTTTAAACAATTTAAATAAAAGAAACCCTTTCAACCAGCTAGTCATTTTAGACTAGTAAATAATTTTAGTGAAACTTTAGTAAAATCCAAAAAATACATTATTTCACTGGATCATTTGACAAGAACATGGCTTCAAGCCAGATGTCATCATGAGTTGACAAAATGTAATCCTATGCTTGTGCACTTGACTAAATTTTGTTGGAGCCACAAACTACATAACAATTTTGTTAAGGAAAACTAGCAGATGAATTAATGAAAGACCTCCAGATAAATATAAAATAAATACTTGCTGCCAAATGCATTATAAGAAAAGATTTTAAATCCTTCTTTGAAATTATAGCAATCAGTCTTATTTCTCTTTCAGGGATACTAAGGACTATGTTAACAATAACAGCCTTCATCAGGACACAAGAAACACAGTAATCCTGGAATTTATGTGTCGAAGATGTGGCACTATGAGATGAAAGAGGCTGAGCTTCTAAAGCACTGTTTTAAATAGAGCCACCCTCCTACCAGAAACATCTCTTTTGTACTTGACAGGCATTAAAAATTAACACTCACATTTGACCCGCTATCCAATCTGAGTTTTGTTTGCTGTGGCAACTACGATGACCTTAATCCATCTGGCTAAAGAAAAAGCTATCTCTGCCAACTCTAGACATGACAGAAACATTGATTACTTTACATTTGAAGTTTGAAATAATTTTAACATTAATGTGACTGGAGAGATTTGTAAAGCTTTTTAGTGTTCACACCTATGGGTTGCTTTTGATCTTCTAGTCATATGCTTTCAATGAAGCACCTTAAAACCAGGAGCAAGGATACTGTGGCTATTTTTAACTTGTACTAATTTATCCCTTTCGCAGGTTTCAAAGATTTTCAATTTTTCTCACCCTGGAATATCAAATTTCTATTAATGCAAAAGCACTATATACGTTTTCCTCTGGGCTGAATTGTGGCACTCAATTTATTGTCTATCAGATAATGCTATTATCAGGTAGGAGGGTCTAAGTTGCAACTGTGCTGCCAACCTACATAACTGTCCTACCTTTTAAAATACAATGTATCATAGAATGGATTTATATTGTGTATCAAACAATGAAAATGAGAAACATGTTTTTAAAATAACATTAATCTCTGTGGTGTAGGAAAATAGAAAAAACTGACAAATGAATAGCAATGAATAAATATGATGAAGAATCTGTTAAATCAGAATGAGTGAATTCAGTGGACCTACTGCTATGCCAAGCTATGAGCAGCCCCTTCCTGAACCAAGTATTTTAATGAAATATGTCATTTAATACTTACAACGCTATGACATAGGTACTATTATCATTAGTTACATTTTGCAGATAAAGAGAAATGTTTAGTGAAACAAAACTGCTTGTGCAAAATCCATGACAAGCTGTAAAGCTTCAACTCAGCACGGTGTTTTTCTCCAAGCCTGTGTGTTTAACTATTGCACTCAATATCCTCAGTATAGCTGGGTATTATAAAGTATCAGTCAATGTGGTTTTTTTGTTGTTTTTTTTTTAGTTTTTTCTCAGACTGTCTTTCATCTTGTGATTCTACCCTATTTTGTCAATGGATATAAGATCACCATTGCACCAAGTATTAGCAAAATTAGAGAATTAAACTGTTAAAGTCTTGATGTGAACACCACTTATAAAATATAAGCTAACCTACTGAAACCATCAGACATAGAAGCAACCTTCAGAATCATAGGTCGTAAGTTCTTAAATTTACAGATGAGAAAACCAAGGCCTAAAGAGCTAAAATAACTTGAAGAGTTATATAATTAGTAAATGGCACATCTGAATAGAAAACTCTTATTTCTTTTTTTAAAAATTTTGTTTTTATTATTTTTATTTGCTACCAATATTTTTATTGTAAGAAATAAAAAGGTATGACAAATACACAAACTGTTTTATCTTTTTGCTTCATTTAATTTAGCTTTCACATAAGTGAACGCATTGGACCATGATATTTCAACACTAATTTTGAAAAAAACAATGAATTTCATCATCTGACAATAAATACCTAAATTTGCATTGTAGAACCCAGCAAGACATCCAGTTTCTAAAGGATTATTGGTATGAAACCCTCTGAATTTTCTGACATGTTACCTTTGCCACTACAACAGAAACACCACTGCCCTTCTCCCTCTCCCGATAAGTCAGAGTAAGGGGCAGGTGAGAATGGCTGACTCCAGAAACCCTGGGTCATAAAGCATCCCTTACTTGAGCTACTTTTAAAAGTAGATTTTTAATCATAGGGTACTTAATGAAAGTTTTGGTGGTCCTTGAATGACATATTTTACATTACATTTTTACCTACTTTTCTATTCTCCTCCTCAGATGGGAAAGGTCTAGATAAACTGGCCTATATCCCATAGCCTTTCTCCACATTGGTTAAGAAGAGCTCAACACAGGGAAGACCAGAAGTAAATGACCTTTAAAAAGTGTAATAATAACTATTGCCAAAATAATCTTATTAATCATAGAAAATGGCTTCTATTCTGCTGCTCCTTGTTCTGTCACACAGCTGTTCCTGTGAAAACACTTGTTTATAGGTTCTGTGTAATTTTGACTCCGTGCATAATCTCTCCATTCTAATTTTAAAAGTTTAACTCAGGATAGATGTGCTAGTATACTAAGAAACATCTGTTAACATTATTTATTTTCTTTATTTAATCTTTTTTGTAGATTCACTTGTTTTAAAATATCCTTGGCTTATAATCTCTTTGCAAAGTTCTTAACAAATCATTTTAACAGCTAAAAATAAAAATTTAAAAATGAACTCCAGATAAATATGAGGTTTCAAAACTATGTGGAATCTCTGCCCATGTCCCTCTTTCCTCACAAAGAATTCCCTGCCTTCTGCGGTGGGGCAGACAACCAAGCCTTGGATGGACGGGGTGCATAAACAGGTGGGACTGAGTCAGGTTCAGTCAGTCCACACATGTCTACCTCCAGCTTGAGAAGCAGCCACATCTTCTCATTTTGCCAAGAATCACAAATAACACTCAGAAGCACAGGACTTAGAAGAATATCATAACCGTGAGGAGATGACTCCACTCTAAAACATGGCCAAAACTGTGGATCCAGGCAACAATACAGAAACTTGAAGAGAAGCAGTAACACAGAGGCCTCCACCTGAGACCAGCTGCCTTCCTCCAGCCAATGTTCGATTATCTCTAGCCCTTCAGATTTTTAGGCAGTCCATGGAAGAAGGCAGGAGAAAAGAAACCCTGTTTACTGAATTTAAAATGGAACTAATTTGGAAAACCCAAAATTGAGTGACATTATATTATCTGCCATTAGGCAGCACAGAAACTTAAAATAGAGATTCAGTTGAAATAAAAAAATATAGTTACAGTGTTTGCACATGAAACTACATAGCCCTAAGTGCCCCTACATAAAGGGGTATTGTTCACATGCTTGTGTTCACTGTTATGCACATTTTTGTTCATGATTTCATCCTCTTAAGACTCAGATGAATTCTCATAAGGAATTGTAGACAGGTAAAAAACACTTCAGAGAATGGCATGGGAAGAAAAGGGAAAGAGAAGGTGGTTAGCACTTAGTGAGCGCTTTAAAATGATTTACTAAACTTAGCAGGAATATGGTCGAGGGTCCCATATTATCATCCTCCTTTAACTTAGAAATCTTCACGAAGAAGAACACTGGGAAATCGACACTAGATCCACTACAACGTCTTCCTTTTTCTCTATAAATTAGCTATCCATAACATGTCTTATCTGAGACTTCACCACTTACATTCCCAGGGAATTCCCTGGAAGAATAACTACCGGGGTGTGTCAGAATTATTAGTACATGCTTGTCTGCAAAGGGAAACAAATCATTACAATATACGTGCATGCAATTTAGTGTCTCTACAAATCTATTTCAAAATAAAGGATAATTGATAGTTAACTATATTCTAGAAAGGAAGAAGGGTGATTCACCTTTTTTTTTTTTTTTTTTTTCAGTCAAAGTCTCGCTCTTGTCTCCCAAGCTGGAGTGCAATGGCACGATCTCGGCTCACTGCAACCTCCATCTCCCAGGTTCAAGTGATTCTCCTGCCTTAGCCTCCCAAGTTTCTGGAATTACAGGCACCTGCCACTATGCCCTGCTAATTTTTGTATTTTTAGTAGAGATGGGGTTTCATCATGTTGGCCAGGCTAGGCTCAAACTCCTGACCTCAGATGATCCGCCCACTTCAGCCTCCCAAAGTGCTGGGATTACAGGAGTGAGCCACTGTGCCTGGCCTTACCTCTTTCTTAATAAAAAGTCAGATTCACTTCTTACTCCTTGAAACTTTGGGATTTAATTATACTAATAAGAAGTGTAAACATTTTTAGCCTTCTCAGAGTTTGAGATTAGTATTAAAATTAGTTGTCAAATATTCATAGATTCATTGCAATTTTCTACACACTGTAAAGAATTTGTTAAACTAGAAAATTTACAAACGATTTTACTCTGTAATTGGTTTTCTATTTGTTAGATTCCTTTGTTAAAAAAAAAATTCTCAGGAAAATTTTCAAGTTACACTGTGAACAGAAAGTGTAAACTTCTATAGTTATTGTCATACCCACTTAGAAATAATCACTCTTTGTTTGTTGTTGTTTGTGTCTTTGAGATAGAGTCTCACTCTGTTGCCCAGGCTGGAGTGCAGGGACAGAATATTGGCTCACGGCAACCTTCACCTTCTGGGTTTGAGCAGTTCTCCTGCCTCAGCCTCCTAAGTAGCTGGGATTACAGGTGCCTGCCACCACAACCATCTAATTTTGGTATTTTGGGTAGAGATGAGGTTTCACCATGTTGGCCAGGTTGGTCCCAAACTCCTGGCCTCAAGTGATCTGCCCACCTCGGCCTCTCAAAGTCCTGAGATCACAGGCATGAGCCACTGCACCCAGGTGATAACCACTCTTTTATGAGAAGAAAATCAATATTATGCAAAATGGTTAAGAGAGGAAGGAAGACATCAAATCCAAGGAGAAGCTAGACAGTGCATGGCCTGGTATTATAAGTAATAGAGTGCAATCCCCAAGGAAGATCTAAGCCATCTTCTTAGAGCAATTCTGGGTGAATAAATAATAAGTGATTATGGTAGTAGAAAATGGCTGTGTTTTCTACTAATGAAATTAAGAAGTTGAAACTAAGCTACGTTATAAACTTGAAGAACTGTCTTTTATTAAGTGGATTAGCTCCATTAATGCTGTTAGCTGCATTAATCTTCCTTATCTAAACCAAGCATGTTTTAACAAATGAAAATATGACATGCTCTAGGTCAACTTTCATCTGCAGCAGCAGTAAGTTTTAAAAATATTAAAAAGAAAGAAGATATTTAATTACCTAATCACATTTCAGGGCTGAGAAGCAAATGCTTTTCTATAAAATCCCTGGTGAATGTAAGACTGATTATCTTGGTTTTGCAATATTTTTAAAGACTAATGTAATGGTAGGGGGAAAAAATGCTGATGACTCAAATGTCAACCTAAGGAATAAGTTTCTATAATCTAATCATTTATAGGAATAGAAAACTTATGTATTTCTTACTGTTTTAGGAGATAAAAAATTTGATAAATCTGTAAATGTATAGTTTAGCATATCCTCTCAATTATTGTATTATGAATTAAAATAAAAAGAAATATTAAAACAGTTTACATCTATAAGCCTAATAAGTAGTAGATAAAAGAAAATCTGTACAACAGATCACCGGGACTTTTTAATCCCATCTAACTGAAACTTTGTATCAGTTGGCCAACATCAGCTCATCTCCTCCTGCCCCTGACAACCACCATTCTACTCTCTACTTGTATGAGTTCAACTTTTTTTATTTTTTATTTTTTTAATGAAAAATAACAATTTTCAAAACCAAAGGTTATTGAGAAGAGGGGCATTGTTTTACATCTTTGTAAATCTCCTTAGCATCTGACTTAACAGAAAACAGCTGGGTTTGCAAAAAACAAAAAAAGAGAGAAAAAAACAGAAAATCTGTTAAAAGAAATGGTCATCTCAGGTTCAAGAGAGGAATCTGATCAATATGATAAAAATGATTTTCATTAAACATAGAAAACAAAACTCTGTTTACTTAACCTACTAAAAATTGACATCCCAAAAACTTACAAGAATCCAGCCTTAGATATGAAATCTTGGTAATATTTTCTTTAAAGTCTTACATAAGTTAAGAGTGCCAAGCACTTACTATCTCTCTTCAACATCACGGAAAATGTTCTATCAATTTTTTTTTTTAAAGTAAAAAGTACAATTCATGAGAATCAGAAAGGAAAAAAATGACATTTTTGTAGATAGTATGTTGTCTAGGTAGAAAACTTAAAGCATTTTACCAAAAAAATTATTAGAATTTATAAAAGATTTAAACAAGATGATAGATCCAAAACCAAATTACACAGCCTAGAGCCAAGCCACTATAAAGGAAAATGTTAGGTCATGGCTATTGTGTTAATTATTTATTGCTGGGTAACAAAGTACTCAAAACTCAGTGGCTTAAATAAACTGCATTTATTTTCTCACAGATACTGCAGGTTAAATCAAGTGTGATGGGGTCCTCTGGCTTGCTCTGGGTCTCACACAAGGGCTGCAATCAAGGTGTTGGCTGAGTTGCAGTCATCGAAAGGCTCACCTAGGAAACAATCTGCCTCCAAGCTTACTCAAGTGGTTATCGGCAGGATGGAGGTACTTGCTGACTGTTGGCTAGAGGTCTCCCTTGATTTCTTCCCTGTAAGCCTCTGATGGGCTTTATTGGAATGATGATGCCAGAGAGAGAGTGCAAGCAAGAGTAAGACATGTCACAGCCATTTCTTTGAAGATAAACGTCAACATTTATTCTTTATTTTAAAACTCTCCTGCTAAATGAGGAAAGAGAGAAGCTTTATTAATGTGATAAAGTATATATTCTGAAAAAAACACTGAGCATTATTCTTTTTTAAAATAACGTGTAATCTTAGAAGTGACGTCTCATCACTTTTGCCATAATCTATTGATTAGAAGCAAGTCCCTAGGTCCGGTGCTCACACTAGGGTAAGGAGACTGCACAATGGCATGAGTAGTACAATGGCAGGTACCGTTGCCAGCCATTTTCGAAGCAGCCAACCACAGCTATACAGAAAAAAATCATCCTTTGACTTTCCTAATTTTCCCTGGGGCACAGGAATGGGCTTATAATTAAAATTCTTGTAGGAAAATTATCTTCATTTTGCCAGGTTTTACCTGTGGTGGCCATGCATCCAGCTTTACCAGAGAAGGTTTGTCTTATACCTATTGCCCAGTATTCTATCTAATTAGTACTACCTTTCATTCTAAAGGAGCCCCAGGTTAGACAATAAGTTAAATGGTCACCCTAGATCTTAGACCTTAACTAGGTTCCTCACCTAAGTTAAGTTTATTAGATCATGGACAAAAGCGTATCAGCTGGATGTGGTGGCACATGCCTATAGTCCTAGCCACACAGGAGGCCGAGCCTGGAGGGCTACTTGAGTCCAAGAGTTCGAGGCTGCAGTAAGCTATGATCATGATGACAGAGTGAGACCCTTTCTCTAAAACAAACAAGCAAACAAAGGAAAAGTAAACAAACTGTGGATATCTCCCATAATACATGAGTGATACATTCCCACAAAGCCAGCAGGATCTACAAACAGGAGCGTGGTATTTGCACATATAATTGACACTTCTTCAGTGCCAATAGGCAGTTATCATACAAAGGGCAGAGTGACCTTTGGGTATCTAACATAAAATTTTGTCAAAGAAATATTAGCTCCTTAGGTTCCTGAAAATGAAAAATGACTACAGACTACAGACTACAGACCACAGGAGGTCTTTAAACCTCCTGTAACTACAGGGGGTTTAAATCCTGATGAGGAAATTTCCTAAAAAATGTTCCATAATACATATACCTCAATCCATTTTCTCAACAGAAATGAATACCTACAAGCCACTAAATATCTCCAATTCACTATGGTAGCACTGAGGAGAACAATAAGAAATAAAAGGCATGATTTCTGACTTGAATATGTTTCTGGTATCTTGTGTAAAGACAGGGCTTGAAGAAATAAAAACAAAATCATGAATTAAATGATCCATAGCAAAGAAGTCCTAGAGGATGTTAACAACTTAAGACATAAAAAACGTGTGAAAAGTTCACTAATAACTGGACTACTTCAGGATGGTTTTGCAGAAGCAAGATTTTATTAAGGTCTAAAAAATAGAACATACTTAAGTAAGACTAGAGAGGAGGAAGGCTTCAAATAAGGCTCTGATGCAGAGTACTGAGATGGAAAAGCCAAAGAACAGATTCCACAGCTAAGGAAAGTAGTTGTGATGAGACTGGGAAAGCAGATTACAGCCATAGTGTGAAGGGCTTCAAAGACAATGCAAGAGAGTAACAGGATCAAAGTGACAATTTTAGATTAACCTGACTAAACTATAACAGAATATATATATACACACACACACACACACACACACATATACATACAGAGAGAGAGAGAGATGGAGTCTCTCTTTGTAGCCAGGCTGGAGTGCAGTGGTGCAATCTTGGCTCACTGCAACTTCCGCCTCCCGGGTTCAAGCAATGCTCTGCCTAAGCCTCCCGAGGAGATGGGGCTACAAGTGTACGTCACCACGCCTAGCTAATTTTTGTATTTTTAGTGTAGACGGGGTTTCACCATGTTGGTCACAATGGTCTCGATCTCTTGACCTCTAGATCCATCCACCTTGACCTCCCAAAGTGCTAGGATTATAGGCGTGAGCCACCACGCCCAGCCAATTAATTACATTATTAATTATAAAAGATCAAAGGCAGAAAGACCAATCAATCAGTTTTGACATTAAAAAAAAAAAAGAGTGGTGTGGTGGCAGTGAGATTAGGAAAAAGAAAAAGACAAATGCAAACAATATATAAAAAGTATGAGTAACTAATTGGTCTTGGGGATTAAACAAGAATGAACTAAAGGCAACTTCAAGATCAAGCCTGGGTGACCAAAATCCAATGGTGGTGGAGTAAGTAATGTAAGTAATCAAATTGATACATGTGTAGGAAAGTAAATACGATTTCACATTCTTCTTATACTATACTGCCTTCTCAGTTTTTTCATTAACCTTGACAGAGATGTGAATCTGAAGAAATTTTACTTCTCTCATAAGAAAAAACTTGCTTCTGTAAAAAATAGATATATTCAACCATAAGATAAATAAGTGAGCAAATTTGGCTTATAATTTTTGTTCTAATTCAGGGTCAGGGAGATGACTAGAAGGACCTGTAGCAAAATGTAGAGCACAGGCACCATATTCAAGGGATATCTTATAACTCACTTCAAGTCAACTGTACTCAGAAGGAATTCATGCTGAATATGGTAAGATATTCTGATCTTTAAAGAGAAGGCAAAATAAAGATTTTCCAAGTATTATATGTCTCAGACTTATTTTCTTCCTAGTCCATCTGAAAGCCATAAATTTTACTTATTATCTCATTTATTCATTTAGTGTTTCTCTTTTATCAAGAGATATTTGCTCCTTTTATTCTTCATTAGACACATTCAAGGACAGTGAAATTAAATCTAGAGAGATACAGACTCGCAGAAAACAGAGAGTCATGACCCATATTTATGAAAGAGTAGCAAAGCAATTGACTTCTGACATTTAAAGAAACATACAAAGGACCATAATCTCCAGGTAAATACTTTCTTTGGTATAATCTTTAAGGTTAAGGCCAAAGAGTTTATATCATGCATGTAAAGTTTTGTGAGAAGGACTGATAGTTACTATAAAATGTATGCACGTATAACACTTTACATATTTTTTTAATTTGTCCTCTTTAAACAGTTACCAAAAAGCAAAACTTAAAAATGGCCAAAAAGTTCCAAAAAAATGAATATGTGTACAACAATTTGACCTCTCCATGCAACAGACAGCTCTATACATAAAAAATATTGACTGAGGGTGATCTATGGACTGATAGTTCAGTTTAGAGATACTAATATTTAGCAATGCTTTATGTTTGTTTTAGCTTGCTTGATGAACCTTAAGAGTCTTCCCAGTATACCTCTTGTCTATACATATACGAAATATTGGTTACTTATTTGGTTTGTTTCTTTCAGATTACATGAGTCAACAAGCTAATAGCAACAAGAAATGGATGTTTGCTAATGTCTATCGCCAAAAAACAAGGAAAGCTGAACACTCAGAAAGTTTTCTTCCCAGACTTGCTATGAAAAGAAACCTTTTTATCAGAAATTGTGATGATCTATGAAACAATTGGTTTCTAATATTGAATTAGATCAATCAAGCAACATATAATATAGACATGAATTGAGCCTTAAACATATTCATATCTAACATCACCTCTATCTTCAAGGAGCTTCCAGTTGAGTAGGAATAAATAAGACACACAAAAAAGAAAAGCAAATCATATATGATATGTTATTCACTTCAAAAATATTGAAGCTGTTAGATTGTTAATAAATGTTGCAAAGAATGTGGTGCCAAGGTATCCAGGAACAAGCCTGGATATTAGAGTCTGAGGACCTCAATTCTGCTCTTACTAATTTGGTGAACTTGCACAAATTAATTAAACAATTGATCGCGCCATTGCACTCCAGCCCGGTCAACAAGAGCAAAGCTCCGTCTTAAGAAAAAAAAACTACTTAAACGCTCATTTTTGCATCTGTAAATTAAATTTGATGACACCTAGCTCATAGTATTACTATAAAGACTAAATAAAATGTTTGTGAAAACACTTACCATAGTTTTCTTGCACATTACAAGAGTTAGATAAAAATTTTTTAAATGGAGGGAGAAAATGGGATTTTAATAATTTGTAAAAAGACACAGATTGTAGCTTCTAAAACTACCTAGGAGTCATAGGTCGTGTTTAAAAGTAAATATAAAAATAATACAAATGTAATATTAAAATATTTTAAAAATTAATAAAACTGCCAAGGAACAGGATGTCTACTCTGAACAATGTGAGCAAAATCTCCCAGTGAGGACCATGAAACAGCCCAGCGCTGGGTGGTAAGCAGCCTCCCTCACACACACACAGTTGTGCTGGGCCGAACATGGCGACTTCTCAGTTTCCCACAAGATCTTTTACAAAGGACATAGTTTACCCACAAGGATCAATGCCAGAACTCTCTTTATGCCATCCCACAGATAATTTCTGAAAGGAATCAACTTATGTTTAATGAATTAAACTTTTTGTTTTAAGACAATGAGGGATATTTATCTCTAGCTCATTTAACTGAACATAATGTCTTTAAGAATTGCTAAGATTTGGTTTCTGGGTTTTATGATCTTATATATTTTAACAGATTATTTATATACTTTACCATCCCTACTCTCTGATATTTAACACCGTGGTTCATCAGTGACCCCTTACATGTCAAGGGTATTCTTTTTATGATCTCTCTGTCTTTGATCTGCTCTTGTTCACTGGTTTTTCTCAAGTACCATAAAGAATTTCTCTTACATAGTAGGTACAGTGAATGGACCCATGACTATTACCTTTGGGGGCACACTTCTGCCAAGAATGCCTCCTCTTTTTCCTACATAGCTTAGCAATATTTTGTTTTATTAATTTGTCTTCTGAAATTCTATATCTCTATGGAATATTTTCAACTTAGAAAAGAGAATGGTATTTTTTTGTATGTCTTAAACCAAAAGCCTAGGGCTTCCATGAAAAATATTCAACATAGTCCTAGACTTTATAACTTGTATATAATAGAAATGGCATGTACTACTTAGGCAAACATTTAGTATTATATATTTTCTTTATGTTTATTTATAGCAGTTTATTTGACATAAGAGAATCCCCAAAAAGCAACAGCAACAATTCATTTAAATTACATTAATCCCGTATGTAGACAACAGGCTATCCCCTACATAGTATATTCTGTGTTTTTAAAAATATATCAATACACAGAACACATGAGACTGGGGAAAAGAAGAAAAAGTAACAAATACAAAACTAAAAATGTCAAATATCAAAATTATAATTTTCTATCAACAGATTTTCCACTATGAAAGTTTCTATATCCAGAAAGCCTAAATGTTATAAAATCATTATTATTCAACATTTTACCACTATTCTTATGACAAATATCCAGAATTTCACACTTTTTAAAATGTGTTTGCTATTGTTTTTTCTTTAGATAGAATACACAAATTAGACTGAGGCTAAAGTTTCCTCAGCAATTTACATTACTAAGGAAGTCTAAGAATCTAGAATAGAAGTTAAATAAACAAGGAAAATGATAGATTGGATGTAATCAACTTGTTGGGAATAATCCATTAATAGCTTGGGTTGTCTTTATCTTTTGGTCTCTTTCCTGAAAAATTTGCAAAGATTTAAATACTTTTACAATAATTGCTTATATAGAAAATCTATTTTAAATAATATGTTAGCTATTTTTTGCACAAGAACAGAGGACCTCATTCTGTCTCCTAGACAATGTTCATTTTTTGCAAACATATTTTTCAGCCAAGTCAGAATGTGAAACCAGAAGTGAAAGATAGTTTTACCTTTGGCCCCAGAGTTCCTATTTATTTACTTATTTATTGTACATATTTAAGGTATGCAATACCATGTTCTGATATATATAATGAAATGATTACTATAATCAAACAAATTAATATATTCATCATCTCACATAGTTACCCTTGTGTGTGTCAAGAGAACCCAAAATCTAGTCTTTTAGCAAAAATTCTGAATACAATGCAATATTATTAACAGTAGTCCTCATGTTGTAAATTATATCTAGTGAAATAAGCTAGACAGAAAAAATATTGCATGATCCTACTTATTATTTGGAATCTAAACTAAAAACCAGTATTATTTTTACAGTAAAAATTAAATAATTTTTGATGATGTGAAAAAGTCTCTTTTATCATGGTGAGAACATTCTTAAAGAGTTGTGGCCGGGCGCGGTGGCTCAAGCCTGTAATCCCAGCACTTTGGGAGGCCGAGACGGGCGGATCACGAAGTCAGGAGATCGAGACCATCCTGGCTAATACGGTGAAACCCCGTCTCTATTAAAAACTACAAAAAACTAGCCGGGTGACGAGGAGGGCGCCTGTAGTCCCAGCTACTCGGGAGGCTGAGGCTGGAGAATGGCGTAAACCCAGGAGGCGGAGCTTGCAGTGAGCTGAGGTCCAGCCACTGCACTCCAGCCTGGGCGACAGAGCCAGACTCTGTCTCAAAAAAAAAAAAAAAAAAAAAAACGAGTTGTAACATTGCAGTTAAAATGTCATGACATATTTGTTATATTGAAATACCATGTTCATTCTTTATTAAAAGTTTGTCTTAATTTTTATGTGTTATTTTATTTCTAGGGTTTGACATTCAATATCTATTTGTAGTTTTGCCAGGCACTTTTATAAACAATATTATCTTTTTAAATGTTTTCAAAAATAAAAATCAGAGTCCCTTTCATTGGGACTTCACTAATTTCACACTTGTCATAATGTTAAACAAGGACTACCCAGTGAATGGCATTATTATTTGCAGAATAAATTAACACTGCAAACCACATGTTGTTTAATTAGTAAAACAGTCTGAATAAACGTTTAATAGCACAAACTCTCTTCATTCCTGAATGTATGCTGAATCTATACATCTTCATGTTTTTGGTGGTGGTAGTTGCTGAAGATATAGATGTGAACAAAACAGACCAAAGGTCCTGCCCTCAAGGGCATGACATTCTAGCGCAATAGTGTTTATCACAATAGTGAAAGCAGTATTGAGTGCCATTGATCTCTTTGAGACTAGTTGGTTTCCAAAGAAGCTGATGTTTCTTAAGTTATGCCTTTCCTCCCAAAAGACAATCCAAAATATATTACTTTCTTAGTGTCTATATTGTACTACTCATTTGCGTGCATTATTTAAAGGCTGCTGTTACCTTACAACAATCGTGCAAAGTAATCACTACTATTTTAAACTTATACATGAGTAAACTAGGCTTCACAAAGGTTACATAACTTGTCTGGGTTGTAGATTCAGGTTCCCAAGTTCCACCTTATTTTTATTTATAAGTGTATTTACATTTTAGGTTCACTTCACTAATTTCTAGAAGAATTTTCACTATGGATTTGTGAATTTTTTCTTTGTTGAATATTTATTCTTTTATTTATTCAGATGGCAATTTATTGAATAAACCTGAAACAAATTTATGCACTGGATTCTAGAAATATAAAAATTCATAAGACATAGTTTCTGCCCTTACAGGTCTTAGAATCTAGTACAAAGAGAGGGATGGTGTGTGTGGGTATGTGTGCATAAAAGTGTCACAGGTGCTAAAATAGAATTATATGCAGAAAACAGTCTAGTCATAGAGGGGATGAACACCCATTCTGATGGGGAGGTCAGACTTCAGATGATTGTGTAGAGTCTCAAAAAATGTGAGTTGGAGAATAAAAATCAAAGCAGCAACAAGTTCAATGATATGAGGGAATTAAAGAACATGGTACGTTGGGAAAATGAAATCATTGGGTAGATTTGGTATATGGACTATAGTGGTTTCAAAAGTGAGTGGGTAACGAAAGGTTTTTTTATGCTGTGGCAAATAATTAGGCCTCTCTCCAGTAGTCTTTGAAGTATCTTAAGCAAAGAAGCAACACAATATAATTTTTGTTTTAGAATGATCATTCTGTGGAAATGTGAAGAATGGATACTGGAATCCTAAAAGCAGAGAGACCAATTTGAAGAGTATTTAACTGGTACAGGAAGAAATGAAAAGAGCTGAAACTAAATGAGTACCAACAGCATTAAAGGAGAGAGGAAAGATAAGAAATGTTAATGAGGCAGCATTGCTAGTTGCTGATCACCAAGCATATTTTAGGATTGAGAAAAACAGAGGGGTTGGGAATGATTCCAGTCTACTAGATTACTATGAAATCTTTCAGCAGAGGTTCATGTGTATAAGGAATGTGGGAGATAGGTCAGGCTTAAACAGTTTGGATAGATTGATTTTAAGAATTCTGTCAGATACTCAGCTAGCAGATACTCCATCCAGTAGGCAGTTGGAATATGAGTCTGAAGCTCAGAAGAAAGGTCGAATACTTTAAGTCCTTGCCCAGACTGAGCTTGAGCTGATGTTTCCTAAATATGGTCAGGACTTTTGAAATCTTATGCTCGACAACTGCTTGTACAAAAATAATCCTCTAAACTTACAAGGAATTTGATAAGCTCACCTTCCTCTCAGGGATGATAGGCTTGGTCTAGTTGATTTGGAAAAGACATTGTGTTCAGTAAACCAACCTTAAAATACAATTAGAGTTAATCTCAGCTCTACCATTAATTTTCAATGTGACCTTAGGTGCTTATTTAACCTTCCTGTGTTTTAGTGTCCCAGCTGCAAAATGCAAATACTTCAATACATGCTAACACACCATGTCAAAGGAAAAAAAACTAATATAAACTTTACTAAAGTGCTTAGTAATTAGAAAATCTTATAAAAATGCTAATGTATTTCCCCATATTTTTACTGTGCTGGTAATAGTTTTTAGAAAGGAAAGCGGTGATAGGCACAAAGTACTACTCTACCACTGGTTGCAAAGTGAAAGAAAAAAATGGAATAAAATGCACATATAACTCCCCCTAATACATTATCTATGTATTATCTGGCACTTTTCACTAGTGACTAAAATAATGCATATGAATCACTATGAGCTACTATGATTGAACTGTAAAGTCATCAGCTGCTATTCTATCTTGTGAAAAATTACAGTCCTGGCCAGGAGTGGTGGCTCATGCCTGTAATCCCTCAGCACTTTGGGAGGTTGAGGCAGGAGGATCACCTGAGGTCAGGAGTTCCTGACCAGCCTGGCCAACATGGCAAAACCCCATCTCTGCTAAAAATACAAAAGTTAGCAGGGCATAGTGTTGTGCTCGTGTAGTCCTAGCTACTCAGGAGGCTGAAGCAGGAGAATTGCTTGAATCTGGGATGCAGAAGTTGTAGTGAGCCCAGATCACATCACTGCACTCTAGCCTGGGCCTGGGCAACAGGAGACTCCATCTAAACAACAACAACCAACTACAGTCCTGCTTGTGACACTCTGGTATTTATTTCACGTGGAAGCTAGGGTGCCCAAATAACTAATAAGTAAATGTTAGAGTAGGGATTTTGCTGCAGGAGTCCTTGGCACTGCAAAGTACTTTCAACCAATATACTGTAAACTGTACAGTCTCCAAGAGGAAGAGATTATTTAGATGTTATTTTCTAATTATCTACTGTACACAATACATTGACATGGAAAGGATTTGGACCCCAAGACATACGTCTTGTAGCCCCACAGAACCACTAATCTATAAGAAAATAGAACTTGTAATGCCATCAATCATAATAGCGTTCTAGTATTGCTTTTAAGTAGGAAAAATGCTAGAGGAGGAACAGTGTTGGCAGAAGATTCCTTAGCTGATTATTGCAATGTGTGTCCTTTTTCAGTAAGGAGACCATACCCTTTGGCTTTACATCTACTTTTATCATTTGATAAAATAACTATACAAGGCACTTCCTTGTATCTCAAGTTAGTAATAAAAGAGTTGTAAAACTGGGGGGTAAGCTATTATTTACCTTTGCACTTATGGGAAAGATATGACTAAAACACCCAGGTTTGATAAAAGAAATTCAGATAAATTTTAAAAAGCAAGAGCCTACTGTATTAGTCCATTTTTGTGTTGCTATAAAGAAAGACCTAAGGCTGGATAATTTATGAAAGAAAACAAAAAGAGGTTTGCTACTGGTGAAAGAAGGAGCAAGAGAGAAGTGGGGGAGTTTAATACTCTTTTAAACAACCAGATCTCATGTAAACTCAGAGTTAAAGCTCACTCATCACCAACAGGATGGTGCCAACTCATTCATGAGGGATATGCCCCCAAGATCCAAACACCTCCCACCAGCCTCTACCTCCCACATGGGAGACCACATTTCAACGTGAGATTTGAAAAGTACATATACCAAATCATATGATTTCAACCCTGGCCTCCAAAATTTCATGTTTATCTCACACTGCACAACATAATCATCCCTTCCCAATAGTCTACCAAAGTTTTAACTCACTCCAGCACCAACTCCAAAGTCCTAGGTCTCATCTGAGACTCATCTCTTTCCACCTAAGAACCTGTAAAATTAAAACATGTTACTAGTTCCAAGATACAATAGGGATATAGGCATTGGGTAAGTATCATTTGACACATGATATTTTTTCCATTCCTGGAGGGAGAAATTGGCCAAAAGAAAGAGGCTATGGGCCCCCTGAAAATCTGAAACCCTGCAGAGACGTCATTAAATCTTAAAGCTCCAAAATAACCTCCTTTGGCTCCATGTCCCACATCCTGGGCACACTGGTGTGAAAGATGGGCTTTCAAGGACTTGGGCAGCTCTGCCCTTGGGGCTTTGCAGGGTATAACCGTCATGACTGCTCTCAGGGGTTGGAGTTGTGTGCCTGCCGCTTTTCCAGGCTCACAGTACAAGCTGCCAGTACATCTACAATTTTAAGGTCTGGAAGGCAGAAGCCCCATTCCCATAGATCCACTAGGCAGTCTGGGTGGTGCTCTAACCCCACATTTCCTTTTGGGACTGCCTTAGCAGAAGTTATCTGCCTGTGGCAGGATTCTGCCTGGGCACCCAGACTTTCCCATACATCTTCTGAAATCTGGGTGAAAGTTGCCAAGCCTCCTTCACTCTTACATTCTGCACACTTGCAGGCTAAACATCATGTGGAAGCTGACAAGACTTATGGCCAACAACTTTTGGAGCTGTGGCCCAACCTATACTTGGAGCCCCTTGAGCCAGAGCTGGAGCTGGAGCTGGAGCAGCAGAGATGCAACAACCAGCTTCCCAGGATGGCACAGAGCACTGATGCTCTGGGCTTGGCCCACAAAACCATTCTTTCCTCCTAGGCCTCTGAGCTGGTGATGGGAGAGGCTACCTCAGGGATCTCTGAAATGGCTTCAAGGCCTTTTGCCCACTGTCTTGCCTATTAACACTTGGTTCTCTTTTAGTCATGCTAATGTCTACAGAAAGTGGTTGCTTCACAACCTGCTTGGATTCTTCCCCCTGAAAGTGAGATTTTCTTTTATACCACATGGCTAAACTGTAAATTTTCCAAGTTTTTACACTGTACTTACCTTTTAAGTATAAGTTCAAATTTTAAGTCATTTTTTTTGTTCTTATTACAAAGTAACTATTAGCCCAGAAAGAAGTACTATAAGCTATAGACTTTTAGAAGCAGACAGACCACCTCTTGAAGATTTTGCTGTTTAGAAATTTCTTCAGCCAGATATTCTAAGTCATCATCCTTAAGTTCAAACTTTCAGAGATCCATAGGGCATGAACACAATGCAACCAAGTTCTTTGCTAGGACGTCACAAGGGTGACCTTTGTTCTAGGTCCCAATAAGTTCCTTATTTTCATCTGAGACCTCATTAGCCTAGCCTTCACTGTCCATATTTCTATTATTTCTTTGATCACAACCATTGAATCAGTCTCTAAGAAGTTTCTAACTTTTTCTTATCTTCCTTTCTTCATCGGAGCTCTCCAAACTCTTTCAAACCACCAATTACCCAGTTCCAAAGTTGCTTCCATGTTTTCAGGTATCTTTATAGCAATGCCCCACTCATTGGAACAAATGTTCTGTATTAGTCCATTTTTGCATTGTTATAAAGAAATACCTGGCCGGGCGCGGTGGCTCAAGCCTGTAATCCCAGCACTTTGGGAGGCCGAGACGGGCGGATCACGAGGTCAGGAGATCGAGACCATCCTGGCTAACACGGTGAAACCCCGTCTCTACTAAAAATACAAAAAAACTAGCCGGGCGAGGTGGCGGGCGCCTGTAGTCCCAGCTACTCGGGAGGCTGAGGCAGGAGAATGGCGTAAACCGGGAGGCGGAGCTTGCAGTGAGCTGAGATCTGGCCACTGCACTCCAGTCCGGGCAACAGAGCGAGACTCTGCCTCAAAAAAAAAAAAAAAAAAAAAAAAAAAAAAAGAAATACCTGAGGCTGGGTAATTTATAAAGAAAAGAGGTTTAATTGGCTTGTGGTTCTGCAGGCTGTACAAGCATGATGCCAGCAGCTGCAGGGCTTCTGGGGAAACCTCAGGGAAGATTTTACTGATGGCAGAAGGGAGCAGGCACGTCACATAGAGTCAGAGAAAGAGAGAGAAGGAGTAGATCTCACAGACTATTAAACAACCAGATCTCATGTGAACTCAGAGTGAGAGCTCACTTATCACCAAGGGAATGGTGCCAAGCCATTTATGAGACATCCACCTCCATGATCAAAACACTTCCCACCAGGGCTTCACCTCCAACACAAGAGACCACGTTTCAGCATGAGATTTAAAGGGGACACATATCCAAACCATACCAATCACAGAGGACAACCGACATTTTATATCTGCAAGACTTTATTTCTCTCAAAGTTTCATAAAGAATTCTGACATCAGTTGAATAATGAAAATGATGGAAACTTATAGAACAAAAATTGACATAGGTATTTTACCTATATTGCCTTGTTCAATTCTATATTAGAAGATAAGACTATTTTACAGATTATGAAATGGAGGCAAAGTGACTTTAAAGTATCTTCAACTGCATATCCTGTCTCTATCATATTGAGCCTTGGTGATAACAAAGTAATCCTTTTTCCTCCATAAATTTTCCCTACACCTAATCTCTAGCACAGAGAAGTAGAAGAAAGAACAATTGGTACAATTCTGTATTCTAACTGAGGTACTCCCATTTATTAAGTACGTTAGATGAATTACATTTTTAAATGTAAAACAAAGATTGAATAAAATCTTTGTTACTCCTTTACCATCCTCCCATACAGACATATTGCACACTGAAATTTTTAAATTCAAAATAAAATGAAAAACACTGTCACTTTACTTCAACTAACACCCTAATATCTTATTACTGCAAAAGATTGGAAATGGCCTTTTAATCTCTTGTTCTCACATACAAATATCTTTCCAGAGGAGTATAGAAGGAATAGCAATATCTTTGATTCTCAGGTCTGATACTTTTTTGAAACAGACTTTTTTTTTAGAAGCAGTTACACAATAGGGAAGATAGCCTAATATAGCATTAATTCATAAGTAGCTTTTCCAGCCAAGGTTTCCTGGAAAGTGACATCACTTTCACCCAAGATCTCTGTCAAAATGCAAAAATAATAAACAAATTACTGCATCTGTTATGTTGGCCATTCTAATACTTTTATTTGGAAGATATTTTTATTTAGCTTTTATATCTGAATAAATTTTGCTATTGGTAGTCTATTCTGCAGAACACCAGATGGCTAAAACACAGAAATGACAACTGCAGAAGAAGTTAAATAAAGAAGAAATATTCCCTAAATTTTGCCTTCTTGTGGCTGCCAGCTGTGCACATAGTACATACAAAAGGAGTATAATCTACGGTGCTGGTTTCCTTAAAGAGACAATGGGAAGTTGTTAGCAGAGTGTCCAGAGACTCATCAAATATTAAATCACAAAGAATGGAAGCAGAAACCATATCTGGTTATCACTTGCAGCATTGTCAGTGCTGGGGGATAAGGCTAAGACTCTGCCATCTGTGGGTTTGTTTGAAGTACAAGTGCTGCCATTGACCTATAATGATTTAACATTACCCATGGGAGTACAGAGAGTGCAGACACATATGGGGTAAATTTGTACAGAAAAGAAAAAGGAACAGGAATAAAATACAGAACTTGCTAATTGGTCAAGTATTATGATTCTAGACACACAAGTGCTGTGCCTCTAGATGGTCTTATTAACAGATTCAAGGGGATAACAAATGTTTTCTTAGCTCATGGCTCTATAACTGTAGATCATCACATTTCTTGTAGATCTTTCAATTGATGTCATTATTTGTGGGTTAGTGTATATAGCATATTTCTTGGAGAGTTACATGTGCTGGCTAGCTATCATTTGTCATGTAAACTTACTGTTAGAGTCAACTATCACTTGAATTACTTTATCTAATTTCAAATACTTCACAGGACAAAGTATAAAGACCTTTTATACCAGGTCTTGAAGAAGAAAATATTCACTACTTAAAACCTAAACAAAATTGAACTAATGGCCTTTTAATCTCTTGTTCTCACATACAAATATCTTTCCAGAGGAGTATAGTGAAGCTATACTAGTGAAGCTAGTGAAGCTCCTTTTTAAAAGGCTTGAAGTGATGTCAGTGACATAGATGCATAGAAAGCCCTGGATCTTCTTTCCCCCAACATACAATTCAGCCAAACTTCCTGGACAAACTGACTTCGTGAAAAAGCAGAAACTAACTGAAAGTTTCTGCTCTCTGGAAGAATGTAAAACCAGACTAACTGAGGACAGTAGGAAGATATGGGACACCTTATTGCCAGAGACACTGTCCCTGATGCAGACATGTGATTAGAAAGAGATGCCTAGCTCCCAGTTTCACTCATGGGAGAAAGGGGACTGTTTCATGCATTATCATTCCAATTTTTCCAGGAGCAGGAGCTCCCCAGAAAAAGGCTTTTGTATTGGCATTCTTGGAGCTCTGACAGTTTCAACATAGTCAAGCTACCCAAGGGAAAATAGAGGCAGCAGCGTGGGGTCATAGACATTATTAATTATTCCCCTGCCCAGCACAGACTGAGCAAACAAAAAAGAGTGCCAGCCCTCTGCTTCCTCCCTAGGGAGGAAAAGAGTTAATCTATGTTCCTAACACCCCAGCTTCTTTGGGCTTCCCAAAGAACTAGCATCATTCTCTTCAGTCTTGAAGCACTGGCAAGCCTATCACAGTCTAACTACACAAGGGAGGACACAGATGATGGCTTGGGCTGATATATGTCATAGTTTCTCCCTCAGCTTGGTTTAACCCAGAGAAAACAGACAAAAAACTACAGCTATCTGCCTCTTTCTTGTGAATAAAATAGTTGATGGAGGTAGAAGTTGTTCAGAATTTCTAGTAGGGCTGACTTGTGAGACTCTTCTCCTATATGAGATAAGTCATTTAACACTGTGAGAGGTGCCTGATTTGTCTAATGTGTACCCACAAATACAGTCAAATAAAATAAAGAATCAGGCAAAGACGGGCCAAACATAAGAATGAGGTAAATCTCCAGAAACCAATCTTAACAAAACAAGGTTACATTGTTCACCTGACAGAGAATTCAAGATAATTGTCATAAAGATGCTCACCAAAGTCAAGAGAATAATGCATAAACAAGGTAATAATTTGAATAAACAGATAGAAAATATATAAAGGTACCAAATGGAAATCATGGAGCTGGAGAATGCAATAACTGAACTAAAAAATTTAGTAGATGAGCTCAATAGCAGACTGGATTGTGGTTATGAAAAAGTTAGTGAACTTAAAGATAGGTCACTGGAAATAATTTAGTCAGAGAGTCAGAGTAAGGAATAAAAAAGAGATAAGAAGGTTTAAGGGAGTTATGGGAGACCATCTAGTGAACCAGTAAACATATTATAGAAGCTCCAGAAAGAGGAGAGAGGGAAGGAAGACCAGAAAGCATATTCAAAGAAATAATGTCTGAAAACTCAAAATCTGTGGAAGGTAATGAACACAGACTCAACAAGATTAAGAAAGAAACCACCAAATAAGATATAGATAAAAAAAATTAACACCAAGATACATTGCAATCAATTGGTCAAAAGTCAAAGACAGAATTTTGAAAGGAGTAGGGAAAAGCCACTTATCTCATAGAATGAAACTTTAATAAGACTATCATCAAATTAGTCAGCAGAAAGTTTTCAGACCAGAATTGAATGAAATTATATATTTAAAGTGGTAAAAAGAAAAAAAATCTTGCAAACTAAAAATAATATACCCAGCATAGAGACATTCTCATACAAACAAAAACTAAAAGTGCTCGTCATTACAGGACTCTCCTTAAAAAAAAAGGCTGAAAGAAACTTTTCAAGTTAAAAGCATGTTAAGCAGCAACATGGAGGCTTTCATAAGAACATTTAAAAGTCATCAGTAAAAATAAACATGCAGACAAATACAAAATATGGTAATAATAAATCATTTAATTCTAGTAGAAAAGTTAAAAAACAAAGGTATTAAAGGCAACTTTATCTAAAAATATGGTTAAATATATACTACATGAATAGAAAGGAATTGTGGTGACAACAACAAAGTATGCATTGAGAGAAAAGAAATGCAGAGTTTTTGTTGCAATTGAACTTAGTTATTAGTTTACAGTAGACTATTACAGCTACAAAGTATTTTATGTAATCCCAAAAGTAACTAAAAAATAATACCCATGAAGTTATGTAAAAGAAAAAGAGAGCAAAGATCAAAGGATATTAATAGAAGAATCAACAAAACAAAGGAATACAGCAAGGGAGAAAAACAAAAAACGTAAGAACTACAAGACTAACAGAAAAAAAAACTAACTATATGGCAATAGTAAATTTCTTCTATTAATAATTACCTTAAATTTAAGTGTATTGAGCTCTCCAATCAAGTTGGCTCTTTAGAAAGATAAACAAAGATACTATGGAGAACCTCTAGCTAGACTAAGAAAAAAGAGAGAAAACCCAAATAAAATCTGAGATTAAAAAGGAGATATTACAACTGACAAACTCAAAGAATAACAGACAATATGAACAACCATATGCCAGTAAATTGGAAAACCTGGAGAAATGGATAAATTTTTAGGCACACAAAACCTACCAAGATTTAACTATGGAGAAACCCAAAGCTTAAACAGACTAATAACAAACAATGAGTCAGAACCCATAATCAAAGTTTCCCATCAAAAAAAGCCCAGAACCTGATGTCTTTACTGCTGAATTCTACCGAACATTTAACTAAATAATATTAATCTTTCTCAACCTACTCAAAAAAGTTGAGTAGGAGAAAATACTTGTAAACTTCCATCAGAAAAAAAACTAGGCTTGAAGTTAAAAACCATTCACAAAACACAAAGAACTACATTTTATAATGATAAAAGGATGAACCTACTAGGAAAATATAATAATTTAAATGTATATGTACTCAATCACAGAGCACATAAATAAAGAAAACATTGGACAGAACTGAAAGGAGAAACAGACAGCTATACAATGATAGTAAACGAGTTCAGTATTCCACTTGCAATAGTGGAGAAAACATCCAGATAGAAGAGGACTAAGCAATTAATAAGGAAAAGAGGGCTTTAACACCACCGAACAAATGAACCCAACAGAGAAACATACATAGAATATTTTCCCCAACAAAAGCAGAATTCGAACTTCTTTAAAGCAAACACAGATGTTACTCAATGAAAGATTATAAATTAGGTCACAGAACAAGTATTAACAAATTTATATAGATTGAAATCCCACCAAATCTCTTTTGAGAATGAAACTAGAAACTAGGCTGTGTGCGGTGGCTCATGCCTGTAATTCCAGCAGTTTGGGAGGCCAAGGCAGGGAGATCACTTAAGACCAGGAGTTCAAGGCCAGCCTGACCAACATGGTGGAACTCCATCACTACTAAAAATACAAAAGTAAGCTAGAAATTGCTTGAACCTGGGAGGTGGAGGTTGCAGTGAGCCAAGATCGCACCATTGCATTCCAGTCTGGGTGACAACAAAAAACTCTGTCTCAAAAAAAAAAAAAAAAGCGGCCGGGCGCGGTGGCTCAAGCCTGTAATCCCGGCACTTTGGGAGGCCCAGGCGGGCGGATCACGAGGTCAGGAGATCAAGACCATCCTGGCTAACACGGTGAAACCCCGTCTCTACTAAAAAATACCAAAAAACTAGCCGGGCGAGGTGGCGGGCGCCTGTAGTCCCAGCTACTGGGGAGGCTGAGGCAGGAGAATGGCGTGAACCCGGGAGGCGGAGCTTGCAGTGAGCTGAGATCCGGCCACTGCACTCCAGCCTGGGCGACAGAACGAGACTCCGTCTCAAAAAAAAAAAAAAAAAAAAAAAAAGCTAGAAATTTATAGCGGCAGGAAAACTGGAGAATCACAAATAAGTGCAAGTTAAACAATACACTCATAAATAACCATTGGGTCAAAGAAAAAAAAAACAAATTTTTTTTTTAAATTTAAAAATACCTAGACAAATTAAACACACATACACACATACACACACACACACACACACACACACACACACCCAAACAGATCAAAATTCATGGGATGAAGCAAAAGCAGTACTGAGAGGGAAATTTACAGCAATGAATACCTACATTGAAAAAGAAGAAGAATTTGAAATAAATGGCTTATCTTTGTATCTCAAAGAACTAGAAAAATAGGTACAAATTAAGCTCAAAGTTAGCAGAAAGAAGGAAATAACAAAGATGAGATCAGAAATAAATGAAGTAACAAATAGAAAAGCCATGGAAAAATGAACAAAACTAAGAGTTGGTATTTTGAAAAGGTCATAAAAATTGACCAACCTTAGCCATACAAATAAAGAAAAGACAGAAGGTTTAATAAAAGAAAATCAAAAATGAAAGAAGAGACATTACAACTGATGCATAGAAATACAAAAGATCATAAAAGACTACTATAAACAATTATACTCAAACAAATTAGATAACCTAAAAGAAATGAGTTAATTCCTAGAAATATACAACTCGCCAAGACTTATTCATGAAGAAAAAGACAGTATTTTAATGGAGCAATAACTATTTTTTAATCTTTTTTTATTATACTTTATGTTCTAGGGCACATGTGCACAACGTGTAGGTTTGTTACATATGTATACATGTGCCATGTTGGTGTGCTGCACCCATTAACTCATCATTTACATTAGGTATATCTCCTAATGCTATCACTACCACCTCCCCACACCCCACAATAGACCCCAGTAGATTGAATCAGTAATCAAAGTCTTGCAACAAAGAAAAGCCCGGAAACAGGTGGTTCCACTGGTGAATTCAACAAATACCTTTGGAAGAATTAATGCTAATTCACCCTAAATTCTTAAAAAAAAAAAAAAAATGAAGAAGCAGCAACACTTCCAAACACATTTTACAAAACCAGCATAATATCCTACAACAAAGTCAGACAAAGATACTACAAAAAAAACTACAGGCCAATAAGTTTAATGAATAAAGATGCAAAAATCCTCAACAACAAAATGAATGCAACAGCACATTAAAAGGATAATACATCATAACCAACTGGATTTATCCATGGCATGCAAGGCTACTAATAGTCAATTGCTCAATATATAATTAATATATTAATATTACATAATATAATTGATAATGTGATATAGCACATTAACATAAAAATATGATTAAAACTCCATCTTTTTTATTTCCAGGCTGTCTATTAATGTCTTTGAAAAAAACTACAAATTTAGAGAACACTCAGCATACTTCAAAAGAGATACGAAGCCTTACAAGGTTCTCTCTCTCAGAAGAATCATAATTGCATATTTAATTGCACATTTTCTATAATCAGATAGCTTTAGATTTTCTTTTTATAACTTTTATTTTAGGTTTGGGGTACATATGCAGGTTTGTTATACAGGTAAAATGATGTCATGGGCATTTGTTGTACAGATTATCTCATCACAGATATTAAACCTAGTACCTTGTTTTTTCTGTTTCTCTTTCTCCCACCACCCTCCATCTTGAAGTAGGCCCCAATGTCTGTTGTTCCCTTCATTGTGCTCACGAGTTCTCATCATTTAGCTCCCATTTATAAGTGAGAACACGATATATTTGGTTTTCTGTTCCTTCATTCATTTACTAAGAATAATGACCTCCAGCTCCATCTATGCACAACAGAAGACATGATCTCATTGTTTTTATGACTGCATAGTACTCCCTTTGAAAACCAGTACAAGATAAAATGCCCTCTCTAACCACTCTTATTCAACATAGGACTGGAATTCTGACCAGAGCAATCAGGGAAGAGAAAGAAATAAAGGGAACACAGTGTGGCAATTCCTCAAGGATCTGGAACTTGAAATACCATTTGACCCAGCCATCCCACTACTGTGTATATACCCAAAGGATTATAAATCATGCTGCTATAAAGACACAAGCACACGTATGTTTATTGCAGCACTATTCACAATAGCAAAGACTTGGAACCAACCCAAATGTCCATCATTGACAGACTGGATTAAGAAAATGTGGCACATATACACCATGGAATACTATGAAGCCATAAAAAAGGATGAGTTTATGTCCTTTGTAGGGACATGGATGCAGCTGGAAATCATCATTCTCAGCAAACTATCACAAGAACAGAAAACCAAACACCACATATTCTCACTCATAGGTGGGAATTGAACAATGAGAATACCTGGGCACAGGAAGGGGAACATCACACACCAGGGCCTATTGTGGGGTTGAGGGAGGGAGGAGGGATAGCATTAGGACATACACCTAATGTAAATGATAAGTTAATGGGTGCAGCACACCAACATGGCACATGTATACGTATGTTAAAAACCCACACATTGTACACATGTACCCTAGAACATAAAGTATAATTAAAAAAGAAAGAAAGAAAGGGCATTCAAATAAGAGGAGAGGAAGTCAAACTATCCCCCTTGCAGATGACATGAGTCTATATCTAGAAAATCCCATATTATCAGTCCAAAATCTCCTCCAGCTATAAACGTGCTAAGTTTCAAGATATAAAATCAGTGTTCAAAAATCACTGACATTTCTATACTCCAACAATAGCCAAGCCAAGAGCCAAATCAGGAATGCAATCTTATTCACAATTTCCACAAGAAGAATAAAATACCTAGGCATACAGTTAACCAGGAAGGAAAAAGACCTCTACAATGAGAATTACAAAAGACTGCTCAAAGAAATCAGAGCTGACACAAACAAATGGAAAAACATCCCATGCTCATGGATAGGAAGAATCAATATCATGAAAACGGCCATAATTTAATATCCATACTAAAACAGCCAAAGCAATTCATAGATTTAATGCTATTCTTATCAAACTATCAGTGGCATTCCTCACAGAACTATAAAAAAACTATTTAAAAATTCATATAGAACCAAAAAGAAAAGAGCCTGCATGTCCAAGGAAATCCTAAACAAAAAAGAGCAAAGCTAGAGACATCATGTTACCCAATTCTAAACTATACTACACAGCTACAGTAACCAGAACAGCATGATACTGGTACAGAAGCAGGCACATAGACCTATGGAACAGAATAGCGAGCCCAGACATAAGGCCACACGTCAACAACCATCTGATCTTCAACAAAGCTGACAAAAACAAACAATAGGGAAAAGATTTCCTATTCAATAAGTGGTACTGAGATAACTGGCTAGCCATATGCAGAAAATTGAAACTGTACCCCTTCCTCACATCATATACAAAAATAAACTCAAAATGGATTAAAGACTTAAATGTAAAACCACAAAATATAAAACCCTGGAAGACAACCCAGGTAATACTATCCTGGACATAGGAATGGGCAAAGATTTCATGATGAAGAAAATAAAATCAATTGCAATAAAAGTAAAATTGACAAGTGGCATCTAATCAAACTTAAAAGCTTCTGCACAGCAAAGAACCCGAGGCGGGCGGATCACGAGGTCAGGAGATCGAGACAATCCTGGCTAACACGGTGAAACCCCGTCTCTACTAAAAAATACAAAAAACTAGCCGGGCGAGGTGGCGGGCGCCTGTAGTCCCAGCTACTCGGGAGGCTGAGGCAGGAGAATGGCGTGAACCCAGGAGGCGGAGCTTGCAGTGAGCTGAGATCCAGCCACTGCATTCCAGCCTGGGCATCAGAACGAGACTCCGTCTCAAAAAAAAAAAAAAAAAAAAAAAGAAACTGTCAACAGACTAAACAGACCACCTACAGAATGGGAGAAAGTTTTTGCAAACAATGCATCTGACAAAGGTCCAACGTCTAGCACCTATAAGGAACTTAAACAAACTTACAAGAGAAAAACAACCCCATTAAAAAGTGAGCAAAGACATGAACAGACACTTTCAAAAAAAAGACATACATGTGACCAAGAAACATATGAAAAAAGCTCAATATCACTGATCATGAGAGAAATGCAAATCAAAATCATCTAGTTTTTATTTGGTTTTAATCTGGTTTAATTTGGTGTGAGATCATAACACACCAATTATATGGCTATTACTAAAAATTTTTTTTAATGAATGGCTATTATCAAAAGTCAAAAAATAACAGATGCTGGCAAAGTTGTAGAGAAAAGGGAACACTTATACACTGTTGGTGGGACTGTAAATTAGTTCAACCATGTGGAAAGCAGTATGGCAATTCCTCAAAGAATTAAAAGCAGAACTACCATTCGACCCAGTAATCCCATTTCTGGGTGTATATACCCAGAGGAATATAAAACATTCTATTTAAAGACACATGCACACAAATGTTCGTTGCAACACTATTTACAATAGTTCATTTTCAATCTTGTCTTGGATCTTGTTGAGCTTTTTTGCAACTCATTCTTTGAAATCTTTTTTTTTTTTTTTTTTTTTTTTTTTTTTTTTTTTTGAGGCGGAGTCTCGCTCTTTCGACCGGACTGGAGTGCAGTGGCCGGATCTCAGCTCACTGCAAGCTCCGCCTCCCGGTTTACGCCATTCTCCTGCCTCAGCCTCCCGAGTAGCTGGGACTACAGGCGCCCGCCACCTCGCCCGGCTAGTTTTTGTATTTTAGTAGAGACGGGGTTTCACCGTGTTAGCCAGGATGGTCTCGATCTCCTGACCTCGTGATCCGCCCTCTCGGCCTCCCAAAGTGCTGGGATTACAGGCTTGAGCCACCGCGCCCGGCCCTTTGAAATCTTTATCTGTCATTTCTGAGTTTCCATTTTGGTAAGGTTCCATTGATAGATAGCTATTATGGTCCTTTGGTGGTATCACAACATTTAAATTTTTCATGGTGCCACAATTATTGCTCTAGTTCTTTATTGTGGGACACTGGCACTTCTAATTTTTGTAATTTTTTTTTTCTGAGATGGAGTCTTGCTCTGTCACTCAGGCTGGAGTGCAGTGGTGCAATCTCGGCTCACTGCAACCTCCACCTCCTGGTTAGGTTGTCTCAGCCTCCAGAATAGCTGGAATTACAGGTGCCTGCCACCATACCAGGCTAATTTTTTTGTTTTTAGTAGAGACAGGGTTTCACCATGTTGGCCAGGCTGGTTTCAAAGTCCTGACCTCAAGTGATCCACCCACCTCAGACTCCCAGAATGTTAGGATTACAGGCATGATCCCCCATGCCCAGTCAATTTTTGCAATTATTTTTATGTGGGCAGAATTTTTTTCTTCCTTTCCATAGAATATTATTGGTGTTATTTTCTTTCCCTTACTCTATGCCTCACCCCCACCCAGGTGGCTGTGACTGTAGAGAATCTTGGTTAGGGGCTTTTGGCTCTGCTTTCATAGCCTTATGCACTTCTGTTGGCAGGTTTTATATTGGACTGTATAGTTCAACCTATATGCCAGTATATGGCACTTATGGGTAAGTCAGCTGCAATCAACATGGCTGGGTATATAATTTATCCTTGTTTCCTGGGAGAAACTGTTGTCTCAGGCAATGGGCTGATCTGTGGAGTGCATAGCAGTCAGATATCCCTACTGAGCCTCAGGTAATCAAGGCCAAATGGGTGGGAATAGACCAGATGGGCCAACCCACAGGTAACCTGTTGGCAGACACAAAAACCAGTGTCAAAGGTGAATCCAGTAGGCAGCCACCAAGCACTCAGAAGTGTGACTAAGCATTGAGTTGGGTCATCATTGGGTCTAAGTTCTCTGCATGGGGAGTAGGTAAGTGGCCTAATCCAGTAGAATGGATTCTCTAGATGCCTGGAGATCTGCCTAGGCATAGAGTATACAGGGCCCCACCACACCACAATCTCTGCACAGGATGAACCATGGTGAAGAAGACCCTTCTCCACCCCATGCCCAGCCAGATTCACCATGGTCTCTGCACAGGTCAGGATGGGTGGTTCAGGTTGCTGATCTATGTAAATGGGTACACCATATTCCTAGAGATATTCCTGGGCATGGAGTGGAGAGGGCCCTCTTGCACCAGGATCTCTGAACAGGGAGTTGGGGAGACTCAGGCTGCTGAACCAGGCAAGCAGGTGTTCCAAATGCCGGGACATCAGCCTAGTTTTGCAATGCAGAGGGTCCCACTGCACCATTATCTATATACCCAGGAAGGATGGGACAACTCAGGTTGCCAAACCAAGCAAGCAGGTGCTCTGAATGCCTGGATCTATCCTGGGCATGACATGAAGAGGGCCCCACTGCACCATGATCTATGCACAAGGAGGGTGGGGTGGCTCAGTCTGCAGGTCCATGAGAGGGAATGCTCTGAAAGCCTGGAGTTCTGACCTGGATTGAGGCAGAAAGGGTCCCCTGCACCACAATCTCAGAGGAGCAAGCTGAGGCAGCCAGCAATGACACACACAAGCCAGTTCCAGTTTGTCAAGTGGCTCTTGTTACCAGTCTTGTTGCCCAGGAGAAACCATAGCTATAGCAGCTCTCTTCCTGCCCCAGTCCTGCAGTAGGGGGATAGCACAATTCCAGTGCCTACTGCTGAGGTACTTTTCAAAATTCTGGCTGTGGAGGTCCCTACTCCATTCAAGAAAAGGTATTCAAATATCTGGTCTGAGACTAAAATGTCTGCATAGCCACACTTCCAGTCCACCGAAGAATAAGTGACTTTGTATGTCCTCAGATTAAAAGTGGCATTCTGTTCTTGATCCCAGGTCTGGGAAAAGGCCTGAAGCTTTTACTGGTGTCTTTTCCTCTAGGTGTCCCCAAGTTTGTCCCCAAGTTAGTTCCAGGACTTGGGAGAAAAAAAGTGCTGTCCCTCAGCCTGGGCTGCCCAGATCCCTGGTGGAAAGTGGAGTTAGAGAGAAAATCCCTCTGCTTTTCCTATGTACTGTGGCTTCACTCACTTTTATCAGACAGACTCTGTCATGAGGGCTGTTTCCCTGCATTCTCATCCTCAAGATCTGGGATGTCCTTCATAATTCCAGTAGATTATCTTTATACTTCTTGAATTAAAGCTCACAGAATTTATCTCTATGCACTATCTTGTTATTTCCAAGTGGATGAGGCACACTAAAATCTCTAATCCACCATCTTGGAAAAAAAGATAAACAAAAATAAACTAAAATCTATTTATTGTCCTTAAAACGCAGGAAAAAAACATTTGACAAAATTCAGCATCTTTCATGGTAAAAACTCAACAAACTAGGAATAGAATAAATAAACTTCAACTCACTAAAGGCCATACATGAAAAGAACACATCTAATATCATACTCACTGGTGAAAAACTGAAAACCATTCTTCTAAAATCAAGCACAAGGCAAGGATACCAGCTCTCACAGCTTTGATTCAACATAGTACTAAAATTCCTAGTCAGAGCAATACAAAAAGAAAAGAAATGAAAAGCATACAAATAAAAAGTGAAGAATTAAAATATTTTCATTTGCAGACATACTCTTACATATAGAAATTTCTAAGAATTTCACTAAAAACTATTAGAACTAATAAATTAGTAAACTTGCAGGATACAAAATTAGCATAAAAAATCCATTGCTTTTCTATTCAGTAACAATAAAGTATCAGGCAAGAAAACTAAGAAAACAATTCCATTTACAATAGTACCAAAAGGAAGTAAAAACCCCTACAAACCTTCTTCAGTAGCTCCAACTCCAACAATATCTTTTGCAATCATGTGTACCTTATAAAAAAGCATTTCAGTGAAGGCCTTCCTTCTCTGAATAGCCTCACTGAGTTTCTAATTATTTAATGAGCACTTTTGCACCATGTCATTTTTCTCCTATTATTCCAAGGTAATATGTATTTATTTTAAGAAGGGTCTCATGTAAGCATAATAAATACAATTTAGGCTGGACTGTTTTTTGGGAACAGGAGACTTTGGAACTTCATTCCTCAGGAAATAATTTTATTTTAAGCATTTTCATGGTCATATGCCCATTCTATGTTATTCTTCATCTTCCTTTTATTTTCCTACAATTACTCTACTATTAGAACTACTGGTCCACAAGTGTTTCTCTTTCAGTAGAACACATTTTGCTCCTCTTGTCTGTAAACAAAAATGGGAAGATCTCAACTAAAGCCTGGCTAACACTGAAATTCATCACTTTTCCTTGCTGAGATGTCCTTTATTATTTTTAGAAATGAATTCTTGATAGGATACCCAAAGAAAATGTTATGCATCAATGGCTTTTAATTTTATAAACTTACATTTGTCATAGCTTTCCTATAAATTTCTTCAACCACAAATACTTTTAGTTAGTGACGCTCACAACCAATTGCATTTTCAGAGTCATTTAATTCTTATGGTACAGTAAGAAATGAGCTCTCCTGGATAGTGCTTTTCTTTCAGTATTGACATTTTTACACATATATATTTAGGGAAGAAGAGAATAAGTAATAAATTCCCATTGTAGAAAATATGAAAATGCAAATCAGCAGAAATAAAAGTAAATAAAATTATTGTCACTGTTAACCATACAGAAAAAATAGCCATTATGTTTTCAAGTATTTCCTTTAAGATGTATCTATCTATCTAATATTCTTCTTGATTTTCCACTTCATGTTATTTCTTACATTTATTCAGTAAATATGCATTCAGTAACTACCATGTTTCAGGTCCCCTGTTGGGCACTTAGAATAAATAAAAATTATGTGGCTCTACCCATTTAGTCCTTTATAGTAGTAAAAAATGCAAAACAGCATCAAAACAGAATAATAATGCAATGCAGACTTTTTTGAATTTTTAATTTTTGTAGGTACATAGTAGGTAAATATATTTATGGGATATATGACATATATTGATATCGGCATGCAATGTGTAATAATCACATCATGGAAAAGAGTATATTCATCCCCTGAAGCATTTACTATTTGTGTTGCAAACAATCCAGTTATACTCTTTAAGTTATCTTGAAATGTACAATTAAATTATTATTGACTATTGTCACCCCATTTTGCTATTAAATGCTAGTTCTTATTCATTCTTTCTAACAATGTTTTTTGTACCCACTAACAATCTTCACTTCTCAAACCCCCAGTACCCTTCCCAACCTCTGATAACTATCCTTCTACTCTCTATCTCCATGAGTTCAGTTGTTTTCATTTTCAGATCCCACAAAAAAGTTAGAACATGTGATGTTTGTCTTTCTGTGCCTGGCTTGTTTCACTTAATATAATTACCTCCAGTTCCATTCATGATGTAGGAAATGACAGGATATCATTCTTTTCTATGACTGAATAGTATCCCACTATGTATATGCAACACATTTTCTTTATCCATTTATGTGTTGATGGACACTTAGGTTGCCTCCAAATCGTGGCTGTTGTGAACAGTGCTGCAACAAACATGGGACTGCAGATATCTCTTTGATACACTGATTTCCTTTCTTTTGGATATATGCCCCACATGGAATTGCTAGAGTATGGTAGCACTATTTTCAATTTTTTTGAGGAGACTCCAAACTGTTCCCCATAGTGGTTGTGCCAATATGCAATTGGGACAAAATACATTTTTAAAAGTGAAAAAGGAAATATGACAAATTGACTCATGAATCAGAAAATCATTTCATTTCTAAATGGGAAGTGAGGCACATGAGCCTTTACATCTGAATCCCCCAATCTACCTGAGGTTTCTGTTACGTGTTCACCCAACCCAGGTTTATCCAGCATAGATGCAAAGAGGACAAGAAAGGGGGTTCTTCTCTCAGGGACGCTCATAAACATCCAACAGTGGATTTCCTCCCAATTATTGTCTCATCAGACCAGAAATTTATACACTTTATAGGAATCATAGAAATATTCTTTACAAATAACGCATTCTTCCACATGTTTAAAAACTGTATCAGAGTTTAGGCTTTTAATACTCCCAGGCTCTGGCATGAAACACTTTTCTCTGTCTTCTTAGAACTTTTTCATGAGGCAACATATGCTGTTTAAAAATGGGATCAAGAACAAAAATTGCAACAAAATTTAAGGAAAATCTTCAGTAAGTGTAAATTTTCATAAATGTCACTACATACACGCTTGTTCTAGAAGGCAATGTGGCTTTGTGTATCAAAAGCTTTACTCATATGCATATGCTTTCCCCCAGCAATTCAATTTCCAAATTGATATCATAAAAATAATTATTTTAACTTTTATTGTAGGTTCAAATTTACATGTACATGTTTGTTATACAAGTAAACTGCATGTTGCGGGGGTTTGGTGAACAACTTATTTTGTCACCCAGGTAATAAGCATAGTACCTAATAGGTAGTTTTCCAATCCTATCCCTCCCCCCACCCTCCACCTTCAAGTAGGCTCTGGTATCTGTTCTTTTCTTTGTGTCCATATGTATTCATTAGCTCCTGCTTACATGTGAGAACATGCAGTGTTTGGTTTTCTGTCCCTGTGTTAGTTCGCTTAGGATAACGACCTCCAGCTCTATTCATGTTCTGCAAAGGACATGATCTCATTTTATAAAAAATAATTTTAAACAGACATAACGATTTAGCTAAGAATGCCCATCACAGCATTAGTTATCATTATGAAAAACTGCAAACATAATTATAATGAATATATAGCAATATCAATTATGATATATCTCTTCAAGGAAAGACTATGCAACTATTAAATGAGGTTAAGAGATGGATACATTGTCACAAGGAAAAATGTTTATAATCAGTGGCTTGGTGAAAAAATTAACATAGAACACATTTCTGAAAAAGAAAAATTTAATATATATATATAGACATTTTAATAGTATTTATGTCAGATTAATGGTATTGTCAGTGATTTTAATTTTCTTCTTATTGTTTATCAGCTTTCTGGGGTTTTTTTGTTGTTGTTAGCAGTAATATTTGTCAATTGGTAAAAGATTCTCTGCTACCACACTGCATGCTCTCACTTATAAGTAGGAGCTGAACGATGACAACACATGGACACACCAGGGGGAACAACACACACTGGTGCCTGTTGGGGTGGAGAGGGGGAGGGATACCATCAGTAAGAATCAAAAATGAATGCTGGGCTTAACACCTAGGTGATGGGTTGATCTGTGCAGCAAACCACCATGGCACACGTTTACCTCTGTAACAAACCCACACATCCTGCACATATATCTCAGAATTTAAGTTGAAGAAAAAAGCAAAAGATTCTCTGTTACCAAATATGAACTGAATAACTTTTCAAAGAAGAAGAAATTTTCTGAGAATAACACAGCATGTCATGTATTTTGGTTGTAGGAAGATTTGAGAGATTATCCCATTTTTATTCAATTGTCATTATATCTGTGCTGTGGCTTTGAGGTTACTATACAGCTTCACATATATTTCTTAATCCTCAAAACTCCTCCTTGTGTGATGTATAGCAGGTATTTTTATTCTTATTTCATATATAAGGAAACTGGGCCTGTGTGATGTGTTATGATTTGCCCTTTGTCACTCAGCATGTAGGTCATGATGTATGCTGCCCCCAAGTTCAGTGCTCTTTCTTATACATCATGTTGTTTCACAGGAAATTTGCTCATATGCCATTTCAGAAAGAAGATAGTATAATCTAATTATGATGATGATTATTCATAGGTGCTGGAAAATTGCACAGACATTTCAATCACAGGAATTACAACTACATTAAGTAGATGCCCGTGCCTACTAGTAATAAAAATTTATAATAAAAATATGTATATTAATACTTCCAAAAATAAGAAAGCAGGAAAAGTAAAGAAGAAGAAAGACTGTTACAGCTCAAAATGTAGTCATGTATATTCCCTTATTTAATTATAAAATTAACCTTATTTGGGATGTACTCTCAAGTTTGTTTCAGGTAAAGCATTTTATATGATTAAACTAAAGCTGAAAAGTAAGTAATTCACTGCAAATGACAGATTCAGCTCTGTGGGTCACAGGCCAAAGTCAGTGCTTTTCACCACAACCCACTTTTACATGAGCAAGTGTCAATCAGCATGAATCCCCACAACACCCTACAGAATTGGTAAGTGACAAAAACAGAAGAGCTATCCCAAACACTCAATGGAATGCCTAAACTAGATGCAATATCAATAAAAATTCTCAATCACTCAGATTCCCCCGAACAGATAAACCAACCTTGTAAGAAATTTGCTGAATAGAACACAAAATTTTGGCACACATGATGACCTAGTGTACTATTTGTGCTTTTATAATAGTCTTCATGACAGTCAAAACCATTTTGTTTAGGACTAACAGCACAATAAGAAAAAAGGAAATAGAGCAATTACATGGATAGGCCAAGTCAGCACATTGCTTTCAATTGAGTTATATAGCAAAGCTGCTTTAGGCACCTAAATTACCTAAACAAGTGTGATTTCCCCCTCTGCCTCACTGCACATTTTTTAGTGTCTACACAACCAGGAAAGGTAGTCACATGTATCTCTACATGTATGGATGTGTAATAGCCCTGAGTTCTACCTGTTCTAAGGATTAGATTTATAAATCTAACAAAAAACAAGGGATCAGACACTGTAGGAAGATGACAGATAGGAGACAAAGCTAATGCGAACTTCCCACTTGGATGGACAGAACAGCATGTGGAAAATCACATTATGAAATTTTGTTCCAAGAACAACCACAGAATGTACCAGGAAACCAAAGGAATTCATAGATCCTTTTGAAAGAAGTATTATGCTGCTTCAAATTCAACAAGACAGGTGAAAAACTGTAAGTTCCAAAAGTATGAGAGGGGGGATATCCTGCCAAAGAACACACATCCCCACTGGGGAATCTAAAAATCTAAATCACAGGGAAGAATTTAACCTTACCTAGAGCTGAAACAGATTTTTAGGGCGCCATGCAAAATATAAAGGTAGAAGCAGCAGCAGGAAGAGCCTTGTAGGCACTCCCAGTTTTCAACTCTAGCCCAGGGAAGCTACTACCCCTGACTATATCACACAAGGGCCCACGGGGTAGACAGCCAGCAGAACTAGGGAGGGGTCACAGGTTGAAAAATCTTCCAACTGAAATTTGTAGTAATTTTGACTGGGGACAAACATTCTTGAGCAGAATCTGGGGGCAAATGGAAACTGCTGCAGACACCAGCACAGGAGTCACCACCAACAGTGTGGGCAGATAGGGAGGGACAGGCCTGAAAATTGTGCTTGATTTCTCAATGGCGAAGCTTATGACCTGGGGCAACCTCTGAGCAGGGCATGTAGGAGCAAAACCAGCCTTGCCAACTATGTGGGAGCTGGATGAGGCCTTTTGCTACCAGCTACCCCCGCCCCACTTCCCTGTTAAACTAGATGACACAGCAGAGGCAGCAACAATCCCCACTGGAACATAACTCCATTGGCCTGAGAACCACCCCCAGTGCCCACGGTGGCTGTGGCAAGCCTTGCCCAAGGAGAATCTGAGCACAGACCCACCTAACCCTGCTCCTATCTGATGATATTTCTCTACCTACCTGTTAAGCTGAACAAAAAGATATAAGCTCTTGGGATCCTCTCCACTGCCTGAGAAACCAGAATACTCACCCTCACCAACTTAGGGCAAGCTGAGATCCCCCTGCTACTACCACAGCTGGTGCTCTCTTGAAAGCACCACCTCCTTGCTGGAAACCAACCAACTCAGGACATTACAGAAACTCATGACAGAATAACCCTGCACCCAGGAAGCAGAAAACAACAGCTAATTGCACTGCCTGAAACATGCTGGCTAACCAGAGGCCCTAAGTCTCTCCACATGACAACTTCACTGCTAGCACAACTAGCAGTTGAGAAAGCCAGCTGGCTAAACACAACACATCTACAACCAAGGACTCTCACAAAGTTCACATCACTCACATGCCACCTACACCAAAGCAGGTGCTGGCATCAAATTACTGGAAGATCTGAATAAAGATCATGTCACAGGACTCTTTGAAGAAGTTCCTCAGCAGCCACCTGGATTCTGGTAGCCTTACTGGGTGACTAGACCCAGAAGAGTAATAACAATCACTAGTCTGGCTCTCAGGAAACCCCATTTCTAGGGGAAGGGGAAGGGAGAGCACTGCGTCAAGAGAGCACAGCATGGAACAAAATAATCTGAACAGCAGTCCATGAGTTCAAGATCATTCCACCGAAATAGTCTACCCAAATAAGAAGGAACTAGAAAAGTAATTATGGCAATATGACAAAACAGTATTCTATAACATCCCCAAGAGATCACACTAGCTTCCCAATAATGAATCCAAAACAAGAAGAAATCTCTGAATTGCCAGATAAAAAATTCAGAAAGTTGATTATTAAGCTACTCAAGGAGATAACAGAAAATGGTGAAAAACAACATAAAGACATTTAGAAAACAACACAGGATAAAGAAAAAATTCTCTAGAGGAACAGATATCATACAGAAAAAACAATCACAACTTCTAGAAATGAAAGACACACTTAGAGAAATATAAAATGCACTGGAAAGTTTCAACAATAGAATTGAACAGAAGAAAGAACTTCAGAGCTCAAATACAAGACTTTTTAATTAACCCCATGAGACAGAGACAAAGAAAAAGGAATTAAAAAAAAAAAAAAAAAAAACAAAGACCCCAAGAAATTTGGAATTGTTTTAACTGGCCAAACCTAAGAATAATTGGTGTTCCTGAGGAAGAAGAGAAATCTAAAAGACTAAAATACTTATATGAGGAAATAATTGAGGACAACTTCTGTGGCCTTACTAAAGATCTAGACATCCAAATACAAGAAGTTCAAAGAACACCTAGGAAATCATCACAAAAAGATCATCACCCAGGCACATAGTCATCAGGCTAACTAAACTCAGGATGAAGAAAAAAAATCTTAAGATCTGTGAAACAAAAGCATCAGGTAACCTATAAAGGAAAACCTACCAGATTAGCAGCAGATTTCTCAGCAGAATACTTAAAAGCCAGAAGGGGTTGGGCTCCTATCTTTAGCCTTACTTAAATGAAACAATTATCAACCAAGAGTTTTGTATCCAGCAAAACTAAGCTTCATAAATGAAGGAAAGATACAATCTTCTTCAGACAAACAAATGCTGCGAGAATCTGCCACTACCAAGCCAGCACTACAAGAATTGCTAAAAGGAGTTCTAAGTCTTGAAACAAAAGCTTGAAATACACCAAAATAGAAACTCTTTGAAGCATAAATCTTACCCAGCATATAAAACGCTAACACAATGGAAAAAAAAGCTATTTAGGGAGAAACTAGCATTATGAATAGAAAAATACTTCACATCTCAATACTAACAATGAGTGTAAATGGCCTAAATGTTCCACTTAAAAGATACAGAATGGCAGAATGGATAAAAATCTATTAACCAAATATCTGCTGTCTTCAAGAGACTTACCTAAAGCATAAAGACTCACATAAACTTGAGGTAAAAGGGTGGAAAAAGATAGTCCACGCAAATGGACACAAAAAGCAAGCAGGAGTAGCTATTCTTAAATCAGATAAAACAGACTTTAAAGCAACAACAGTTTAAAAAAAGAAGACAAACAGGGTCATTACATAACGATAAAAGGATTATACCAACAAGAAAATACTACAATCCTAAATATATATGGATATATGCACCTGACACTGGAGCTCCCAAATTTATAAAACAATTATTACTAGACGTAATAAATGAGATAGCAACATGATAATAGTGGGGGATTTCAATACTCCATTGACAGTGTTAGACAAATCATCAAGATAGAAAGTCAACAAAGAAAATAATGGACTTAAACTATATCCTAGAACAAATGGATTTAACAAATGGATTTAACAGATATTCTACCCAACAACTGCAGAATATACATTCTTTTTTTTTTTAAGTACATGGAACATGCTTCAAGATAGGTCATATGATAGGTCACAAAACAAGTCTCAGTAAATTTTTAAAAAGTAAAATTATATCAAGTATTCTCTCAGACCACAGTGAAATAAAACTGGAAATCAACTCCAAAAGGAACCCTCAAAACTATACAAATATATGGACATTAAATAATATGCTCTGGTATGATCTTGGGTTAATGAAATCAAGGTGAAAATTAAAAAATTCTTTGAACTGAACAATAATAGTGACACAACCCAACAAAACCTCTGGGATACAGCAAAAGCAGTGCTAAGAGGAAAGTTCATAGCGTTAAATGCCTACATCAAAAAGTCTGAAAGAGCACAAATAGGCATTCTAGTCACACCTCAAGGAACTAGAGAAACAAGAACAAACCAAACAGAAATCAAGCAGAAGAAAAGAAATAACAAAGATACGAGCATAACTAAATGAAATTGAAACAAAAAAATACAAAATATAAATGAAACAAAAAGCCGGTTCTTTGAAAAGATAAATAAAATTGATAGGCAGTTAGCAAGATGAACCAAAAAAAGAAGAGAAAAGATCCCAACGAACTCAACTACAAACAAAATGGGAGCCATTATGACTGATACCACAGAAATACAAAATATCATTCAAGACTAATATGAACATTTTTATGCACAAAAACTAGAAAAATCTAGATGAGATGGATAAATTCCTGGAAATATACAACCCTCCTAGATTAAACCAGGAAGAAATAGAAACTCTGAACAGACCAGTAACAAGGAGCAAGATTAAAATAGTAATTCAAAAGTTACTGAAAAAAAAAAAAAAAAATTCCAGGACCAGATGAATTCGCAGCTGAATTCTATCAGGCATTCAGAAAAGAATTGGTAGCAATCCTATTAACACTATTCCACGAGATAGAGATAAAAGATAATCCTTCTAAAAATAGTCTATAAAGCCAGTATCACCCTAATTCAAAAACCAGGAAAGGACATAACTAAAAAAGAAAACTACAGACTAATATCCCTGATGAACACAGATGCAAAAATCCTAAATAAAATACTAGCTAACAGAATCCAACAGCATATCAAAAAGATAACACACCATGATCAAGTGGAATTCAGACCATGAATGCAGGGATGGTTGAACATCTGCAAGTTAATAAAGGTGACACATTACATAAACAGAATTTAAAACAAAAATTATATGATTAACTCAATAGATGCAGAAAAAGCATTTCCCAGAATCTAGCATCAATTTATGATTAAAACCCTCAACAAAATAGGCATAAAAGAGACGTACCTCAAGGTAATAAAAGCCATCTATGACAAACACACAACCAACATTATCCTGAATGAGGAAAAGGTGAAAGCATTCCCCCTAAGAACTGGATCAAGACAAGGATGCCTACTTTCACTACTTCTATTCAACATAGTACTGGAAGTCCTAGCCAAAGCAATCAACTCAAAAAGAGAAAGAAATAAATTGTACCCAAATCGGTAATGAGCGAGTCAAATTGCCACCGTTCACTGACGATATGACTGTCTGCCTAGAAAACCCTAAAGGCTCATCAAAAAAGTTCCTAGATCGGATAAATGAATTCAGTAAAGTTTCAAGATACAAAATCAATGTACAAAAATTAGTAACACTGTCATACACCTACAGTGACCAAGTTGAGAACCAAATCAAGAAGTCAACCTCTTTTATAATAGCTGCAAAAAATAAAATAAAATAAAATAAAATACTTAGAAATATTCCTAACCAAAGAGGTGATAGACCTCTACAAGTAAAATTATAAAACATTGCTGAAATAAATCATAAAAGACACAAACATATGGAAACACATCCCATGCTCATGGATGGGTAGAAACAGTATTGTAAAAATGGCCATACAGCCAAAAGCAATCTACAAATTCAATGCAACTACCATCAAAACACCATCATCATTCCTCACAGAACTAGAAAAGAAATCCTAAAATTCATATGTAACCAAAAAGGAGCCACATAGTCACCAAAATAGCATGGTACTGGTACAAAAATAGGCACATAGACCAATGGAACATAATAGAGAAACCAGGAATAAAGCCAAATACTTACAGCTAACTGATCTTTGACTAAGCAAACAAAAACATAAAGTGTGGAAAGGACACCCTACTCAACAACTGTTGCTGGGATAACTGGAAAGCCACATGTAGAACAATAAAACTGGATCCTTGTCTTTCACCTTATACAAAAATCAACTCAAGATGGATCAAAGACTTAAATCTAAGACCTGAAACCATGAAAGTTTTAGAAGATATCATCAGAAAAACTCTTCTAGACATAGGCTTAGGCAAAGACTTCATGACCAAGAACCCAAAAGCAAATGCAACAAAAACAAAAATAAATAAATGGGACCTAATTAAACTAAAACTCTTCTGCACAACAAACAAAATAATCAGCATAGTTAACAGACAACAACCAACAGAGAGCGCAAAAGTCTTCCCAATCTGCACATCCAACAGAAGACTGTTATCCAGAATCTACAAGGAACACAAAAAAATCAGCAAGAAAAAAAATAGTCCCATCAAAAAGTGGGCTAAGGACAAGTATAGACAATTCTCAAAAGAAGATACACAAATGTAAATTAAAACCACAATGAGACACCACCTTACTCCTGCAAGAACGGTCATAATTTTAAAATAAAAAAATAATTTAAAAAAGTAGATGTTGGCACAAATGTGGTGAAAAGGGAGTACTTTTACACTGCTGGCGAGAATGCAAACTAGTACATCCACTATGAAAAAGAGTGTGGAGATTCCTTAAAGAGCTGAAAGTGGAACTACCACTTTTGATGCAGCAATTCCACTCCTGGGTATCTACCCAGAGGAAGAGAAGTCATAATATGAAAAAGACGCTTGCATGCGCATTTTTATAGCAGCACAATTCTCAACTGCAAAAATATGGAACCAGCCTAAATGCCTATCAATCAACAAGTGGATAAAGAAAATGTGACATATAAATACACACACACACACATACATACACTGGAATGTTACTCAGCCACAAAAAGGAACAAAATAATAGCATTCACAGCAATCTGGATGGAGTTGGAGACCATTCTAAGTGACATAACTCAGGAATGGAAAACCATATATCGTATGTTCTCACTTATAAGTGGGAGCTAAGCTGTGAAGATGCAAAGGTATATAAGAAAGATATAATGGATTTTGGGGGCTCAGGAGGGGAACAGGGGAAGGCATAAGTGATAAAAACATTTGTACAGTGTACATTCCTCAGGTGACGGGCGCACCAAAATCTGAGAAATCAATACTTAAGAAGAACTTATTCATGTAAGCAAAAACCATCTGTTTCCCAAAAACTACTTTAAAAAAATTTTAAGAAATGCAAATTACATTTAAAAATAAATAAAAATAAAACAAGGGCTCATATGCACAATTTAAAACTTTTTTGTATTTTGAAAGATTTACTTCTCATTCATTTGAAATATCACCTATATAAGAGTTAAGAAGCATTAACGAAAGCAAAGTAGCAAGATTTTAAAAAATATATTGTGAAAATACAATTGATATATTATTGGTTTCATTTATTCATTCATTCACCAAAAATTTATAGAATTCCTTACTTCATGCCAGGCATTGGGTACAAGAGGTCAGCCTAATCCCTGTCTTCATGAGCCTATTGTTCAAGTGATATTCTCATCGATATGATCAATATCTCATTCCTACACTAAAAAAGCATTTCCTCATTCTAGCACATATAAAAAGAATTCCAATTATGGTTCTTTCTGCTGTGTAACTAACTACTGAAGTTTGACAGAAAATCACCTCAAAGTTTAGTTTTGTGTTTTTTCTCATCCTCTCAGCAGAAGTTTGTTTACTATAGCTTTCAAAATGTGTCACACCTGCAGCTCTCACTTGAAAGGAAGCACATAAAAGCCTGAAGACTTCATTCCCTGGGAAATATAGCAGAGAAAGACTGATGAAATCAAGGGCATGCCCATACCAGAGGAAAAAATCAAGTTGCCAAGTCTAGCTCAACTCACGCATTTTCATGTCTCTTGAGGCTGTTGATTGGAGTCCTTCTTCTAGAAATGCCCGTGCATCCCATCCGGGAATACTACTATTAAATTATTTTTCTTTTTTCCACTTTCTTCTCTTACATCAGCCTGAATATCTATTCTAAATCCATGGGACTAAATTTGCCAAACAGATAAGCAGCACTGCTATTTAGAGGGAGAATGTAAGATTTCTTTTAAGAAATAAAATAAAATAAATTTAAGATTGTTTTCTTCCTTCAAAAAGAAAAACTGATTATGATAATCATTACTGGATCACACATATGCATCCCCATGATGGAAAGGAAGGAGTATAAATTAGCCTTCTACTGATGTATAAAAATTTGTATTTTCATGCATTAGGGTTTCTCCTTAGGTATGTGAACAAATTAGCATCCTGAAGTATTATTTTAAGTGGTGAATTGTGCATTCTTCTAAACCTCTAAGATAGACATGTTATCTCCATTACTTAGCTACTAGCACCAAAAGAAGAGGTCTTGACATCAAAAGCAAAACACAGGTTATATAGCTGACAAACCATGAAAAGTTTACTTCATTTGTTTCAAAGATTCATCTGCAGAAAGTTAAAGCCACTTAGGAAACATATGATGAAAGGTTAAACCACCAGTTTAGTCTTGATGGTTGACCACTAATGCACCAGGCCTTCAACACTATCCAGTCAAATAAACACTCTCTGAATTTCTCATTGATTAGGGGATGAAAATAGCTTTAACACATCATATTTTACTACCTGGCCCAGTGAGAAATAATACACACTATAAAACCATGTTCTGCTTCATCTCCATCTTAGAGTACTGGAATAAATACTTTCCTTTGCATAGACTTAAGATTATTTAAAATCTTTGCTCCTGATATGTAAAGCCAGTCAGACCTGCCCAGAAATAAAGACTTTATTTCTCCTTGGTGATGATCAATTTGCTGAGCCCTCTAAAATAATAGGCAATCATTTGTTCATGATTTTAAAGTTCATTCATATACTTCATTTACTAATAGAAAAAGGAAAGGTCTTTCATTCATCATTCCTTTCCCAAAAGTTTTTTCGCCTCTTCTAAAAATCTGGTTCCTCAAACCTTTTACCGTAGTAGAGCTTTAAGACCTTCCTTGAAAATATTTGGGATGCATTCAGCTTAACTGAAACACCAAAAGTACATTATTTGGCAAGCATACATGGCTTAATTTTATTCTATTGTATCTCATATTTTCATATAACTCACTAGCGTTATTACTACCAGCTTGCAATTATCCCCAGTAATGAAGGATACAGAATACATGGAAATGGAAATTCCCATATAAATCCCAAGACTTATTTTATCCAGCACATTCAATCTTCTTCTAATCTAACCTTTTACCACATATGATATTTTATTAGGCTTTTACTAGAAAGCCTGACAAGTAGCAAAACTGGCTTATTGAAGTTTCCCCTCATCTCACTTCTGGCAGACCATTGGCTAAGGGTAAGTAGTGTTCAGGGTGCAAGATACAGTTTACAGTTAGGAGTGATGTCAAAACGAACTGAGGTATGAAACTTTAAGCATTTAAGTCAACATGCCAGGAATCCTAAGAGCAGTAAGACCAAAAACAATGCATAGAGCAAGGGAAGAACAGGAAACTGCTCTAATTCTGGCTTGAAGCAGCCAACAGGAAGTGGTTAAGTGGTTTTTTTGTTTGTTTGTTTGTTTGTTTGTTTTTCAGACCCGGATAACCAACAACACTGAAGGGTTTTAATCTCAGGTCCTGAGCATAAAGGATAGAGTCTTTTTATCGTTGAAGAAAAGAGTAAAAAACACGGGGATATATTGGAAAAACTCACATAAGTTCACAAAATCTATAGTCAAAGATTAGCCCTGTAAGAGCTGCCTAAATTCCGTATTAGAAAAATAGACAAGCAAACAACAAACAAAAAATAGGAGAGCGGCATACAGGAAATTTCAGAAAATGCCTTTAAACAGGTAGAAGTTGGATGTTTCATCTGCCCTAGCCCTTGCTAATTTCAGACAATACTCTCTCTAAATGCCAGAAGGAGTGAGAGGGAGGAAAGTCAGAATGCTCTGGGGTTGTACTCTTAGAATTCCAAACTCTCCTTGTCCAAGTCACAGGTGGATCCCCATGTGGGAGTATGAGAACATTTCTGGGGACCTGAGCGCCTGGGACTATGTCTTCTGTGGCTAATTCCAGAGACAGTGCCATATCAAGAATAATTATTGTTACAACACACATCGCATTCTAAAAGTAAAGGAAGTCTTTACAATTTTTTAACAATATAAATATATTTTTTCACAGTTCTGGAGGCCAGAAGTCTGAAGTTAAGCTGTTGGCATAGTCAGTTCCTTCTAGAGACTTAAAGGCAGAATCCGTTTAGTGCCTCTCCTAAGTTACAATAGCTGTTGGCAATCCGTGCTATTCCTTGGTTTACAGACACATCACTCCCATCTCCGCCTCTGCCATCGCGTGACTTTCCCTGTGTCTGCCGGTGACTTTTTCTTTTCCGTGTTTTATTTTACTTTTTTTTTTTTTTTTTTTTAAGAGGGACAGGTTTCAATATGTTGCCCAAGTTGGCTTCAAACTCCCAGGCTCAAGTTATTCTCCTACCTCAGCCTCCTGAGAATTAGGGACTACAGGTATTTGCCACCATGCCTGCCTCCATTTCTGTCTTCTATAAAGTCACAAATATACCTTTTATTAGGCCCACCCTAATCAGATGGTCTCAATTTAAGTTTCTTACCTTAATTACATCTGCAAAGACCCTTTCTAAATAAAGTCACATTTATAGTACCAAGGGTCAATATTTGGGCAGCTCTGTTTGAGGATTACAATTAAATCCACTAAAGTTGGTCAATTTACAATTTTTAAAACATAAAACTTTATACTAAATGAAAAATGTGTCAGGTAATAAGGTACTGGTGGTAATAAAACCAGGAGGTCTAACATGAACAAACTATGGTGAATGAGCAATAAATTACATTTGATCCAAGGCAAAAGATAAATACATTAATTGTAGATCCCTTGAGATAATTTGGTAGTTTCTAAAACATTTATTTTTCCTCCAGTTAGGGCATGAATTAACATTGATGCCAATAAATAGGAAGACTGACTAAAATCTATGTTGAGTACACAAAGAAAAGTAAATACCTATAAATACTTATGTAACTAAAAAGACAAGAATAAAAATTAATAAATAAACTGGTTGCCAAGGAAAATATTAGTAGCCTATAGATTGGTTAGAATTATCACTGGGTACCTCAACCAAAAAAGATGGATGACAATGTCAAAGGTGCTGCTTCAAGAGAAAGGAAGAAATAAGAGTCAGATAAAATACAAAGAACACTTTTGATAATCATGGTGAAGTTTTAAAACATGCCCGGAGAAAAATAAAATTCTAAGCATTTAAAACATAAGCAAATATCCTGTATTCAGTAGCATTTCAAGGATCACAGGAAAAAAAATTTCATATCGCAATGCTGTTATTTATTTTGAGGCAGTTTAAAGATATTCACATTGTGACAAATATTACCCTTGCTCTGACGAGGTAGAAAAATAAGCACAGGCTGTGCTCAGAATATTAGAAGGCCTATGGACAGTTTTGAATATAGATATATTTGGATCTATTCATTAACTTTGAAAAGTAATACCCAACCAAAGGAATTGGATAGCTTCCAACAGTTGCAATGAGAAACAGGACAACTAAAATGCAGTATATTTTACAAAATTCACCATGAACTCTTCATGATTTTTTTTTAACTAGATGGGGTATTTTTAACTTCCTTCAGATACATTTTTAAATCAGCAATTGTTCACTGTAATGAGTATTTCTCTATCAAGGGGGAAATTTTTCTTTTTTACCAGATACATATTCTCCCAGAAATATTTAATAAGTTCATTTATATGGTATATGTCCATTTAACTTAGATCTTATGAGTAGTGTTCCAGGTTAAAATACTAGTGAATATGTTCATTAAAATCACTTGATTAAAAATAAAAACATATATAACAACAAAAAAGTAAACCCATATAGTTATCACTTCCTTTTCAACATATATTTTACAAAAAAAGAATAGGTAATATATTTTCACAAATTTCTATAGCAGTAGAAATACACAAAGAGATAATCAAGTAAACATAATTTTAATATAATCTTGTAGACTAGACATTATACAAGTTATAGGAAAATTTAACTATTAAAAATGACAAATAAAATTAAGATTTTATTTAAATATGCATTGCAACAAATGAGATATTTGGTTTCAAAAATTTATAAAAGCATATTTTCAAGTTTTTTAAATGCCAATTATCCTTCAGTTTGTAATTCATAAATAATCTACACTTAATATGTACTTAAACATGTAAGTAGCCTCTTCTTTTACTATTAGGAAAAAAAAGAAAAACAGTTTAAACCAGTAAACTTTAACTTAGTTTTCTTTGAATTTGGGGACTATAACTGCTTTTAAGAATCTTATTAATGCTATGAATATTCTACCCATGTTCTAGTTCTCCACAAACATTCAAATATATACAGCCAACCAATTTTCCTATATAATTTCAGGGAGTCCCCAGTTGTAATGAATGCTAAAGTCTAGCATGAGAATCTCTTGCCTTGTAATTTTACATGCTAAGGAATACTCTAAGTACCAGGGAGAAAATAGAGAATTGACAGGTGCTGATATGGTTTGGCTATAACCCCACCCAAATCTCATCTTGAATTGTAGCTCCCATAATTCCCATGTGTCATGGGAGGGACCCAGTGAGAGGTCATTGAATCATGGGGGCATGTCTTTTCTGTGCTATTCTTGTGAAGTGAATAAGTCTCATGAGATCTGATAGTTTCATGAATGACAGCTCCCCTGAACAAGCTCTCTCTTGACTGCCATCATGTAAGATATGCCTTTGCTGCTGCTTTGCCTTCCACCATGATTGTGAGGACTGCCCAGCCACATGGAACTGTGAATCCATTCAATCTCTTTTTCTTTATACAACACCCAGTCTTAGGTATGGCTTTATTAGCAACATAAGAACAGACTAACACAGGTGCGATGGCAGGTTTTTCTGGTTAATTCTCTCCTTTCCCTTCAGTGCTTAGACTATTCTCTAGCACATAATAAATAATTTTGGGGTGAATGAGTTGTTTTATCAATTCTGGGTATATTCAAGGCTGTGGAAGCAGCTCTATAAAGAGGGAATTAACACAGGATTTAGATCCAGAAGATATGATTTTAAATTTCTCCTTCCTAATCTTCACTATGACCTCAAACAAATTCTCTAAATTCTCTGAGCCTCAATTTTCTTATCTGTAAAATGGGAATAATAAAATCTGTAGCTAGTAAGTTAATAAGATTTAAATTTAATAAGAATTAAATTGAAGCAATATTTGCCACCAACAATTTGACCAGTGAAAGACAGCAGTGATTTGTTTGGTTAGGTACAGTGTTTTTTTAAAAAAATAACTTGCAGATATTTACAGAAGTCATATAATATTCTCTTACCCCAGACTCCACTTTTCTTCATTTTCTTCTATGTCCCTACCTTCCTACTTTACATATGTGTTACCTACCTTGTCTATGAAAGCATCTGGGTTTGATTCCTGAAAAATATTCAGTACATACTAATTCTGCATAGTCAACATTGAGGTAAAAGTTCTTTGAAAGCCAATGCATACTTTGCAAAGGATTAAATTTTTCATATAGAGAGAAAGCCCTAAGCAATTCTCAGAAGTTAAGTAATTCTGAGAAAAAGAAAACAGAGGACTGATGAAATAGCAGTTACCACACAATAGTTGATCTATAGATCAACAGAAACTAAGAATAACAAGAAATAATCTGCTGTAGCAGAATGGAGGCTACAAACTGTAGACAGGATTAACATAGTTGGACCTGAAACCAGTCATTGGAAAACATCAGTGGTCACAAAGAAAACAAACAAAAAAATACAAACAATAAAAAATAACGATAGGTATGGTGTCAGGGAGGATGGATAAAAACCTCATGATGCTGGACAACTAATATAGGCAAGTTAGGGGCTGTAATAATGTAAAGATTTTTTTTTGCGGGTTTAAAATGAGTTTGAAAGAAGTTTCAATGTCTTTTATCCCCAAAATATGTGTAGGCATAAAATGTCTGGGTTTATTTTCTGGACAGGATTTATTGCTGTGTCCAACCAAGTGAAAATCTCCAGACACTGGGAAATGCTGCTGTGAATATTTTCTATTTTCAGGTTTTATTTTAGCGGGAGATTTTTTTCTTCCATCTAGTACCCTAAGCTCCATTTTAGTCTCCTGGCAACCATTCTCTTCATTTCTCACAAAAGACAATGAAATTACTATACTTTTATAGCTTAGAAAAAAAAAATCACTATATTGCTGATCTTTTTCCTAGAAACTTCAAACAGAACAAATCTCAAAACTAATAGTGTCCACTTTGCACTTTAGATAGACCATAAAGGTCAATTTGTTACAAACTGAAACATTTATTCCTTTAGGATAAAAAGAAAAAAAAGAAGATGGAATTAGCTGTCACATGTCTTTACCAGAAAAGCAATCGGGAATGTTCATAAATGTGATACGGCTATCAAATGACAGCCTTGGCTTTAAACAAAACAGGTTGTTACATCGCATTAGAGCAGCCACATTGACTAACTCTTGTTGCTGATACACACAGGAAAGAAGCTCAGAGGCATCACAAATAGCTGCTTTAATCCAAATGTCAGACAAGCCACTAACGAGATGTGCTCTAGGGGATAGAATTGTCTGTGCTCAAAGTTTAAACAGGAAAGAGAGAAACAAATGACTTGTTTCCCTAAAGAACAAAAGGAAAACAGAGCAGGAAAAATTCAACTAGAGTAGAAATTTAGTACATTGTCATACGATCAGTATAAATCTTTGGAATAAATAGTATAGATAGATAATATATAAATAGCTAGAATTCACAGGAAGTATGTCTAAATTCTCACAGCAATGCTGCAGCATATTCATTTTTCAGATAAGTAAACTGAGGCTAAGAATTATTAAATAACATATCCAAAGTCCCACAGCTATTAAGTGGCAGAATTAAAGTTCAAATCTGAGACAGTCTGATGCCATCTAATATCCAACCCCACTATTAATTTTCTCACCCCAGAATTCCTCTTTTCACAAATTACCTATAATATGTTAGCAAAAGTTTAAGTATCATCCATAACTGTGAATCTCAGACTCAAGTTGTATCTTCTGGAGTCTCAGGCCAATGGGAATTCTCAAAAGTAACCATGGGATAATTGATGATGAGAAGGAAACCACAGCCCCAAAAGCCACAGCACTAGTTTGTGCCTCGGTTTTAAATTAAGAAGCCACTCTATACCCTCAGTGCTGACAAACTGCAAATCACTGCGACTCTACACTAGAAAATTACTAAAAGTTACACAGAAATGAGTTTCTCAGTAGGAAAAAAATGAAACATTTGGAAACAGACCAAATGAGCAAAATTAATATTATATTTTAGTTCCCAGAATTATTATTATAGTGCTTTCGTGATTGGATATAATATAAAAATAATATAGACAAGCAATATGCACGGGTTGAATTATGTGAAATAAATAAAAGCTTTGCTCTGTCTAATCTGGAAGTTGTTTTTAGATCCAAATTTTGTTCCCACATGGGACAGAAAATAGGATGAAAATACTGCAGCTACATTAACCTTTATGACAGAAAGCATATGTAGACATAAAGTATAAACAATCCCTTTCATTAGAAGGATAGTATCTTTTTATGGTCACAACAATGGGGGGAACGGGGGAGGGATAGCATTAGGAGATATATCTAATGTAAATGACGAGTTAATGGGTGCAGCACACCAACATGGCACATGTACACATATGTAACAAACCTGCACGTTGTGCACATGTACCCTAGAACTTAAAGTATAATAAAAAAAAATTGAAAAAAAAAGATAAGGAAAATATTTCAATCTCTAAGAACTGCAACCTTCCTTTTCCTCTAGGGAGAATGTAGAGTACTGACTGAAACAAAGAAAAATTCAGAAGCTCATTTATATTGCTTTAATTGTTTAGAATTATGTATAAATATTTTACCTGATCTAGTCAGAGTTCATTATATTTTGTCTTTCAAGTACATATGAACAATATATATTTTATAATTTCATTAGAGCAAAAAATCTTGCTACTAACTTACTGTAAGACAGTGTCTTAGGCTTCCATCTTTTCCTTTAAAGCATTTTAATTTATCAAGACTCTTTGATGACCCCATCTCTCCAGTCAAATAAAGGAGTTGAAAACAAGAAAATGAGCACTGTTCTCTTTATTTACTGCTTTTCTTTTTCTGTATTTCAGGCTTTCAAATCCATCTCGAAAACTGTTTATGACACAGATCTACATTGTCACTGTTATATAAATCAAGAACTATTATTTTTAAGTTTAAGAAACAAAGTATGGGTAACGATCTAAGTGACACCTTACCTTATCTATGACTGAGAGACTGATCAAAGATTAGCTAACTCATGTAAAATAACCTTTCCCCCAGTAGGTTCAAGAGAGAGCTGATGAACTCCTCTCCTGATAAAATGACCACTCCTACCCTAAGGCTTCTGCCTCCATCATCAGTCAGGTCATCAGTTCAACCATGAGACTGAACCCTCCTAGACTTCCTTAGCTCTGTTTAAAGCCGTCAGGAAAAACCCAGATAGTAATCTCCAATACTCATAGCCACTAATTTCATCACTAATAATACTAATCTCATCACTAATCTTCAGCACTCATAGCCACTAATTTCCTTGAATCCACCAGAACCAATCTCATTATGCCGCTTATTCCTGTCTATATCAAGAACTGTTAGACTCTCAGATCACTCCTCACCTCACATGCTTTAATTTCCACAAGGCTCTAACATGATCCTTCTTCCTCACCACCATCCCATACACAAATAGCCATTTTCAAAACTTGTCCATCATGCCTTGAATTATTAATAAAATCCATCATCAGCAAAAGTCCCTATCTTCAACATCTTCCCTTAGCATTCTGTTCACTTTCTTGCTACAGAGAGCAGAAACTTGGCTTTCCCTGAGGACTCTGCATCCCACCCAGCCCTCTAAAGTAGTAGCTGTTTTTTTTCCCACGTGCTGGGCTTGGAGGTGGGTCATGTGTCCTCCTTGCTCCTCTCATCATTTGTCCATCCTTATTCCCCCTTCCCTAAACCATCAACTTTAAATCCCTGTTACCAAACATCACCCCCTACCCTTCATTGTTTTGTGATCAATCAATTTCCAAGTCCATCTGCCTCATTCTCAAAGATGTCAGCTCCTGACTCATTAACATTCTTTCCAACAACACTCCTGTAATTCTTTGCAGTTGTAATATCCACATATATGAGCTTTCTAATCAGTGTCTTCTGTATTCTTCAACCTCCTCTCACCGAAGGATCCTGCTCTTCATCCTACCTTAGTCACTATCCCCATGGGTGGACCATAGACCTTTATCATAGCTATGCCTGCTCCACAAGCTCGATATCATGACTCCCACTTTCTGACCACCACATATTATTCCTGTTCTCTTTCTCTGGTTTTCCATCTCCAATTGTTCTTTGATCCCATGCTCAATTTTTCTATCCTCCCACTGTCCATCAACCCATCCATGTTCTCTTTCTTCTAGCTACTCAGTTTAAGTTTCATAATAGATTTATAATCACTTCCTTGCATACAGTCTCAACTGCCTTGCATTTCTGTTGAGTCATCACAGTCACTTGCAACACTGCTACCTAGATTAAATCCAACTGTTTACTTTCTATGCCTGACAGGGCTGGAGGAAAAAAAAACACAACTATACTAATCATTTTCACGTTAAAATGGTGACTACTTCTCTCAAGTGTACTTTTAAAATATTCCAGTGTGCAGAAAAAAACATTAACATAGCAGCCCTGAGATTGCTATCCTTAGAAAGGGCTGTTTGCAAAACTGGCCCTTGACTGGCATCTGCAAACTTGGATTTTAGGAGGGTGTCAACCATTCCCTGACAAACATGGCTCACTTGGCCTACACTGTTTGTGCAAATGGTTTAGGCCAAACACCTGCTTTCCTTCTGGAAGTCTGAAATTTTAATATGTGCTAAGCAGAGAAGGCCTGCATGACCAACCCCCAGTAAAAACTCCGGGCAATGAGTTTCTAATGAACTTTCTTGGTAAACAGAATTTCATGCGTTTTCACAGCTAGTTGCTGAAGAAATTAAGCATGCCCTATGTAACTCCACTGGGAAAGTACTCTTGGAAGTTTTTATCTGATTTCCTATAGACTTTGCTGAATTTACTTTGTATCCTTTCACCATAGTAAATCATAGTGATAAGTAGAATAATAGGCTGAGTCCTGTAAATCTTCCTAACAAATCATAGAAACTAGGGGAATTCTTGAGGACCCCTGGAACACCTGGCCACTATGGCATATATTCCTAGTTCACTTACTCTCCTAGATAATTATGGTATATTTTCTACTCTCTTCTCAAGCATTCAATACATGTTTTGTTTTGATTTGTTTTGTTTTGTTTTGTTTTGTTTTTGAGATGGAGTCTTGCTTATTGCCCAGGCTAGAGTGCAGTAGTGTGACCTCAGTTCACTGCAACCGTCACCTCCTGGGTTCAAGCAATTCTCCTGCCTCAGCCTTCTGAGTAGCTGGGATTATAGGCTCCCACCACCACGCCCAGCTAATTTTTGTATTTTTAGTAGAGATGGGGTCTTGCCATGTTGGCCAGGCTGGTCTTGAATTCCTGGCCCTAAGCAATCTATCCACCTCAGCCTCCCACCTGGCAAACACCTTTTTTTCTCACTCTAATGATCATCCCTCTCTTTTTTGCACTGATTTCCCACTCTCTATTGAATCTTTCCCATCAACATGCAAACAAGCTGTTATTTCTTTAATCTTTAATATATTCTCTTGGCTCCACTTCTCCAACTAGCTTCCCTTCCAATTTTTTTATTCCTCTTTGCAGCAAAACACCTTTAAAAAGTTGTCTGTATTTGTTGTTTTTCAATTCCCTCTCTCCTTGTAATTTGCATTTAACCTCCACCACTAAACATAAATTTCTCTTCTATATTATGAACTATATATTTGTGTCCCCCCCCCCAAAATTTATATATTAAAATCCTTACCCTCAATGTGATGGTATTGAGGCAGGAACTTGAGGAAATAATTAGGTCATTGGCATGGACCCCTCATTAATGGGATTAGTGCCCTTATAAAAGGGATTCCAGAGAGCTCCCTCCGCCGCTTTCTGTGATGCAAGGATACAATAAGAAGTCTGAAGTCTCCAACCCAGAAAAGGGCCCTCACCATAACCCAATCATGTTGGCACCCCAACTCGAACTTTCAGCCTCCAGAACTGTGAGAAATAAATTTCTGTTGCTTGTAAGTCGTTCAATCTATGGTACTTAGTTGTAGCAGCCCAAACTGTGTAAAATACAAATATACTTTTTCACTTAACTTCTAGAGTAAAATAATCTCTTAGTTTTCCTCCTACTTCAACAATTGCTTCTGCTCAGTCTTCTTAGATGATTTCTTCTATTTTCTAGAACTTTTAATGATAGAGTATCTCAGGACTCAATCTTTGGTGTTTTGTTTTGTTTGTTTGTTTGTTTTTTCTAATTATACAATGTCCCTTCCTGCTCCCTTCTGTTTTTTTTTTTTATGACAATAATTCCCAAACTTATATATCTAATGCTGGCCTCCTTTATGAAATCCAGGTTAATACTACCACTGCTTGCTCTACATTGCCACTTTGATGATTGATATCTCAAACTTCACAAGTCCCAAACTGGACTCCAATTCTTTCTCTTCAAAACTACTCTGTCTACAGCCTTCCCCATTTCAACTGATGTCAATTCTTTCCTTCCAGTTGCTTAAGCCAAAAACCTTAAAGTCAACTTTCATTCCTCTCTTTTGCCTTCCAAACCAACAAAAAGTCTTGCTGGCTTTATCTTCAAAATATATGTAGAATCTGATCAACTTTCACCCTCTTCTCTGTCTCCTGGTCCGTGCCACCATCATCTCTTACTTAGATTATTGCATTGGATTTTGAACAGGCTTCACTACTTCCATGCTTTTCTCCTTGGTCTTGTTAATACAGCAAGAGAGATCCATTCTAAGTTGAAGTCAGCTGTGTCATACCTCAGCTCAAACCCCTGCAGTGGTCTCTTACTTTCCTCAGGTAAAAGGCAAATTCATATGTAACCTGATTGCTCATTGTCTCTGATTCAAAACTACCATGCCTACTATTCAAAGTTCCATCTTTTGAGAGTTAGTGGTTTAATGAAAGGATTGTTTCATACATAGGGCTTTTTTCTGTTATTACTTTCATAATTTTCCCTTGCTTGCAAGGAGCTGCATCTTTGACTATTTTTCTTGACGTAGTTGTCTACGTCAAGACTATGTCCCACTCAAACAACCTTACAATGTAAGTTTCCCAACAGTCTCTCCCCAGATCATTAATTAAGATATTAAAAGACTTTCCCGATAAATTTGTACCTAGAAAGAATTACTGCCATGAAGATTATCAGAATGTCAGAAAGAAAACTATATGGAAGCATTAGGTAAAAGAAAAATAGCAGATTTACACTTCTTGGCAGGAAGCTTTCTTACAGTAAAATTCCAAAAAAGAACTATTATAATGGGTGTCAAAGAGAGATTTTTTTTCCTGGCCCCAAAGTTGACTTTTAATTTATCCTAAAGCCACTGAAGCAAAAACCATGATAAAACATTATACTTTCCTTTAAAACACGCCCCCCGCCCCACCCACCAAACACACAGAAAGAAGTATGTGTATGAGAAAAGCAGTTTGTACATGGGATGAAATAATATAAATTCAAAACTTACGTGTAAGGGTAAGCTCTATCACTAATCTTTTTTTTTTCCAACTTGTATTTTTGGTTCAAGGGACAAGTGGAGGATTTTTAGCTGGGTAAATTGCATGTCATGGAAGTTTGATGTGCAGATCATTTTGTTACCCAGGTAATCAGCATAACACCTGGTAATTTTTACATCCTCATCCTCCTCTCATCCTCCACCCTCAAGTAGGCCCCAGTGTCTATTGTTCACTTCTTTGTGTCTATGTGTACTGCATGGTTAACTTCCACTTCTAAGAGAGGACATGTGGTATTTGGTTTTCTGTTCCTGAATTAATTTGCTTAGGATAATGACCTCCCGCTCCATCTATGTTGTAGCAATTGGCATGATCTTGTTGTTTTTCATAGTTGCATAGTATTCCATGGTGTATATGTACTACATTCTGTTTATCCAGTCCACCGTTGAGGGGCATCTAGGGTGATTCCACATCTTTGCTATTGTGAATAGAGCTGGAATGAATGTATGCATGCATGCATCGTTTTGGTAGAATGACTTATTTTGGGAGAGGGTATACTCAGTAATGAGATTGCTGGGTTGAATGGCAGTTCTGTTTTAAGTTCTTTGAGGAATTGCCATATGACTTTCCAAGATAGCGGAACTAATTTACATTCCCACCAACAGTATGTAAGCGTTCTTCTTTCTCTGTAACCTCACCAGCATCAGTTATTTTTTCAATTTTTATCAACAGCCATTCTGACTGGTGTAAGATGGTATCTCATTTTGGTTTTGATATGCATTTTTCTAATGACCAGTGATATTGAGCACTGTTTCCTATGTTTATTGGCTGCTTATCTGTCTTCTTTTGAGAAATGTCTATTTATGTCCTTTGTCCATTATTTAATGGGGTTGTTTTTTGCTTAACATAATTTCCTTATAGATTTTGGATACTCAACCTTTGTTGGATACATAGTTTGCAAATATTTTCTTCCATTCTGTAGGTTGTCTGTTTACTCTGTTCATGGCTTATTTCACTGTGCAGAAGTTCTTTGGTTTAATTAGGTCCCACTTGTCAATTTTTGTTTTTGTGGGAATTGCTTTTGGAATCTTTGTCATGAAGTCTTTGCCAGTGCCAATGTCCAGAATGGTATTTCCTTGTTTTCTTCTAGGGTTTTTATAGTTTTAGGCTTTCCATTTAAGTCTTTAATCCATCTTGTGATGATTTTTGAATATGGTGAAAGGTAGAGATCCAGATTCAATCTTCTACGTATGGCTAGTCAAATATCTTAGCATCATTTATTGGATAGTGATTTATTTCCCTTCCCATTCCTTGTTATTGTTAGCTTTGTTGAAGATAAATGGTTGTACATTTGTGGCTTTACTTCTGAGTTCTCAAACCTATTCCATTGGTATACGTGTCTGTTTTTGCATCAGTACCATGTTGTTTTAGTTACTGTATAATTATAGTATAGTTTGAGAGCAAGTATGTGATGTCTTGATATGGGGAGTAGTATCAACCCCCTATCCCCCACCCAGATCTTATGATACACATCGCATGGGGGTGGACACCTCCCATAGTATGGGGAGTAATATCACCCCCCTCTCTCCTCCTGGATGTTATGATCCCCAGTAGACACACAGCTTGTTTACCATACTGTGAGTAATATCATCTCCCCCTCTGGAAATTACAAACTATATCACAGATGGGTGTACACCCTCTACAGTATTGGGAGTAATATCATCCTCTCCCCCACTGGATATTAAGAACAATATCACAGGAGTGTTTATAACCCCTGTGATATTGGGTGTAATATCATCGTCTCCCACGTTGAAATTAGGAACTATATCACTGGGGGCGTGTACACCTCCGGTGATATTTAAAGTAATATCATCCTCTTCTCTCCTGGATCATGGGAACAATACCACTGGAGGGTGTACACTGTCTGCAATACTGGGAGCAATATTATTCTCTCCGCATTTGAATATTACAGACAATATCACAGGAGGGGTTCACACCCCCTGCGATATTGGGAATAATATTTTACCCTCCTCCCTGCATAATAGGAAAAATATAACAGAGTGGGTATACACCTCCTGCGATATGGGGAGTAATATCATCTTCTAGATATTAGAAACAATATCACACAGGAGTGTACACTTTCTTCGATATTGGGAATAATGTCATCCTCTCCTCCTTTGAATATTAAGAAGAATATCACAGGGGGGATGTAGATGTTCCCGGGAACAATATCCCGGGAGTGGGTGTACACCTCTGCTATATGGAAATAATATAATCCTCTCCCTTCCTGGATATTAGAAACAATATCACAGGATTGGTGTACAGAGCTTTCGATATCGGGAGTAATTTCATCCTCTCCCACTCCGGATATTAGGAACAATCTCACAGAGGGAGTGTATACTCCCTGTGATATTGGGGGTATTATCATTTTCTTCTTCTCTGAATGTTAGGAGCAAAATCACCCAGTGGATGTACACCCACTGTTATATTGGGAGTAATGTAATACTCTACCCCCTGGATATTAGGAGCAATATCACAGGGTGAGTGTACACCCACGGCGATATTGGGAGCAATATCATGCTCTTCCTCTTTAGATATTAGGAACAATATCACAGATAGGTGTATGCCCCTTGCTGTACTAGAAGTAAAATTATCATCTCTTCCTTTATTTATTAGGAACAATATCACAGGGGGGTGTACACCCCCAGCACTATTGGGAGTAATATCATTCTCTCTTCTTCTGGAGAGCAGGAATAATATCACAGGTGGGGTGTATACCCCCTGTAATATTGGGAATAATATCCTCTCCCACGTTGAAATTAGTAACAATATCATTGGGGGCCTGTACACCCCCTGCGATATTAAAAGTAATATCATCCTCTCCACCACCCTGGATATTAAGAGTATAATACATGAAAGTGTACACTTTTTGCGATATTGGGAGTAATATCACCCTGTCTGCCTTTGAATATTAAGGACAATATTACAGGGGAGGTGTACACCCCCTGTGATATTGAGAATATTATCTTCTCCCACATTGTATATTAGGAAAAATATAACAGAGTAGGTATACACCTCTTGTGATATGGGGAGTAATATTGTTTTCTCCCCTACTGGATATTAGGAACAATATCACATGGGGCTGTACACTTCCTTCGATATTGAGAGTAATATCCTCTCCGCCTTTGATTATTGAGATAAATATAACAGGGGGGATGTACACCCCCTGTGATATTGCGAGTAATATCAGACTCTGCCACCCCTGGATATTGTGGGAGCAATATCTCAGCGTGGGTGTACACCTCCTGCTATATGGGGAGTAATATCATCCTCTCCCTTCCTGGATATTAGGAGCAATATCACAGGGTGAATGTACATAGCCTGCAATATTGAAAGTAATATCATCCTCTACCCCTCCGGATATTAAGAACAATCTCACAAAAGGGTGTACATTCCCTGCGATGCTGGGAGTAATATCATTTTCTTCTTCCCTGAATATTAAGAGTACATCCACCTGGGTGGATGTACGCCCACTGTTATATAGGGAGTAATGTCATACTCTACCGTCTAAGAGACATAACTCCCCATACCATGAGAGCTTTCACCCCCCAGTATGGAAAGTAATATCCGGGGGGGAGAGGGTGATATAACTCCCCATATCGCAGGGGCTGTTCACCACCCCGTGATATGGTTCATAATATCCAGGGCGGGGATATTAGGAACGGTATTACAGAAAAGGTGTACATTAGCTGGGGTATTGGGAGTAATGTCATCCTCTCACCCCCTGGATATTAGGAACATATAACAGGGGTGGTGTATGCACCCTGAGATATTGGAAATAATATCATTTTCTCCCCCCTGGATATTAGGAACAATATTACAGGGTGGTTGTACACACCTGCAATTGTGGGAGTAATATCATCTTCTCTCTCTTTGAATATTAGGAACAATATCACAGGGTGGGTATACACTCCCTGTGATCGAGGGAGTAATGTCATCCTCTCCCCACTTTGTTATTAGGAACAATATCACGGAGAGTGTACATCCCTTGCGATATTTAGATTAATGTCATTCTCTTTTCCTTTGGATATCAGAAAAAACGTCAAAAGAGTGTATACATCCCCTGAGATGTATATACCCCCGGTGATACTAGGAGCAAAATCATCCTCTTTCTCCTTGCATATTAGGAACACTACCACGGGGGGTGTACACCCACTCCAATATTGCAAGGGGTGTACACTCCCCCGTGACATTGTTGCTAATATCAATGAGGGGAAACGAGGATAGTGCTTCGAATATCACAGGGCATTTACACTCATTCTGTGATATTGTTTCTAATATCCAGGTGAGGAGAGGATGATATTACTGTCAATATTTCAGAGAGTGTACACCCCACCTGTGATACTGTTCCTAATATCCAGGGAAGAGAGTACAACATTACTCTTAATATTGCAAGGCGTGTACACCCTAACTCTGATTTTTTTTTATCCAGGGAGGGAGAGGATGATATTACTCCCAATATCGTAGGGTGTGTACACTCCCCGTGTGATATTGTTCCTAATATCCAGAAGAGGAGAGGTTGGTATTAGTCCCAGTATCTCAGTGGGTGTATACCCATCCTGTAATATTGTTCCTAATATCCGGGGGTGGAGAGGATGATGTTATTCCCAATATCGCAGGAAGTGTACACTCCCCTGTGATATTGTTCCTAATATCCAGTGGAAGAGAGGATAATATTACTCCCAAAATCACAGGGGGTATACACCCTCTCTATGGTATTGTTACTAACATCAAAGGGGCGAAAGTATATTATTCCCAATATCACAGGGAATGTACACCTCCCCTGTGATATTGTTTCTAATATCCAGTTAGGGACAGGATGACTTTACAAGCTATATTACAAGAGATGTACACCCCCCACATGACATTATTTCTAATATTCAGGGGAAAAGAGCATATTGCTCCTAAAAATCTCAGGGGGTATACACACACCATGTCAAATTGCTCCTGATATTAAAAGGTGGACAGTATGCTATTACTCCCAATATTGTAGGAGATATACACGCCCCCTCTAATAATGATTTTATTATAAAGAAAGGGAGAGGATGATATTATTCCCAATATCGCAAGGGGTGTACACCCCCTTGTGATATTGTTTGTAATATCCAAAAAGGGAGATAATGCTATTGCCAATAGAGTAAATACACCGTGTGTACACCCCCATGTGATATGGTTCGTAATATCCAGGGGGAGAGGGTGATATTACTCCTAATATTGCGGGGGGTGTAACCACCTCATTGTGATATTGTTCCTAATATCCCAGATAGGGAGAGGATATTTCCCCTAATATCTCACAGATGTATACCACTGCTGTGATGTAATTCCTAATATCCAGGAAAGTAGAGGATGATGTGACTCCCTATATCGCAGGTGGCATACACCACTCTGTAATATTATTTTCAGTATCCAGGAGAGAAAAATAATGATATTACTCTCAACATCGAGGGAGGTGTACATCACCTCTGTGATATTGTTTCTAACATTCTGATGGGGGAGAATATTACTTCCAAAATCACAGGGGATGTACACTATTCCTGTTCCGAATATCCAGGGGAGGAGGAGGTGATAATACTCCCAATACCGCAGTGGGTGTACACCCCATGTGATATTCTTCCTAATATCCAGAAATGGAGAGCATATTATTCCCAATATCACAGGGGCTCTACATCTCCCTTATTATATTGTTTCTAATATCCATCAAACTACAGGATAATATTACTCCCTATATTGCAGGCGGTGTACATACCCCCGTGATATGTTTCTAATATCCTATGGGAGAGAGGATGACAGTACTTTCAATATCTCAGGGGGTGTACGCCCCTGCTGTGATACTGTTTCTAATGTCCAAAGGGTTAAAGGCTTATATTATTCCAATATCGCAGGAAGTGTACACCCACCCTGTGATATATGTCCTAAAGCCCAGGGAGGAAAAGAATATTACTTTCAATATCACAGGGGATATACACATTCCCTGTGATGTTTTCAACATCCAAGGGGTGAAAGGATGATATGACCCACAGTGAGTGTATACCTTGTGAGATTTTTCATAAAATCATAGGGTGATATTATTTTTAATATCCCGGTGGATGTACACACTGTGATATTATTTGTAATATTTTAGGCAGACACTACCCCTAACATCACAGGGTGATATTACTCCTAATATCCTAGGGAGATACTACCCCTGATTTCACAGTGCGCGTACAATGTGTCACATTAATCGTAATATTTAGGAAGATTTCACTCCTGATATCACAGTGGGTGTACCCCATGTGTATACACCCTGTGATACATCATAGTTGGCAGTAGATAATAATAATTGTAAGTTATTTTTCTGTAAACTTAAAGAGCTTGTGAGGTTCTTCAGACCTAAAAAGACCTGAGGATAAGAAACAGGGGCATCTTTGTTTGCTACTCGCTTAGATTAAGGATTAAGAAGAAGATGAGATGATGGTAATTCAGGAGAGAAAGGACAGAAGGCAGGGAAAACCAGGTATTTATTCCTGCCATTCCCTCTCTTTGACGCCTTGGCATTTCGTAAACTGTTAACAACTTAGATACAAATTCAGACAAAAGACTGAGGGGTGAGGTGGCCAGATAATGGATTGAGAGTAAATTTGCACCATCTCACTTGGAATGGAGGAAGGAGTAATTTCAGTTTCAACTAAACAAAACAAAAAAAGAAGTGTGTTTTGGGGGCCTTTAGTTCACTCGGTTTTATGGGCTAAGGTTCATGCCTGCTTATCTAATTTTAAAAATTATCACATTTTTGTTGCACCAGGCTCTCCTCTAGGTGCTTCCCAAATGTTAACTAAATAATTCTCATCATACCTCCATGAAAAGGTACTATTTTTGCCTTAACCTCTTATTTTTAAAATAGGAAAATTGGGAAAGGAATGATTGTGTAACCAGCCTATATAGGAAGAAGCAAAGCTGGGATTTGAACCCAAATTGTATGTCTCTGAAAACTACTCTTGACCACTGTACTCTGCTACCTTTCACACTCAGTGGCAATTTTCTTAAGGGTAGGGCTGTTTTTCATTTATCTTTGCGGCACCTAGAGTCCCTGCTACACTATTTTTCTAAGCATCTATTGAAATGAAACACTGTTAGTACCAGGGACAGTCCAAGTAGCCAAAGGATACTCAATAAATACATAAAAAAGTGAAAAAGGCCTCCAAGAAATGTGGGAGATTGCCCAGGTCCACTGAGGAAGTGCCATTCTGTTTTCTTTATCATAAACCACTTGCAGTCTGGTATGGAGATCTGCAGTACGAGCCTGATCAGATTTTAAGTGTATTAGTTATACAAAAATAATATTTGTATTGCACTTTTTTTGGTGGAAAGTTGTCTTGCATATTGTAAGCAACGTGGTAAGTGATACCATTAGACCTGAGCTGGAGCTATAAGTGAAAGTTAACAAAGCAATATATACCACAGTGGAGCCACATTTTATGAATGTGATGAATGTTTGACATATGGCCTCTCTTACATCTCAGCACTTTAAACTTTGTTTGGTTTGTTTACTTTATTGTTCTGGATGCCTTGGATATTTGAAGAAACACAGGGAGTAAGCCAGCAAAACACCACACTAAGTGGTTCCAAGCTGCTTGTGGTCAGATATTAGGGTAAGTCATCTGTTATTCCCTCAGATAATCAAATGAAACAATTAGCCTGTCGAGGTGCAAAGCCTGAACTAATTGTGACTTGGGCAAACTTTGATTGAAAGGATATATGTAACGCAGATTGGGTTCAGCTGTTCCTTATCTCCACTGAGGATGAAGCAAGAAGTAATATTTCCCTAAGGTGTTACAAATAATATCACAGGGTGTACACCCACTGTGATATTAGAAGTAGAATCTCACTAAGATATTACAAATATCACTGAGTGTACACTTACTGTGATATTAGGAGTAATATCTTCCTAAGATACGATGATTAATATCAAAGTATGTACACAAATGGTGTACAAACATTGTAATATTAGGAGTAATATCTTGCTAAGATATGATGATGAATAATATCACAGTGAATGTACACACACTGTGATATTAGGAGTCATATCTCCCTAAGATGTAAAGAATAATATCTTAGGGAGATACACCCATTGTGATATCGGGAGTCATATTTTGCTAAGATACGACGAATAACATCACAGTGAGTGTACACACACTGATATTAGGAGTCACAGCTCCCTAAGATGTGAAGAATAATATCACACTGGGTGCACACACATTGTGTAAATCCACTGTGATATTAAGAGTTATAGCTCTCTAAGACATTACGAATAATATCGCAGGGTGTATACCCACTGTGATATTAGAAGTAATATCTCACTGAGACATTACAAATAATATCACAGGCCGGGCGCGGTGGCTCAAGCCTGTAATCCCAGCACTTTGGGAGGCCGAGACGGGCGGATCACGAGGTCAGGAGATCAAGACCATCCTGGCTAACACGGTGAAACCCCGTCTCTACTAAAAATACAAAAACTAGCCGGGCGAGGTGGCGGGCGCCTGTAGTCCCAGCTACTCGGGAGGCTGAGGCAGGAGAATGGCGTAAAACCCGGGAGGCGGAGCTTGCAGTGAGCTGAGATCCGGCCACTGCACTCCAGTCCGGGCGACAGAGCGAGACTCCACCTCAAAAAAAAAAAAAAAAACAAATAATATCACAGTGTGTACACCCCTATGATATTAGGAGTAATATATTTCTAAGATATTACAAATAATATCACTAGGTGTATATATACTGTGATTTTATAAGATCTTCCTAAGATATTATGATTAATATCAAAGTATGTACACACATGGTGTACACCCACTGTGATATTAGGAGTAATAGCTCCCTAAGATATAACGAATAACACCACAGTGAATGGATGTTCACATGCTGTGTCCATTCACTGTAATATTAGTGTAATATCTCCCTAAGATATAAAGAATATAAAAAAGAATATAAATATTAGGAGTAATATCTCCCTAAGATATAAAAGATATAAAGATAAAAAGATATAAATATTAGGAGTAATATCTCCCTAAGATATAAAGAATAATATCACAGGGCTGCACACACATTGTGTATGCCCACTGATATTAGTCGTAACATCTGCCTAAGATATTATGAATAATATCACAGGATGTACACTAACTGTGATATTAGGAGTAATATCCTTGTAAGATATTACGAATACTATCACAGAGGGAGCACACAATTGGTGTACATCCACTGTGATGTTAGAAGGAATATCTCCCTAAGATATTACAAATAATATTACAAGGGGTATACTCACTGTGATATAAGGAGTAATATCTCCCTAAGGTATTACGAATAATATTACAGGGTGTACACTATGTGCACACTCACTGTGATATTAGGAGAAATATCTCCCTGAGATATTATCAATAATATTACATGGTCTACACCAACTGTGATACAGGGAGTAATATCTTCCTAGGATATTATGAATAGTACCACAGGGTGTAAAAACATGGTACACACTCACTGTGATTATTAGGAGTAATATCTTTCTAGGATATGAACAATATCACAGTGTGTACACACAAGGTATACAAGCACTGTGATATTGGGAGTGATACCTCCCTGGAATATTATGAATAGCATCACAGAATGTACACACGTGGTATACACCCACTGTGATACAAGGAGTAATATTATCCCCAGGATATTACATATAGTATCACACGGTGACACACATGTTGTACAACCACTTTGATATTAGGAGTAATATATCCTCAGAATATTACGAATAGTATCACAGGGATATCCTCCTAGGATATTATGAATAGTATCACAGGGTCTACACAAATGGTACTTGCTTAATCTAAGTGAGTACCTTAATCTAAGCGAGTAGCAAACTCAGGTCTTTTTAGGTCTGAAGAACCTCACAAGCTCTTTCTTTAAGTTACAGAAATATAACTTACAATTCTTATTATCTACTGCCAACCATGTACTACTACTTGAGAACAAGAGACTGATTTTTTTTTTCCTTCTGGGACACTTCAAACTCTGAAGTCTGATGAGTGTAGCAGCCTATACCACTTTGCAAGTTCTTCCCTCTCTGCCTCCAGTGTCCCAATCCCAGAAACAGCAACTTCTATTCTCTAATCATTTCCCCTCTATTGTTCTTTCCTCCCCAAACCCTGAAGAGAAATTTCTAGTGATAGAAAGGGAGAATCTATCTTTAAACCACTAATATTTTGTTTAAACTCTGAAATTCACTCCATTCCCGAGGGCTTTTGTTTTTTTGTTTTGTTTTGTTTTGTTTTTTTGATGGAGTCTCACTCTGTCGCCCAGGCTGGAGTGCAGTGGCACGATCTGGACTCACTGCAACCTTTGCCTTCTGGGTTCAAGCGGTTTTCCTGCCTCAGCCTCCCGAGTAGCTGGGATTACAGGCACCCACCACCACGCACAGCTAATTTTCATATTTTTAGTAGAGATGGGGTTTCACCATGTTGGCCAGGCTGATCTCGAACTCCTGACCTTGTGATCTGCCCACCTCGGCCTCCCAAAGTGCTGGGATTACAGGCATGAGCCACCACACCTGGCCAGGCTTAATATTTTGGAAACGAAAGTCAGGAGGATCTCTTGGTATGTGCTTTCCCTTCTGTCATATCCTTCCCTGGTGGCAAGGCTCACCTAACAACCTTGCTGCTGGAATGGGAGAGAGGGAGAAAGGAAACAGGAAGAGATGATACAATGGTGAGTTAATTGTTCAGAAATGCTATGCAGAAACACATATGTGCACAAATAACCATAATGCAAGGCAGCATATTCAAAATATTGTAAGAAAAGAATATAGAATAAACTATAGCATTTTTAAGGGGACAGCTCCCTCTGAGTGGAGCTGAGAGTATGTAAGGAAAGGCTCCAGAGGATGTAGGATTCCACGAGGGATATGACTGGCAGAGGTGGATAGGAGAACGTCCCACATAGGGTTTGGGCAAACACTCAAAGCCAGGAAAATCCACTGTGTTTTACACAGGGAAGTAATTCAGTTTGAAAACTCAAAACTCCATCCCTGACTGCAAACAAAACTTCAATTTAGAATAAACCATCATAACCAATTATCCCTAAGTCCTCGTGAACTCAAAACATTTTTTCACCATTGCCGAAAACAGGCATCTAGGGACCCTAGAATAAATCAGGCTATAAAAGGAGTCAAAAATGATTCTGGGAAACCTTTTCTGTCAGTCGGTTTGATGTATGTGTCCATTAATTAAAGAGAAGCAGGCCCCGGTTGATGTGTATAAGAATAGAAGGAGCTCTGCTGTGTGAGACTATCATGTTTGACTTCTGATTTATTTTAAGGTTACAGAAAAAGAACTTAAAACTCTTGTTCCCACTAGTCCTCTACTGCCAAGCACAACATCTTCCAGACACAATGCAAGGGAATTGACTCATGCATAATAAATGCTTTTTCATTATGACCACTGCATCTTCCTGACCCCAGTGGCTCTACACAGTATGTGGTACTGCAACATTATGAGTAGTGCAATTTATTTCTTATCCAAAATACCTTAAGGTATGTGCTTTTATCGGTCAGTTTGTCCTGTCATTTCCTTTAGATGTTAAACTTGTCTATACTTTGCTCTCTTACACTTTTTATAGGGTTATTTAATCTTGTTTGAAAGAAAACATGAGAAATTTTTTTGTGTAATGGAATAAGTAAAAGGGGTTTCTAAAGGAAAGAGAAGGTTTCAAGGTTAAGAAAAAACTATGTGTTGAACTAAGAAATGCATTTAAATATTATGTTATTCACAAACATATTTCAATGTGTAGTTATAGAGAAAACAACCTAATGTGCAAAATTGGTCCTTACTACTGGAAAAAAATGGAATTTTCCTGCAATAATGGTCTTTTAAGTTTTTTCTCCTTATATCTTATATCTCAGTACAAACATGACATTTATCTGTCATCACTGGGTCTTTTGGGTTTTGCATTATGTTAGCTTTATGACTTTATCATATTTGCAGATCTTAAGCCCAGCCCACTAGTAAATCTTCTGGAGATTAATAAAGATGAAAAACATAGGTAAAATCTAAAATCTTGAAAATCAACAGGGAGGCTGTTTCTATTGGCAGATCTTTTTCTTAATGCTTGAAGGGATTGCCTGATAAGCTAATTTTTCAAAGAAGAAAACTTTTGCTTTCAAAACATAATTTTAATTTCTCAATTACCTCCATGTCTGAATCCTTAGACTGAAAAAATTGCATTTAGAAAGTTCTTAAATGTCTCTCTTTTTCTCCTGAGAAACATATTACATTCTTTCAAAGTCACCACAACTGTTAAGGAAACAATCATTGGACCATAAGTACAAACACTGAAATAAAATTAAGTATTTGTATCAACATATTGAAGTGATATCTGCACACCTATGTTTGTTGCAGCACTGTTCACAATAGCCAAGGTTTGGAAGCAAACCAAGTATCCATCAACAGATGAATAAATAGAGAAAATGTGCTACATATATACACAATGGAGTATTATTTGGCCATAAAAAAAATGAGATCCTGTTATTTGCAACAACATGAATGGAAATGGAGATCATTATGTTAAGTGAAATAAGCTGGGCACAGAAAGACAAACATCACATGTGCTCACTTATTTGTGGGATCAAAAACCAAAACAATTGAACTCTCAGGCATAGAAAATAGAAGGATGGTTTACCAGAAAGTGGGAAGAGTAGTGGGGATGGGGTTACGTATGATCTTATTTATTTCTGGTGTACAGTGGTACATGGGTACAAAAAATAGAATAAGACCTTGTATTTGATAGCACAAGGGGTGACTATAGTCAATTTAATTATACATATTATAATAACTAAAAGAGTATAATTGTTTTGTTTGTAACATAAAGGATACATGTTTGAAATGATGGATACCTTATTTACCCTGATGTGATTATTATGCATTGTATGCCTGTATCAAAATATCTCCTGTACCTCACAAATATATATACCTACTGTGTACCCATAAAAATTAGAAATAAGTGGCTGGGCACGGTGGCTCATGCCTGTAAATCCCAGCACTTTGGGAGGCCGAGGCAGGTGGATCACGAGGTCAGGAGATCGAGACCATCCTGGCTAACACAGCGAAATCCCATCCCTACTAAAAATACAAAAAATTAGCCAGGCGCCGTGGCAGGCACCTGTAGTCCCAGCTACTCGGGAGGCTGAGGCAGGAGAATGGTGTAAACCCAGGAGGTGGAGCTTGCAGTGAGCTGAGATCGATCCACTGAACTCAACCTGGGCGAAAGATCAAGACTCTGTCTCAAACAACAAAAAATTATAAATAAGATTTTTTTAAAATTAAGCATATATAAGTAAGAACTAAGCATGAGGTATAGACACAGTACTAGGCTCTGCCTCAACTTTAATCCATATATGTGTAGTTCTTTAGGGACAGGGGCTATTAATATAAAAAGTTCTCTCTTTATTTTAATATGAATAAAGAGTGTGGGGCTAAATATCAGGATAGAATGCTGAAACTCTTGTAGTCCACAAAAATAAATCTATGTTCACGGTGCAAAATAACTCATTGTACATAAGTGACTGATCCAAAGCTTTTAAAACCTAAAAAGAGTAGTTACTGAGCATATAGCTTGTGTCTAGGATTGTATCTTTCCCAAGTCTTTTGATGAGATGACATCAAAGAGAGAATCAAGCTGTTACTCTACAAGTCTCTGGATTGGAGGCAAAGCTCTTCCAGTGTCTCTAGCAAAGACCTTGAGTACCTTGAAGATGTACATTTAATATTTAAATAGAAACAAAATATGCAATTATTTAGCAACTTTCTCAAATCTTGTAAATTACCTAGATTCAGCCATCATCAAAAACAAACATGAAGTATTCCTAAACATGTGTGAGAGTACGGACATGAATATTTGAGTATATCTCTTACGTTTCTCCCTATTCCCTTTTCTATCTTCCACAAATTGGAGTCATTCATTTGTGCTGCCAAGAATTAGAGAAAATAGCCATCAATCAGTTGCTTCCTTAAGAAACCTAGAAATTTCGGGTCTGTGTTTCTAACATCCCGATTTGCATAGGAACATACTAGAAAGTAACTTCTCCTAAAATAAGTAAAAATATTTCGTTTCTCTCATAGCCCATTGTAAGAATATTCTCCAAATATTGCTTTAACCCTTTAAGTATGAACTAACCTAATTTTCTTTTAATTAAATACTGTTATTGTTGTCATTATTAATACTTTTTAAGCTTTAACATGTAACGCCTTTATTTCAAAGTTCTGTGAAAAAAAATTATAATCCCTCAATGTGATTTTGCTTTAATAAACCACAGAGAATGACAAATGCAAGTGATTCATTTGTAATACAATTTCCTGAATTTCTACATTGCGGCCTTATAAATCACAAGTATATATGTGCCTTAGCAATTACAAGTAAGTGTCCAGCAAAACTTCAGTTTATGGGGGACACAGAAGCACCCAGCCTTTCTCCTTAAAACATGTAAAATCAAGCTCAGGTGATGTTATAAAAAAATACACATAAAATGCAAAACTGAATGAAGTATTAAATTATGTTTTCCTACCTAGGCAATACCATTCAGGACATAGGCATAACTTTCTTGTTTGCTTTATATGGAAATCATAAAAGCTCTGTAATAACTACATAAAGGTCACATGACAAATAGGAAGGTTTCTTGTGTCTTCATTTTCAACTCACCAAGGAAGTTTTTCATTGACAAAGACACGAGTACTGGGTAATACAGCAAGGCTGTACGGCTATAGTGAAGCCCTTTTCCACCAAACCCCATTACACCTGTTCCAACTGCTTAACAGCTGTTACTGCTGATGTTTAAAACGTCTAAAGATTTCATGGTAATCTGCTTCCTCCAAGAAAGCTCTGTTACTTTTTTTTTTCTTTTTCACTCTCCTTCCCTCTGGGAAACTTATCTTATAAAGTGGCTGCACTTTTTCGCTCTACTCTTTTCTTATCATCTGCCTTCTGTCACAGCCCAGCTGGGAATTGATTGAAGGAAAAAAAGTGAGAGCTAGAATTGTTTCAAGTCATTTTCTTCTGAGCCTCAGGACACCCCAGGAACTGTTTCATATACTTCTCACCTCCTTGCAACCTTCTCTCATCTTTCTCTAGTACCAGTCTAAAACCACAGAACAACATGTGGCAGCCTGTCACCAAAGAAAACACGTGGTCCCAAACCCCATTATCACTATGACATTTGATGCCCTAGACAGTGTGACTAATATATTGCCTTTGCCAACACTTGTCAAGTCAAGAAAATTATAAAATGTAATCAAGTTATCCATCTTTGTCTGTGAGCTGTGCAGTGTCTGTCTACTACTGTAATTACACGGGATGTGCATATTGAAATAAAAGAGATCGGCCAGGTATCAGTGAGCCTCACCTTCAGTCTGCTTGAAATGTCTGCTGAGGACTCCGAACCTGAGCATTTGCCCTTCTCCATCTTTACTAGAAGTAGTCTATTGGTTACGATGAGGATAAAAAAGGGGTTTATAGCCAAGAATTCTAAACATGGAACAGAAAATTTGGAACAAATATCATATTGGCTACAGTTTTTCCTCCAGCCAATTCCAGCAGAGAGAAGCAAGTGAACCAAACACCTAGAATTGGTACTTTTAATGTAAACTAAAACGTGTCTTTTTTATTAATCATATTACTATTGATATAAAGACCCTAAAGTAGAGTTATGGAGGCATGGATATGTCCATAGGATGGGAATCATTGAGAGAAGAAACTATTGCAACCATTAAAGCTAACAGTCTACAAGGATGAATATAAAACCATGCTATGTTCCATGAAGACTATATAAGTATTCTAAACCAAATAAGCCTTGGACGTTTCCAATAGCTACAGCAAAAGCAAATAAAGTAAGGATAACACTCTTGTGAAAAGAAAAAGAAAAAGAAAAAGAAAACTGGCAAACATACATGTTGTTGAATTATATTTGTTTTTATCTACAATCTTTTTTATTCACTAGCTTTAAGTGAAATGCTTTCAAAATTCATTATAGGCTTGAGGTTGGCTCCTTTATGTAAAGTGATAAACTGTTTTAACTGTAGGTATTGCTTTCTGGGAAATTTTCGTTGGGTTTTTAAGCTTAAACTGCCAGAGTTGTCACTGCCTTTATAAGGAATTGAGCAAGACTGCAAATGCTTTCTAGTTATTAGAATTTGAATGGATTGGAAGCACAATGAAAGCAGAGTCCAACACATTGGCAGAGGGTAGGGGGAAAATGAGACTATGAATGTTATGCGCTGAGGAGTTCTCACTAGGTGTACGGGGAAGGAATGTAAAACTACTTACCTCATTTTTTAGCATTGTTATTTTTTCCATGAGCCAGGGAAAAAATATTTATTAACATTGTCTCTTACATTTCCCTAATTTACAAATAGCCTATAATAGAAGATCTGATCAATTGTATTATAATCCTAATGCTAAGCTGAAGCTTCATACTATTTATAAAATTCTCTACTTTTCCCCTGCTGATTTTGTATTATCTCATTTCTTCAAGATTTTCAATTCATGGATGTGATTAACTTGCCTGAGTGTTTTGGAAGAGACTACCAAATAATACCCCAGTATCTATCCATTCCTTCTGTTAAAAAAACAGACAAACAAACAAACAAAAAACCTCCTTTAATTTCAGTGGCAGCTAATGGCCTGCAAGGAAGGTACTGTATTTCCCAACCTCCCTTGAGGCAAAGCGTGGTTAAGGTGTTTTGGGAAATGGGCAGAAATGATGACTACATCTTCTTTCTCAGAAGTTCCAACCACTCTCTTTCCCTCTCCTATAGTCTTGAATGCAGACATGGTGCTGGAGAGATAGTTCTGTCCATTAAGAAAAGGGGAACATCCCAAAAACTGGTAGAACAATCAAACAAAAGGAGCCTGGTTCTTGAATGCCCTCCTAGATCAAAGACTTCTGCTTACCCTGGATAATTTGCTTACCCCTGGTCTGTCATATAAGAGAGAAATAAATTTCTACATTGTTTGAATCACTACTTTTGGCTTTCTTTATTATCGCAACTCAGCTTATACAATTGTCAGTTGCATCTCAGCTATCAATTGCAACGTTTTACTTTTCCTATAATGCTTACTTTTTAATACTGTAAGTAAAGATTTAAAGAAAAAGTCCAAGTGATTAGGTTCCAGAAAGAAACAACTAAAAAATGTTGATACTATAAGGGAATTATTTTATATCCATTAACAAGCAACTTAACTGCCTAAGGAAATTCATCAGGATAAATTGCAAAGCTAAAAAAAACTATCTAAAATTTAAAATTCTCTATTTATAAAAGTGTCCCAAAATTCTTATTCGTGTAATATAAAATTTCACTTAAATACAGTTCCTCAAAATCAGCAAGAGAGATTTTTCAAACCACACATACTCAATAAACTTTCTCAGATATATTGAACAAGCATCTTCAAAAGAGGAGTCTAGATTAGTGATTCTTATATATACAAGAAAAACTTTTTTAAATTCTTTGCCTTGCCTTAAAAAAATGCTCCTTCCTCCTAATCTAATGGCAGTAGGTTGTACACTTAGGATATTTGCTAATAGATTTGCATTTATCCCTAAAAACACTTACAATCCCATAACCAAAAACAAACATCTTTAAATTGCTTTTGTGGACTCTGGATACATCTATAAGAGTGAGTAATCAATGGTAGTGATACCAAGGGAAAAAAAATACCTGTGCAGAAAGAAGAATAGAAATTTAACCTCAGAACTTTCTTTATAGGCCTTAGAGAGATGACATAGACAAACACGGTTGTCATTGAGCATTAGCAACAGAAAGACAAATACCACATATCTTCACTTATAAGTGAGAGCTAAATAATGTATACACATGGACACAGTGTGGGATGTAGACATCAGAGTCTGAGAAAGGTGGGGGTGGGAGAGGGTGGGAGGGGGTGGGGGGGTGACTGATGAGAAGTTACTTAATGGGTACAATGTATATTATTCATGTGATGGATACATGAAAAGTCCATCAACTAATAGGTAATATAGTCATGTTACAAAATTGCACTTGTACTCTGTAAACATATCCAAATAAAAAATGTTAAATCCTGTCATTGATGTTTGAAGGACAATCCTCCTACTGTTAACCTACATCTTTTAAATGTAGCTCATATCATTTTTAATGCTCAAATACATGAAAAACTCCAATGCTCAACAGCCAGCTAAAAAGAATAAGATGACAAATATGAATTTAACCATATAGCAATGAAGTCTTTTGTATATTTATAACCCAGTGTAACTTTATCAAAGAGAAAAAAAAGCCCTGAATATTCTATCATATTCAAGATGATAAAGGCACCAAGTAAAATTCTGTCAGGTACGTAATAAACTTATTATTTCTTTCTTATTCCTGCAAGCATAATTCTTTTTAGTCTGTCTGAGAATAAAAACTCATCTACGTCTCCACAAAACGTGAACATTTCAATAGACATAAAATAATTTAAAGACTGCATTACAGAGATTGAAGACTTCTACTCAAGAGATGATGGAGAACCCAGAAGTGTGAATATTTATGCAAGCTTCAAATACAAGGAAATTGCCAGTACATGAGATTATGTTTACACATAGGACATCCAAATTGGAATTCACTCTGAGCAGAATTCTTTTTCCTGAGTTAGTGTCAACCTAGAGTCAATGAGAGAGAAAATGAAATATGGAAAGATGAGGGAAAAAGACAAATTGTCCCAAGTCAAATAATAAACACTGAAAAAGCATAGACAACCTGAAGGAAACTGTTCAATTTTGTAAAACTGATGCATTAAAGACTCACACTGTCCAATTTGTCAGAGTTCCTGTCACGCCACCTGGCACAAAGTAGATTCTCATAAAACATTAGCTTCCTCCCTCCTGCCCACCCTTCGCCTTTCATTCTTTAATAATTTTTATTTGTTCAGTTCTCAGAACTGCCTGCTTCTGTTTGAAGACAATGTAAGCCCTTTTGTGAGCTCTTCATACAATGAGTCATCACAGGATTTTTTGTTACCACATCCCCTCACAGTGTCTTCCCATCATGGGAACCAAGAACACAGACCCTATGCTCGTAGTTAATGCTTCCACGCATCCGCTACATTCCCAGAATGTCCTTTTGACAATGGCTCCCTCTTTCATGGATCAGCAGTATACTCTTCTCTATACTTTTTCTCCATCTCCCTTTAATCATATTTGAACTTCTTTTCTAAAACTCTAGTTTTGCCTTCAGAGTGTTTATTCTTCCATTCAATGCCAAACTCATAGCATATAAGTCCTCTTCCTACTGGTTCTAAATGTTTTCCACTTCTTTCTTTAAAATTTATTTTCTATGCTGATATAAATGAAACTATTACCTCAAATCTCAATGATGATCTTTCTAAGTATATTTAGCTTTTCTGTAGCATTTAGCTGAAATGTCAAACCTGAAATTTCTTGATTTCCAAAACTCTGCACTATGGTTATTTTTTGTGCTTCCGTTTTCTTTACTGTAAAGCAGTTTGAACCAATGAATACACTTGAAACACTTAGAACAGTACATGGCATATAAAAACAGTACATAGGACATAAAAGCTACTAAATATTTTTTATTTCTTTAGTTCTTAGGTTTAAAGCATCCTGTCTTCCATGTGTAGACCCAAAGTCTAAGATATCTTCCCTCTATTCATTGTATCATTCAAATGGCAGCCTATCTATTCTCATAGTTCACATACACAACTCCCAAATGCATCTCCAATCCTGACCTCTTTCTTAGACCTCTATCCCATATTTTTTTCTGGTTTTTTTTTTTTTTGGTATGTTAGCATTTTTAAAACTTTTCTAATTGACAGATAAAAGTGTATATTTTTGTTATATACAACATGATATTCTGAAACACATGTACATTTTGGAATGGCCCAACCATTCCACAATGAATACATGCATTACTTCATATGATTGTCAATTTGTGGTGAAAACACTTAAAATCTACTCATACCATATCTTTGTTTGCCCACTTGAGCCCTTCACTTGTGTGTCTTATTAGCTATGCAAATGCATCAGATCCCAAACTAAAATCCTCTTGTTTCCAAACCCAGCTCTTCTTAGGAACCAGTTCTACAGATTTTAAATACTATATTTAATTTTGAATTTCTTAATAACTACACCTGTTATAATATGTAAACTAGTTCTATTTATTCCTATTTTAAAATATCTATGTTATCCATTTTAGCCATTTCTTTAGTTCAGATTTAAGAATTAGCCCATACAGTAGGTAGAACAACAATGTAATTGTTCTTTGCAATAGTTCCTCTTTCCCCTCAAAGCCCTTAACATATCACTGTCAAGCCATTATTTCCGTAGTGTGTCTATTACTGTCATTTTTTCTGAAAGCCATGATTCAGTCTACAGTCTCTGCTTTGTAAATGTTTTGCTTTTGCTGGACTCTGTCCCTCTGAAACTTTGGTTCTTACTGTATTACGACCTTTACCCTTTGGTCCAGCCCCTGGTCTGCCTTTTTATTCTGCACTATGCTGCACTGTGTTATTCCTCTCACTTCTAGTCACTCTCTTTCTCCTTCTGCCTTCTAATTGATAAATTCTACACTTAATTCAAGGTTTGTTTCCCACATTTACATAAAGCTTTCTTCAACTTATATTGAATTTTGTTTTCCCCAAGCCTCCCATACTGAATCCAAAGAAAAAATTGGAAGATTCTACACAGTTTTTTATTTTCTGATATACATGATAGTCTATCTTTAGCAATTCATCACCTTCTTTTAAGTATTGATATTGCTTTAGGGTCTTGCTTTAAATTACAAACACATGAGAGGAAAGAGATCAAATGATAATACATCACATGAGAAGGGGGAATGATTAAAAAGGGATAGAAGTTGGGTACTGTTTATAGATGTGTTCAATTTTTAATAATTCAATGAGTTGTTTCTGTATGATTTTCTTTGTGTGTATTATACTTTAATAAAAAAGCTTTTAAAAATAAGAAGACTGTGAAAAAAGAGTACGCAATACATGGTAAGACAATTGCATCTACTCCCCCAGGCAAGGGGGAGGGAAATGGGAAAATAATAATCCACAAGGGTCAACAGGAGTGTTGGGAAAAAAAGAACAAGAACCTTACTGATGTCTACCAGGAACTGACCTGAGGAGCAGAGGCACTGCACCGGATGACAGGCACTGATTACCCCTTGAATCTATCTTTATTTGGGGGAGGCATAATTCCTTCAGGCTCTATCTCAGCTTACAGGAGATGTTCCTTAAATCCATCCACTTCCCTTGGCTCTGGCTGATTCTTTGCTTACCAAAGCCATCTATTACTAACAGATTGGGTTTCCCACATATATTGATGTCAAAAAAGTGGTGTGGTGAGAAAACAGATAGTACCAATTACAGACTGCTCTAGATGCATCTTCCTTTATAAATAACTTGGGCACTGGTTTACAAATAAGTCTTTTCAGAGTCTGATTACTGTGAATCAATTCATCAACATGTGAACAACTTAGAAGTGCTGTTAGTTAAGGAAAAACTCTAAAACAGAGAGGAAAATGACACACAACAGTATAGAAACTATTGAATTATTTGCCTCCTGACAAGTCTTCTCAGCAACATTAGAAAAAAAACAGGGGGGAGGGGGGTGGGTAGGGGACACAAGAAGAAGGATATAATCTCTATTCTTAAAGGTACTGAGAAAAGTTTCTTTGGTAATTCCTATCCAGAGGGTACAAAAAGTCTACTTTTTTTCAATGAACAATATAGTTTTTGTTTACCCAGTGTCTATTCTACCTTTCATCTGAAAATAGTAGTTTGAAGGAATTTTGCTTGAGGGAACCACTTTTTCCTATATCTCAGTCTTTATCATCTGGGTAGAGCAGAAATTACCATTTCCCTCTGCCCTTAGCACGAGCTGAGATTGCCTAATGAGCAGGTTCCATTTATCTAACCAAAATAACTGCCATGATCCACATAATTAGGATTTCTGCCCTGATGAGAAGCTGATACAAACGAGTACAATTTAAGGCTGGATTTCCCGATGCCCATCTCACTGCCACAGGAGAAGACTGTGTAAGCCCAATGCTGGAATCAACAGATAGAGTGACCATACACTTATCATCTATAGTAGATCACTTTTGTCAGGACAAATGCTAACAGGCTGTCAGGAAAACAACATAAACCTAGACTATTTCATATGAACAGGAGTACAGTTACCTGACCGAGAAATGAAGACAGGCAGAATCTTTACAGTAAAAATTGGGCATCTGAATCTATACTCTCAGATTATGGAGCCAATAAATTCTCTATTTTGCTAATTCCAATAGGAATATGGTTCTCTCTCTCTCTTGAAATTTAGTTGACTTAGAGAAAGAAGCTACTTTTTTTTAAAAATCTGTCATTAAGAGTCATTCAGTGAGACAATAGAGTCCACAGGCTGGGAACTTGAGGAGGAAAGGGGAGCTATTGGATTCACAGACATCCAATGTTGATGTCAATTTTGATGTTTGCAATAATTAAATATAAATAACATAATGTGCTTTACGTGCTTAGAAGATATAAGTATGAAATATAATCATTAGAAATTTTAGCAAAACAAATTTTCCTAGGGTGGTGTCTACCAAATCAGTTATATTATTAATAAAATGATTCATCAGTGTCCTCCAAGTTAAGACGATAATGACAAAGGTAACACATGCATCAAAATCACTTGATATAAGGTTCACCTTTATTGATCCCATCAACCAACACAGAGCTTCTATAAGAATGTCAATGAGCAAGAGCATAAATCAAATGCAGCACATTAGCAAGTGATTTCACTGGTTTGATTAAGCAGTTAAATAAGTTACTTACAGGTTTATATTCTTTGGTTTTTTTCATTGTAGCATGTTATGCAACATTTACCTATTGGAATTACTGTAAGACCTGATGCAATTATTTTTAAGTCGTTCAGGCTTTAGTAAAGTTAACAAGAATATTATAATCCAACTATTTTATTTGGATTTTGATGTTAGGTGATAAAAATAGGGTCAGACTGGCTGAAGAGCTGCTCTAGTTAGGCCTCTCCTAAGGTGCCTATATTTCAGTCAGATCTTAACAGTCCTAGGGAAGTAGAAACATGAATGTAAATAAAGGAGCTCTGGTGCTGGTGAAAAATAAAAACCCAGAAGAGAGTCAGCAGGTCTGGTTTCAGGACAAAGAGCTGAATAGCCCTAGACAGGTCAGATAAACTTTATGGGCCTCGGTTTTCTCATGTTTAAAATGGGAGTTTTAAACTATATGTAAAATAGCACTGCTAGGCAAAAAGGATTACATGTGAGTTGGAATGTAAGGGAGACGTGGGGTTTTTTTTATTTTTATTTTTTGAGATGGAGCCTCACTCTGTCACCCAGGCTGGAGTGCAGTGACACTATCTTGGCTCACTGCAAGCTCCACCTCCCGGGTTCACGTCATTCTCCTGCCTCAGTCTCCCTAGTAGCTGGAACTACAGGCGCCCGCCACCACGCCTGGCTAATTTTTTTTTTTTTTTTGAGGCGGAGTCTCGCTCTGTCGCCCGGACTGGAGTGCAGTGGCCGGATCTCAGCTCACTGCAAGCTCACCTCCTGGGTTTACGCCATTCTCCTGCCTCAGCCTCCCGAGTAGCTGGGACTACAGGCGCCCGCCACCTCGCCCGGCTAGTTTTTGTATTTTTAGTAGAGACGGGGTTTCACCGTGTTAGCCAGGATGGTCTCGATCTCCTGACCTCGTGATCCGCCCGTCTCGGCCTCCCAAAGTGCTGGGATTACAGGCTTGAGCCACCGCGCCCGGGGTTTCACCATGTTAGCCAGGATGGTCTCCATTGCCTGACCTCATGATCCACCTGCCTCGGCCTCCCAAAGTGGTAGAATTACAAGCATGAGCCACCGCGCCTAGCCAAGGGAGATGTTTTTAAAATGGCTTGATGACAATGAAATACTATTAATGTTTAAAACAATTAGATGGATTTATTTATATTAACATTGCAAGGAAAATGTGCAAGATAAATTGTTAAATATATGCTCCCCAAACCAAACTATATATTGTGTACACACACACACACACACACACACGAATTTGAAATGAACTGAGATTATACACAATTGTTTTCTTTGAAAATAAGGCATGGATAAGGGGACTCAATGATACAATGGCCTTACCTGTAATATTTGAACTTTTATGAAAATGTTATTTAACTGTGCAGTTTAAAATAATGTTTAATTGGTAGAAGATATTTAACCTGTGTGACTGACACAGGGCTAGTGCTAAAAGCAGAAATGTGAGATCAGAAGAAACTGGTTTGGGTGTCAGTTCTCAGATATTTAAAGAAGTTAAACAGTTTGGTTTTGTACATGTTGATCTTAAGGACTATATAAATTGATGTCCATGAAGGCATGTATCAATACAAGACTAATACTTGGATGAAAAGTCAGGTCTAGAGATAAACTGCGGATACTTGTGATTTAAGTCAAAATTATTGTGTGAAGGTGAGATCAAAGGGGAAAAGATTTTAAAATTCACCTCAGAAAAATCTACATCAAAGGAATGAGAAAAAATAATAAAGCAAGAGATTTTAAAAGAATAAACATAAAGATAGAACATGAACTGAGAGACAGCATGGCCACAGGATCCACAAAGACACCAGTCAATGAGGCAGAACTAACTGATGGTACCATGCACTTCCTAGAGCAAGATGAAGCCTGAGAAAAGACACAATTGGACTTGAGAGATCAGGTACAGCAGAATGGAAATTTTCAAAACGTCATGCTGTAAGGCATAAAGAGTTAAGGAAATGGTAATAAGACAGAAGTTACAGAGTGAATAGACTTTTTTTAAAGACTGATAGTGAACAAAGAAATAGAATAATAGCTAAAGGAAACAGCAGAGGAAAGAGAAGTCTTCAAGATCAAGATGTCCTTCTTTTACTCAAATGCCCTTGATAGCTTCTTAGGGCCTTGTTTACTCTGGCATGCAGTTTTTCTTACCATCTGGTCCTAGTCTTTTAGCCAACTTCATCTCCAGCATTAGTCTTGAACTTTATAAAATTATATCTTACTGCCACTATAATTGTTTACTCCCGTAACCGACTTAAAATTTTTCTTGATGCCATTTTCCCCACCTGAAATACCCTTTTGTCCTAACTCTTATAATCTGGATAATTTCTAGCCTTTCCTTAGGATTATCGGTAATTCACATTTTGTATTATACTGTTCCTGGTACAGTTTACAGTAAGCAATCAGTGATAGTTGTAAAGATTATAATAATGATGATTTTTTTTTTTTTTTTTTGTAAAGTCAGGATTTCCTGTGTTGCCCAACCTGGTCTTGATCTCCTGGCCTCCCAAAATGCTGGGATTACAGATGTGAGCCACTGCGCCCAGCCATGATGATGATTCCAAACAGTTCAACTAATTTAGCCCAAAATAGTGTTTATATATACATAAATACAGGTATAAATGCTGAAATATATGTATTCTATCATTAGCATTATATATATATACATATATACATATACAGATATACGGATAAACATTATCCTTTTAATATTTGTTAAAGGGCTTTTAATATTTGTTAAAAGCCTAGACAGTGTTTCACTATCTCATATTTCTTTGTCTTGACTCTCAAAGTATATTCTAATTTCTTAGAATTCAAGGTAGTGTCATATAACTTTTTCATAATCCTTACTTTTCTAGCTTAATGCATAAAATAGACCACCAATGAACACCCATTTAAGAATAAATTTAACTTCAGATTGTTGTTTAATTGAGCTCTATATTCCCCAAATGACTATTGTTTCTATTCTTTTATGTGCTTTTTTTCTCTTTGCTTTTTCTTTCCTGGGATAGTTCCAGAAATAGTTTATTTTACTGAATCTAAGACACCATCAATTTTAAGATGCACTGTCATCTAAATCAGCTCCCGATTTTAAGATATACCATCATTTAAAATCTGCCAGTTTTATATAACATACTATCATGTTATTATTATCACTTACAGGATGCACCCAGATTCCAAATATGCCAAAGAGTGAAAAGAAGAAGATGTGCCTCTTCGAATTAATGCAATATGATGGTTAATCTAGGGAATATTTTGTTACAAAATATTGGAAGCTTATTAGTTGGCAATTACTGGGGAAACCTTTATAGGTTCTTTAAATAAAATGTATATTTGTGGAGATAATAATTTCAAAGATGTTAACCTCATATCATTACCTCACAGTTATATCAAAATAATGTATAGAGAAGTTCTAATGAAAATATACATTTAAATCAAAATAATATGGCTGAGACAGATTTAGTATCAATTCAGTAAGTGCCAATTAATTATAATAAGAACTTTTTCTTTACTTTTTAAAATTACTATTGTCTATGAACTAGAAAAATTCTGAGTTCACTTTCTTTGTTATACCAGTATCCTACCACTCAGAAAAAAAAAAAAAAAAAAAAAAAATCCCGTTGATTTTTATCTAGTTTTTATCAAGGACCAAACACTTTTTTATTTTTATTATGAATTTTGGTTTGCTTTCTTAATAGATAGCACTTTTGCAAGTGTGCAAGACTTGAATTGTTTAGCTAACAAAAATGAGAGCTCTAATTAAAAATAGCACAAAAACAACCTGGGATATGATAGATAGAATTGCTCCAAACACACATAGAGGCCATATCATTTAAAGTGTTGAGCAGAACCAGGATTTAAACTCTGCACTCATGTCAGGCAGAATGGTAAAAATAGAATCAAATCTAATTATCCCAATTTAAGTAACCAACTTCCCAGCACATAAATATCCTAATAATTTATGTTAGTAACAAGACATAGTGATGTTTACAATTCCTATTCAATTCAGAGCTTAAAATATTTTAAAAATGAAGCAAATTATATGATGATGAAGCCTAAAATGTAGGTACCAGTAGGAAAATCTGGGCCTGTTTTATATGCATAATGAAGAGATGATCTTCAAAAAAGAAATAGAATATATTAATTCTAACAAGATAACATTATTTAGAAAATACTTGAATACGTGTAACTGCTTTCACGCCCTTGGGAAAAAAATGTAAATACAACGTAGAGCAATCAAATCGATTTTATTGCCATCTATGAGGCAATCTCAACCTTACCAACATTAACTAGCCTAGATTAGATACCAAATACAAGAAAATAAAACAAGATTTAAGATTCAAAAAGAAATTTAATCTGAGACTTAGAATAGGCTAAAAGGTCACACATTGTATCACTATATGCTCATTTAATCAGCCACCAGTTTCTGAGCATGTGGAAGTGGTAATAGCAAATCTTTTCCAAGTGATCTCATATATTTAGATGCTTTCTATTCCCTGTATCTATAAAACAAAATGAGGAGAAAATCATTCAGGAAACGAGTTGCTCACATGGGCAAGTAAACTGTAAGAGACCTCGCCAAACTTTAACAGCTATTTACTATGAAATTGCCAATGACAGTTGGTGCCTCACATTCAATATTACACTTCATGGATTGTGTCCCTGTCTTTTGATATGTGAAAAAGTAGTCATTAACCACAAAGAAACAATCAACTCACCAACAGGGTGCTGCTCCGAATCTTAACAGGAAGAATTAAACATTCAAGTGGAAAATCTCACAAGATAAAAGGAAGAGTGCCATCTTCTGTTCTCCAAAGGGATGCTGGATTCATTTAAACAAAAAAATGAAAGAAAGAAATAAAAGAAAAGGAAAATAACCAAGTCTTGAGCTCCAGCTGAGATCCTATTGAAATTATCTGAAATATTCCAAGGAAAAGGTTTCTGCTTTAGAAAAATCATCCCCAAATTCTGAAAAATTATTTATCCAATAAAAGAAAGATGGTGACTGCCTTTCTTATACAAGTAACATGATTCCATGTAACCCTATTTTTCTATAAATAAAATATAACAGGACAATGTCTTTGTTTCCAGATCAGACAGTAGGAGACACCATCAAAATGGTCCTGCAACACCACTATATCACAGGTAAAGTTTCTACTTTATAAGATTTTCCCTTCATTAAGTTATCTGCTTTTTTCTTTATTTGTGTGTTACTTTTTAATCCAAAAAATATTGAATCCTATGAATAATAGGTACCATGTTTTCTGCAGTTTAAACTGATTCTTCAATTAAACACTGATGTTTATGATCAGAGCAGGTATATTTATCGTCATACTATTTAACCTGAAAGGGAAAAAATGCTTCACAGTGATTTTAATCAACCACTAAAAAATATTTCTTACACAGGAAAACACTCTTTTAAACATAGCTTTCTTAGTCTGTGTAATCATCAAGGTCGTGAATGAGGTTTTTTACAAAAAGCTTTGAAAATAATTAGGTTGCTCTTTTGAAAATAAAACTTTGAATTTATGATATACGTGATATAATTATATTTGGCCACAAAAGAGTAGTGTGTGTTTATATCACCTGTATTTAATTACTTATACTCTCCCTTTAGCTGTGTGCTACTGTCTAGAAATAATAAACCATCATCTACAATTTTTAGCATTATTATATCTCGGTCTGCACTCAGATATCATTAATATTCAGGCCAGAATATCCATTGGCCATTGCCATGCGCTGCTCTATTGAGGTCCAGTGATCAAAATAACAAAGAACTGCGTGTTCACTGAAAGCAGAAAATATTGGAATGCACTGCAGGTCAGAGAATAACAAAAAGGGAGAAATAAAATGTTCAGCTTTGCTTGCACTTATCATTGCAGATTGTGTATTTCTTCATGCACAGAGGATCATTCCAGGTAATGTTTTTAAGGGAATATTAATGTAAAAAGAAATTAGGGGATATCACAAATTCAAAGGCAAGCGTTAGTTTGTGGTTGCCTCTTTATGGAGACGGCTACTTCCATTCTCTTTGCAAAGTGGAATCCTACAACAAACGCACTAAGATCTCTTTCTTAACCAAATCGTAATTTTAGATTTTATAAAACTTAACTTCCACATTGTCCTAAGGTCCCCAGTCTCAGTTCATGACAGCAAAAGGAACCAGAGAACTCAAGTGTACAAAAATGTATTTAGCATAATTTCCATAACTTCAACACCATGTAATATCTTAACCTAATAATCCTGGCTTCATTTAAACATAGGGTTTATCTCCCAGTGCCCCCCTACTTAAAAAGTACAAAATATTCTAAAGAAAAAAATATGAACTTTATTTAAGATGCATACCCAAAGAGAATGAGAGAAGGCACTAGCAAAAAGAGAAGATAATTCTAAAAGCTATAAAGCCAAAGGAAAAATCTAAAACACCCAGCAGTAACAGAATCTTTTTAAATTGTGATCTAATCAAGCTATGACACACTCTCACAGCAGTGAAATGGATGAAATGGATCACAGCTACTCACAACAGCATAAATGAACCCAATGATCATAATATTCAGCAAAGAAGTAAGACCCAAATGATTATGCATAATCTATTTCCACTGATGTTAAGCTCAAAAAAGAGGCGAAACTAAAATATACTGCTTAGAGAGGCATTCATAGGTGGTAAAAAATACAAATGAAAGTAAGAAAGATATTCACAAAAACATCAGGACAGTGGTTGCTTTCAAGGGAGAGGGTAATAAAATCACAAGGGAATACATACAAGGACTTTTTTAGAGGCAGTAATGTATTATTTATTGACTCAGATGGTGGTTAAACTGCTGTCACTTTAACATTATTTGTTACGCTACACATGTATACTTTATGCTCCTTTCTATATGCGTGTTCTATATCCTTACGTAAGGGCTAAAAGCAAAGAAGACAGATAAGTGCAACAAATCAAAGCAAGCTAAAAGCTTGTGACTGAGGAGCAGAGAGAAGAGATATGCTGAAAAGCAGTATTATTCTAAGTGCTTAACTCCAGAAACATTCAGGAGTTGGATAGATCTGGTATTTCTGAAGGTGGAAGTAAAGATGAAACTGGAAAGGGAATTATTTGAAAGTCTATGTAAGAAACACTGCGCCCCTAAATCCCATACGTATCTATGTAGTCAGGTGACTTCCCTGATTCATGCTGCTAGGGGGCTGACGGTTGGAGCAAATAATTCTGGACTCAGAGATCCAGACACTGACGAGAAAAGGAACATGTACTGAAAACAAGAGAATGAGATGAAAGAAAACTGGTGCATCAATGCATCATTAGTCTCCATCCCCAAGTTGACTTCTAAAATGCTGACAGATGGGTTTATTTACTTCCATTCCCTGCCCAATTAGGAGATGAGAAAGTTCTCTTGAAAAAGTGGTAGCTCAAGAGAAAATACAAAGATATGGAGAGTCAGGGTGCCCCAACAAAACAGAGAACTCTCTAGTAATCACCCTGAGAAAAACCCAAGTCTAGACAAGTTTCATTGAAGAACTACAGATTCCAGTTTTTTAGGTCTTCACACTTGGAAATTACCAAGAATCCCCAAGGATTTGAGAAAAATCTCCTTCTAATAAAGAAAAAATAAAACAAAGACAGCAAACACACAAAGAAACTCAGAGAGACGCAAAAATAGTGAAAACAAAACAGGTGGAAACTTCAAATGCCTGTAATTAATACCCTCAGAGAAATAGAGACAAATTGCAGCTGTATAACAAAACAGGTGAATTTTACAGCACATAAATTATAGCTTAATAAAGGCCTTTTAAAAAACACACAAATGGGTTATGATTAAAATTAAACTTCAGAAAAATAAAAGGAATTGAAAAATTAAAAATTCAATGGAAGGGTTGAAAGATAAAATTGAGATCTCTAGGACAACAAAGCAAAAGATGAAAAAAATGAAAATAGGAGAGAAAACATTTTAAAATTAGATTGCTGGAGGACTTCCACATCAGACTAAAATCTGACAGGACAGAGAAAATACAGGCAAGGATATTATTAAAGAAATCATAAAGAAAATTTCCCCAAACTGAAGGACATGTCCTCAGGACCAAAATAACAGTAATAATAATAATAATTCCATAAAAAATATTCCCATAGCTTGAAATACCAGTGATAAAGTAGCATCAAAATTTCCAAAGGAAAAAAAAACAGAACACATAAAAGAGACTGAGATTCAGATAGCATTGGACTTTTTAACACTGAATATAGTTGATACCAGGGTAGTGCATTCAAAATTATAGAAAAAATATGTTTCCAATATAGATTTCTTTAGCGAGCCAAATATATGTCAAACATAAGGGTGGTACAAAGACATTTCATGCACTTTACATCTCAAAAAGTTATTTCTCATTTATGGATTCAAATAATAGGAGATCCAAAAGAGGGAAGTGATAGGATTTCTCAGGATGATGGTGAAAGAATATTTCAGGATGAGTGCAGACCCAGAGAGCATGTGGTCCAGATTGGAATAGAAAACAAAACTTTTAGAAAAAGACACCTCATATGTATACATCATGGAACACTATGTAGCTGTAAAAAGGAACAAGATCATGTCCTTTGCCAAGGCATGGATGAAGCTGGAAGCCATTATCCCCAGCAAACACAGGAACAGGAACCAAACACCGCATGATGTCACTTTTAAGTGGGATTGGAACAATGAGAACATGTGAACACAGGGAGGGGAACAGCACACACTGGGGCCTGCTGGAGGGTGGGGGAGGGGGAGCATCAGGACAAATAGCTAATGCATGTGGAGCTTAACACCTAGGTGATGTGTTGATAGGTGCGGCAAACCACCATGGCACATGTTTACCTATGTAATAAATCTGCACATCCTGCATATGTATCCTGGAGCTTAAAATTTAATATAATTTAAAAAGAAAAAGACACCTCATATGTATACATCATGGAACACTATGTAGCTGTAAAAAGGAACAAGATCATGTCCTTTGCCAAGGCATGGATGAAGCTGGAAGCCATTATCCCCAGCAAACACAGGAACAGGAAACCAAACACCGCATGATGTCACTTTTAAGTGGGATTGGAACAATGAGAACATGTGAACACAGGGAGGGGAACAGCACACACTGGGGCCTGCTGGAGGGTGGGGGAGGGGGAGCATCAGGACAAATAGCTAATGCATGTGGAGCTTAACACCTAGGTGATGTGTTGATAGGTGCGGCAAACCACCATGGCACATGTTTACCTATGTAATAAATCTGCACATCCTGCATATGTATCCTGGAGCTTAAAATTTAATATAATTTAAAAAGAAAAAGACACCTCAAAGGAAATATGAATAAATAAAATTCATAGCTCATTCAATGTGTTGGAAGGGCTTGAGAGAAGAGTGATATCTAGGCAGAGACACTGGGATAATAAGTATCTTGGTGATAAATATTTCAAAAACAAAGCAAATATGACAAGGTATTGATACTCATATTTCTTACACAAATGAATAGAATTAATACAGATAAGTCAAAGAAAGCAAATGAAGAAACTGGGGCAATTACCAAGACATTATATTGTTCAGCTTCAAAATGTATAAAATGGCCCTAAAAATGTAAACACTGAATTCAGATGTGATCAATGACATAACTCTAATAGAAAAATTGAGAAGAGGAAACGAAATAAAATTAAATCCTTATAGTATGAAGTCCACTAATAACTATTTCACTTTCCTTTGACTTTGAAACAAATTACCACAAATTAAGTAGTTTCATCAACACAAATTTAGTATTTTATAATTCTAGAAGTCAGAAGTACAAACCTTCAACCAAGATGTGCTGCAGGGCTGTGCTCTTTTCTGAAAGTTGTAGGGAAAATTCTTTCCTTGCCTTTTTCAGCTTCTAAAGGCTACCCCCATCCCTTAGCTCACGGCCCTTTCCTCCAGTTTTAAAGCCAGCAACAACCAGGTGAGTCTTTCTCATAGGATATCACTTTGACACTGATTTCTCTGCCTGCCCCTTCCGCATTTAAGAGAACCTTGTGATTACACAAGGCACACCTGGATAATTTAAGATCCTCTCTTTAGGGCCATCTGATTAGCAACTGCAATTTCACCTGCTAACTTAATTCCCACTTGTCACGGGACATAACATATTCACAGGTTCCAGTGATTAGGATGTAGATGTATTTGGGGCTCATTATTTTACCTATTATGACATGTAAAACTGAAAATCAAGGGTGTTATTTTGAGGCCAAACACTGTGGCTCACACTTGCAATCCCAGCACTTTGGGAGGCCAAGCTGGCTGTATTACTTGAGGTCATGAATTCGAGACCAGCCTGGCCAATATGGTGAAACCCCGTCTCTACTAAAAATACAAAAATCAGCTGGCATGGTGGCATGCACCTGTAGTCCCAGCTACTTGGGAGGCTGAGGTGGGAGAATCACTTGAATCCAAGAGGCAGAGATTTCAGTGAGCTGAGATTCTGCCACTGTACTCCAGACCAAGCAACAGAGTAAGACTCTGTCTCAAAAAAAAAAAAAGGGATCGGGATTATTTTGCAACATGTAAATACCAAAAGAATTAGTTGACAATGGTTGCATCTAAAGAATCCGGTGAATGAGGAGGGGGTAGCAAGGGACTACTGTATTTCATCCTAAAATTTGTAGAACTATTTGATTTTAAAAATTATCTACAGAAGTTACTTTCATAAGACAAAAATAAGTAATTATTTGTAGTAGTGTTCTCTTTCCTTCTATTTTTAGTACCCATCAGCAGCATACACAAAAGAGGCTTCTGAAGTCAGTATCACAAATAAGTTTTGGGTTTTTTTTTTTAATAGTTTTTGAGGTACAAGTGAGTTTTGGTTACATGGATGAATTGTATAGTGGTGAAGTTTGAGATTTTACTGTAACCATCACCTGAGTAGTGTACATTATACTCAATATGTAGTTTTCTGTCCTTCAACTACCTCCCATATTCCCCACTCCTGAGTCTCCAATGTCCATTATAACACTCTGTATGCCTTTGCATACCCATAAATTAGTTCCCACTTATAAGTGAGAACATACAGTATTTGGTTATCCATTCCTGAGTTACTTCACTTAGAATAATGGCCTCTAGGTCCACCCAAGTAACCGCAAAAGACACTATTTTGTTCTTTTTATGGCTAAGTAATATTCCATGGTATATATATACCACATTTTTTATCCACTCATTGGTTGATAGGCAATTAGGTTGGTTCCATGTCTTTGCAGTTGCAAATTGTGCTGTGATGAACATACACGTGTAGGTATCTTTCTGATACAATGGCTTCTTTTCCTTTGGGTAGAGGCCCAGGAGTAGGCTTACTGGATTGAATGGTAGATCTACTTTTAATTCTTTAAGAAATGTCTAAACTGTTTTCCATAGAAGTCGTACTAATTTACATTCCTACCAATGGTGTATGAGTTCCCTTTTCATCACATTCATGGCAACATTTATTGTTTTTTGACTTTTTAATAATGGCCATTCTGGTTGTGGTAAGATGGCATCTCATGGAAGTTTTAATTTACAGCAAATAAAAGATTTCAGTATGAAGATTTTGATTTGCAAGATGCATGTCTTTTCTTGACAGAAGAAAGGTCCCTTGAGTCTGAGGGGAAGGCACAGAAGGAAACTTGGCACTGGTGTGTTTTTGTTATTAAACAGCCTAGCAAGAGTATGAGGATGAACTAAATGAGCCTCTCTCCAAGAGGCCACGTGACAGTCTTCTGGCTGGGAGAAAAAAAGGAGTTGGATTGGTAATGAGACCCAGCACAAAACCAAAAACCCTGGTGGGGTTGAGGGAGCCAGTAGGCAGGAAGAAGGAATTCAGCAATAAGATACTGCCAGACGCACCTACGGTCTATACTAAGAAATTTGTGCAAGTTGAAGCAAAGCCTATAGACTGTCCATCACTTGCTCTATGATAAAGAGACATCTTAGCTTTCTAGTTGATGTCTGGTGAGTGCCTTCCATCAATGTCCTTGGATCAGCCAGAAGTGACATGAATAATTGTCCCATTATTTTTCTGAACTTTATGAACTGCCCCAAGGTGACACTCCTCCGGACAGTCAGAGGTCTCCTCAACTAGACAGTAGTGAATTATCCATATTACACCATTGCTGCCTTTGGAAAATAATTTTTCATAGCTTGTTTCAACCGTGTATACGTCAATCACACTTATCCCTCTGTCACAGGGTGTGCCGTCTACTTATACAATGGTCTGGTTCCTTTCTTATCTATATCTTTTACTGTACTATGAAATCCTGGATATCAGAATACATGGCTTACATCTCTATATTCCCAGAAATTACAAAGATTCTGACACAGGAGGTACTTAATACATTATCACATAATTAATAAATGCTTAGTATGTTCCCATCTAAAAATTGTCCCAAAATTTATACACTAAATGGTCTGATATTTATTTTTATACAAAAAAATAAATTAGCAAGGCTGGGCATGCTGGCTCACACCTGTAATCCCAGCATTTGGGGAGGCTGAAGCGGGTGGATCACTTGAGGTCAGGAGCTTGAGACCAGCCTGGGCAACATGGTGAAACCTTGTCTCTACTAAAAATACAAAACTTAGCCTGGCATGGTGGCACACGCCTGCAGTCCCAGCTACTTGGGAGGCTGAGGTGAGAGAATCACCTGAACCCTGGAGGCGCAGGCTGTAGTGAGTCAAGATCATGCCACTGCACTCCAGCCTGGGTGATAGAGCGAGACCCTGTCTCAAGTAAATAAATAAATAAATAAATAAATAAATAAAATGCATTAGCAGGAAATAAAACAAGAGCATATTAATTTAGCCTAAATGGCTATAACAAAATGATCTCAAAAACATTGAAATCAGTTTTCAAATTTAATATCTTCTCTTTAAGAGATGTGTACTACAATTATTGCTCAGAAGTTAGATGTAGGTTCAGATTTTGTCTTTGACACATGCTCTCAATGTGGCATTGAGTTAATTATTCTATTTTGTGTGATATTTACTCTTTTAAATATGGGTAAAATAATATCTACCGCATAGGATGATATATTAGTGAGATACTATATGTGAAGAACAGTGCAAAGATGAAATGTATATATGCAGTAGCAAAATGTGTTATATGAGATCTTATGATAATGCAGATGACTGAGGAACTTTGTGTTAACCAGCAACCTATGTCTTCAATATTTGTAAAATCATCCCTAATTATATGAAGAAATGGTTTATTATATACATATGATTCTATTATTGAAAACAAACTTTTTCATTGGAATTGAAACATTTTATATGCATTTCATTGGAATTGAATGTATTTTATATGTGTTGTTTCATTTAAACAAAAGCATTTAATAATTTCCTTTAAATTTAATACTGTTACTTTTTTATAGAAGAAACTTACAATATAATTAACACAAGAAAGCTTGGAAATAGAAATTATGCTTACCATCCCAAAGTCTAAGAAAAATAAAAGAAACATTCAAAGATAAAATTGGAAGAATAAAAATTTTAAAGCAACATTAAATATTCAGATCTGGTTTCAGTATTCAAAAACTAATGTCTTCTAGCCATTTTGTCCAAATGAGTTTGCGTATATAGAATATTAATTTACCCTCCAATTTAGTTCAAATGGGATTACAATAGACATAAAATGAAAGCAAGTATGCTAAATACATATTCAAAGCCAAAATGATTTAATAAAATATTATGAAATAACTGACTGCATAACCATCGACATCTACTAAAATAAATCCTCTCCACCAGCTATAAATACACAGCTATACAGGACAGTGTGCGTAGATTGTATCTTTAAAATGATTCTAATGTTTGAAAAAGGGAATTGACCCAATAGCATTATTAAAAGACTACACATTTTTTAGAGTATACAATACATATAAATTATGGATGTTGACTTTGTCAAGCTTAAAATTCTTCAATATCTCCAATGGTTAGACACCCATAACCAGTGTCATTCCCAGGCGGTGTTCCTAACAGCATAGGTAGTTCCTATGTTATGTTAGGCAGTTCCTAGCAGGATAATTTTAATTTTCCTTTTTACCTGCCTTCAGGCATAGAGCATCAAAAACCTTCAGGTTTCCAGGCCTTCCATTTGCTGGAAACTTCCTCTCAGATTAATTGCAGGTTTAACTCTGTGCCAGTCCCTGTAATAAGTTCTTCCTGTGCATTAGCCAAAATCATCTTCACAAAAAAGTATATGTCAAAGGGACAGAAAATTGAGGTTTAAATAACTTGCCCAATGTTCATACAGTTGCTAAATCATCGCACTCAGGCTTGTAGTCCAAATTCACAATCAGTAGACTTTGTGGTTGTCAAATCGTTTCTTAGTATTAGAACAAAAACTCATTCAGAAACTCAATATGTACAACAGATAAACTTGGGCCAAGCCTGTTTGGTTGGATTAAGGTAAGATGTTGATGATCTAAAGTTCCTCTTTTAGATGGCTCTCGCCCCTTCAGGAGGAGCTCAAAGGAGACTAGATTAAAAATCATTGCTCTCAATCCTTCCTTCACCTAAAATGTACCTTCTTGAACCAGTTCTTTCTCAGACGCATCAATTTGAAAACCATGATTTCTTCAATGAGATATGTAGCAAATGCCTCTTGGGCCTTTCACATTCCTCTTTAACCCACAGTTGTAGGACAGAGTCCAGACACCTGGCACTTCCAGGTTCCTACCACACACCAGAATCTTCTCCACTACTGAGGGAGTGCAAAAAATAAAAAATAAAAAAATAAAAAATAAACACCTGCCTGCAAGCAAAACCCAGAAGGAGCAAGGAGTTAGTGTACCTAGGGCAAACTTTAAGCAGTAGAAGACAGGATTGGATGGGCAAATGCTCTGTCCTGTTTCCCAGATAGACATATGGGGCAGGTGCCTGTGGCCTGAGGGAGCAATCTCCATAATGCACCCTATGCTAGCTTTTCCTCTTTGCCTTTCTACACTCTCCACTCCCCCACTCTTGAATCCTGGTATCACCTCACAAATAAACTGTCTCACCTAAGTCCTTGCCTCTAGCTCTGCTTTCAGGGGACTCAAATTGCATATGATGTGCCAGAGGCTATGGAGTGCCCTTAAAACCAAAGGCGTCTGTACCCTAACAGAAATATTAGGGAGAGAAGTAGCAGCTCTTTGGAGCCCCAACATCATTCTTAATATCCTTCCCATCTCTAGCCTTTTTATCTGCCTCACTAATTATACCACTGCTCCCCCAATGAGAAATTGCAGGTGGATTATAAACATAGAAATTTTCATTGATGGATAAATAGTATTTTATCATATCCACAAAATAAAAGTAATAGTACTATATTATGATATTGTTCTATTGTAACATAAGAAATCTGTAAAAATAAAACAAGAATATTCTTTTGCAATTCTAAGTATTCAATAGATACAGTGACGTTTGCAAAGTACTGCTTAGTCTAGAATCTAGAACTCTCTAAAGAAAGCAGAGAAATGGCCTGAATCCTTAAGTCAGCTTACCCCTCCTCAGGTCCAGGTTCCTCAGGCCACCAATGCCACAGGCTTCCACTTCCACCAATAATTTAGTAGAACCCCACTTGGTTAATATCTTATTTAATTTTATGAGATGGGTCATATAAATCAATAAATACAACTTATGCCAAATTCTAAATCAGTAGTAATAAAAAATACATATTCCTACAGAAATTAGTCAAAGTAAAATAAATTGGGTTGACAGGGTCAAGCAAAACTCCTGAAAGGAAATAAGACCACACACCTACAGCCATCTAATCTTCAACAAACCTGACAAAAACAAGCAATGGGAAAAGGGTTCCCTATTTAATAAATGGTAATGGGAGAACTGGCTAGCCATAAACAGAAAATTGAACCTGGACGCCTTCCTTATACCATATACAAAAGTTAACTCAAGATGGATTAAAGACTTAAATGTAAAACCCAAAACTACAAAAATCCTGGAAGAAAAACTAGGCAATACCATTCAGGACATAGACATGGGCAAAGATTTCATGACAAAAACACCAAAAGCAACTGCAACAAAGGCAAAAATTGGCAAATGGAATCTATTAAACTAAAGAGCTTCTGCACAGCAAAAGAAACTATCAGCAGAGTGAACAGACAACCTACAGAATGGGAGAAAATGTATGCAAACCATACATCTTACAAAAGTTTAATACCCAGCATCTTAAGGAACTTAAATTTACAAGAAACAAACAAATGATCCCATTAAAAAGCAGGCAAAGGAAATGAGCAGACCCTTCTCAAAAGAAAACATACATGAAGCCAACAAATATATTGAAAGAAAAAGAGATCAACATCGCTGATCACTAGAGAAGTGCAAATCAAAACCACAATGAAATACCATCTCATGCCAGTCAGAATGGCTTTTAATAAAAAGTCAAAAAACAACAGATGTTGGCAAGGATGAGGAGAAAAATAAAATGCTTTCACACTGCTGGTGGGAGTATAAATTAGTTCAATCATTGTGGAAAACAGTGTGGCTATTCCTCAAAGACCTAGAGGCAGAAATATCATTTGACCCAGCAATCATATAATTGGGTATATACCCTAAGGAATATAAATAATTCTCTTATAGATGCATGCACACATATATTCATTGCAGCACTATTCACAATAACAAACACATGGAATCAACCCAAATGCCCATCAATGATAGACTGGATAAAGAAAATGTGGTACATATACATCATGGATTACTATAAAATCATAAAAAGGAATTAGATCCTGTCCTTTCCAGAGACATGGATGGAGCTGGAAGCCATTATCCTCAGCAAACTCACTCAGCAATAGAAAACCAAACACCACATGTTCTCACTTAGAAGTGGGAGCTGAACAATGAGAACACATGGACACAGGGAGGGGAACAACACGCATTGGGGCTTACCAGGGTGGGGGAGGGGGAGGATCAGGATAAATAACTAATGCATGTAGGGCTTAATATCTAGGTGATGAGTTGATTGGTGCAGCAGATCACCATGGCACACATTTACCTATGTAATAAACCTGAATATCTAGATAAATAGTTAATGCATGTGGGCCTTAATACCTAGGTGGTGGGTTGATCAGTGCAGCAAACCATAATGGCACACGTTTGCCTATGTAATAAACCTGCACTTCCTGCACATATACCCTGAAACTTAAAAGTTCAAGAAAAGAATTGACTATATAAAAAAGTATATATGATTTGTTCAAAATCTAACTAATATTTAACTCTCTTTTACCTGCTTAGAAAATGAAAATAATTTGAAATATTTAGCTGAATTTAAAATACATATATATAAAACACTTTAAAAGATCTGAAATTATAAACAAAATTATTTTAAAGAAACTAATTTAAAGTAACAGTTCTGCTTTGATTGAATAAATGGAGAAATAAAGTGAATCTTTTTAAACCAAATAAGATCACATAAAAAGTCATTTCTTTGTATTCATTCTGTTTTGTGTAAAAAAATAGGAGTATCAATACATTTCCCTTATGTTATTCTACTTAGGAATAGTGTCATGAAGATCATTTTCATTTTTTGACATGCTCCATTTGGAGTCTTGTCTTATGACCACTTCTGAAAAATAGTATTTGTTTCAGACAGGAAGAAACAGAGGAGAGATGTCATTGAATGTGACAAGCTGGCCTTGAAGGTAACACCTGTGTTCTGTGCAACTATTTGGAGGACATTCCCATCAAGAATCCTCTTCTCACCTGCATCTCTAAAAACTTATTTTTTTAGCAATGTTCATAGGGTAATCCAAGTTAGGGTGACTAATTTACACTAAGTAAATTAAGAGTCTAAATAAGTCAAGCATGTCAAAGTTTTTAAAATAATGATAAATACTAATTGGCAAGAATATTTTATAAGCTCCAAGAAGGCAGAGACTATGCTTATTTCATTGAATAATATAGATCTAGATCTAGATATCAAATAGACAATAACTATTTGTTGAATTATTCAATTAAGTTATTTAACGTTGGGGAAAGAAGGATCAGTTACTTGTCTCCCTAACAAAAATTGTATAACTAAATCCACAGACTTTTGCTTAACAATTGTAGAATCAAACTAAGAGGATACACTGCTTGATGGGCCACTGAGCTGGGTTAGCTAAAGCATCCATTCCTGATACAGAGGTGCATGTGCAGGGTCAGAAAGCCTATGTGGCTATTAGGACTCTTCCCTTTCAGGGTGGAGATAAACAAAAAGGTTGAACTCCTCTTTTCTAGATGTTTGGCAAAACTACTCCCTATCTGTTAATAACATCCACCTTTAGCTGACATAGAGTACAACTGAATGATACTTCAGCTTTTTAAAATTATATTCATACTTCATTCATGCCTGCTTGATTCTACACCACAGTAAACCCAAGTCTCTCAGTGACATATTTAGAAACCCTTTCTTGGCGGCCGGGCGCGGTGGCTCAAGCCTGTAATCCCAGCACTTTGGGAGGCCGAGACGGGCGGATCACGAGGTCAGGAGATCGAGACCATCCTGGCGAACACAGTGAAACCCCGTCTCTACTAAAAATACAAAAAACTAGCCGGGCGAGGTGGCGGGCGCCTGTAGTCCCAGCTACTCGGGAGGCTGAGGCAGGAGAATGGCGTAAACCCGGAGGCGGAGCTTGCAGTGAGCTGAGATCCGGCCACTGCACTCCAGCCTGGGCGACAGAGCAAGACTCCGTCTCAACAAAAAAAAAAAAAAAAAAAAAAAAAAAGAAACCCTTTCTTGGCTAATCTCATCTATTATGCATTGCCCTTCATAGACTTATACTTCAGATTCTGGGAGCAGCTTACCATGCCCTTATTCTCCGTCACTACTGTGTTTGATGTTCTGTTAAGGCAACAGTTTTGAAGAAGCAATGACAAGTCAATGAGGTGAGATTTAGTCTTAACTTCTAGTTATATCATATGAAAATAAACTTCAAGGAAGTGTCTGTCGTTCTTAGTTCGTCCTTGGATTTTGGTTGCTTTGAATGCTGTTTAAAATGACTAGGCCAGCAGATGGGGCTTGTAAAACAGTTAATTGTACAGAGATACATTTGCCATGATATCTTTTATTATGTTTAGATGTGTATTATAAAATCACAATGAACAATCTTAGAATTTTGAAAATTTTAATAATTTTGACATGAACACATAAAGGCATGCTTAGTATATCCTTTATATGGAAGTAAGTATATCTAAATACAAATACATTTTTCCATTTGCTATTTATTCAACTGCTTTTCTATTTCTTTTCTCCTCTCTTTGCCTTCTTTTGGTAATATTCACCAACTGGTAATATCAAGCAATAGGTAAAAAAGAAATAAAAACGAGTTGAACAAAGTATAATTCTTGGGTTTCAGAAGCTATTTCCCAAGTTATACATTTGTTCTATTATCATGTTGATTTTTTATCATTTTTCTTACTGACAAAGCAATAAATGGCGATCTTCTATCCAATAAGTGTCTCTACAGTATAATAATTGGTATATTTTTCACAGTACTATAAAGCTTTTGAAATATCTGTGAAGCAATTTATAGATCTTACAATGACTAAAATTGCAGATTCAATTTCTATTTTAGCATACAATGCAAGTTCCTGCCATATTTGTATAATCTGTCCATTTTCTCTTGGATGAAATATACATCATGTGAGCCTTCTTAGTGACTCTAAATGGCTACACGGAGTCTTCTAGAGTGTCTATGCACAGTTTTGGACCAATCAAAGTGAATAAACAAAGTACAGACCTGAATTCCATAGCCAGAACACAGAAGCAATGATTTTCACCTAGAAAAATCACAGCAGTTGTTAAAGTCGTCTACCTCCACAGGAAAGAATCAGGATGACTTCTTTCTGCTTTTGCATAGCAACTTCTCCTATCAGTTTCACTGACATTAGCTGAAAAATGCCCCCAGACCAGCGATTCATGAACAGGGCTATTTCATGTTGCCACTTTACCATTGAAGAGAGTCTGCCAACATAAACTATTATTTCTTCTTTTTTAACTTTTAAGTTTGGGGTGGGGGTGGTACAAGTTCAGGTTTGCTACATAGGTAAACTTGTGTCATGAGGGATTGTTATAAGGGTTATTTCATCATCCAGGTACTAAACTGAGTAACCAGTAGTTATTTTTCCTGATCTTTTCCCTCATTCCACCCTCCACCCTCCAATAGGCACCAGTGTATGTTGTTCTTCTCTATGTGTCCATGTATTCTCATTGTTTAGTTACCACTTATAAGTTAGAACATGTGGTATTTGGTTTTCTGTTCCTGTGTTAGTTTGCTAAGGATAATGGCCTCCAGCTCCATTCATGTCCCTGCAAAGAACATGGTCTCGTTCTTTTTTTATGACTGCATAGTATTCCACAGTGTATACACACAACATTTTCCTTATCCAGTCTATCATTGATGAGCATTTAGGTTGATTCCATGTCTTTGCTATCACAAATAGTGCTGCAATGGACATACACATGCATGTTTTTATAATGTAATAAAGTATATTCCTTTGGCTGTATAATAATGGGATTACAGGGTCAAATAGTATTTAAGTCTTTGAGGAATAGCCACACTGTCTTCCACAATGGCTAAACAAATTTATAGTTCCACAAACAGTGTATAAGCATTCCTTCTTCTCCACAACCTCACCAGCATCTGTTATTTGCTGACTTTTTATTAGTAGCCATTCTGATTGGTGTGAGATGGAAACTTATTGTGGTTTTGATTGGTATTTCTCTAATGACCAGCAATGTTGAGCTTTTTTTATATATGTTTGTTGGACACATGTATGTCTTCTTTTGAAAAGTGCCTGTTCATATTCTTTGCCCACTTTTCAATGGGATTATTTGCTTTTTTTCTTGTCAATTTGTTTAAGTTCCTTATAGATGCTGGGTATTGAACTTTTGTCAGATGCATAGTTTGCAAACATTTTCTCCCATTCTGTAGGTAGTCTGTTTACTCTGCTGATATTTTCTTTTGCTGTGCAGAAGCTCTTTAGTTTAATTAGATTCCGTTTGTTAATTTTTGCTTTTGTTGCAATTGCTTTTGGTGTCTTTCTCATAAAATATTTGCCTGTGCCTATGTCCTGAATGGTATTGCTTAGGTTATCTTCCAGGGTTTTTATAATAAACTATTATTTCTAGCAATAGTGAAGCAGTAGTATTGGCATGTTTCTGAGATCATGCCACAGTCATGGTAATATCAACTGTGCTATTGGTGTGGAGGAAGATACCTGTTTTCCAAGTTGCTCTTGCCTCTGAGAATATTGCCCTGAAGGCTATATCAAAGCATAATTTATCTGAAAATTATAAGTATATGAAGGAAAATGAAAACACACAAGAAAGCCTATCATTTAAAATTGAAATTTATCTATTAAAATGATATTTCTGCCAGGCACGGTGGCTCACACCTGTAAACCCAGCCCTTTGGGAGGCTGAGGCGGGCAGATTGCTTGAGTTCAGGAGTTCCAGACAAGCCTGGACAACATAGTGAAAAGATCACTTGAGCCCAGGAGGCAGAGGTTTCAGTGAGCTGACATAGCACCACAGCACTCACACTCCAGCGTGAACAACAGAGTGAGACCCTGTCCCTAAAATAAAATAAAATAAAATAAAATAGGATGTTCCAGTCTACTATGATCCTCTCAGTACCATTATGATGCAGGCAACAGAGAATCAATTGAAAGCTAAAACTGCTTTTCAGACAGGTTACATAGGTAGAAGACATACACATGAATGCATACATTCATCTCACACATCTTTTAAAACAAAATATCTTCACACCCCATGTAGCTATTGCGACATTTATTTACTTTCTATTCACAGAAAATATCCCTCTTACAATTGATTATACTACTTATATCATTCTTCCTCCCATAGTCTCCTCTGTGCTCTCCATTCAGTATGTTTTTCCCTCCACTCCACTGAATAGCTCCTAAAGGGACATCAATACCTGCACTGTTAAATTCTATGAGTAATTCTGTAATCTTAGTTTACTTAATCTCTCAGCCACATTTGCTTCCTCTTTTCTCGGTATTTGTGCTCATTAAGGGATAAGAAAGATGATTCGTAGGGGCACCAGATGAAAATACCAATCTTCTAATTTATTTTATTTTAAAAATGAGAAACAAAATAAAGTTTACTAATATTTAATAAATCACTGGACACTGATGCTCTCACTTGACCCATAAGATACATGATAACAGTGTATACTCCAAGTACCTGGAGAGGGGAGTGTTGGTCCCACAACTCAAAGGGGTTGTAGACCCTGACTTACAACTTAGCTAAATGAATTGCAGTTTATCTGTGCATAGTTAATGGATTTATGAATTATATTTTCTACCTCAAACCAAAAATAAAATTAAAGGGGGGAAAATGGCTTTAAAACTGATTTCTACAATCCTCATGTAATAAAGTTTTGAATAAAACTTTTTTATATATACTTTAAGTTCTAGGATACATGTGCACAATGTGCAGGTTTGTTACATATGTATACATGTGACATGTTGGTGTGCTGCACCCATTAGTCTTTTATATTAGGCATATCTCCTAATGCTATCCTTACCCCCTACCCCCACCCCACCACAGACCCTGGTGTGTGATGTTCCCCCACCTGTGTCCAAGGGTTCTCATTGTTCAATTCCCACCTATGAGTGAGAACATGCAGTGTTTGGTTTTCTGTCTTGCAATAGTTTGCTCAGAATGATGGTTTCCAGCTGCATCCATGTCCCTACAAAGGACATGAACTCACCCTTTTTTATGGCTGCATAGTATTCCATGGCGTATATGTGCCACATTTTCTTAATCCAGTCTATCGTTGATGGACATTTGGGTTGGTTCCAAGTCTTTGCTGTTGTGAAGAGATGCCGCAATAAACATACATGTGCATGTGTCTTTATAGTAATATGATTTATAATCCTCTGGGCATATGCCCAGTAATGGGATGGCTGGGTCAAATGGTATTTCTAGTTCTAGATCCTTGAGGAATTGCGATGCTGTCTTCCACAATGGCTGAACTAGTTTACAGTCCTGCCAACAGAGTAAAAGTGTTCCTATTTCTCCACATCCTCTCCAGCACCTGTTGTTTCCTGACTTTTTAATGATTGCCATTTTAACTGGTGTCGAGATGGTATGTCATTGTGGTTTTGATTTGCATTTCTCTGATGACCAGTGATGATGAACATTTTTTCATGTGTCTGTTGGCTGCATAAATGTCTTCTTTTGAGAAGTGTTTGTTCATATCCTTCACCCAGTTTTTGATGGGGTTGTTTGATTTTTTCTTGTAAATGTATTGAAGTTCTTTGTAGATTCTGGATATTAGCCCTTTGTCAGATGGGTAGATTGTAAAAATTTTCTCCCCTTCTGTAGGTTGCCTGTTCACTCTGATGGTGGTTTCTTTGGCTGTGCAGAAACTCTTTAGTCTAAGTAGATCCCATTTGTCAATTTTGGCTTTTATTGCCATTGTTTTTGGTGTTTTAGTCATGAAGTCCTTGCCCATGCCTATGGCCTGAATGGTATTGCCTAGGTCTTCTTCTAGGGTTTTTAAGGTTTTAGGTCTAATATTTAAGGATTTAATCCATGTTGAATTAATCTTTGTACAAGGTGTAAGGAAGGGATCCTGTTTCAGCTTTCTACATATGGCTAGCCAGATTTCCCAGCACCATTTATTAAATAGAGAATCCTTTTCCCATTTCTTGTTTTTGTCAGGTTTGTCAAAGATCGGATGGTTGTAGATGTGTGGTATTATTTCTGAGGGCTCTGTTCAGTTCCATTGATCTATATCTCTGTTTTGGTACCAGTACCATGCTGTTTTGGTTACTGTAGCCTTGTAGTATAGTTTGAAGTCAGGTAGTGTGATGCCTCCAGCTTTGTTGTTGTGGCTTAGGATTGTCTTGGCAATGCGGGCTCTTATTTGGTTCCATATGAACTTTAAAGTAGTTTTTTCCAATTCTGTGAAGAAAGTCATTGGTAACTTAATGGTGATGGCATTGAACCTGTAAATTACCTTGGGCAGTATGGCCATTTTCACTATATCGATTCTTCCTATCCATGAGCATGGAATGTTCTTCCATTTGTTTGTGTCCTCTTTGATTTCACTGAGCAGTGGTTTGTAGTTCTCCTTGAAGAGGTCCTTCACATCCCTTGTAAGTTGAATTCCTAGGTATTTTATTCTCTTTGAAGCAGTTGTAAATGGGAGTTCACCCATGATTTGGCTCTCTGTTTGTCTGTAATTGTTGCATAGAAATGCCTGTGATTTGTGCACATTGATTTTGTATCCTGAGACTTTACTGAAGTTGCTTATCAGCTTAAGGAGATTTTGGGCTGAGACGATGGGGTTTTCCAAATATACAATCATGTCATCTGCAAACAGGGACAATTTGACTTCCTCTTTTCCTAATTGAATATTCTTTATTTCTTTATCTTGCCTGATTGCCCTGGCCAGAACGTCCAACGCTATGTTGAATAGGAGCGGTGAGAGAGGGCATCCCTGTCTTGTGCCAGATTTCAAAGGGAATTCTTCCAGTTTTTACCCATTAAGTACAATATTGGTTGTGGGTTTGTCATAAATAGCTCTTATTATTTTGACATATGTCCCATCAATACCTAGTTTATCGAGAGTTTTTAGCATGAAAGGCTGTTGAATTTTGTCAAAGGCCTTTTCTGCCTCTATTGAGATAATCATGTGGTTTTTTTCTTAGTTCTGTTTTTATGATGGATCACGTTTATTGATTTGCATATGTTGAACCAGCCTTGCATCCCAGGGATGAAGCCCACTTGATCATGGTGGATACACTTTTTGATGTGCTACTGGATTCGGTTTGCCAGTATTTTATTGAGCATTTTTGCATTCATGTTCCTCAGGGATATTGGTCTAAAATTCTCTTTTTTTATTGTGTCTCTGCCAGGCTTTGGTATCAGGATGATGTTGGCCTCATACAATGAGTTAGGGAAGATTCCCTCTTTTTCTATTGATTGGAATCATTTCAGAAGGAATGGTACAGCTCCTCTTTGCACCTCTGGTAGAATTCAGCTGTGAATCCATCTGGTCCTGGACTTTTTTTGGTGGGTAGGCTATTAATTATTGCCTCAATTTCAGAGCCTGTTATTGGTCTATTTAGGGATTCAACTTCTTCCTGGTTTAGTCTTGGGAGGGTGTATGTGTCCAGGAATTTATCCGTTTTTTCTAGATTTTCTAGTGTATTTGTATAGAGGTGTTTATAGTATTCTCTGTTGGTAGTTTTTATTTCTGTGGGATAGGTGGTGATATCCCCTTTATCATTTTTTATTGTGTCTATTTGATTCTTCTCTCTTTTCTTCTTTATTAGTCTTGTTAGCAGGCTATCAATTTTGTTGAACTTTTCAAAAAACCAGCTCCTGGATTCATTCATTTTTTGAAGGGTTTTATGTGTCTCTATCTCCTTCAGTTCTGCTCTGACCTTAGTTATTTCTTGCCTTCTGCTAGCTTTTGAATGTGTTTGTTCTTTCTTCCTTAGATCTTTTATTTGTGATGTTAGGGTGTCAATTTTAGATCTTTCCTGCTTTCTCTTGTGGGCACTTCATGCTATAAATTCCCCTCTACACACTGCTTTAAATGTGTCCCAGAGATTCTCGTATGTTGTGTCTTTGTTCTCATTGGTTTCAAAGAACATCTTTATTTCTGCCTTCATTTCGTTATGTACCCAGTAGTCATTCAGGAGCAGGTTGTTCAGTTTCCATGTAGTTGAATGGTTTTGTGTGAGTTTCTTAACCCTGAGTTCTAGCTTGATTGCACTGTGGTCTGAGAGACAGTTTGTTATAATTTCTATTGTATTAAATTTGCTGAGGAATGCTTTACTTCCAACTATGTGGTCAATTTTGGAATAAGTGTAATGTGTTGCTGAGAAGAATGTATATTCTGTTGATTTGGGGTGGAGAGTTCTGTAGATGTCTGTTAGGTCTGCTTGATGCAGAACTGAGTTCAATTCCTGGATATCCTTGTTAACTTTCTGTCTCATTGATCTATCTAATGTTGACAGTGGGGTGTTAAAGTTCCCCATTATTATTGTGTGGAGTCTAAGTCTCTTTGTAGGTCTCTAAGGACTTGCTTTATGAATCTGGGTGCTCCTGTATTGGGTGCCTATATATTTAGGATAGTTAGCTCTTCTTGTTGAATTGATCCCTTTGTCATTATGTAATGGCCTTCTTTGTCTCTTTCTATCTTTGTTGGTGTAAAGTCTGTTTTATCAGAGACTAGGATTGCAACTCCTGCCTTTTTTTTTCCATTTGCTTGGCAGATCTTCCTCCATCCCTTTATTTTGAACCTGTGTGTGCATATGAAATGGGTCTCCTGAATACAGCACACTGATGGGTCTTGACTCTTTATCCAATTTGCCAGTCTGTGTCTTTTAATTGGAGCATTTAGCCCGTTTATATTTAGGGTTAATATAGGTATGTGTGAATTTGATCCTGTCATTATGATGTTAGCTGGTTATTTTGCTCATTAGCTGATGCAGTTTCTTCCTAGCATCAATGGTCTTTATAATTTGGCATGTTTTTGCAGTGGCTGGCACCATTTGTTCCTTTCCATGTGTAGTGCTTCCTTCAGGAGTTCTTGTAAGGCAGGCCTGGTGGTGACAAAATCTCTCAGCATTTGCTTCTCTGTAAAGGATTTTATTTCTCCTTCACTTATGAAACTTAGTTTGGTTGGATATGAAATTCTGTGATGAAAATTCTTTTCTTTAAGAAATTTGAATTTGGCCCCCACTCTCTTCTGGCTTGTAGAGTTTCTGCTGAAAGATCCATTGTTAGTCTGATGGGCTTCCCTTTGTAGGTAACCCAACCTTTCTCTCTGGCTGCCCTTAACATTTTTCCCTTCATTTCAACTTTGGTGAATCTGAAAATTATTGTCTTGGAGTTGCTCTTCTCAAGGAGTATAATTGTAGCATTCTCTGTATTCTTGAATTTGAATGTTGGCCTGCCTTGCTAGGTTGGGGAAGTTCTCCTGGATAATATCCTGCATAGTCTTTTCCAACTTGTTTCCATTCTCCCCGTCACTTTCAGGTACACCAATCAGATATAGATTTGGTTTCTTCACATAGTCCTATATTTCTTGGAGGCTTTGTTTGTTTGTTTTTACTCTTTTTTCTCTAAACTTCTCTTCTCACTTCATTTCATTCATTTGATCTTCAATCACTGATACCCTTTCTTCCACTTGATTGAATCAGGTACTGAAGCTTGTGCATTTGTCACATAGTTCTTGTGCCATGGTTTTCAGCTCCATCAGGTCATTTAAGGTCTTCTCTATGCTGTTTATTGTAGTTTGCCATTCGTCTAATCTTTTTTCAAGGTTTTTAGCTTGTTTGTATTGGGTTCGAACACCCTCCTTTAGCTTGGAGAAATTTGTTATTACCTGTCGTCTGAAGCCTTCTTCTCTTAACTTGTCAAAGTCATTCTCCATCCAGCTTTGTTCCGTTGCTGGTGAGGAGCTGCATTCCTTTGGAGTAGAAGAGGTACTCTGATTTTTAGAATTTTCAGCTTTTCTGCTCTGATTCCTCCCCATCTTTGTGGTTTTATCTACCTTTGGTCTTTGATGATGGTGACATACAGATGGGGTTTTGCTGTGGATGTCCTTTCTGTTTGCTAGTTTGCCTTCTAACAGTCAGCACCCTCAGCTGCAGGTCTGTTGGAGTTTGCTGGAGGTCCACTCCAGACCCTGTTTGCCTGGGTATCACCAGTGGAGGCTGCAGAAGAGTGAATATTGCAGAATGGCAAATGTTTCTGCCTAATCCTTTCTCTGGAAGTTTCATCTCAGAGGGGCACCCAGCTGTATGAGGTGTCAGTTGGCCCCTACTAGGAGATGTCTCCTAGTTAGGCCACTCGGGGGTCACGGATCCACTTGGGGAAGCAGTCTGTCTATTCTCAGATCTCAAACTCTGTGCTGAGAGAACCACTACTCTCTTCAAAGCTGTCAGACAGGGACGTTTAAGTCTGCAGTAGTTTCTTCTGCCTTTTTTTTTTTTTTAGCTATGCCCTGAACCCAGAGGTGGAGTCTACAGAGGCAGGCAGGCCTCCTTGAGGTGCAGTGGGCTCCACCCAGTTCGAGCTTCCCAGCTGCTTGGTTTACGTCCTCAAGCCTCAGCAATGGTGGATGCCCCTCCCCCAGCCTCACTGCCGCCTTGCAGTTCAATCTCAGACTGCTGTACTAGCAGTGAGCGAGGCTCCGTGGGGGTGAGACCCTCCAAGCCAGGTACAAGATATAATCTCCTGGTGTGCCTTTTGCTAAGACCATTGGAAAAGCACAGTATCAGAGTGGGAGTGTCCTGATTTTTCAGGTACTGTCTGTCACAGCTTCCCTTGGCTAGGAAGGGGAATTTCCCAACCCCTTGCACTTCCCAGGTGAGGCAATGCCACGCCCTGCTTCTCCTCACACTCCATGGCCTGTACCCACTGTCCGACAAGCCCCAGTGAGATAAACCTGGTACCTCACTGGAGATGCAGAAATCACCTATCTTCTGCGTCACTCACACTGGAATTTGTAGACTGGAGCTGTTCCTATTTGGCCATCTTGGAACCGGACATCTGAATAAAACTTTTATTTTGTTCAAAAATGAAAGACTTCGGCGATCTATCCGCAAGGCAGCAGCGAGGCTGGGGGAGGGGCGCCCGCCATTGCTGAGGCTTAAGTAGGTAAACAAAGCCGCTGGGAAGCTCGAACTGGGTGGAGCTCACAGCAGCTCAAGGAAGCCTGCCTGTCTCTGTAGACTCTACCTCTGCGGACAGCGCACAGCTGCAGTCCAACAGGGGAAAGAGCCGGGGGCCGGTGCAGACGCGAACGACTCTGTCTGACAGCTTTGGGGAGAGCCGTGGATCTCCTAACGCGGAGGTTGAGATCTGAGAACGGACAGACTGCCTGCTCAGGTGGGTCCCTGACCCCTAAGTAGCCTAGATGGGAGACATCCCCCACTAGGGGCAGTCTGACACCCCACACCTCACAGGGTGGAGTCACTCCTGAGAGGAAACCTCCAAAGAAAGAATCAGACAGGTACACTCGCTGTTCAGCAATATTCTATCTTCGGCAACCTCTGCTGCTGACCCAGGCAAACAGGGTCTGGAGTGGACCTCAAGCAATCTCCAACAGACCAACAGACAGTCCTTCTGACTGTCAGACGGAAACTATCAAACAGGAAGGACACCTATACCAAAACCCCATCAGTACGTCACCATCATCAAAGACCAGAGACAGATAAAACCACAAAGATGGGGAAGAAGCAGGGCAGAAAAGCTGGAAATTCAAAAAATAAGAGCGCATCTCCCCCTGCAAAGGAGCGCAGCCCATCGCCAGCAACGGATCAAAGCTGGTCAGAGAATGACTTTGACGAGATGAGAGAAGAAGGCTTCAGTCCATCAAACCTCTCAGAGCTAAAGAAGGAATTACGTACCCAGCGCAAAGAAACTAAAAATCTTGAAAAAAAAGTGGAATTGACAGCTAGACTAATTAATGCAGAGAAGATCATAAACGAAATGACAGAGATGAAAACCATGACACGAGAAATACGTGACAAATGCACAAGCTTCAGTAACCGACTCGATCAACTGGAAGAAAGAGTATCAGCGATGAGGATCAAATGAATGAAATGAAGCGAGAAGAGAAACCAAAAGAAAAAAGAAGAAAAAGAAATGAACAAAGCCTGCAAGAAGTATGGGATTATGTAAAAAGACCAAATCTACGTCTGATTGGGGTGCCTGAAAGTGAGGGGGAAAATGGAACCAAGTTGGAAAACACTCTTCAGGATATCATCCAGGAGAACTTCCCCAACCTAGTAGGGCAGGCCAACATTCAAATTCAGGAAATACAGAGAACGCCACAAAGATACTCCTCCAGAAGAGCAACTCCAAGACACATAATTGCCAGATTCACCAAAGTTGAAATGAAGGAAAAAATCTTAAGGGCAGAGCAGAGAGAAAGGTCGGGTTACCACAAAGGGAAGCCCATCAGAATAACAGCAGATCTCTCGGCAGAAACTCTACAAGCCAGAAGAGAGTGGGGGCCAATATTCAACGTTCTTAAAGAAAAGAATTTTAAACCCAGAATTTCATATCCAGCCAAACTAAGCTTCATCAGTGAAGGAGAAATAAAATCCTTTACAGATAAGCAAATGCTTAGAGATTTTGTCACCACCAGGCCTGCCTTACAAGAGACCCTGAAGGAAGCCCTAAACATGGAAAGGAGCAACCGGTACCAGCCATTGCAAAAACATGCCAAAATGTAAAGACCATCGAGGCTAGGAAGAAACTGCATCAACTAATGAGCAAAATAACCAGTTAATATCATAATGACACGATCAAGTTCACACATAACAATATTAACCTTAAATGTCAATGGACTAAATGCTCCAATTAAAAGACACAGACTGGCAAACTGGATAGAGAGTCAAGACCCATCAGTCTGCTGTATTCAGGAGACCCATCTCACATGCAGAGACATACATAGGCTCAAAATAAAGGGATGGAGGAAGATCTACCAAGCAAATGGAGAACAAAAAAAAGCAGGGGTTGCAATCCTAGTCTCTGATAAAACAGACTTTAAACCATCAAAGATCAAAAGAGACAAAGAAGGCCACTACATAATGGTAAAGGGATCAATTCAACAGGAAGAGCTAACTCTCCTAAATATCTATGCACCCAATACAGGAGCAACCAGATTCATAAAGCAAGTCCTTAGAGACCTACAAAGAGACTTAGACTCCCATACAATAATAATGGGAGACTTCAACACTCCACTGTCAACATTAGACAGATCAACGAGACAGAAAGTTAACAAGGATATCCAGGAATTGAACTCATCTCTGCACCAAGCGGACCTAATAGACATCTATAGAACTCTCCACCCCAAATCAACAGAATATACATTCTTCTCAGCACCACATCGCACTTATTCCAAAATTGACCACATAATTGGAAGTAAAGCACTCCTCAGCAAATGTACAAGAACAGAAATTATAACAAACTGTCTCTCAGACCACAGTGCAATCAAACTAGAACTCAGGACTAAGAAACTCAATCAAAACGCTCAACTACATGGAAACTGAACAACCTGCTCCTGAATGACTACTGGGTACATAACGAAATGAAAGCAGAAATAAGATGTTCTTTGAAACCAATGAGAACAAAGATACAACATACCAGAATCTCTGGGACACATTTAAAGCAGTGTGTAGAGGGAAATTTATAGCACTAAATGCCCACAAGAGAAAGCAGGAGAGATCTAAAATTGACACTCTAACATCACAATTAAAAGAACTAGAGAGGCAAGAGCAAACACATTCAAAAGCTAGCAGAAGGCAAGAAATAACTAAGATCAGAGCAGAACTGAAGGAGATAGAGACACAAAAAACCCTCCAAAAAATCAATGAATCCAGGAGTTGGTTTTTTGAAAAGATCAACAAAATTGACAGACCGCTAGCTAGACTAATAAAGAAGAAAAGAGAGAGGAATCAAATAGACGCAATAAAAAATGATAAAGGGGATATCACCACCGACCCCACAGAAATACAAACAACCATCAGAGAATACTATAAATGCCTCTATGCAAATCAACTAGAAAATCTAGAAGAAATGGATAATTTCCTGGACACTTACACTCTCCCAAGACTAAACCAGGAAGAAGTTGAATCCCTGAATAGACCAATAGCAGGCTCTGAAATTGAGGCAACAATTAATAGCCTACCCACCAAAAAAAGTCCAGGACCAGATGGATTCACAGCTGAATTCTACCAGAGGTACAAGGAGGAGCTGGTACCATTCCTTCTGAAACTATTTCAATCAATAGAAAAAGAGGGAATCCTCCCTAACTCTTTTTATGAGGCCAACATCATCCTGATACCAAAGCCTGGCAGAGACACAACAAAAAAAGAGAATTTTAGACCAATATCCCTGATGTACATCGATGCAAAAATCCTCAATAAAATACTGGCAAACCAGATTCAGCAGCACATCAAAAAGCTTATCCACCATGATCAAGTGGGCTTCATCCCTGGGATGCAAGGCTGGTTCAACATTCGCAAATCAATAAACGTAATCCAGCATATAAACAGAACCAAGGACAAGAACCACATGATTATCTCAATAGATGCAGAAAAGGCTTTTGACAAAATTCAACAGCCCTTTATGCTAAAAACGCTCAATGAATTCGGTATTGATGGAATGTACCTCAAAATAATAAGAGCTATTTATGACAAACCCACAGCTAATATCATACTGAATGGGCAAAAACTGGAAAAATTCCCTTTGAAAACTGGCACAAGACAGGGATGCCCTCTCTCACCACTCCTATTCAACATAGTGTTGGAAGTTCTGGCTAGGGCAATCAGGCAAGAGAAAGAAATCAAGGGTATCCAGTTAGGAAAAGAAGAAGTCAAATTGTCCCTGTTTGCAGATGACATGATTGTATATTTAGAAAACCCCATCGTCTCAGCCCAAAATCTCCTTAAGCTGATAAGCAACTTCAGCAAAGTCTCAGGATACAAAATTAATGTGCAAAAATCACAAGCATTCTTATACACCAGTAACAGACAAGCAGAGAGCCAAATCAGGAATCAACTTCCATTCACAATTGCTTCAAAGAGAATCAAATACCTAGGAATCCAGCTTACAAGGGATGTAAAGGACCTCTTCAAGGAGAACTACAAACCACTGCTCAGTGAAATCAAAGAGGACACAAACAAATGGAAGAACATACCATGCTCATGGATAGGAAGAATCAATATCGTGAAAATGGCCATACTGCCCAAGGTGATTTATAGATTCAATGCCATCCCCATCAAGCTACCAATGACTTTCTTCACAGAATGGGAAAAAACGGCTTTAAAGTTCATATGGAACCAAAAAAGAACCCGTATTGCCAAGACAATCCTAAGTCAAAAGGACAAAGCTGGAGGCGTCACGCTACCTGACTTCAAACTATACTACAAGGCTACAGTAACCAAAACAGCATGGTACTGGTACCAAAACAGAGATATAGACCAATGGAACAGAACAGAGTCCTCAGAAATAATACCACACATCTACAGCCATCTGATCTTTGACAAACATGACAAAAACAAGAAATGGGGAAAGGATTCCCTATTTAATAAATGGTGCTGGGAAAATTGGCTAGCCATAAGTAGAAAGCTGAAACTGGATCCTTTCCTTACCCCTTATACGCAAATTAATTCAAGATGGATTAGAGACTTAAATGTTAGACCTAATACCATAAAAACCCTAGAAGAAAATCTAGGTAGTACCATTCAGGACATAGGCATGGGCAAGGACTTCATGTCTAAAACACCAAAAGCAACGGCAGCAAAAGCCAAAATTGACACATGGGATCTAATTAAACTAAAGAGCTTTTGCACAGCTAAAGAAACTACCATCAGAGTGAACAGGCAACCTACAGAATGGGAGAAAATTTTTGCAACCTACTCATCTGACAAAGGGCTAATATCCGGAATCTACAAAGAACTCAAACAAATATACAAGAAAAAAACAAACAACCCCATCAAAAAGTGGGGAAAGGATATGGACAGACATTTCTCAAAAGAAGACATCCATACAGCCAACAGACACATGAAAAAATGCTCATCATCACTGGCCATCAGAGAAATGCAAATCAAAACCACAATGAGATACCATCTCACACCAGTTAGAATCGCAATCATTAAGAAGTCAGGAAACAACAGGTGTTGGAGAGGATGTGGAGAAATAGGAACACTTTTACACTGTTGGTGGGATTGTAAACTAGTTCAACCATTATGGAAAACAGTATGGCGATTCCTCAAGGATCTAGAACTAGATGTACCATATGACCCAGCCATCCCACTACTGGTATATACCCAAAGGATTATAAATTACTCTACTACAAAGACACATGCACACGTATGTTTATTGCGGCACTATTCACAATAGCAAAGACTTGGAATCAACCCAAATGTCCATCTGTGACAGACTGGATTAAGAAAATGTGGCACATATACACCATGGAATACTATGCAGCCATAAAAAAGGATGAGTTTGCGTCCTTTGTAGGACATGGATGCAGCTGGAAAAACCATCATTCTTAGCAAACTATCACAAGAACAGAAAACCAAACACCGCATGTTCTCACTCATAGGTGGGAACTGAACAATGAGATCACTTGGACTCAGGAAGGGGAACATCACACACTGGGGCCTATCATGGGGAGGGGGGAGGAGGGAGGGATTGCATTGGGGAGTTATACATGATATAAACGTCATGCACATGTACCCTAGAACTTAAAGTATAATTAAAAAAAAAAAAAAAAATGAATGACTTGACCCCAAAGTTGAGAACAGGCTGTTATCAAATACTTCACATTCTAAATAGTTCTGACAACAATTAGGGCTATGTGCCAGTCCACGGATTAGTAAGAATCAGCAAAACCAAACTTACTTCCATCAGAGAATCTTGTCTATACATATTTTTAACAGACTTTATTTTTAGAGAAGTTTTAAGTTCACAACAAAATTGAGCAGAAGGTAAAGATATATCCCATATGCCCCTTGTCTTCACACATGCATTGACTTAGACTCCCCCGTAATCAACACTCCCACCAGAGTGGTCCATTGGCTACAAGTGATGAACCTACCTTGACACATTATTGTTACCCCAAAACAATAGTTTACATTAAGGTTCACTTGGTGTTCTCCATCCTGAGTGATTGTACAAGCTTATAAAGACATGTACCCACCATTATAATGTCATACATAATAGTTTCACTGCCCTGAAAATCCTCTGTGCTTTACCTATACATCCCTTTCTCCCTTCAACCCCTGGCAACTACTGATCCTCCCTTCAACCCCTGGCAACTACTGATCATAGTTTTGCCTTTTCCAGATTGTCATATAGTTGGAATCATACAATATGTAGCCTTTTCATACTGGCTTCTTTTCCTTAGTAATATGATTTAAGTTTCCTTTATGTCTTTCCATGGCTTGGTAGTTTCTGTCTTCTTAGCACTAAAAAAGGACATCTTGGTTGCTTCCTACTTTTGTCAATTATGAATAAAGCTACTATAAACATCCATGTGCAAGTTTTTCTATAGATATAAGTTTTCATCTCCTTTGGGTAAATATCAAGGAGCATGATTGCTGGGCCTTATGCTAAGAATATGTTTAGTTTTATAAGAAACTGCCAAACTGCTAGTCTCCAAAAGTGACTGTACCAGGTTGTTGCATTCCCATCACCAATGAATAAGAGTTCTTGTTGTCCCACATCCTTGCTAGCATTTAGTGTTGTTGGTGTTCTGAATTTTGACAATTCTAATAAATGTATGGTGGTATCTACTTGTTGTTTTAATTTGCATTTCCTTGACAACAAATTATCTGGAGCATCTTTTCATATGTTATTTGCCATCTGTATATCTTTTTTGGTGAGATGTTTGTTAAGAACTTCATTTTTTAAATGGATTGTTTGTTTTTCTTACTGTTAAGCTTTGAGTTCTTTGTACATTTTGAATAAGAGTCCTTTAACATATATGTTTTCTGCAAATATTTTGTCTCAGTCTGCAGCTCATGTTTTCATTATCTTTTTCTAATTTTTACTTTTTATTTTTATGAGTACATAGTAGTTATATACACTTATGGGGAACATGAACTATTTTGATACAAGGACCTAATGTGTAATAATCACATCAAGGTAAATGGTGTATACATCACCTCAAGCATTTTTCATTTATTTGTGTTACAAACATTCCAATGATACTCTTTCAGTTATTTATAAATTTACAGTAAATTATTGTTGACTGTAATCACCCTGTTGTTTTATCAAATACTATATTTTCTTCATTCTGTCTAACTATATTTTTGCACCTGTTAATCATCCCCCACTTCCCCACCCCACTACCCTTCCAATCATCTGGTAACCATCATTCTCCTCTATCTCCATGAGTTCATTTTCAATTTTGCTCCCACAAATGAGTGAGAACAGTGATGTGTGTCTTTCAGTGCCTGGCTTATTTCACTTAACATAGTGACTTCCAGTTCCATCCATGTCATTGCAAATGAAAAGATGTCATTCTTTTTATGACTGAATAGTACTCCACTGTGTATATATACCACATTTTCTTTATCCATTTATTCCTTGATGGACACTTTGGTTGATTCCAAATCTTGACTTTGTGAATAGTGCTGCAGTAAACATGGGAGTGGAACTATCTCTTTAATATATGTATTTCTGTTATTTTGGGTATATACCTAGAAATAGGTTTGCTGGTGTTGCAGGAAGTCAGGGACCATGAATGGAGGGACCAGCTGGAGCTGCCACAGAGGAACATACATTGTGAAGATTTCATTTTAATATGGACATTTATCAGTTTCCAAATAATACTTTTATAATTTCTTACTCCTGTCTTTACTTTAATATCTTAATCCTGTTATCTTTGTAAGCTGAGGATGTACGTCACCTCAGGACCACTGTGATAATCGTGTTAACTGTACAAACTGATTGTAAAACATTTGTGTTTGAACAATATGAAATCAGTGCACCTTGAAAAAGAACAGAATAACAGTGATTTTTAGGGAACAAGGCAAGACAACCATAAGGTCTGACTGCCTGAGGGGTCAGGCAAAAAGAGCCATATTTTTGTCTTGCAGAGAGGCTATAAATGGAAGTGCAAGTAGGAGAGATGTCACTAAATTCTTTTCCCAGCAAATAATATTAATATTAATACCCTGGGAAAGGAATGAATTCCTGGGGGGAGGTCTATAAATGACCGTTCTGGGAATGTCTGTCTTATGCAGTTGAGATAAGGACTGAGATACACTCTGGTCTCCTGCAGTACCCTCAGGCTTAGTAGGGTGGGGAAAAACGCCACCCTGGTAAATTTGTGGTCAGACTGGTTCTCTGCTCTCGAACCCTATTTTCTGTTGTTTAAGATGTTTATCAAGACAATACGTGCACTGCTGAATATACACTCTTATCAGTGGTTCTGCTTTTGCCCTTTGCCTTGTGATCTTTGTTGGACCCTTATCAGTAGTTCTGCTTCTGCCCTTTGTCCTGTTCCCTCAGGAGCATGTGATATTTGTTAGACCCTTATTAGAAGTTCTGCTTTTTGCCCTTTGAAGCATGTGATCTTTGTACCTACTCCTTGTTCTTATACCCCCTTCCCTTTTGAAACCCTTAAAAAAATCTGCTGGTCTGAGACTCAGGTGGGTATCACAGTCCTACCAATATGTGATGTCACCCTCAGCAGCCCAGCTGTAAAATTCCTCTCTTTATACCATCTCTCTTTATTTCTCAGTCAGCTGACACTTATGGAAAATAGAAAGAACCTATGTTGAAATATTGGGGGCAGGTTCCACCAATATGCTGGATCATATGGTAGTTCTATTTTTAAGTTTTTGAGGAACCTCCATAGTATTCTTTATAGTGGTTGTACTAGCTTACATTCTTACCAACAGTGAACAAAAGTTACCCTTTCTAGCCATCCTCACCTGCATTTGTTGTTGACTTTCTTTTTGATAGAAGACATTTTAACTGGGTGTATTAGTCCATTTTAACACTGCTCATGAAGACATAACCTAGACTGGGAAGAGAAAGAGATTTAAAGGACTTAACAGTTCCACATGGCTAAGGAGGCCTCAAAATTATGGTGGAAGTCAAAAAGCACTTCGTATATGGCAGTGGCAAGAGGGAGAATGAGAGAAAAGTAAAAGTGGAAACCCCTTATAGATCTCATGAGACTTACTCAATACCATGAGAACAGTATGGGGGAAATTGCCCCCATGATTCAATTATCTTCTACTGGGTCCCTCCCACAACATGTGGAAATTATGGGATTATAATTCAAGATCAGATTTGGGTGGGGACACAGACCCAAACCATATCACTGGGTGAGATGATACTTCATTGTAGTTTTGGTTTCTGTTTCTCTGATTATCAATGATACTGAGCATCTTTTCATATACCTGTTGGCCATTTGTATGTCTTCTTTTGAGAACTGTCATTCACAACTTTTGCCCATCTTTCAATCAATTTTTCTTCCTATTGAGCTGTTTGACTTCCTTATATAGTCTGTTTATTAACCCCTTTTTAGATGGTTAGTTTGCATATATTTTCTTCCATCTGTAGGTTGTCTCTTCACTTTGTTGATTGTTCCGTTTGCTGGGCAGAAGCTTTTTAACTTGTGATCCCATTTTGCTTTGGTTGCCTGTGCTTTTGGGGTATTACTCAAAAAATCTACCCAGACTAATGTTCTGGAAAAAGTTTTCTTGGGATCTGGGAGTGCTTTTTTGGAGAAGGCAAGAAAAGCCACAATGGCAACACTTAGGAACAAGACTTCTCCCTCCTCACCCTAGTTTTTCCTCAGGAGAAGGACAACAGCTCAAGATCTAGCACGGCAGAAGACTGGGTTTAGCCAGAAGCAGCCATGGTGGGGAAGGTGAAGCACTTTGTTTCTCAGCAAGGAACTCTCTGAAGGTAGCAGTGGCTCCCAGGGCTCTGCTGGGCACAGTACACCACCACTTTGGCATCAGTCACATGGTAAGCTGGAGAGTGGATCAGCAAAGCTGATGCCCTGCCAAGAGACCAAGGCTGGACCTGCCCAGGAGGAGACAGGAAAGCCCTGACTCAACAATGGAAACTAAAGAAGTTCACAGCTACCTCTGTTACTCATCACTACTGGGATATCTGGGGACAGGCTGTCTGTTCTTGGGAGAGGAGGTTACCAGGGTTCAGAGGGCTACCTGATGGTGACAGAGCATGTTAAGTCACAGGGAAGGGCCAGGATCCAGGCCTCTGCTGTAGCAGCATCCAGAAGAGGTGGAGCCACAAGGTCACAATACACACAGAGACAGAGCACAGCCCTAGGAAACAGAACAGCTCAGAGTAGTCAGCTCCTTAGCTTCTTCTCTGTGAAGCTGAGTGTGTGCCCCTCTCCCCTTTTGCAATCACCTCACGATGTCTCCACCCAACCTCACATGCCGGTGGGGCTAAATGAGGGTAACAGAAGATGAAGCCTGCTCTGTGGTGGGGCGGCTTATCTGAAATGCATGTCTACAAGGGGGAAACTTGAGGCAATTGTATCTTAAGAGGTTACAGGATGGGGTCCTTATCTAACATCTGGGATATGATCCATTAACTAATATGCACAAATTAGATAGTTACATGTTGGCAATATTTATGTTGGCAATTTTAACTACTAATTATAGCTCTCTAATTAAATATACTAATGACCATTACTTGTTTGCTGCATTTTATTTCTTGAGTATTTAGGCAGTCTCAAACTGAACTTCAATGTGCTGACAACCTTAAACTGAGGAAGCTACTGTAAGGAATACAAAAAAATTATTACAGTCCATCTAGTTTGGGTTTCTCAAAGTGTTTTCTACTAAGGAGCTGCATTTGAAATATCTAAGATGGCTGATAAAATTATAGATTTCCAAGTTATACTTTAGACCTGTTAAATCAAAATCGCTTTGGATAGAGCCTAGAAATCTGCATTTTAATATTTTTTCTAGATTATTCTTACATACACTAAATATACACTAAAGTTTGAAAAACACCACTTTAGTACTGTGATCTCCAAAGTAGTGGATACTTTCAGGTATTTATAATAATCCACTGTGATTTTAATTTCTTAATTATGTTTTTCTTGTCTAAAAACAAAACTAAAAAGATAACTTGAGTCATACTTAATATATGGGTTGATCCACGTACCCTGCTGTGAAGTAACCTGGGGGGCTAAATTTTATATCAGAGAGAGAGTTTGATGATTTTTGTCCTCCCAAATTCATTAACTGACAGGCTTTGTGATCTATTATAGTCACTTGCTTTGGAATATCATAATGTTATTATGTTTATAAAAATAAAAATATTAAATAGTAGGATATTTACAATATTCTGTAATGATAAAAGAAGTAACCAGAAAATTCTTTCTACCACAACAGGTTCACTAGTTAGCGCAAGCCAAGTACTTAAGATTTATCAACTTAAATAAGTGTAAAGCATCATTCTTTTCTCAAAAAACAAAGTTCCAAAATCACTCATCTTTAATGGATAAAGTAATCTCTATCAAGCAAATTTTTTGACAAAGTAAACATATTTAATAAGTCTCTTCACAGTCAAGCTGATGTTTTAACAAGTAAGAGACTAATTCTTTTTCAAAATAAAATAGAACATTTAGAAAATGAATGCTTCTGAATGCTTACATTCTTAGATGATATTCTTTTCTGTTTTTTTTTTTTAATACACTGTCTCACTCTGTAGCCCAGACTGGAGTGCAATGGTACAATCTCGTCTCACTGCAGCCCCCGCCTCCTAGGTTCAAGCAATTCTCTGGCCTCAGCCTTCTAAGTAGCCGGGATTACAGGCATGTGCCACCACACTTGGCTAATTTTTGTATTTTTAGTAGAGATGGGGTTTCACCATGTGGCCCAGGCTGATCTTGAACTCCTGACCTCAGGTGATCATCCTGCTTTGGCCTCCCAAAGTTCTAGGATTACATGAGTCACTGCACCCAGCTAGGTGATTTTCTTGATTAAATAAAAATGAATGCTTGGAAATGTTTACATTCTCAGATGATTTTCTTGCTAAAAATAATGAATGTGTATATAATGTAAAATTATCATGTATTCACTTCCCAAAAATTTAGAAACAACTTTTAAACGTGGGTTGAAATTCTGCAAATAAAAAGACTAAGAATATTTTACAACTATTTTGTTTTAATATGAAATGACAATTTTTTTTTAACAATTCTTAATTGGTATGCCAAAAACATGTATTAATATCAAGAAATGTGAAAAATTAGTACTTTTTAATTTTAAAACTCACAAAATTGATAGATGAGTTTTTCATGAATTCCATGATTAATAAACACAGCCAATCTATTTTTATTTTGGTGTTTTGTGAGTTGTCTTTATCAATTATAACACCTAATATTGTAATAGATACTGAAATAAACCCACCTTAGAATCAGATCTTGAAATAACTGAATCACAAACTCTTAATCCAAATTTTTCAAATGAAATGTACTCTATACCTATTAATAGTGATACTAGTATTTTTAGTGAAAGCAAAATGTTTGTTAGACATTTAAATTCTTAATTTTTAAATATTATTCATTTTACTTTTATTTATTTTACTTTACATTTCTATTTGGGTGTGTTTTTTATAACATACAATCACTCACTATATAACTTTAAAATAAATAAAAGTAATATAATTTGGAGATGCATGCTTTTGCTTGTGTTTTAAGGCAGAGTCTCACTCTGTCACCCAGGCTGGAGTGCAGTGACACAATATCTGCTCACTGCAACCTCCGCCTCCCAGGTTCAAGCAATCCTCGTGCCTCAGCCTCTTGAGTAGCTGGGACTACAGGCATGCAACACCATGCCCAGCTAATTTTTGAGAGATGGGGTTTAGCCACATTGGCCAGGCTGGTCTCAAATTCCTGGCTTCAAGTGATCCACCCTCTTCAGCCTTCCAAAGTGCTAAGATTTCAGGCGTGAGCCACCACAGCTGGCCAGAGATGCGTTTTTAAAAGTATTTTACTGATAAGAGGTGTAACTGGGAAAAGTTGGAAGCTATTGCTTCAAGTGGTGACATTTTAGTTGACACAGCTATATTTTCTTGTTAAATTAAAAATGAAGAAGAGACAAAAACTTCTTATGTCAAGCCATTCAATATAAAGCCCTTATTTACATTTAAGCAAACTTGGTAAAGTTAATGTTGGCGAGACTTCCTCATGAACCACTTATCATCTATCATATCCCATGTTTTGAGGTCAGCTTTCTCATACTGGCCTCTGATATCTCTTAATGTTGAAGAACTTGGTCTCACAAAACATGACTTGCCTATTGCCATTCTATAGAGATAACCGTTTATCGATGCTGTGATAATCATACCTGTGTGAAATTTCTTTTCAAATCTATGGCTTCCAACAGTTTCAGGGAAGAAAAAAAAATCCATAAGCTATCAAAATGCCTTTTGATTTAGATCACAGTCTCCAGAATTGTTGAGCCCAATTTAAGTTTTTGTAGCACCATATTTTCAAGCATCCAAGAAACTCTAGGCTAAAAATATTTTCACTTTGTTTCTCCCAAAACACTAATGTACTCTATAAATATCTCCTTTATGAAATCTAAACTTTATCTCACTTATAGGTTGTTTTTCTAGAGGCATGCACCACTCAGGAATAGTCTCCCTACCTATGTGTGTATTGACAGAATTTTAATCAGAAAAAAAAAGATGTGAAGAGGCATAACTTAAATAGGAAAAAATTAACAGAAAGCATAACAGCCTATCTACTCCTTTGCATTGGTGCTAGTGAGGTGTATAAAAGACTGTCTGTAGTCTTTGTAGACTAAGCCTGGAGTCTTTTCTAGCACATATAAAAGGATTTAATGGAATAAACACAGGTTTGAGATTCACAAAATAGGCATTTGTGGACCACGTTCTGTCCCTGCCACATTTATTGTAATATTCTTCTCTGGTCCTTCATATATAAAGTAGATTTTTTTCTTAAATCTGACTTACAATCTTCTTGAAAAGATGAATGAAGTAAGCTATGATAAGTATTTCGTGAATACAGGGAATCAGCAAAACACTGGTATCTCATTTAATTGCTTGATCCTTTTCACTATCCTCTGGCCCCTCCTTCTAGGCAATTTTTCAAAAGACAACTCATTTCTGCAACTTCATTCAGTTCCAGTATCCCTAGAAGTGTTATCAGCAAAATATGAATACTATTTGATTTTCTGTAGGTTCCATTTGTTGTTGGTTTGCATAATGGGGACAATAGTTTTGGAAATATTAAACCAATCTATGGTTCATGGCCCTATAAATCATGTCCCCTACATGACTCAATTGTTAGGCATTAGCCTTCAGGTCTATTGCACTAGGAAGCTGATGGTGGGTTCACAAGCAGATCATGGAATAAAAAAGAAAAAGTTTATGTCATAAATAATTTCCTTCAATTGAGCAAAAAAGGAGATGGTCAAGACAAGCTGAAAGGGGGTAGGAGGTGCCAAGACTAGAGAAAAAGGTGGGATGACAGACTGCTTATTACTGCCTTAGAGATCACTTATTAAGAGGCAATGACATCAAAGCATGAGAAAGTTCAGCAGAAATTAGACAGGCTGTGTCCCACTGGTTACCATTAGAGATTCTACGATAAAAGCATCTGCACAGTTTGAACAACTGCGCCAAAATAGAAATTATTTGGGAAACACCTGGGTAGAAAGAGGGTTGAAGAAAGCATTCCTCCCACAGAGACTCCCTTGGTTCCATGGATAATGAAAAATCTTCAAGCATTCACACATGCTCTGGACAAGAAATATAGCTGAGTTGAAGCCAGTGGGACTGATATAGGGCTATTATGGTAAGGGATGAGGTGATTCATGGCTGGGTCTCAGAGAACCTGCAGGAATAGCAGGTTCCAAGATGAAGTCAGGTCAGCAGATGAAAATAGCCACCCCCTGGTCACTGACTTTGTAGAGTGACCACAAGATGAGTGTCACCAGCCCAAAACACAGTAACACATGTCAACAAATGCACACTGACTGGCCAAGACAAGAGAGAACATAGATGACAGCAGGGAACCCTCATGTAGAAAAATCACCTTTTCCTCATCTCAATGAGGACAAGTTAAACTTCCTCCTACCTCCAGAAGCCATGTTAGATTATAGAATGGGGAACACAATAACAGACTCAATAAGGAATAGAACTTTGAATGGAATAACTATTACCAGTTTAGGTTAGTTATGGATATGTTTTAAATCTGAAGAGGGTAATAAATCTGTAATTGGCAAGCTTATGTTCCCCTACCTTTCTCTGAGTCTTTTACCTCAGCTACTACCAAGCAAAATGGGACCCTGAAATAAAAACGTTATAAAAATTTTTAAATTTTCCTTTTGGTTGGTATTTAAGTATATGAGCAAATACAAATGATTAGTTATCGAAAGGATCAGAGTCCCACAATTCAGAGACATTACTCACTACCCGACTTTACTAGTAATCTCACAGATGCACACAATCAAGAAGCAGGAGGAAGATGTCTATACATATGTAACAAACCTGCATGTTGTACACATGTACCCTAGAACTTAAAGTGTATATATATATAAAAACAACATTCTTATTTTGTTGTTTTTTGTTGTTATTTGTCAGACATCTCACCTGACTTCCCAGGTCTTTTCTTTATGCATCACATGTACTGTCTGGCTCAGAATAACAGATGAGTCTCCTAAGCGAAGTTGGTAGGTTCCTTCACACAGAGGGGAGTGTATACACTGAAACGTGTACCAAATCTTTACAGAGCTATGTGACATTTCCGGGAATCCATGCCTCTTAAATCTAGATACAAAAATAGATGATTGATAGATAGGTAGACAGATGATAGATAGATAGATAGATAGATAGATAGACAGATACTAACATAAACCAAAAGAAACCTTGAGTGTCTGTATTAATATTTAATAGTCAACTTCAGAAAAAAACATATTACAAAGATAAATAACTATTTTATAACAATAAAAAAGTTAATTCATAAGAAGACAAAACAATTCTAAGAGTTTATGCACCTAAGAACAGAGCTTCAAAGTACATGAGGCAAAATATGATAGAACTGCCAATGTATACCGAAATAGACAAATCCATAACTAAAGTTAGAGATTTCAATATTTGTCTCTCAAAAATATATGTTAAAGTATACAGAAAATAAGAATGTTGTTTTTATATATATATACACTTTAAGTTCTAGGGTACATGTGTACAACATGCAGGTTTGTTACATATGTATACATGTGCCATGTTGGTGTGCTGCACCCATTAACTCGTCATTTACCTTAGGTATATCTCCTAATGCTATCCCTCCCACCTCCCCCCACGCCACAACAGGCCCCAGTGTGTGATGTTCCCCTTCCTGTGTCCAAGTGTTCTCATTGTTCAGTTCCCACCTATGAGTGAGAACATGCGGTGTTTGGTTTTCTGTCCTTGCAATAGTTTGCTGAGAATGACGGTTTCCAGCTGCATCCATGTCCCTACTAAAGACATGAACTCACACTTTTGTATGGCTGCATAGTATTCCATGGTGTATATGTGCCACATTTTCTTAATCCAGTCTGTCAATGATGGACATTTGGGTTGGTTCCAAGTCTTTGCTATTGTGAATAGTGGCACAATAAACATATGTGTGCATGTGTCTTTATAGCAGCATGATTTATAATCCTTTGAGTATACACCCAGTAATGGGATGGCTGGGTCAAATGGTATTTCTAGTTCCAGATCCTTGAGGAATCGTCACACTGTCTTCCGCAATGGTTGAACTAGTTTACAGTCCCACCAACAGTGTAAAAGCATTCCTGTTTCTCCACATCCTCTCCAGCACCTGTTGTTTCCTGACTTTTTAATGATTGCCATTCTAACAGGTGTGAGATGGTATCTCATTGTAGTTTTGATTTGCATTTCTCTGATGACCAGTGATGATGAGCACTTTTTCATATGTCTGTTGGCTGCATAAATGTGTTCTTTTGAGAAGTGTCTGTTCATATCCTTCGCCCACCTTTTGATAGGGTTCTTTGTTTATCTCTTGTAAATTTGTTTGAGTTCTTTGTACACTCTGGATATTAGCCCTTTGTCAGATGAGTAGATTGCAAAAATTTTCTCCCATTCTGTAGGTTGCCTGTTCACTCTGATGGTAGTTTCTTTGGCTGTGCAAAAGCTCTTTAGTTTAATTAGATCCCATTTGTCAATTGTGGCTTTTGTTGCCATTGCTTTTGGTGTTCTAGACATGAAGTCCTTGCCCATGCCTATGTCCTGAATGGTACTGCCTAGGTCTTCTTCTAGGGTTTTTAAGGTTTTAGTTTTAACATTTAAGTCTTTAATCCATCTTGAATTAATTTTTGCATAAGGTGTAAGGAAGGGATCCCATTTCAGCTTTCTACATATGGCTAGCCTGTTTTCCAAGCACCATTTATTAAATAGGGAATCCTTTCCCCATTTCTTGTTTTTGTCAGGTTCGTCAAAGATTGGATGGTTGTAGATGTGCGGTATTATTTCTGAGGACTCTGTTCTGTTCTATTGGTCTATATCTCTGGTTTGGTACTAGTACCATGCTGTTTGGGTTACTGTAGCCTTGTAGTATAGTTTGAAGTCAGATACTGTGATACCTCCAGTTTTGTTCTTTTGGCTTAGGATTGTCTTGGCAATGAGGGCTCTTTTTTGGTTTCATATGAACTTTAAAGTAGTTTTTTCCAATTCTGTGAAGAAAGTCATTGGTAGCTTAATAGGGATGGCATTGAATCTATAAATTACCTTGGGCAGTATGGCCATTTTCACGATGTTGATTCTTCCCATCCATGAGCATGGAATGTTCTTCCGTTTGTTTTTGTCCTCTTTTATTTCATTGAGCAGTGGTTTGTAGTTCTCCTTGAAGAGGTCCTTCTCGTTCCTTGTAAGTTGGATTCCTAGGTATTTTATTCTTTTTGAAGCAATTATGAATGAGAGTTCATTCATGATTTGGCTCTCTGTCTGTTCTTGGTGTATAAGAATACTTGTGATTTTTGCACATTGATTTTGCATCCTGAGAATTTGCTGAAGTTGCTTATCAGCTTGAGGAGATTTTGGGCTGAGATGATGGGGTTTTCTAAATATACAGTCATGTCATCTGCTAACAGGGACAATTTACTTCTTCTTTTCCTAATCAAATACCTTTATTTCTTTCTCTTGCCTGACTTCCCTGGCCAGAACTTCCAACACTATGTTGAATAGGAGTGGGGAGAGAGGGCATTAGCTCCTCCTTATACCTCTGGCAGAATTCGGCTGTGAATCCGTCTGGTCCTGGACTGTTTTTGGTTGGTAGGCTATTAATTATTGCCTGAATTTCAGAGCCTGTTATTGGTCTATTCAGGGATTCCACTTTTTCCTCGTTTAGTCTTGGGAGAGTGTGTGTCTCCAGGAATTTATCCATTTCTTCTAGGTTTCCTAGTTTATTTGCATAGAGGTGTTTATAGTATGCTCTGTTGGTAGTTTGTATTTCTGTGGGATAGGTGGTGATATCCCCTTTATCATTTTTTATTGCATCTATTTGATTCTTCTCTCTTTTCTTTTTTATTAATCTTGCTAGCAGTCTATCAACTTTGTTGATCTTTTCAAAAAACAGCTCCTGGATTCATTGATTTTTTGAAGGGTTTTTTTGTGTCTCTATCTCCTTCAGTTCTGCTCTAATCTTAGTTATTTCTTGCCTCCTGCTAGCTTTAGAATGTGTTTGCTCTTGTTTCTCTAGTTCTTTTAATTGTGATGTTAGGGTGTCAATTTTAGATCTTTCCTGCTTTCTCTTGTGGGCATTTCGTGCTATAAATTTCCCTCTACACATTGCTTTAAATGTGTCCCAGAGATTCTGGTATGTTGTATCTTTGTTCTCATTGGTTTCAAAGAACATCTTTATTTCTACCTTCGTTTTGTTATGTACCCAGCAGTCATTCAGGAGCAGGTTGTTCAGTGTCCATGTAGTTGAGCGCTTTTGAATGAGTTTCTTAATCCTGAGTTCCAGTTTGATTGCGCTGTCATAAGAATGTTGTTATGGGTTGAATTATGTTTCCAAAAATTTATATGGTGAAGTCCTACCCCTCAATGTTTCAGAATGTGACCTTATTTGGAAATAAGATCATTACAGATGTTATTAGTTATGCTGAGGTCCTACTGGAGTAGAATAGACTCCTAAGCTAGTATGACTGGATTGGATTTTAAAAAGAGGAAATTTGGACACAGAGATATACACACAAGGATAACACCATGTGAAATTTGGAGTTATGATGCCGAAAGAGAAGGAATTACCAAAAGCTAGGAGAGAAGCCTGAAACAGATCCTTCCCTAGTATCTTCAAAGGAAACAGCTCTGCCAAAACCCTAGCATCAGTTAAAGATACTGCTTGTGGTGCTCTGTTATAGAAGTCCTAGAAAAATAATATACATATAAAACTTGAACACTATCAGCCAACTTGACCTAAGTGATATTTACAAAACACTCCACCTAACAATAGCAGAATATATATTCTTATTAAGTCAAACGGAACATTAACTAATATAGACCATATTTTGGGTCATAAAACCAAAGACACAGTTCATACAATTCTGACCACAATACAACTAAATTAGAAATTACCAATAGAAAAATGTACTTTTTTCTTTTTCTTTTTTGGCACGTAAGTTATATTTTAGCACTTCCATGCATTGTGGCATGTGACATTCAGATGAACCTCTTGTAGATTTAAAATTATCGCAATGAAGAATTTGGGAGAAGCTACAGAAAGTGGATGCCATTTTAACTCAGAAAGGTTCTGGGCAAAAGCTTTTTAAGTGAGATACCATTTCAGTGAGAAAATTTGGCATAAAATTATACAAATATACAAAGATATATTATACAAATATACAAAGATACAAAGATATATTCACTGAAATGTGTACTATTGACTTGTTTATAACAACAAAAAATAATAAAATGTAAATATCAATGTTATTTTAGTAACAAAATAAAATGGTGAAAAAGAAAATAGAATATGGAAATAAAAATATTTAGTTTGTTGTTTTGTGAAAAAAAAAGAAAAAGAAAAGAAAAATAGGGAAAATGTTACCTATAAGTTTAAAAAGTGTAATTAATAATAATTTGATTATATTGGTGATATTTCGGAATATCTTTTTCTCAGAATGTGTTATAGTCAATGATTCTAATGACACGGTTACCTACATTACAAAAGTAAAGTAGTTTCAAATTATCTTCCTTCTACTCTCTGTAACTAAAAATAAAACTCCTTTTATATCATATTAGAATGAGTTTTAAAAATGGACACATTGTTATAAAAATTTTCTACAATTCCAATTGACTTATTTTTGCAAATATTTTATAATTAACATCTGCAATTGTTGAAAACATTAGAAAATGAATTGATATCAAATATTGTCTTTTTCTAGCCATAATTTATTTTACTAATGCATGCACTCATTGAGAAACAAAACAAAGCAAAACAAAACAACCTTAGTCATCTCATTAAGCAAATCATTTCAGATACTACTTTGTTTTTTACGTTTAATAATTACCAAATTATACAGTGTTTACATTTTTCCAAATTATACACTAATAATAATTGTGGTATCACCTCAATCCAGGAAAAAAAAAATCTGTCAACATAGGCTTATTATAATCATAGGAAATAATTTTTCTAATTCAAGTTATTTTTGCATTGTTATTATACAGAAGCATGATTAAAATAATTAGTAGATGAATTACTAGAATAAAATATGGTACAATAAAATGTGAGGCAAATAGAAAATGAATATGTATTCAAAGAATAAAAGGAAAAATTTTAAATTTATTTTAAACAGTTTATGTAAATGGGCAAAAATGGAAATCAATGTACTACAGTATTTATATCTCATTAGATATTAATATATGCTTTAATGCTAATAATACAAAACATATGTCATTTTCAGTTAATTTTATTTAAGTATGATGAAAATAGTTAATGCTAATTTAAAATATGCAATTTTATATGTCGATTTCAAAATTATTTTAAAGAGTTTGCAGAAAATTTAGGACACTGTCATTGAGCATATAAACTAATAAAGATTTTTTTTTTTTTTTTTTTTTTGAGACGGAGTCTCGCTCTGTAGCCCAGGCTGGAGTGCAGTGGCCGGATCTCAGCTCACTGCAAGCTCCGCCTCCCGGGTTTACGCCATTCTCCTGCCTCAGCCTCCCAAGTAGCTGGGACTACAGGCGCCCGCCAACTCGCCCGGCTAGTTTTTTGTATTTTTTTAGTAGAGACGGGGTTTCGCCGTGTTAGCTAGGTTGGTCTCGATCTCCTGACCTCGCGATCCACCCGTCTCGGCCTCCCAAAGTGCTGGGATTACAGGCTTGAGCCACCGCGCCCGGCAAGATTTTTTTTTTTTTTTACTAATAAAGATCTTTAAAGGAGATGCTCACATAAAAGACTAAATCGAATTGATGATATATAGTCATTTATAGAGGGCTAAATTCAATTGATGATTTAATTGGGTCATCTATGTGCTTAATGTAAACTACTGAAAACAAGTTCAAAATATAATGTTCAAAATACAAAATTAAAGTTTAATACTCGAAAAAAAAAAGAAAAGAAAATAGAATATGAATAAGGGTTACGATGTTGCTCGGTTACCAGTACTATAGTGTAAGTTCATCAGTGGCTTACCTTATACTTCAGGAAATTCTGCATTAACTAAAAAAAACAAAAACAAAAAGTTGAATGTTATCCAAAACCATCAATTTTTTGAAGAAAATACAAAGTTGATAAAGTATTTAATAATCCCTTTAAACCATAAGAATAGTAGCAAAACCACTATCATTTTATATTTATATAAGAATTCTAATTTATAAAGTGGTTTCCCATATCTCACCTCACCAAAGTTTCACTATAAGCCAGGTACTGTGGGGTGCACCTGTAGTTCCAGCTTCTCAGGAAGTTGAGATATTGAGCCCAGAAGTCGAAATCTAGCCTGGATTTCATTATGTCCTTTGTTCGTGAAATAAACAAAATAAAGATTATCCTCAGTTTATTGAATCACTCAATTAAGTGTAACTTAGCGTGAACATTTTCTTTAACCTAGAAACTGAAGTTTTAAGCTAGAAAGTATATTAATCTATCAACATATTTTATTCCATAACTAAAAACGTGTTAAAAGAAAAAAATTCTTCCAAATTACATCTGGAAAATTAAGTGAGATCTATGTTGCTTATTATGATCCCAAAGTGAATGCATTACAAAGCTCAAAACAAAAATCACAGTGTCTGTTCAGAATATGCTCACTAATTTTCTCTCACATGCACCTATCCAATTTTCTCTTCCATTGTTAGAGTCCCTGCATCCCATTACAGTGCAATTCAGTGAAATGAATGCAGAATTAAATAAACAGTACGAAGTGAGTTTGCCTCACAGCAGATATTTGCATTACATCCATGAGAATTCTCTGTTATTAAATTAGCTGCAGGGGGGCTTTTTTATTGCCTCCTAAATGTAAGAGAAATGTTCAAACTAAATAAAATTCCATTTTTAACAACTAAATATTACACTAAAAGAGGTCAAGTCCACCTGTTTTTAATGCTACATGCACGTAACTTTTGATACAGGGTAACCTTTAATTTTCAATTAAAAATGAGAACAATGCTTGCCCTACATTTTGGCTATTCAGATTTTCCCACAAATATAGTATTAAAATTGCTTTATAGAAAAGTTTTCACAATAAAGAAAATGCTGAACTCAATAGGCTTAATGGTATATCATTCCATTTTTCTGCCTAGTTTATTGCTTACATTAATACCCCCATTAGCCAAAACATCAATGAAGAGCCAAAAAGTAACCCACGTAATTATAGTTTTTAAAAAAATGTTGAACTTTGGGGTCAAATGGAACTGATTTTTAAATCCAGCACAATCACCTGCTAGCAAGGTGATTTTGAACAAGCTGTTTAGGCTTATCTGTAAAACAGAGATAATAACCGCTATTTCTCATGGTTGTATGGCATAAATAAGAAGTGAATAAAACATGTGGGATAGTTTCTGCACATAATTGGTACTCAGTTGTTTCTGCTGTTATTAGGCTGCTACTTCACAAAACTAAAACTTCGCTCACAGGAGAACCATGGAGATGGTAACCAAGGGCTTCTTTGCTCCTGTTACGCATATAGCTCTAAATATTTCACCTTTTAAAATTCTCAGTACTAATTTATTTTATTCATTCATTCATCAAATATTTATTAAATTCCAAGTATATGTTAGGCACTGGTTTAAACATTGGGGATACAATAGTAAACAAAACAAAAATTCTCACTCCCAAGACATTTGTATTCTTGAGAAGGATTCAGACAATTTTAAAAGTACATAAAATATGCAGTATGATAAATAGCAATGAGGGATAAAGAAGAACAGCAGCACGGGAAAAGGGGATAGAGACTATCATGGTTGGAGGTGAGGGTTCCAGAGTTCCTATCTTGACGTCTACTGAGTAAGTAACATTTAAGTCATACCGGAAGTAAAATGAGAAGCTATGTAAAGTGGTCAGATTATCATTAGAGTTTGAAGCACAGCTAATAAGATACCTTGACAGATTGGATATAGACTGTAAGAGAGAGGGAAATATCAAAATGATTCCAAGATTGTTTACCTCAGCAACTAGAAGAATGCAATCGTAGTTTACTAAGATGAGAAAGATTATGAAAGTAGTAGGTTTGGGGAAAGAATATCAGGAGCTCCATTTGGAATATAAGTTTGAGATAACCATTAGACACATAAGTAGAGATTTTAAGTAGCCAATTGAATATATAAATCTGGAATTCGGGCAAAGACCATCCTGAAAATGCTAATTTGGTAGTTATTAGATTATTATCAGCATGTAATCGTAAGACTCACTAACATCTTTAAGACTTCTTAGGAGTTAAGTAAATATAGAAATTAAAGAGATCTAAGGACTGAGACCTCAATCATTTAGATATGATAGAGGGCCTCCTATTATTCATATATGATAGAGGGGTCTCTATCACTTAGGAATCAGAGAAATTTTTAAAAAGCAGTAAATAGGACTAACAAAAACAGTTCAATGGGATAGGAGATAAAAACAGAATAAGTTGTATAGAAAGCCAAGCCAAAAAAAAAAAAAAAAGGTATCACAGAGAAGGGAGCAATCACTGTCACAAAATGTTTTCAAAGGGTCAAGTAACATGAAACTTGAGAGTGTCCATTGGATTTAACTATTTGGACATCATTGGTGACCTTGATAAGAGATGTTTCATTGAAGTGGTAGGAGCAAAAGACAGATAATAATCAAGAGAAACTGAGGCAGCAAATATAGAAAATGTTTTCAGCAAGTTTCACTGCAAAGGAAAGGAAAGAAAGTGATGGTAGTAGAAAGGAAAGTAAGTCAGGAAGAGTTTTGTCATTGTTGTTACTGTTTTCAAGATGAGAGAAGTTCCTGTATATTGTGTACTGATGGCAAAGACCTAGTAGATGAGGAAACAAGATGGTGTAGGAGAAAGAGAGGACACTTGTTAGAGCAATGACCTTGAGTAATAAGAAAAAGAAACTAGAGCTGGTGCAAAGAGAGGGAGAATGCAGCTGCTAGTATTTGTTGGTAGGTACATACAGCAGTGGAATCTTCTAGAAGTTCTCCCTTGATTGCATCTAATTTCTCAGTTACATAGAATGCAAGATCAATCACTGAGAGTGAAGTTTAGTGAGTTTAAAAAAAACAGAATTAGATATAAAATAATAGACCATAAAAGGGAGAAAGTAAAATAGACATGGGGATGGAGTGAGACAGTCTGGCAGTATTGAGGGTCCAGTAGAGAAAACTGATCCTAAATTTCAAATGAAATTGTGAATGGATAAACAAAAGATGGTATTTCACATACGGCCTTTAAAAAGAATGAAATTCTGACAAATGCTATATAACATGGATAAACCTTGAAGACAGTATGCCAAATGAAACACCCAGTCAAAAAGGGACAAACACTATATGATTCCCCTCATATGAGGTACCTAGAGTAATCAGATTTATAGACAGAAAATAGAATGGTGATTGTCAGTGGTTGAAAGGAGAGAGAAATGAGGAGTTATTGTTTAATGGGTGTGAAGTTCAGTTTAAGAAGATAAAGTTTTCGAGATGGATAGTGGTGATGATCTCACAGCATGAATGCATTTAGTGCTAAGGAATTGCACAGTTAAAAATGGTGAAAATAATAAATTTTATGTTATATGTATTTTATGAAAACTTTAGAAATCATTTTTCGAGCTAAAAACATAAAATAAAATGAAATCAGACTTTTTTTGTGTGTGTGTTTTACTCCAGCCATGTTCAGCTATACAGACAGGGCTAGGGGAGAGTTTGATTTAAACAACATTGTTGTTTTGTTTTTCAAATTCAAGTAAGAACTCATTATAATGATAAACCAGGTAACTTAAGACTAAGAAACAGTGAGGGAATTGAGGACATGAAGGTAGTGATAGGCATTAAAATGCTGGGAGAATCATACCTGGTAGGCTTGGTAGATTGTGAGAGTTGGGGTGTTAGGAACTATGAGCTGAAAAATAGAAGGTAGTATTCAGAGAGGAGTGTTTGAAATTGAGATTATGGAGATATTTAAATTGTATATACTGACAAAGCCTAAGATACAGTCTTGGGAGTAAATGATTTAGGGTTGGTTGAGGACAAAAATCAATGGAGAAGAAAAGGTAAAGAAACTAAGGGCGTTCACCATTCACATCAAAAACATTAAATTAAAATAAATTCTGAAAAAATAAAAACTGAGAGGCCAGGGTATTGAAAGTATCATCTATGCAGATACTGAAAATATCAAGAATTGTTATGGCAGTATTGTTATAAAGAGTGTCAGTGAGTCAGGAGTTAAAATTTTCAGGGAATGAAAGTTATGGAGTGGTGTGGGGCAGACGGTGGCAATAGATGACTGCAACAATGAAGAGTAGGGGACAAAATATAGTCATATGATAATATTCAAAGTGTGTCACTTGTAGGAAGAAGAAAAAAGAGTGATCTGGAAGCAGCAAAGAACTCATGTACTCCATCTGGCCAGTGGTATAAGATGCATGAAAGAAAATAAAGCCACCACTTGATAGGTTTGCTGCAGCAGCAGAAGTGTTCAGCTTCAATTAGAACATGACATTAATGCTATGTTCAGAAAAGCATTCAGTGACAAAAAGGAATTTCCCAGTGATTGGTGTTAAAGCTTAATCAGGCAATGACCAGAAGGAAAACGCTTATAGTCTGACAAAATCAGATTTATTGGTTTGATGCCATGAGGAAAGGCACCCTAGAGGAAATGTGGAATGCAGCTTTCAACAAAAGGGAAGAGAAAAGCATGTTTTGTGAGGTTTGGGTTTCTGTTGAAGGATTCTAAGAAGGGCCTAAGAGAAGTGGGGATCAGTTCTGGGTTCGCTTGCTGTTTCTATGGTAGAATTGGAAAAGCAAGAATTAACTAGGGAATCGATGCTGTCATGAGGCATGGGTGGCTTAGCAACTGGGTATCCTCAGTAATAGATGACTGTAGCAAAGTAGATCTAGAATGTCATGGGTGAAAAGGCAGTGATCATTCAAAGCAGGGATCCTGGTGGCATTTTACAGTTGCTGTGTGACCTCTGCAGAATTACTATATCCTGTTAACTTTGGAGCTGTCTGCATCCTTGTCCGACCTCCCAGCCTGATTAATGTCAGTGATGCTCTTTGCTCTTTTCAGTCTGAGCTGATATCCACTCTTTCTGCTCCGGACAAGCTTTGATTCTTTCACTGAACATAACTTCCAGAGGGCATATTGGAGGAGATTCAGAAAATGGGGCAGATGTGAGAGATGGGGCCAAAAGACGATTAAAGTTTAGGATATTAGTGATGACCTAGAAGATGTTGGCTTTTTGATCTGATTATTTGTTCTGACTGTCTGAAGACACATTGTGGGGATAAGGCTGTGAAAGTATAATGGAGTCGGGGATAGTTGGAGGTCTTCCTGTGGGTCCTCAAAGTCCCAGAATGTCCCCTTGACTCGTGCCAATAGAGGCCTACAGATAATTAGCTTATTTGGACTACAGAGGCTCTCCCTTGACTTGTGCGAGAAAGCAGCAAGTAGAGAAGACAAAACAGTGAGTGAAAGTATTTCCCCGTAGCAAAGAGAAGCCACAGCAGAGGAAGAAATAAAAACTATTAAAACCATCTTGGCTAACCCAGTGAAATCCCGTCTCTACTAAAAAAAATACAAAAAACTAGCCGGGCAAGGTGGCTGGAGCCTGTAGTCCCAGCTACTGGGGAGGCTGAGGCAGGAGAATGGGGTAAACCCAGAAGGCAGAGCTTGCAGTGAGCTGAGATCCGGCCACTGCACTCCAGCCTGGGCAACAGAGCAAGACTCTGTCTCAAAAAAAAAAAAAAAAATCAAATTTCAAACATCAAAACAACTTGGAATTATTTGATATAAAAGGAAGTAATTCAATATGCAGCATATTCTCTGAAGTCATCAGAGTGTTATAGCAGAGTTAACTAGTATTAATAATAATGTGCCTGAATTAACAATAAAATGGAGTTATTAACATTTATAAGGCAATAAAGTAGAGCCAGAACGTATTGTTATTTCCTTCTATTCACAATACATAATTTATTGCTCCTTCTTCACTTGCTCCTCCATTAAATATATATTTTAATACTTTCATCAAGAAATATTGTTAAAAATGTTTATACTTAAAAAACTAAATCCTCAGTTACACAGAAAACCTGACTCTACTGAGAGACCCGTATCCCAAAAGTTACCCAGTGAGTGAACTGGAACATGATGTACCCCGTATTCACATTCTGTCTCTCAGCATGAGGAAACAGATGAGGTCTATCTACCAACACCACCATTAAAAGAAAAATACTGGAAAGTTAGAGATATAAAAGACACAGCCCATGCCCTACTGTGTAGCACAGATTTATAACACTAAACTCACATTTGCATAGTGTTTTGCAGTTTACTTACTATTTTAATGTGCATTCTACTATTTGCCTCTCACAAATACCCTGTAAAGAGATGTAATCTCATTTTGCAAAAGCAGACACTATTCTTCAGGCAGTAAGAAACTTTCCCAAGATCATATTACTACTGAGTAGAGACTGGACTTCAATTCAGATCTCAATCTTCATATTTGATCAACTAGTTGGATAGGAAAAGAGCAGGCAGAAGTTACACGAGTGTTTTAACTCAGCTTCCCTCATACAGTCAAGGTACAAAAAGCACCTGTACCAAAAAAATGACATATATATTGGGTACAATGTACACTGCTTGAGTGACTGGTGTACTAAAATCTCAGAAATCACCACTAAAGAACTTATCCATGTAACCTTATACAACCAATGCAGACAGTAACAATGAGACAGGTCAGGAGAATAAGGAGGTGCCCGCACCTCCCAGACTGGAGTTCAGGGGCATGATCTCAGCTCACTGCAACCTCCACCTCCCAGGATCAAGCAATTCTCCTGCTTCAGCCTCCTGAGTATCTGGGATTACAGGAGCCTGCCACCATGCCAGGAAAATTTTTTGTATTTTTAGTAGAGACAGGGGATTCACCATGTTGGCCAGGCTGGTCTCAAACTCCTGACCTCAAGTGATCCACTCACCTAGGCCTCCTAAAGTGCTGGAATTACAGGCGTGAGCCACCACGCTCAGCCAGTATTCATTTACATTTGACCTCAGAATAATTCACTCATACTATTGGTCTCATTTGACTTGAACTACTGTCCTAAATATTAATTTAGTGTGTTTATATTGTCCAAATTATATCAGCTGATTTCATATACAAATTAGATACTGTCCAGTTCCCTTTGCATAGAAATTCTGTTTTCATTTTCACTCTCCTCATATTTTATTACTGTAGTCATCTGGGCAATGTATCATGTTTAAAAGAGAGAATGAGGTCTCCGTTAAAATAAAAGGCCCCTAAATGTTATAAGCACATTCCTGTAATTTCTTTAAAGATTACGTCCCCAGGTCATTTAAGTTCAGTACACTGACTTATATATCAAAATACTCATTTAGAAACTTAAGGACTCTTCTGAAAATGTAATAAATAGATAATTGCTTATTAGTGCACTTGGAGAACAAGTGAAGTCAAAATATAAGCATTACAGTTACTTATTTGTTTCTTAAGTGTGTTTAGAATATGATATGATTTGTACCTTTGCTTAACAAACATATGGTGAGCACCTGCTGTCTACCAGGGTCTGCCCTCATGTGGTTTACAGTCTAATGGGAAACAATATCCACATGAAAAAATGTGCCAGAAAATCTATAGGGTATGGTGGGAACACAAAAAATAAAATGGTAAATTATATACTAGATTATCAGAAAAATTTTTTTATCAGCAGAAATAACTTTTGATCTGGATCTTGAAAGAGGAGTGTTTGCTATGTATGTTGGAAGGACTAGAAACTGTTAGATAAGGGTGTTTGCAATAAAACTGTATATGACAGGAGCCAAAATCTGTGAAATGGTGCATACAAAGAGCTAGTTTAAGAGAGAAAGACAAAAGAAAGAGCATGAAAAATGCCTTGTGCCATAAAACCGAGTTTGGACTTTATTTTTTGGTGATACCCTTATTAATCATGCCAGGATAATTATTATAATAATCTTCAGTTTCAGTAGTTTGAAAGCAATTGCTATATCAATATTGTAACTTACCCAAATGTGATATGTGAATGTGTAATGTTTGCAATAGCATGGCAACCAAAACTAATTGTCGGGTATTACTTGTTGCCTTTGTTTCTTGCTACATGATTAACATTTTTTTCCGTGGGTCAATGATCCAATATAATTACACGGTTCCACTTTTGCCAAGTATGCAAGTTCAATAGTTATATATGGAAGCTGAAAGATTTATTCTATATTTGTTGTGAATAATCTATAACAATTAATGAGCATGTAGTATACTCCAGGTTCTGTGCTAAGTGCTTTGTATATGGTATGTAATCTCATTCTCAAAATACTTGTATTAGTTAACACAATTTTTTCCATTTTGCAAATGAAGAAACTGGAGCTCAAAACTTGAAAGTGACCCCTTCAGGCTCAGGCATTTTATAAATAGCAAAGTTGAAACTTGAACCGAGGTCTCACAGTCAACACAGACCACATCCATAATGATTAAACTAACTCAGGAAACACAATATAACTAAACACAATTTCCCCTCTGAAGGAGCATATAATTTTGTGGGGTAAATGGTCAACTACAAAATGGATAGTAGATGTTCATGGTGAGGTTGTATTGGATGAACACTTACTGTAGACTACAACCATTGGGGAATGCATTCCATAGGATGGAAACTGCAAAATGAAGGAGGAAAGTGGGGAGGCTATTTCAGGCTAAAAAGATAAGACACAGTGTGTCTGTGGAAAACCACACGTGACTCCAGGGAACTGCAGGGTCTTATGGTTATTATCAGGACATTTGCACTAAGATATGCATCGCTCATCCACTATTGCAGTCACTTGCTTTGGTCATGTATCAATATTCTACCTGGCATTAACTTAGTCCAAAAGAATATGTTAAAGTTAGATATCAATGACTTACACAACTCCCTAAAATATGAGCTACAAGAGAAGAGTCCCTGGTAAAATACGATTAGGACATGTGCGGTTTCTAAGAGATGCAGTCTTCTGTTGGTATGCACAATATCAGCCTCTGACTAGAGCTATAAGCACAATTTATCCTTTAATACCTCCAGGATTTTACCATTAAAAGTGGTCAGGCATTTAAAGTCTATGTATGTAAAAGGGTAACTATTAAGAGAATTAGCCCAGGCCGGGCGCGGTGGCTCACGCCTGTAATTCCAGCACTTTGGGAGGCCAAGGTGGGCGGATCACGAGGTCAGGAGATCAAGACCATCATGACTAACACAGTGAAACCCCGCCTGTACTAAAAATGCAAAAAATTAGCCGGGCGTGGTGGCGGGCGCCTGTAGTCCCACCTACTGGGGAGGCTGAGGCAGGAGAATGGCGTGAAACCAGGAGGCGGAGCTTGCAGTGAGCCGAGATTGGGCCACTGCACTCTAGCCTGGGGGACAGGGAGAGACTCCGTCTCAAAAATAAAAATAAAAATAAAGAGAATTAGCCCAAGTCCATTTGTGTGTCAAAAAAATATAAAGTCTGAAGGACCATTGGAAATTGTTAGATGAATTTTCAAAATAATAACTTTCAGGACTATGAAATATGATTGTTATAAACTCTAACAAAATGATACAACCAGAAAAAATGAGAGAGCTTATTAAGGGAAGCCAATAAAACTTGACAAAATTATCTGGGTTTACAGACTACTGGGCTAAAAAGTGCAATTCAGTGTTGACATCAAAAAATTTTCTTTAAATATGTACACCTACTATGTACCTACAAAAATTAAAAAGTTAAATTAAAAAGAAATTTTCTTTTTAATCTAAAACTAATAAACCTTCAAGTCTAAGTTGTTTGGCCTCGCGAACTTGTGCCACTAACACAAGTCAATATCACCCTCTAACTCCAATCCACCAATACCACTACCAATAGGAGAAAAATTGTATAATATTTACATGGAGGTTGCTATTTGGGACCCAGGCATTTGTAGCCCCTCCAAGTATTACTCCTGTTTAGACAATGAGACAGAGAGTTTGCAAAGAACTGCACAGTGATTGGGCTTAGAGAGACTACTTAACCCTGCCTCTGAAATAGGGATGACTGTTGCATACGTAACAGTGGCATTTGTCAATTCAGCTTTGGGGAGAGGAAGTCCTGTTATTGAGAATCTCCTTGTGAGGAAACAAATACTGTCATCAAGAAGCTTTTTGCAGGGTAAGGCTGGTTCTTTCAGATAAGAGGGAGATCCTGCCCCTTCCAGCATAAGAAATTCAGAGGGATTTGGAGACCCAAATTTTTAACCTTGTCTCTGTCTGCCAAATAAAATTCCCCATTCATAACTGAATTCAATCAGATCCACAAACCAAACACACAAAATATGTTTCAGTCATTCCTCTCTCTAGCAATATCATCTCCTATACACTTTTAGATTCTTAAGAAGTAAGCCAAGCTATGTACTCAGATTACAAATTATTAGTGCTGTTATGCCTTCTTACTAAATTATGCACACTAAGCACAGATAAGAAAAAACTCATATCTGTAAACATAAAATGGTGATAAATAAAACAATCTAAGTACTTTTGTACAGAATAATTTTTCATCTTCTAGCTAGATAAAAAGATAATTAAAAGGGCCGGGCGCGGTGGCTCAAGCCTGTAATCGCAGCACTTTGGGAGGCCGAGACGGGCGGATCACGAGGTCAGGAGATCGAGACCACGAGGTCAGTGAGCTGAGATCCAGCCACTGCACTCCAGCCTGGGCGACAGACAGAGACTCCATCTCAAAAAGAAAAACAAAAAAAAAGATAATAAAAACAATAAGATATTTATCTCTCACATATTTCCATAATCATTTACCATCTCTTTTCCACATTTTTTTCTCTTTTAAGTAGTTTCATTTTAAAGGTATCTTCCTTCGCTATAGATAAATATAGTATCTGTGTTTTCAGCAAATAAAATTTATTTCAATCTCTGTCAATAATATGTAAATAATTTCGGCCTGTCTCATAAAGTTATGAATTCAATGCTCATAAACTGAGGAGCAAAAAAACACTACGAAAAGATAACTGGTAGTTATAATATAAGGTCAAAGTAATATAACCTTGAAATAGGCCTAATGCCTCTGCTTAAAAAAATGAATGCATGCATTAGAGTGGTTAATTAGATCTCTTTTATAAATTGTGTGTCCTGAAAATGACAGATAAATCATATCTCAATGGGAACATTATTCAGATTCAAACTATGTGTTTAAGTAATTCAAATTAGCATTCTGATTTTATAAACATTAACTGAAGACCCATTATATGTCAGATATTGTGCTAGAAGGTTATAGCCTAGTTGGACAAACTGTTTTGTAAATAATAATAATAATACTAATGGAGCCATATGAATCAAAGAAAAATCTATTGACTCACATCACTAGCCCTTTCAGACAACGTATTTTTTCACAATTATTTGACATAACTCTTGATGTCTTCCTTGCTCTCTGTATCTCCAGCTTCCTCCGAGCTATTTTTCCCCGAATCATATTACCCCCTCACAGTTCAATTCAAAGTCTGTGTGACAGGTACTACCCACAGACCACCAAATTAATTGTTAACTTTTCTGCTGTGAAGATAGTTATTCCACATTTCTTTCTCCCATAATGTGAGCTGGGTCCTTAAGAATGAGTATTAGCCAAAGGAATGTGAGTGAAAGTAGCATTAGCCACTCCCAGGCAAAACTCATAAAAAGCACTGCACTCACAGCTTCACGCTCTTTCCTACCACCAGAAGATGGAGATGTTGATACCCAGATCAACTATGGAAGCTATGTGCTAAAGCTGGAACTTCTGCCACAAGCTAAAATTCTTGATGACTGCATGGAACAGAATCCCCCTGCCAACCAAGAAGCCCTTGGACTATTACATGAGCGAGCAATAAACTTCTAATACATTGAACCATTATATCTGGGGTTCCATTTGTTACAATAGTTCAGCTTACCGTAATCTACCTTTTCCATTAAACCATGTATGGTCATTCTCATTCATGCTAATCAAGCACTTGTACATTTTACCATACAGTATGGCATTCATTTGTGGCCCCATTCTTTTTTGTTTTAACATTTCATCACTGGCCTTCTTTTGTTTTCTACCTCCTTAGTTCCTTGCACCAGAGATAATTTTAGCCCTGAACCCCAACCAATCGTTTAAGCATAAAAGGACATGATTATAAAGCAAAAATATTAAGTAAAAATCTTGTTGTACTGAAGAATTAGTTTTGTCTAAAGATCTGGACTTTGCCCCAGCTTCTAGGAGGTAACCAATAAACCCTTGGGAATTCCCAAATGATGGGAGCATCTTAGCTGTTCATGGTGGGTGCCTCAGATCACACATGATGGTTTAGGCTAACTATGTGACTCATGGAGGTTCTCTAGATATATTATGCTAACGAGGGGACTCAAAATGTGGGCTGCCCATCTCAGAAACACCATGTACTTTGGGTTGGGGTTATGTGCCATATAATATCCGCTTGACTTCTGGGGAGCGAAGGGAGCTACATGTTGAGTTCAACTGGGATGGCGATAACTCAATCAGTCATGCCTACATAATAAAATCCCAGTAAAATCTCTGGACACCAAAGTTCATGTGAGCTCTCTGGGTTGGCAACACTGCATGTATACATTACCACATATTGATACTGAGAGAGTAACATGTCACTGAGGACACAGAAATTTCACATTTGGAACTCTTCCCGTCCCAGATTTCTCCCTATGTGTCTCTTCCTTTATCTGGTTCTGATTTGTACCTTTTGCTCTAATAAAACTGTAAGCATAGTACAGCACTTTTTTGAGTTCTGTAAATCATTCTAGCAAATTATCAAACCTGAGGGAGTCCAGGGAGAGTCTGAATTTGTGACCAGCTGACCTGAACTCAAGATGGCCCTGGGGACCTCAGAACTTGTGACTGGTGTCAGAAGTCCTAAGCAGACTTGGCAGTCTGAAGGACTTAACCTCAAGATTGACTAGTTCCAGATACTTCTAAATTCTAAATTTGAACTGAAAAAATGAGTAGAAACTCATGCTATTTAAAAAATGACTTTTACACATTTCCTAAATCTGTCCATTGTAAAGGCCTAGAAGAAATGACTACCTCATAGCAATAAATACCCATAGCACCCAGATTGTGCAAATTGTGACTACTAAATGACTAAATGTTATTTCTGACTAGGATCCTTGGTTAATTTCATATCTGGGACAGGACATATATACCATGGACTAGATTATATTACTGTGCCAGAAAGCAGAAAGCCATCAAAGACTAGTAATAAATTGAGATGCACAAAACTCAAATATTTTAAAAATTCCATTAGTTCATAATTCTATTTCCTAAAAGAACAAATTGATTGGTCCCTATTGTATATTGCTGGAGTATCAACTCTTTATTCCGAAGACTGATAAACAAAAGGAAAACAATTAAGCAAATTTTCTTATTTTCCTGTACCAATAGTATTCTGGATAACAAAATTGTAGAGTTAATACTTTTAATTAAGGAAAAATTTCGGATAAAAAAGTATGGAATGACCAAATTAGAAAAATCATCTTTCTGGCTCTTCCTCTTAGCTTTGTATCCTCTGCCCTTTTCTTTCTCACCTCCCCTCCATTTCTCTTCCCTCTCATGTGTTTCTCTTCTCTTTCCTTCCTGAACAATTGAATCCTAAAGTCATTAGGTGAGGCATTGCAAGTAGGCACCCAGGTTGGAGGTCAGCGGAGACCAGTGGCACTCCAGAGTGGAATGTCCTAGGCAGGATAAGTGTTTTAGTTATCTATTGCTACATAACAAGTTACCACAAGCTTAGAAACTTCCAGTAACACACATTTGCTCTCTCACAGTTTCTATGTTATCAGAATACAAGCACAGGTTATCCACATCCTCTGCTTAGGGTCTCATAAGGCTGAAAACAGAGCTGCCAGAGCTGTCAGCTAGAGCTGTGGTCACATCTAAGTTAGGAAGGATTCATTTCCAGGCTCACTAAAGTAGTTGGCAGAATTCAGTATCTGTGACAGTTTGACTGACAGTACCAATTTCTTGCTGGTTGTTGGCAGAAAACCACCATCACCTCCTAAAGGCACAGTTCCTTTCCAAACAGGATTCCCCAACATGGTTACGTCTTTCCTCGTAGCAAAGAAGGGAAGAAGACTCAAGGAGGATGCCCTACAATGTTATATAGTATATACCACATAATTATGCAATTATATTCACGTAATCACATGCACCCTGTCATCTTTGCCATATCAAATTAGTTTGAAGCAAGTCGCAGTTCCCATGTACACTCAAAGGGAGGGTATCACACAAGGAAATGATCACTAGGAGTCATGGATCATGAGGACTTCCTTAAAAGTCTGCCCACTACCATAAGAAAGATATTCATATAATAAGGCTGCCAATTATGAGGTGTCAGAATCCAAATCAGATCTGTCAGAACCCAGGCTCCATGCAAATGAGTCATTTGTTGCAAGGAGTCAGACCCTGAGCAGTGTGAGAAATGCACCTTCACAAAGGGGGATGTCAGAGCAACATAATGAAGAGGACATCACACCATGGGAATACCTAGCATGGGGAGCTGGAGCACAAACATTGTAGGGACAGCTTCACCAGCAAGGGTGAAGTCAGAACCCAACCAAGGCATCGGGAGTCAGAACCCAAGCGGGGTGAAAAAAGCGTCCTTGCAAAGTGATGGCCTGGCAAAGGGTTTCAGAGCTGCAGCAAGGTAAAGACAGTGTCCATGCAGGTGCTCGGACTCAGTAATATGTTGGGGCCCAAGTGTAGGGAGGACATCTGCACAAGAAGGAGGTTATAATGGTGATAAACAATTGGATACAGAATTCTGATGCATATAGAATAATTAATTTTTTAAGTAAATTTTTAAAAATATTTCTCAGATGTATAGAATTTTAGGAGTTTTGTGGAAGGAATAAGTTCAAGAGATCAATTGTATAACTTAGTGACTAAAGTTAATGTATTCTTGAAGATTGCTAAAAGAGTAGATATTAAGTGTTCTCACCACAAAAAAAAGTATGTAATGTATTGTTAATTATCTCAATTTAGCCTTACTACAATGTATACATATTTCAAAACAACATATTGTACATGACAAACATAAAATTTTTATATGTCAATGAAAAATAAATAAATACCACGAAAACATACCTCTTGGAGAAGAAAGTTAGAAAAAATCTAAAATGAACGATGTTGGATGAAAATGGAAGTGTTGGAGTGATTTTAAATATATTGAGATAGACCAGGCATGGTGGCTCACAACTGTAATCTCAGCACTTAGGGAGGCTGAGGCAGGTAGACTGCACGAGCTCAGGAATTTGAGACCAACCGGGCAATATGGTGAAATCCTGTCTTTACAAAACATACAAAAATTAGCAGGGAATGCTGGCACATGCCTGTGGTCCCAGTTACTCAGGTAGCTGAGGTAGGAGGACCATCTGAGCCCAAGGAGGTCAAAGGGTCAAGGCTGCAGTGAGCCATGATTGGGTCACTGCCCTCCAACATGGATGATAAAGTGAGACCCTGTCTCAAAAAAAATAAAATAAAATAAATATATTGAGATAGATATAGAAATAAATATGTGTACATATATATGTGTGTAAATATGTATGTGGATATGTGGAGACATCAACAAGTTTGTGGAAAATGAAATTAAAAGATAAAATAAAAAATATAAACTTTATTTACCCATATAAACTCAATCAAGTTCAAGACACTTGTAAGTGATGATACCAATCACTTAGTCCATCCCTAAAATACTAAAGGACCTGGGAATTCAAACATGTCAATGTAGTCTTTTTTACACTATTTACTGAAGAAAAAATGGGTGCCCTTTAAAGATTATTTGAAATCAGAAAACAAAAATAAGTCACAAGTGGCCACATCAGGACTGGAAGGTGGATGCCTAATGGTTTCCTAGTGACACTTACAAAATTGCTCTTGTTTGATGAGAGAAATGAGCAGAAACATTGCTGTGGTGGAGAAGGACTCTCTGACAAAGCTATCCCAGGCATTTTTTGCTAAAGCTTTGGCTAACTTTCTCAAAGCACTCTCATAATAAGCATATATGATCATTCTTGGGCCTTCCAGAAACTAAACAACCAACATGGCTTGAGCATCCAAAGAAAAAAGCTGTGGCCATAATCATTGCTCTTAACTAGTCCACTTTTGCATTGACTAAACCACTTCCATGTCTTGGTAGCCATTGCTTTGATTGTGCTTTGTGCTTTGTCTTCACGATCATATTGGTAAACCCATGTTCCTTTTCCTATTACAATTCTTCAAAGAAATGCTTTAGGATCTTGATCCCACTTGTCTAAAATTTCCATTGAAAGCTCTGCTCTTGTCTGCAGCTGATCTGGGTGCAACAGTTTGGCACACATCAAGTGTGAAGTGTGCTCAACTTTAATTTTTCAGTCAGAATTGTGTAAACTGTACCAGTTGAGATGTCTATGATGTTGGCTATTGTTTCTGCTGTTATTTATTGGTCCTTTTTGATTAGGGCATGGACAAGATTAATTTTTTCCTCATAAATTGATATGGATCATGTGCCACTTTGGGCTTCATCTTCAATATCATCTCATTCCTTCTTACCATGAGTTATATACATATATAAACTGCTGATGTCTTTGGGGCATTGTCCCCATAGACTTTTCATCAGGCATCAGTGATTTCACCATTCTCCCACCCAAGATTCATCATAAATGTGATGTACGTTCTTGTTTCAATTTTAGAAGAATTTATGTTGCTCTGGTAGGGGTCATTTTCAAACAGGTATCTTAGCCTTCTTAGTGCCCCAAACTAGATCCTATTCAAACATGTTATATCAAGTTCATATGAGTTTATTTTGGGTGCAAAAGAATTTTAAAATCCTTGAATAGCTTTCTCATAATACGCATTTCTCATAAACTTTTTGAAGACTGCTCATCTATGTATACGTACGTGTATATGTAGCTCTGTCCACTGAGAAGGCCTGGAAGCAGTGACATACCAATGGCAATGAGCACACCACATGTTCAGATCTTGACATTTAAGTATTAATCTCCACAGAAAGGAACCAGGGCTTCTTGGAGAAATGGCTGATTCCAGGGCTTGGCAAATGAAAGCTCAAGTTATGCCTGTGTTATCTCCTTATATCAGAAAATAGGTAGGTGTTCAAGAAATAAAGGAGACATGTCAAAAAGACACAGAAGCCAACTTTTCAGGGACTCAGACCAAATCAATTTGAGTATCAAAATAAAAAAATGGCAGTAATGAATTATAATTCATCAAATAAAATAGAATGAGTCATACTGCTATAAATTAATACATTGAAAATTTTTTGAAGAGTTGTATATTCACATAGTTTCAAACTATCTCTTCATGAAATATTAAGTAATCACAAAGGAGGAAAGAGCAACTTCACAGTGGCAAAGTCTGACAGATACTGCCTTAATCAAGTGATGAAAGTGAACATCAGTAATGGTACAAATCAAAATCATGAGCTACCTGATAAGATGCAACAAGCGAACAGCATCACTTTTGTGATATTTCTTCCAAAGATGCATAACCTAAATCTAATCATCAGGAAATACAGCCGAATACTAGTTGAAAGACATACTACAGAATAAGTGGCCCATAATCTTCAAAAGAGCCAAAAGCATTAGAGGCAATGAAGGACTGAGGAACTGCTGCAGATCAAAAGAGACTAAGAAGCGTGTCAACTAAAGATGATGCATAATTTTCAACTGGATCTTTTTGATATGAAGGATAACATTAAGATATTTGGTAAAACTTGAATGGGATCTGAGACTAGATCATAGTAATATGTTTATATTAATTTGCTAATTTTAATGGCTGAGTTCTTGTTATATAGGAGAATAACCTTGCTTGTAGGAAATGCACACTAACATATAGGGAAGAGTTGGGCATCACATCATTAGGAAACTTTCAAAAATACAGGAAAAACAAGTTTTCTTTTTTTTCTTTTGAAGGTGCCAATAACTTTATTTTATTTATTTATTTTTATTATTATACTTTATGTTCTAGGGTACATGTGCACAACGTGCAGGCTTGTTACATATGTATACATGTGCCATGTTGGTATGCTGCACCCATTAACTCGTCAATTAACTTAGGTATATCTCCTAATGCTATCCCTCCCCCCTCCCCACACAACAGGCCCTGGTGTGTGTTACCCTTCCTGTGCCCAAGTGTTCTCATTGTTCAGTTCCCAACTATGAGTGAGAACATGCGGTGTTTGGTTTTCTATTCTTGCAATAGTTTGCTGAGAATGATGGATTAAGAAAATGTGGCACATCATATACACCATGGAATACTATGCAGCCATAAAAAAGGATGAGTTTGTGTCCTTTGTAGGGACATGGATGCAGCTAGAAACCATCATTCTTAGCAAACTATCACAAGAACAGAAAACCAAACACCGCATGTTCTCACTCAGTGGGAACTGAACAATGAGATCACTGGGACTCGGGAAGGGGAACATCACACACTGGGGCCTATTATGGGGAGGGGGGAGGGGGAGGGGGGAGGGATTGCATTGGGAGTTATACCTGATGTAAATGATGAGTTGATGGGTGCTGATGAGTTGACGGGCGCAGCACACCAACATGGCACAGGTATATATATGTAATAAACCTGCACGTTGTGCACATGTACCCTAGAACTTAAAGTATAATAATAAAAATAAATAAAACATTTTTTAAAAAAAGAAAGAAAATGTGGCACATGTACACCATGGAATACTATGCAGCCATAAAAAAGGATGAGTTCATGTCCTTTGTAGGGACATGGATGCAGCTGGAAACCATCATTCACAACACTTTTCTGTACTGTATTGTACTTCCAACTTTTCTACAAGTTTAAGACTTGTTTACAACAAATTTTAATAAGAAAAAATTTACTATTTTGCAACCACAATTAAGTGTTAATCTAGACAACAATCAACAATGAATACATATATACAATGAATACATATATATAAAGATATAAAGTATCTTTTATTTTTATTTTTATTTTTTTATTTTTTATTTTTTGAGACGGAGTCTTGCTCTGTTGCCTGGGCTGGAGTGCAATGGCCGGATCTCAGCTCACTGCAAGCTCCGCCTCCCGGGTTCCCGCCATTCTCCTGTCTCAGCCTCCTGAGTAGCTGGAACTACAGGCGCCCGCCACCTCTCCCGGCTAGTTTTTTGTATTTTTTATTAGAGACGGGGTTTCACCGTGTTCGCCAGGATGGTCTCGATCTCCTGACCTCGTGATCCGCCCGTCTCGGCCTCCCAAAGTGCTGGGATTACAGGCTTGAGCCACCGCGCCCGGCCCTAAAGTATCTTTTAAATATGGTATCTTATAGTTTTAGCTTGCATATGGTCTTTCTTATAATGACGTCATAAGTCAGAGATGCACTGTTTGCTAATGAATCCATTATTAAGACCTTGGAGCCATAGTAATAAATTATTTATATCCTAAAGAAATACAACTGTTCCAGCATGATGGGATGTAAAAGAAAATCTATGTAGAAAATCAATGAAATATTCAAACATGTATTTCATTGAAAAATAAAATTACTCAATAAGCAAAAAAATCTATTAATGATTTTCTAAGGAAAGTAATTTTATTCCAATTGCAAAACGCTTCTTGACAATGGGACTAGCAGAATATCTATAACACACTAAGGACCCAATAACTGTTTTATATAAGTGAAAAGAAGATTACAAATAGAGGGGCGTAGAAGCTAGTCTGGAGGCTTTCCTTAAATCATGTATATTTTCTATTTAAAACATGCAACACAAAAATCCATACTGAATTCTTTCACCAAAAATTTACTGAGTTCATTATGCCCAATCTAGAAATGCTAATTCTGAATATTAAAGTGTCTAATGTAACTTACCCCACACCACTCAACTGTTAATACCCAGTAATAAAAACAAATAGCTGCAAATTAAACATTCAAGTTTCCAGCAGCTTTCGTGTTAGACCCTTTTTTTTCTACCTCTTCTCTTAAATGGCTGCACAGGTGAATAAAGGTAATATTTGGAGGTGAGACTGATAGAGCAATTTAAAACCAATATAGAGTGGATCGAGTTTCCTGCAGAGGAAATAAACATTACAGAGCTATCACTGTGTGTGGAATGAATCTTCTGGGCTTAATATTTCATGTTAACTTTTTTCCTGCTGGAATTTATTTTAGAAAAGTCAAGCTAAAACATTCCCCTTTGGATCCAGGTGTGTCCTTTACTTTTATCCTCAATAGGAGTTCCACACATACAGAAGTAGAAATTGGCTTTTTTACAGTAGATGGACAAAAGCTTTAAGGGAGTGAGCAGGATGCCTCCCAGAAACATTTCTGTCTTTACATCTCATAAAATGACCTTGATATCTAGAAGAAAAAATATTCTCTCTATTTTCCTACCCTATTTTCCCATCTCACGGAGACTGCACATGGCTTACACCATGCAATACACAATGACAGCTAGAAGAGAGATTTATTGCATTCTGATACTTCTCAGTTTAGAGAAATCCTGCCACTGTTCCATACCAGAAGCATGCATCCAGAGAATAGAGAGAATGAACTCGAATATTCAATAAAACTAAATATGCTATTAAACAAGTCAATAATGTATCCTCTGAGTTTGCGTCCTTTGTAGGGACATGGATGCAGCTGGAAACCATCATTCTTAGCAAACTATCACAAGAACAGAAAACCAAACACCGCATGTTCTCACTCATAGGTGGGAACTGAACAATGAGATCACTTGGACTCGGGAAGGGGAACATCACACACTGGGGCCTATCATGGGGAGGGGGGAGGGGGGAAGGGGAGGGGGGAGGGATTGCATTGGGAGTTATACCTGATATAAATGATGAATTGATGGGTGCTGACGAGTTGATGGGTGCAGCACAACAACATGGCACAAGTATACATATGTAACAAACCTGCACGTTATGCACATGTACCCTAGAACTTAAAGTATAATAAATAAAAAATTAATTAATTAATTAATTAATGTATCCTCCGTCCTGCTTTTTCCTCATCTTCCATTCCTCAATCTCCATATTCCCTTCTTATTCAATTCTTTCTTTCTCACATATATGTACAAAATTTAGCATACTATATTTCAGAATTGTGTTCAAAAGTATTAACTACCAACATTTATCATTAAGGATAAAAAATATCTCCTTGGAAAAATTGACAAATAATGTACAACTTTCAAATAAATTATACTAGAATTAGTGAAAACATTTTAAATTCTATCTTTACACATAATAATTTCCTGGAAAACAATCAGACTAAAAGATGCTGCAGGTTACCATGTCATGGCTCCCCATGAAATAAATAATTTGATGAAAACTCTTGTAATTGGAATCTAGATGTCTTGACACACACAGTCTCAGAATTATATTTTTTTAAGCTAGTAAACTACAAAGAGAAGAAAATACGGGCTACAGCTTAAAAAATCTTGACTGACCTTTTTAGTTTTCTCAATATCTTTCAATACATAGTTCTCATTTCAACGTTGTGTGTGTGTGTGTGTGTGTGTGTGTGTGTGTGTGTGTGTACAACTGAAACAGTACCATGGAAAAGCCAATGCAAACTTGGCAGTTTCTGAATGAGGTTTGAAGACACCTTTCCTCAGCCTTCCTTTAGATTAGTACTGAGTTCAGTACTCCTAACCTTAAACTTCCACTTCCAGCACCTGAGTTAGCTCACTAACCTCAAAACTTACCTGTATCGATTCTCGGCCGGGCTCTAGGCGCCATGGCTCCCCGTAGTAGGAAGCGGAAGGCTGAGGCCGCGGTGGTCGCCGCAGCCGAGAAGCGAGAGAAGCTGGCAGATAGCGGGGAGGGAATGGAGGAGGCAACCGTTGTTATCGAGCATTGCACGAGCTGACGCGTCTATGGGCGCAACGCTGCGGCCCTGAGTCAGGCGCTGCGCCTGGAGGCCCCAGAGCTTCCAGTAAAGGTGAACCCGACCAAGCCCCGAAGGGGCAGCTTCGAGGTGACGCTGCTGCGCCCGGACGGCAGCAGTGAGGAGCTCTGGACTGGGATTAAGAAGGGGCCCCCACGTAAACTGAAATTCCCTGAGCCTCAAGAGGTGGTGGAAGAGTTGAAGAAGTACCTGTCGTAGGGAGATTTGGGTAGAAGTCCTCATGCTGAGCTTTGTGTCCCTGGTGATGTTGGAACATTAATGATGGAACATGGCCAAACTTCAGTCATGTGCCTGAAGCCATGGTTTCTTCCCCGCCAGAAATGAAGGTTCAGTTGTGGGGCAACCCTCTAGTAAGGCATTGAAAAGTTACTGGATTTGGTTTAATTAAAGTTGAAATAAAAAAAATAAAAAAAACTTACCTGTATCATTCATATCTAAATATTTGTGTATACATTTTTACTACTTGAATTATCTATTCCTGTGTTTCCAATATGATAGATATTAGCCACATGTGGTTATTTAAATTTTAATTAACTAAAATTATATAAAATTTAAATGTCAGTTCCTCAGTCATATTTGCTTCAAGTGATCAATTGCCACATGTGGCTAGTTGGTACCATACTAGACAGTACAGATGTGAACACTCCCATCATCACAGTAAGTTCTAGTGGACAGAGCTGATCTATACGCCTTTATCTTTGTGTATACTGTTTGTTATTATACCCAGGAACTAATGCAAACCCTCTCCAGCTAAATTGCACACATACTTCAGCACTTGCATACTCATGTTGACTCTCACTACTCTAAACTCCATACCTCTTGTTTTAATGGCCATTTGTCACTCCAATACTTCTTCATATTATTAAACTTTTTGTATATATCTTTTCTCATCAACTATATTCATTTAATCTTCAAATATTCACCAAGTACTTCACATGGTAGGCACTGTTCTGAATTCTGGGAGACCATGTTCATCAAAACAGACAAGAACATGAACTCCTTCCAATCAGAGCCAATGCTTCTTTGATTTCTCTAGTACCTACAACAAAGTAAGGATACAGTAAGTGAATGAAAAATATACTCATCAAGTAGCTATAGAGGTCTAAGTTTAAAATAAATAAGTGGACAACAAAAATAGGGAATATTTTGACAAGAAAATATTTGATGCCTTCCCACTGGGTTTACTGTCTAAGTTAGATACGTTCATTGGGTCACTTACATAATATTTTATGACTACATTTATGACAGCATTCAACCCACTGCATCATTTTCAGAATTTTTTAAACATCATCGAGTTATTAGGGCAATTAACTATCACATACATGAGGCTATCTGGTGAACTCCTTCATAGAAGAGAATATTTACCTTAATCATAAAAGGTGAAGCATAATAGTTACAATAAAGGCTAAGCTACTTTTAAAAAGTGAGAAAAATTACTGGCCTATATAAGATACAATTTACTTCTCTTTCATATAATGATCCCAAGGGGAGTGTTCAAGGTTGCTGAAGTGGCCTTGATCCACAAGGTCCTTCGGGCTCATAGGTGCCTTTCACCTTATTGCTTTACCACTTCCCCTAAAGTGTTATTTTCATCTGTATGGTTGAAGTTGGGTCACAAGAACATTATGTTCTATTTACGAGAAGGAAAAAAATACACGAAACCCAGAGTAGTTTTTATTTTTAAGAAAATAAGACAAAAATTGTCCAAATCACTTCTATTTCCACTCCACTGGTGATAACTTAGTTTGTGAGCACCAGCACCCTTGACCAAGAGTCCTGAGAAATGTAGTTTCTAGTTTTGTGGCCATATGCTCCGACAGAGAGAGAGAGAGAGAGAGAACAGTAGAAGGAAATTGGGAACAAAAAAATCATCTGCCAATCAAGTTACTTTACCTGTACTATCTGTAGAAGCTGATGTCTTAGATTTTTTTTTTTTTTATTATACTTTAAGTTCTAGGGTACATGTGCATAACATGCAGGTTTGTTACATATATATACTTATGCCATGTTGGTGTGCTGCACCCATCAACTCGTCAGCACCCATCAATTCATCATTTATATCAGGTATAACTCCCCAATGCAATCCCTCCCTCCTCCCCCCTCCCCATGATAGGCCCCAGTGTGTGATGTTCCCCTTCCCGAGTCCAAGTGATCTCATTGTTCAGTTCCCACCTATGAGTGAGAACATGCGGTGTTTGGTTTTCTGTTCTTGTGATAGTTTGCTAAGAATGATGGTTTCCAGCTGCATCCATGTCCCTACAAAGGACGCAAACTCATCCTTTTTTATGGCTGCATAGTATTCCATGGTGTATATATGCCACATTTTCTTAATCCATTCTGTCACAGATGGACATTTGGGTTGATTCCAAGTCTTTGCTATTGTGAATAGTGCCACAATAAATATATGTGTGCATGTGTCTTTGTAGTAGAGTAATTTATAATCCTTTGGGTATATACCCAGTAGTGGGATGGCTGGGTCATATGGTACATCTAGTTCTAGATCCTTGAGGAATCGCCATACTGTTTTCCATAATGGTTGAACTAGTTTACAATCCCACCAACAGTGTAAAAGTGTTCCTATTTCTCCACATCCTCTCCAACACCTGTTGTTTCCTGACTTCTTAATGATTGCCATTCTAACTGGTGTGAGATGGAATCTCATTGTGGTTTTGATTTGCATTTCTCTAATGGTCAGTGATGATGAGCATTTTTTCATGTGTCTGTTGGCTGTATGGATGTCTTCAAAGAGAATAAAATACCTAGGAATCCAGCTTACAAGAGATGTAAAGGACCTCTTCAAGGAGAACTACAAACCACTGCTCAGTGAAATAAAAGAGGACACAAACAAATGGAAGAACATACCATGCTCATGGATTGGAAGAATCAATATCATGAAAATGGCCATACTGCCCAAGGTTATTTATAGATTCAATGCCATCCCCATCAAGCTACCAATTACTTTCTTCACAGAATTGGAAAAAACTGCTTTAAAGTTCATGTGGAACCAAAAAAGAGCCCGCATTGCCAAGACAATCCTAAGTCAAAAGGACAAAGCTGGAGGCGTCACGCTACCTGACTTCAAACTATACTACAAGGCTACAGTAACCAAAACAGCATGGTACTGGTACCACAACAGAGATATAGACCAATGGAACAGAACAGAGTCCTCAGAAATAATACCACACATCTACAGCCATCTGATTTTGACAAACCTGAGAGAAACAAGAAATGGGGAAAGGATTCCCTATTTAATAAATGGTGCTGGGAAAATTGGCTAGCCATAAGTAGAAAGCTGAAACTGGATGCTTTCCTTACCCCTTATACGAAGATTAATTCAAGATGGATTAGAGACTTAAATGTTAGACCTAATACCATAAAAACCCTAGAAGAAAACATAGGTAGTACCATTCAGGACATAGGCATGGGCAAGGACTTCATGTCTAAAACACCAAAAGCAACAGCAGCAAAAGCCAAAATTGTCAAATGGGATCTAATTAAACTAAAGAGCTTTTGCACAGCAAAAGAAACTACCATCAGAGTGAACAGGCAACCTACAGAATGGGAGAAAATTTTTGCAACCTACTCATCTGACAAAGGGCTAATATCCGGAATCTACAAAGAACTCAAACAAATATACAAGAAAAAAACAAACAACCCCATCAAAAAGTGGGGAAAGGATATGAACAGACATTTCTCAAAAGATGTCTTAGATTTTTATTCCCTTTGTACATAACACATTAGGGAACTACCAAAAGGCTTCTAATCCTAAGCCTATGCCTGTTGAAGAAAGCGCTATCGTATTCTGTTCAGAATTCACATTGTCAGTTTCCAACATTTTACGTATGCCCTGGAAGAAGATTGGTAAAAGGAATGTTTATCAATTAATGAGTTGTAATAAATGTTATTGATTTATTATATTACTACTTTACAAAATATATGGGCCTGCCTCAAAGCTCATATGACTTCTAAGGATACCAGCAGAATGCAGCAAACAGAACTATAAATGCATTTATAATTCTTACACAGTGCATTTAGCATTAGCTCAGATGAAAGCATAAAGTATGCAATATATGACATCTCTCTTTTTTCTCTATTTCAACATTCAGCATCTTCCCAAGAATAACACCAATTATCTTTAAAGGCTCCTCTCTTCTTAGGAAAAAAAAACAATATATATGAAAATCTCTAACATCTGAGTAAGTTTATTCCAAGTACTAGTCTCCAAGAGAATATTCACCTTTAACAGACATTATGGAAACAAAAAAAAACTGAATTAGTGGTGGTATCATTTTAGGATCCAGACCTCTATATGAAGCAAGAACTTAAGGTAATCTGATCCTTTCTGGATCTTCCAAGTAATGGAATATAAGGATATAGCTCATCATAATCCACACATGGCCTGACCTGCCTGAATTCACATCATTTAACAACAATGTTTGTATTCCCTGTTTCTTGAACAACTGCACATGTGCAGTTCTCTCTAGTGACCAAGTTTGCCCACCAGCTATACCGTACATTGACATTGCCACCCAGGACAAACTGTTGAGTTTGATGCTTCCTTAGACGAAATGATTATAGTCTTAGAATTCTAGTTTATGGCAATGACCCAGAAAATTATAAGAATATTGCCTGCTGGCAACCTTGAAACATATATCTCATTGAACCCAGTCCTTGGCAATGTCACTCAGACTCAAATATTAACCCACAAACTTGTCTCAGCTGGCAGCTAGGTTGCAATCAATACAAACAGATAGGTAGGTATAGGTAGGTAGATAGACACATAGATTGATACATACAAAAATAAAAAGAAGAGATGTAATTCATATTCATTTATCTAAATCCCATAATTGTTCAACCATATTCAAAGGTTGGATTAAAAAAACACTTTGTAATGATGGTGTTAGAAGACTTTTAGGAATAAAATCTTAATAAGGAAAAATACAGTGTTCTAGGTTTTTATTGTGACATAAACAGGTATTATTATGATCTCTCACATTTCTAACTTGACCTGAACAGCCAGACAGCTTTTTTGGAATCTCTGGCTGATTGCATTCAGAAAGAACCTGGGGCTGAATGAAATCCTCTGAAGGCTCTGTTGGACTAACATCCAAGATGGCTCACTCACATGACTGACAATTGATGCTGGTTGCAGGATGAGGCATTCACTGGAGCTGTTATCCAAGTCTCCTACACATGGCTCCCATGTGGCTTTAAGCCCTACAGTACGGTGGCTTCATTCTAAGAGTATCAATTCCAGAAGACAAGAGGAAAAGCTGCCATTGCCTTAAGATATAAACCTGAGTACTTGCACTGCATCATCTCTGCCTTATTCTAGTTTCAAAGCAGTCACAGGGGTCACCCAGATTCAAAGGAGGGAGTATAGCCTCCAGTTAACAATGGAGAAGTGTCAAAGTATTTATGAACATCTTTAATTGGCCACACATGGCTATATACTTACTGCAGATGTAAGGAACAGCGAAAAGATTATTAAGAAACTTTTCTTGTAATAGCAGGTAATTAAAGTAAAAGTGATACTTTAGAACAAAATAATTGACTTTCAATTACTTCAAATGAAGTTCATCTTGCCTCTGAGGAATTTTTAAAGTCCTGTTATGATTATTATTTTGTAAGTTATGAAGTTCTCTTTAACAGAACCAAAAGCTTAATAATTAAAGTAAGATCCTAAGGTAGCAATAAATATAAAAAATAAAAACTTAATGGTTAAAGTCAGAATACCCTAAATTGTAAGGAAAGAAATAATGAACAAGTCTTTCATGAAAAAGCAACAAGGATAAATTTAAATTAATACATCAGCTACCACCTGTTCATCATTCAAAGTGAATTTTAAATAGAGAGATCTAATTTCCCCAAAGATATACCAATTACACATAGAACATTTGTAAACAAAAAGGCACTATGGCAGAGACAGACTGTTTGCCAATTCCATTTTCTCTTTCTAGTACTCAAGAAGACTACATATCCCTGCTTCCTTTGAAGTTAGTTAGGACTATTTCATTGGGTCCTGCAGTGTATACAGAACTGATGAGTGCAACTTCCAGAACTAGCCATAAACAACCTGTGTGATTCTGCATGCTTTCCTTCTTGGCTTCTTAGCCAGGCAGATGAAGGAGATCCAGTGGAAGACTCCTAGTAGCCTCTGAGGGTCAACAGAGACAAGTCACCCTCTGGTACAGCTATGCCCTGTCAACCACCTGGTATAATCAAGACAAAATATCATTTGTTGTGCTAAGCCACCGACATATACGGGTGTTGCTTGTTATAGCCATTTGCATTAAATAGACTCATCAAAGTATTTAAAAAAGTGAAAGTTAGTATCCCAACTCCATCCTAAAAGAGACACTACAATCACTTCTTTTGGAATGTTCAATATCTTAGAAATTCAGTTGACAGGCACCGTAGATGTCATCGGTTGATCTAGTTACTCAATGCCAATAACCACGCACTATCATCAATGAAAAAAACACTTATAAACACCCTGACTCAGAAAAATATACATTGAGAAAAGCAGGAGTGTGGAATCTTGTGTTGCCATGACGACAGGCACCTAATTCCACTTCAAAAGGATCACCAGCTCCTGTAGGAAAAATAAACTTCTCTTCCAAACAAGGTTTTTAAAGTGTTACATGTAGAAAGGAAAGTACTGAACATCTCACTCCAAATAAGTGATTACATTTTTCGGTACCATCAATACCAACTATGACCGATAATAGTAAAAACCAGTTTGGTTTCCTTAGGTATCCCTAAAATGTGAATGCCAACAACAAAATGAAAATTCCAGATAACATTTCATCTTCCAGGGAATAAAGTAGTTTTTCCTTGAATGATAATAATCATGTAAGCTTGGTAGTTTCCTCAAAATGAAATGCTTTGATCTAATAAGCTAAACTTATGTATAAACTCGTATTCTAAAACTCTTGTTGCTTTAAGTAAATACATGATTACATTGACATTGCGTGATACTGAAGTTCTTTGAAGTTGTGTGATAGCAATATTATAGATATAGGCCATTTTTGAATTTTAAATCCTACAGATCATTCAGTCCAAATTAGGAAACTGAGACTCAGAGAATTCTATTAATTCAACTAAAGCCACAAGGTAAATTAATGCTTTTTTGTACTATTTTACCATTTTTGTATCACTACACTGTTGATACTATTTTTTTACTGTACAGTATTTTCTATTAAAAGTAATTAAAGTACATATACTTCTAATAATTACTTTAGAATGCTTACATAGTCAATATTGTAATCTTTAGGGTTCTTTTAATCTTTTGCCAAAATTATACTTCAGCATGTAGCAGTAACTTCTAAAGTAATCTAAGAAGTTTATGAAACAATATATTTATTTCTTAACTGTTTCAAGCTCTTCTTTGTCCTTTACTGTCCTTTGCAAAAACTAATGCTGTAAAACTTTATCAAGTTGTATTAATTGTAAAAAAAAGTATCTAATAAAAAATTGCCATTAATATATATCTCATTATAAATATAACAAATTTTAGGTGTATAGCATTATTATTCCAGTTGTATACATTAGCCAAGTTATCCAACATTAAAGTCCTGCTATAATGAATATACAGGAATAACTTTTAATTAAATTATTGAAGAACCTGAAATTGAATTTATATGTTTATAAATAGCAATTACACTATATTACATTTGGAGTGTTTCTAAGCTGGCTGAAAACAATTCATTTATCTAATTAGGTAGATGCACAATTGAAATTACACTCACTGTTAATTTCCTAGTATTTTTTCTTTGAAAATATAAAGGTACATATCTGTTAAGCCTGTATTCAAACTGATGTAAATACATAATCAAATTCCAAATAAAATATTTTTGTATATTAATAATGACAACATTTAAATGACAAGAAAAATTAAGTGTGGGGGAAATATCTATCCTCACATTTTCAAAAATGTAAAGAATGGGGAAGGTTAACAAGAAGCTTATAAACAAATAAGTCTTTTCCATGAGCCCCTTGTAAACCCTAATTATTTTTAAGCCTTAGCATTGAAAAATAATCAATTTAAAAAATAGATCCATCAATATTCTGCCTCAGGTAATTCCTTATTTATTTTAGATAAAGGTGGAAGAGCAAAACTACGGAGAGGGACAAAAATATGGATTGATAATATATGAGTTTCCCATCTTTCACCACTACTTGAACCTTGCTTTTCTTGAGTTTTTCTTTGTATCACAGCCAACATCATAAAGTAGACAGACCAACCTCCTCGCAGTTTCCCCAAACACACACATACAAACGCTGAAAGGAGATCTAGTCTTAACCGTCATTATTTGGCATGTATTAGGAACAAGGTCTGAATAAAAACAGAAGCAATGAGCTAGACATATCTACCAGCAACTCATTTCCTATGCCATATCGAATTTGATATTTATTTAACAAATGTCTTCTTTGATTTAACCCTTTTTCCATCTTAATAAAGTTAGTATGGCATTGAAAATAGATTATGGTTCTTATTTTTATCACAAAACAGAAATAATAAATATTCAAATGGAAAAAGTAATTTTGGCAGCAGGAGAAGATTTATAAATTTTCCCTTTATCTAAAGAGCCATACAGTCTCTTTATTCACAGACATACCTGTGTGGAATTACTGACAGAATAACATGAAAATATGATAAAATCATCACCATGATCTACACTTGAGACTGGCCAAAGATATTTGTCTCTATCTCAGTGTAAAAATCTCAACACAATCACAAAATGTTGTAAGGTTTTTGTGTGTGTTTTCATTTGGTTTGGTTTCAGAATAATGCATCTTGTCCACCGAATGTAATGGAAATCAGTGATAAAATGTTAAAGTGAAAATTTTAAACTCAAATTTAATTTTAAAAATTTGTTTCTATTTTTAATATAACTAGAAGATAAAGTTTTCTTAACACCATCAATCATATTATCTTTGGACACTGAGGTCCAACCCTAATGTGGGAACTTAGGAACCAGTCCATCTCTTTGCCAGTTTGGTGACCTTGGGGAAAAAGTTGTCTGTTAGCTTTCCCTCTATATCCTTTGCTCTTCAACTTTTCTCCTCCATTACTTAGCCTGAGAACCCTGGCAATTTCTCTATAAAAAAGAAGTGGTCATGATTGAAATATTCGATGCGCAAGACTAAAATCTAATGAAAGAAAAATTGGGGCATTATGAGTAACTCATAATCTAGGAACTAAACAGGAGTAAATTGAGGACAAAATGACTGAAATATATGAAAACAAATGTCCGTAGTCCATGGATATATTTTCAAGAAAAATATATTTAAAAGAAAATAACGCTTCTAATCCCATATCTTATAACTAATTTTCAGTGTTCTTACAAGTAATATTCAGTTATTGGGTATGTCTTGCAACATTTAGATGTGTAAGGAAGGAGATACAAGTGACTCCTGTCACAGTCTGGCCAATGTTTAGCGTGTTTTCTTTTTTTTTATTATTATTATTATACTTTAAGTTCTAGGATACATGTGCATAATGTGCAGGTTTTTTACATATGTATACTTGCGCCATGTTGGTGTGCTGCACCCATCAAATCGTCAGCACCCATCAACTCGTCATTTACATTAGGTATAACTCCCAATGCAATCCCTCTCCCCTCACCATCCCCCATAATAGACCCTGGTGTGTGATGTTCCCCTTCCTGAGTCCAAGTGATCTCATTGTTCAGTTCCTACATATGAGTGAGAACATGCGGTGTTTGGTTTTCTGTTCTTGCAATAGTCTGCTGAGAATGATGGTTTCCAGCTGCATCCATGTCCCTACAAAGAACACAAACTCAGCCTTTTTTATGGCTGCATAGTATTCCATGGTGTATATGTGCCACATTTTCTTAATCCAGTCTGTCACTGATGGACATTTGGATTGATTCCAATTCTTTGCTATCGTGAATACTGCCACAGTGAACATATGTGTGCATGTGTCTTTATAGCAGGATGAGTTATAATCTTTTGGGGGGATGGCTGGGTCATATGGTACTTCTAGTTCTAGATCCTTGAGGAGCACTTCTCCCCCTCCAAAGGAACGCAGCTCCTTGCCAGCAACGGAATAAAACTGGACATTGAATGGCTTTGACAAATTGAGAGAAGAAGGCTTCAGCTGATCAAACTTCTCAGAGCTAAAGGAGGAAGTTCGAACCCATCGCAAAGAAGTTAAAAACCTTGAAAAAAAGATTAGAGGAATGGCTAACTAGAATAATCAAAAGAGAAGTCCTTAAATGACCTGATAGAGCTATAAACCATGGCACGAGAACTACGTGACAAATGCACAAGCTTCAGTAACTGATTCGATCAACTGGAAGAAAGAGTACCAGTGATTGAAGATCAAATGAATGAAATGAAGTGAGAAGAGGCGTTTAGAGAAAGAAGAGTAAAAAGAAACAAACAAACCCTCCAAGAAATATGGGACTATGTGAAAAGACCAAATCTACGTCTGATTAGTGCATCTGAAAGTGACAGGGAAAATGAAACCAAGTTGGAAAACACTCTGCAGGATATCATCCAGGAGAACTTCCCCAACCTAGTAAGGTAGACCAACATTCAAATTCAGGAAATACAGAGAGTGCCACAAAGATACTCCTCGAGAAGAGCACCTCCAAGACACAAAATTGTCAGATTCACCAAAGTTGAAATGAAGGAAAAAATGTTAAGGGCAGCCAGAGAGAAAGGTCGGGTTACCCACAAAGGGAAGTCCATCAGACTAACCGTGGATCTCCTGGCAGAAACTCTACAAGCCAGAAGAGAGTGAGGGTCAATATTCAACATTCTTACAGAAAAGAATTTTCAACTGAGAACTTTATATCAAGCCAAACTAAGTTTCATAAGTGAAGAGAAATAAAATCCTTTACAGACAAGCAAATGCTGAGAGATTTTGTCACCACCAGGCCTGCCCTCCAAGAGCTCCTTGAGGAAGGACTAAACATGGAAAGGAACAACCGGTACCAGCCACTGCAAAAACATGCCAAAATGTAAAGACCATCGATGCTAGGAAGAAACTACATCAACTAACGATCAAAATAACCAGCTAACATCATAACGACAGGAACAAATTCACACATAACAATATTAACCTTAAATGTAAATGGGCTAAATGCTCCAATTAAAAGACACAGACTGGCAAACTGGATAAAGAGTCAAGATCCATCAGTCTGCTGTATTCAGGAGACCCATCGCACAGGCAGAGACATACATAGGCTCAAAATAAAGGGATGGAGGAAGATCTACCAAGCAAATGGAAAACAAAAAATGACAGGGGTTGCAATCCTACTCTCTGATAAAACAGACTTTAAACCAACAAAGATCAAAAGAGGCAAAGAAGGCCATTACATAATGGTAAAGGTATCAATTCAACAAGAAAAGCGAACTATCCTAAATATATATGCACCCAATACAGGAGCACCCAGATTCATAAAGCAAGTCCTTAGAGACTTACAAAGAGACTTAGACTCCCAGACAATAATAATGGGAGACTTTAACACCACACTGTCAACATTAGACAGATCAACAAGACAGAAAGTTAACAAGGATATCCAAGACTTGAACTCAGTTATGCACCAAGCAGAACTAACAGACATCTACAGAACTCTCCACCCCAAATCAACAGAATATACATTCTTCTCAGCACCACATTGCACTTATTCCAAAATTGACCACACAGTTGGAAGGAAAGCACTCCTCAGCAAATGTACAAGAACTGAAATTATAACAAACTGTCTCTCAGACCACAGTGCAATCAAACTAGAACTCAGGACTAAGAAACACACAAAACCTCTCAACTACATGGTAAATGAACAACCTGCTCCTGAATGACTACTGGGTACATAACGAAATGAAGGCAGAAATAAAGATGTTCTTTGAAACCAATGAGAACAAAGACACAACATACGAGAATCTCTGGGACACATTTAAAGCGGTGTGTAGAGGGAAATTTATAACACGAGATGCCCACAAGGGAAAGCAGGAAAGATCTAAAATTGACACCCTAACAACACAGTTAAAAGAACTAGAGAAGCTAGAGCAAGCACATTCAAAAGCTAGCAGAGGGAAGAAATAACTAAGATCAGAGCAGAACTGAAGGAGATAGAGACACAGCAAACCCTTCAAAAAAATCAATGAATCCAGGAGCTGGTTTTTTGAAAAGATCAACAAAATTGATAGACCGCTAGCAAGACTAATAAAGAAGAAAAGAGAGAAGAATCAAATAGACACAATAAAAAATGATAAAGGAGATATCACCACCGACCCCACAGAAATACAAACCACCATCAGAGAATACTATAAACACCTCTACACAAATAAACTAGAAAACCTAGAAGAAATGGATAAATTCCTGGAGACATACACTGTCCCAAGACTAAACCAGGAAAAAGTAGAATCCCTGAATAGACCAATGACAGGCTCTGAAATTGAGGCAATAATTAATAGCCTACCTACCAAAAAAAGTTCAAGACCAGATGGATTCACAGCCAAATTCTGCCAGAGGTACAAGGAGGAGCTGGTACATTTCCTTCTGAAATTATTCCAATCAAGAGGAAAATAGGGAACCCTCCCTAACTCATTTTAGGAGGCCGACATCATCCTGATACCAAAGCCTGGCAGAGACACAACAAAAAAAGAGAATTTTAGACCAATGTCCCTGATGAACATCGATGCAAAAATCCTCAATAAAATACCGGCAAACCAAATCCAGTAGCATATCAAAAAACTTATCCACCATGATCAAGTGGGGTTCATCCCTGGGATGCAAGGCTGGTTCAACATATGCAAATCAATAAACGTAATCCAGCATATAAACAGAAACAAAGACAAAAACCACATGATTATCTCAATAGATGTAGAAAAGGTCTTTGACAAAATTCAACAGCCCTTCATGCTAAAAACTCTCAATAAATTCAGCATTAATGGAACGTGTCTCAAAATAATCAGAGCTATTTATGACAGACTCACAGCCAATCTGTTTGCAGTGACATGATTGTATATTTAGAAAACCCCATCATCTCAGCCCAAAACCTACTTAAGCTGATAAACAACTTCAGCAAAGTCTCAAGATACAAATCATTGTGCAAAATCACAAGCATTCTTATACACCAATAAGAGACAAACAGAGAGCCAAATCATGAGTGAACTCCCATTCACAACTGCTTCAAAGAGAATAAAATGCCTAGGAATCCAACTTACAAGGGATGTGAAGGACCTCTTCAAGGAGAACTACAAACCACTGCTCAATGAAATAAGAGGACACAAACAAATGGAAGAACATTCCATGCTCATGGATAGGAAGAATCAATATCATGAAAATGGCCATACTGCCCAAGGTAATTTATAGATTCAATGCCATCCCCATTAAGCTACCAATCACTTTCTTCACAGAATTGGAAAAAACTACTTTAAAGTTCATATGGAACCAAATAAGAGCCTGCAATGCCAAGACAATCCTAAGCCAAAACAACAAAGCTGGAGGCATCACACTACCTGACTTGAAACTATACTACAAGGCTGCAGTAACCCAAACAGCATGGTACTGGTACCAAAACAGAGATATAGACCAATGGAACAGAACAGAGTCCTCAGAAATAATACCACACATCTACAACCATCTGATCTTTGACAAACCTGACAAAAACAAGAAATGGGGAAAGGATTCCCTATTTAATAAATGGTGCTGGGAAATCTGGCTAGCCATATGTAGAAAGCTGAAACTGGATCCCTTCCTTACACCTTATACAAAAATTAATTCAATATGGATTAGAGACTTAAATGTTAGACCTAAAATCATAAAAACCCTAGAAGAAGACCTAGGCAATACCATTCAGGACATAGGCATGGGCAAGGACTTCATGTCTAAAACACCAAAAGCAACGGCAGCAAAAGCCAAAATTGACAAATGGGATCTAATTAAACTAAAGAGCGTCTGCACAGCAAAAGAAGCTACCATCAGAATGAACAGGCAACCTACAGAATGGGAGAAAATTTTTACAATCTACTCGTCTGACAAAGGGCTAATATCCAGAGTCCACAAAGAACTCAAACAAATTTATCAGAAAAAAAACAAACAACCCCATCAAAAAGTGGGCAAAGGATATGAACAGACACTTCTCAAAAGAAGACATTTATGCAGTCAACAGACACATGAAAAAATGCTCATCGTCACTGGTCATCAGAGAAATGCAAATCAAAACCACAATGAAATACCATCTCACACCAGTTAGAATGGCTATCATTAAAAAGTCAGGAAACAACAGGTGCTGGAGAGGATGTGGAGAAATAGGAACGCTTTTACACTGTTGGCGGGACTGTAAACTAGTTCAACCATTGTGGAAAACAGTGTGACGATTCCTCAAGGATCTAGAACTAGAAATGCCATTTGACCCAGCCATCCCATTACTGGGTATATGCCCAAAGGATTATAAATCATGCTGCTATAAAGACACATGCACAGGTATGTTTATTGTGGCACTATTCACAACAGCAAAGACTTGGAACCAACCCAAATGTCCATCTGTGACAGAATGGATTAAGAAAATGTGGCATATATACACCATGGAATACTATGCAGCCATAAAAAAGGATGAGTTGATGTCCTTTGTAGGGACATGGATGCAGCTGGAAATCATCATTCTCAGCAGACTATTGCAAGAACAGAAAACCAAACACCGCATGTTCTCACTCATAGGTGGGAATTGAACAATGAAAACACTTAGACACAGGAAGGGGAACATCACACACCACGACCTATTATGGGGTGGGGGGGAGGGATAGCGTTAGGAGATATACCTAATGTAAATGACGAGTTAATGGGTGCAGCACACCAACATGGCACATGTATACATATGCAACAAACCTAAACTTTGTGCACATGTACCGTAGAACTTCAAGTATAATAAAAAATAAATAAATAAAAAGAAAAAAAAGAATGAGAAGACAATTTCCTAAATGACCCTTCCTTTTTCTTTTACTTTGAGATTATTTAACTCAACTTTACTCAGAATCCTTCCTTCCTAGTCATCTAATTTCCATTATATTTATTTTTGGCCATGAGATGATGTCTAGTTAATCTTCCTAGTATATACATCTATGTCAGGTCATTAAATTATATCCCTTGGGGTGCCCTCCCTGACACATTCCTCCACAAACACAATAACCTCAAAGTATTACTTAGATTAGGAAGCTAAGACCCAAAGAGATTGAGCTTTGACCATTGTCTTAAATGTTTACTTCTTTTTTTGAGCAAATATTAGGTTTTTCATATCTTGCACATATTGTCAATTAACCGTAACACAACACCAGTAAACCAGTAAGCTTTATCAAGAGAGATGCCTAAGTTTCTCTGGTGGTCATCCAATGAGTATTTCCTTTTAAGAGAAGTTTCAATGCTGTCTCAGTGTTGAGACAAAAAGAAAAAGGAAGAGAAAGATTGGCAACTCAGAAATATTTTCTAATTATCTCAGATAGCAACAACCTCATTAGTCATTTCTATTTCTGATTCTATTAAATCCTTTTTAAAATTTATATTTAATGATAAAACACAGTATTTAGGATTTTTACCTAAAGAATGTCCTATATGAATCCTTTTATTTTTCTCCTAGAAGTAAAACAATAGTTCAAACTGAGAAAGGAAGAAAAGTGAAAAGATCAGCAATGACACCCATATACAATGGCTTTGTCTTCTCCTCCACATTCTTCACCTTTATCTGTTGAATTTTTCTGAAAACTGATTTAAAACATGTAACTTGCACTTTTACTCCCTCATTCTTTTGTATCTGTATTTCTTTCAACACATTATACATTGTTGCACATATTAATTGTATTTTTAAAAAATCTGTGAGAATTAATTGTATTTTTGATTTAAATATGTTCTTTTCCATCTCAATCTAAACCTGGAGGCGATGCATTGTGAGTAATTATCTGAAGTAAGCAAATGAGTCCCTGGAACCAGTTCCTTATTGAATAGGGAGAGATTTTTCAGGACAGTAATAGAATTGATAAAATATGGGACTGAGGACCTCTACTGGCTGTTTTGTGAAGTGATTTTTTTTTTTTCTTTTTATCTGTGATGAAGTTATTCTATTTAATCTAAATATTCCTTTTTACTGAGACTCCTTTATTGCCATCCAAAAACTTTATTCATTGGTTCAGTCTCATTGTAGAAATCTGAGTCTTTAATTTCCACAACAGTTGCTTCACCTTTTGGAAAATGATACATGAAAGTTAACATTATTGAATGAAAATATCATTAATCTTATTGTTTTAAAGCAAATTAAATTTGTTCATGAATAATGCCTTAATTTTTCTCCAAATTTATAGCTGCCTATAGATTGATAGATAGATGATAGATAGATAGATACTGGTTTATGTGTAGATATATAGACACATCCTTACAGTATAGAACATAGAATTTAGTATAAAATCAAATAAGATGTTACGAGAATAACCGCAGATATTTCTCACTTTTCAGAAACTAGAGTTTTTTCGTGTGTGATGTATACACCTTGGAACCCAGGTTTATACCTAAATGTCCTGTACAATTATATAAAGCTTGAAACTGCAATTGCACTGATCACCTTTCACTCCACTTCACTACTATTACTCACCTGTGCATTAATTCAATTATTTATATATTCATAGATTGTTATGACTGAAAGAGGCCTTATAAGTCATATAGTCTAACCCTTTTATTTTACAAGTAAAATATCTGAGACTTAAGGAGGTGAACAGCAGCCTCTGCCTTTTCTTGCCAAGTCAGGGTGAAATGAACAAATAACTCCCAAAAACATCTCATGTTCCATAGGGATATTGCCTCAATCAGGAGAAAGGAACAGCAGATTTGAAGCCCTGGGCCACAATAACCTAGTCTTGTTATGAATACAGGAAGGCCTAATCCAAGCCTGATTCCAAGAATTCAAGCTGGTAGGAAGAAGTTTGGAGCCAGGGTCCTGGAGCAATGATAATTGTAACTGACATTATTGAGCACTAAACATATGCCAGACAGGCAGAGTTCTAAGCACTTGATATTGGATAGCTCATATAACAACCATAACAATCCTGTGAAATGGGTATGATTCCTAGTATAATTGAGGAAACTGAGGCACAAAGATTGAATATTTGAATCCCCATTTATAGACCTTAAAGGACTACAGAACACTAGATTTTGAAATTCTGCCTTAGTCTAACCTTCACAGTTCACAGTTTATATGAAGTTATTTGTCTCACACCCCTGTACCCAAAGCAAAGATGCTGGCCTTGTAAATGCCAGTACTGTCCAAGTGTTCTCACACGATGGCACACATAGAAAATCATATTGTATGGCACATGGGCGTAAAAAAGGGAGCCTTTGCAAGTCCAGCGGTGACTAACTCCAAGAATTCAGCCTCCCAGACCTCACCAAACCTCCCAAAGGGTAGAGAGGAATCAATATCTAAAAACATCTACCCCGAATTCCTAGCTTACCAGTTGAGAAGCCCTGGCTCAGAGTCCTCCAATAGATAAAGTATAAATTGACCTTTTGTCTGGGCACAGTGGCTCACGCCTGTAATCCCAGCACTTTGGGAGGCCAGAAGGGTAGATCACTTGAGCCAGGAGTTCCAGACCAGCCTGGCCAACTTGGTGAAATCCCATCTCTACAAAAAAAAATACAAAAATTAGCCATGCGTGGTGGCTCATGTCTGTAATCCCAGCTACTCCGGTGGCTGAGGCACAAGAATCTCATGAACCGTGGAGGCAGAGGTTGCAGTGAGCTGAGATCGGGCCACTGCACTCCAGCCTCAGGGACAGAGTTCGACTCTGTCTCAATCAATCAACCAATCAATCAATAAACTGGCCTAGGATACTAGTGCCTAACTTTCCTTCCCACTGCTAGATCCACTTAAAATTCTTACCACCTACTACTAGCCCCCACTTACTATAGATTTAAAACATCACCTCCCAAATCTTCAAAATGATAGCTACATGTATTAGTTATTGATTGCTGCATAACAGATTAATCTAAGCTTAGGCACTTAAAGGAGAAGTATTTATTATCCCACAGTTTGGGGGGGCCAAGAATTAGCTTAGCTCAGTGGTTCTGGCTTAAGATGTCTCACAAGACTGCAATCAAAGTGTCAGCTGGGGCTGCAGTTATCTGAGGCTTGATTAAGTCTGAAGGATCTGCCTCCAAGCTCAAGCACAGAGTTATTAGCAGGAAACTTTAGCTCCTCACCACATGAGCCATGCCATGTTCCTCATACAACATAACTTCCCCAACAGCAAGTGATATGAGTAAGAAAGAAAGAAACCCAAACGGAAATTGCAATCTTTCTATCACCTAACCTCAAAAGTGACACTTCTCCTGTATTTTATTGTCACAGACCAGCTCAGATACTACTATGGGAAGGAACTACACACGGGTGTAAATACCAGGTGGTGGGGTCATTGAGTGTCATCTCAGAGACTGGCCACCACCTAGTGTTTGACTGTCCACTTTGTCTCAAGAACTTTAAGTTTGTATTTATATAATTTAATTTTTACAACACTGATATAAATATCTCCATTTTATGGCTGCAGAGACTAAGATCAAGGGTAGTTAATTGCTCAAGATTACACAGGTAAGTGGCAGAAAAGAATGCCAGAACAAGGCCTATTTGTCTCAAGACTCACATTCTTTTCAACTTTTTACTCTATTTCCATGCTGTGCTTGTCTTTCCAAATCTCAATTCTCCTAGCCCCCAATTGCATATATATATCCCCTTTCACCTCCTTTTCAGTTCTGAACATCATACTATATTTGGTACATTCTTGCTACCAATTCCAAACTCTCTCATTACTTAGATCAACAGTACTTCCTTAAACATATTTAATTCCATCTCATTATGTATCCAAATATTATCATAACTTTAGTAATAGCTGTTGATAAAAATACTGAACAAGAAAAAAGGTGTAAAAATGTTGCAGAACAATCTTGAAAAATATCATTGTTTCATTTGCAGAGGTGAACAAGTGTGTTCCACTACCTGTAAACATAGGGTAAGGTTTCAGTTAGGAGGGAGAATGACGCAAAGTGGAGGTTCCATTGATTTGATTATCATGTGTTTCCTGAAGACAAATAGAAGACTATTGATTAAATAGATGAACAACAATCTACAGGATAAAAGTGTGCCTACAGAATGTCAGGTGGCCATACAAGTTTTCACTTCAGAAAAAAGCAGGAGTCAAATGTGAAACATTGTCTCACTTCCTTACACTTCCATTTATTAACTAGACCAAATGGTTCTTACTGCACGGGACTGGTGAGTATTTATTGATTAAAGGAGTATCACCACTCGGAATCAACCACTCTGAACATTTTCGTGTATATCCTTCCAGAATTTTCAAGGTATATATTAAAATATTTATAGTTTTTTTTTTTTGTTTTTTTTTTTTTGAGACGGAGTCTCGCTCTGTCGCCCAGGCTGGAGTGCAGTGGCCGGATCTCAGCTCACTGCAAGCTCCGCCTCCCGGGTTTACGCCATTCTCCCACCTCAGCCTCCCGAGTAGCTGGGACTACAAGCGCCCGCCACCTCGCCCGGCTAGTTTTTTGTACTTTTTTAGTAGAGACGGGGTTTCACCGTGTTAGCCAGGATGGTCTCGATCTCCTGACCTTGTGATCCGCCCGCCTCAGCCTCCCAAAGTGCTGGGATTACAGGCTTGAGCCACTGCGCCCGGCTATAGTCTTTTTTATAGTAATAGAATAATATTACCAATATCCATTTGTAGATTACATTTCCCATTTAACAATATATTGGGAAATCAGTCAATTGTAAATAAGTAGAGATATATAACAATAATTAGTGGTTTATAGCGTTGCCTTATATGGACATATCCTGATTTATTTAACTAATCTCTGCCTATAGTCATCTCGGTTTTTCTGATTTTTTTATAATCAAAAATTATGCCATAATACAAACACACACATTGCACTTATCTGATTATTTTTAATAAATTTCTACAGGTACAATGGCTGGCTTAAAAGGTATGCACATGTAATTGTTTGATACAAAATATCATATTCTAGAAATAGTGTACAAATCACATAGCACACTAAACTACCTATTATATATTTTTTTAATCTTGATCTTGGAGTCAAGTATATATGAACACTTGTATGCCTATAATATTTGTTACTCACCTTTCCATTGACATAACTGTTAAAATGATAATATTTATTTCCAACTTCTTAGTAGCCTATTAACAAAATATCGGTAACAAGTGTGCATTTTATACGACTTTCATAATGTTTATAAACAAGCTGTTGTTATTTACAAACTGTTGATAAATAAAACTACAATACTCATAGTGGCTAATTGTTGAGTAGAATGAAAAAGGTATGGAAAAGGGCCTGTTAGCCTCTACCTTAATTCCCCAGAGAGTTCTTCTGCTTCTTCTTCCCCACTTTTTAGGGGCCTCTCACTCCTCTAGAGTTGAAAGAAGTGTGGCAGGGCAGATATATTTATTGACGCTACTCATTTGGCACTGATTTGTGTTAGTTTCCTCTGGCCATGATAGATGTGTAAGGTCAACTTTTACTGACTAACATGCTGATATGGTTTGGCTGTGCGTCCCCACCCAAATCTGGAATTGTAATCCCCAGGTATCGAAGGAGGAACTGTTGAGAGGTGACAGGATCAATGATTTATTTTGCACCTGCCTTAAAACTTGAACAGAGTCATTGATAGAGAAAATACTTACTCAAGGCAGGTGAAAGTGTTCTTTCCCTCTCCTATAGAACTTTTATAGTTACTTTGGAAGGTAGGTGGTATTCAAAGTTCAACACACTTTTATTCAAAAAGTGTTGATTTTTGTCTCAATTTCTCTATTGGCACTTGAATAATAGCTACCTGGCAGAAAAATCATGTGATGTACATTACATAATTACTAAATTCTCCACATACAAGTTCCAGGCACTTTATACTATTATTATCACAACCTCATTATGAGACAAGTAGGAATATTATGAATGAAGAAACTGGTGTGACAAAAATGTAATAGTCAGTGGTAAACTTACCAGAAAAAGAAAACTATCATAACTTAGATTTTCCCACTTCATAGCTATCAAATAAATGGCCCTTGAATAGGAAATGATCATTTCCTGAACTAATTAGTGATTCTTCGCTTGTGACAGGATCTAAAATAAAACTCTATATCTTAGATTTTGTTTAGTACCTTGGACAAGAGGTAGCAATCACTCTCAAATTCCAAGGAGAGATTTGAGACTACCAAAGCAGGACTTGCAAATGAGGTGCCTGAAACTCTGTTGATCCCCCACCCCAGGTTCATTGTGGGGCCACACAGACTCTTAGCTGAGAGATTAAAGCAGGAAGAAAAGGAAAGGTGACAATTAGAAGAGATTAGGAAGAGGAAGGTTCTTACGGACCAATAAGCGCATCGTAGCACCACCCAGAAGCCTATGGAAAGACATGTTGATACCTAGTCAGAAAGCTGGACATAAGTCCTCTGGAGTTTGGGGATCACAGCTCCCTAACATAAAACTCACACATGATAAATCTGCCTGGCCAATCTCTCTGAAGGCAGAATCAAGAGAGATTGTTCCACTGGACTTGATGTGGTCATGGCTTGAGAAAATTGGCCTGGGTGTTGTCCTGACCAAGAAGATTGCCTGAATGCATGAGATAACCCAGCAGGGAGTAAACTTTCTAGATTCCTAAGATGTGGAAGAGGAGTTATAAACATCCAGAAAATGTATTCACTGACATCAAGAAAATGCAGGTGCAAGATCTCCAACAATGGCGTGTGTACTAGTCCATTTTCACACTGCTATAAAGAATACCTGAGACTGGGTGGTTTATTAAAAAAAGAGGCTTAATTGACTCAAAGTTCTGCATGGCTGCAGAGATCTCAGGAAGCTTACAATTATGGTGGAAGTTGGTGAATCAGGGACCTACTTCACAAGTCTGCGAGAGAGAGAGAGCGAAGCGGGGAACTGCCAAACACTTTCAAATAATCAGATCTCATGTCCACTCACTCACTGTCACGAGAACAGCATGGAGGAAACTGCCCTCGTGATCCTGTCACCTCTCACCAGTTCCTCCTTTGACACCTGGGGATTACAATTCCAGATTTGGGTGGGGACACAGAGTCAAATCATATCAGCATGTTAGCCAGTAAAAGTTGACCTTACACATCTATCATGGCCAGAGGAAACTAACACAAATTAGTGCCAAATGAGTAGTGTCAATAAATATATCTGCCCTGCCACACCTCTTTCATCTCTAGAGGAGTGAGAGGCCCCTAAAAAGTGGGGAAGAAGAAGAAGAAGAAGAAAGAAGAAGAAGAAGAAGAAGAAGAAGAAGAAGAAGAAGAAGAGAAGAAGAAGAAGAAAGAAGAAGAAGAAAAGAAGAAGAAGCAGCAGCAGCAGCAGCAGCAGCAGCAGCAGCAGCAGAAGAAGAACTCTCTGGGGAATTAAGGAAGAGGCTAACAGGTCCTTTTCCATAGCTGATGGCCCATCCTAGCAAAGGGGGAAGTCTTTAACTTCAATGAACTTTAAATTTCTATTTTATGAAAATGATATTTTAGCTAGTGACCTGAGATTGTCTAGGAGACCTAGAAGTAACTTGAAAAGTCAAGATTGGTCTTAATTTTATCCATGCGGCAAGAGGAGAATTGTTCCAGCAGAAAAAATTTTAAAGAATAATGAGGGAAAATTAAGTTGCTTCATGATTGTATTATCTCTCTGTGTCCTACTCTTTCAATATAATACTTGTACACTAAACCAAAAAAGCAGTTTTATTATGCAAAATATAATAGCATCTATACAATGAATATAAGCATTTGACATGCATAGTCTGTCAAATAGCAATTGGATATTCACAATGCAAAAAAGGCAAGTTCTTGTTACAGTTCTTCAATTAAAAAGGCATTGTTAACAGACTTGAATTTTATAATGTGAACACTAATCAGTTTAAAGGTATTGACTGAGCTCCTTCTATGCGTCTATTTCTCTTTTTCTCTCTGCAAAGGCATTTAAGTTCTAATTTAAAAGGCATTAAGATACTTATACAGTCTGGTTCAAACTAAAAGTATAAGTTTTGAAATTAAATTTAAAAAATAAAAATATTAGAAGAGGTTAATAAAGACTGCTTTATAAAAAGTTGAATATTTTAAATGTTTTAGTATTCAAGTTAAGCTTGGTTCTATTAGAACTTGACATATGCTCATTCCTGAAAATAAACAGGATGCTTGATATTAACAAATTCTGAAAAAGGCTTAACAGTAAAGATACCATACCTTATCTATCCAAATATCAGCAGGTGGCCCAAATCTGTTTACACTTCATAAATATTTCAGTTATAGAAACAAAAGAAAGCAGTAACATAAATACCAAGAAATCAAGACCACAGAGACTGTTAACAGTATGTGAAGCTTTTATAAGATTTATATATTTAACATAAATGTATTTTTCATATTTTCTATGTCTACATGTCTTTAATAACCACGCATTTTAGTCTCACATCAGGATTCTCTAGCACATAATCAGGGATGAACTTCTCAAACTATTTGCTTAAATACATTATTATAAAAATTATTATAACAAAAATAATCTCAACCACAGTAAACCTTCAGATCATATTTTCTTGCTAAATTATTTTCTTTTCAAATTTTTTAATGTTAAATAAGATATTTAAATTAAGAATTATATAGATATAATATTCTAATTATTTTTTAAATGAGAAGTGTTTAAAAAAGAAAAGAGGGGGATAGAGGAAAAGAGGGGAAGTTGAGGAAAATCTTTAGGTAATAAATTAATGAATAATACATCAAGTGGTTGCAATTTCAGTAGAAGCAGCAAACATTTTGATTTACAGAATCCCACTAAATTTGGATCAACGAAAGTCATTAACTAGATTTTTTTTTTTTTTTTTTTTTGAGGCAGAGTCTTGCTCTGTCGCCCAGGCTGGAGTGCAGTGGCCGGATCTCAGCTCACTGCAAGCTCCGTCTCCCGGGTTCCCGCCATTCTCCTGCCTCAGCCTCCCAAGTAGCTGGGACTACAGGCGCCCGCCACCTCGCCCGGCTAGTTTTTTGTATATTTAGTAGAGACGGGGTTTCACTGTGTTCGCCAGGATGGTCTCGATCTCCTGACCTTGTGATCCGCCCGTCTCGGCCTCCCAAAGTGCTGGGATTACAGGCTTGAGCCACCGCGCCCGGCCTAGATTTTTTTTTTAAAGACAGGGTCTCACTGCTGGAATACAGTAGTGCAATCATAGCTCACTGTAGCTTCCACCTCTTGGGTTCAAGGGATCCTCCTGCCTCAGTCTCCCAAGTATCTGAGACTACAGGTATGCACCATGTGCCACCGTGCCCAGATAATTTTTTAATATTTTTGTAGAGATGACATCTCCCTATGTTTCCCAGGTTTGTCTTAAACTCCTAGCCTCAAACCATCCTCTCACCTCAACCTCCCAAGTCACTGGGATTACAGGCATGATCCACCATGCCCAGCTACATTAATTGAATTTTATTGACATTATAGGGAGAAACAGAATCTTTCTATGTCCTGGGGTTCCAAGATAGAAGAATGCTGGAGCTACTGGTGGACATCTTGCCAATAGGAGAGGAAAGCTGAGCCCAGAATAAACGCAAAAGGAAACAGAGTTAAAAGATGAAGAGAAAGTTTCCTATCAACATCTTTGACCCCTTGGACTCAAGACAGCATATCGATTAGAGCTCTACAACTTTAATTTATGGGAGCTAATAAAGACTCTTTTTCTTGCCAAAGCCAAATTGAATCATTTTTGTTCTAACATTTGGAAATGACAGTTCTGATTAATGCAACTCAAAAGTAAAAATGATTCTACAAAAATAAAAAATTGAAACAAATTAGCTGAGTCTTGGTGTGGTAGCTGAATGATGGCTTCAAAGTGTTTATGTCCTCATCTCCAGAATTTATAAATATATTACCTTACATGGTAAAGGGACTTTGCAATGTCATTAAATTAAGGATTTTGAGGCGATTGTTTTGGATCACCCAGTTAGGCCCAATGTAAACACAAGGATGTTCCTTCTTACAGAGGAAAGCAGGAGGAGTTAAGAGTCAGAAAGTGAGAAGACCAGTGATGGAAAGTGGGTAAGGGAAGCAGAGATTAGAGCGGTGAGCTTTGAAGATGGAGAAAGGGGCCAACAAACCAAGAAATACAGGTAGGTGCTATAGCTGAAAAACAGATTCTCCCCTACGCCACCAGAAAGAATCAGCCCTTGACTTCAGCCCACTGAAACTGATTTCAGATTTCTCACCTCCAGAACTGAAAGATTTGTCTTATTTTAAACCACCAGATTTCTGGTAATTTTTATAGCAGCCATAGGAAATTAATGTAGTTGCACATTTCATGAAAGCATTTTTTGTTACCCAAGATCCTTTACATTATTAAGAGAATTACCTCTCTAGCAAAGTTAAAAATAGATTATGGGTATGCTGAATTGTAAAACATAATTCTGTCCTCTATCAAAGCAGCAAGATAGGTCTTCTTCCAACTTCTCTTCGCTGTAATCTACTCTGATCTATTCTGATAGCGTTTGGTGTCGGATTGGGATTGGGATTGATGGTATAGTTTGAACTTAAGTATTTTCCCTACTTCTGACTACTGAGACTACTGGGCAACACTGACACCCCAACAACAATAAGTATATCTAGCACCCAAATCTAAATACTGGTTTCCACCAGAAAGAAGCAGAACCCATTGGAGAATTGTCTGATTCTGGTATGGAATTGGGGAAGTACAAGATTAGTCTGGGACATCTTTTTGCGCCATAAAGTAACACAGTGCTCAGTGAATGAAAAGCACAGGTCAGACTGACATAGAAGCCAGTCTGAAAGAATCCCTACTGACCAAATCAAGAACAATGTGGGTATCAAAATAAATAATAAGAAAAAATTATAGCCCATTTTATAAACTAGGAATTCATGAGCCCATATTAATAGAAATAAACAGGAAGAAGAGAACTTTCACACTAGAATGGCAATTAATAAATATAGAATGAGTGCCTAAATTAGAAAAATCAAACATATAGTAACTATCGTCATCATCATAACTGATTCAGTCAAAATATATCAATGAATCCCAAACTAGTAGGTGAAAATTTAATGAAGAATGAATAATTTACATATTTACATATTAACAGAACTAAGGAAATTGCAAAATTTTTAAAAACACATTGAGTAGCCCTGAAGTCCAATTTACCTCTGTACAGAAACTCTTCCCACATACTTATTGATTGTAAAGAAAATTGAGTAATTTTACAGTGGAAAAGCTTAACAGACAGCACTTCAATTAAGGATTCAAAGTGAACATCACTAATAATGGAACAAATTAAAGTTTTAGACCACCTGATAGGATGCAACGAGAGGAATGCACCATCACTTCTATGTTTCTGTGATATTCCTGTCACATGTACATAATCTGAATATAATAATGAGGAAACCACACAAAGCCCCAGTGAAGGGTATTCTACCTAGTAATTTATCTGTAAAGATCACAAAAGTCAAAGAAGACTGAGATTCAAGATTAAGGAATATAAAAAGAAACAACAAACTCAACATGTGATCCTCAACTGGACCTTCTTGCTATAAAACATTGGGATACTTGGCAAAACATGAGTGGAGTCTGCAACTAAATGGAACTAATGTAGAGAATTAGTTTCATGATTTTGGCCAGGTGTGTTGTCTCATGCCTGTGATCCCAGCATTCTGGGAGACCAAGGCAGAAAGATCATTTGAGCCCAGGAGTTGCAGACTGCAGTGAACTATGATGGTGCCACTATACTTCAGCCTAGGTGACACAGTGAAACCCTATCTGGAAAAAAAATAAAATTTCCTGATTTTAATGATTACATGGTGTTTTGGTAGGAGCATTTTCTTGCTTTTGATACATTAAATATCAGGCTGTAATGGGGCATCATATCAGTAATTTGCGTTCAAATTGATTCAAGAAAAAAAAAGGCCTTTGTACAATTCTTACAAATCTGCAAGTTTAACACTACTTCAAAATAGAAAAAGATACTATGATTAATTTTTAAAAAAATAAGCCCAGAAACTACAATTCAAATTGTGGAGCCCTGGTGCCAGTGTTAGCACCACGGACAGACAAGATTGATTATGTTGATTTGATTATGCCTGGTCTTTATAACCAAACAAACCCCAAAAATGATGTACATAATCTAAAAGACCACTTTATGGAATTTAAAGGTCCGCTTAGCTGCAACTTGTTCCTCATTCAGAGATAGCTATTACTGACACTGATGAATTCCTAAATCTCCTCCTACAGATAACATAGCCTATGTAGTCATCAGTGGTTGCTACACTGTATCCATTCCCCCTTCTTCTCTTCTGACACAATTCCACTATGGTTCAGGCATCTATGCCTTCCACCATTACCAATGTTTTTAAAAGTAAGTTGATAGACTCTAGCACCAGAGTGGGCCTCATTTATCTGAGGGTAATCCCATCCATCATACTAGAGAGATTGGTTCAGCTAATCCAGTTAGCTCTTAATACTTTCCTAGCCTCAATTTTTAAGAATTAGCTTGTAACTGGGGCCGGGCGCGGTGGCTCAAGCCTGTAATCCCAGCACTTTGGGAGGCCGAGACAGGTGGATCACGAGGTCAGGAGATCGAGACCATCCTGGCTAACACGGTGAAACCCTGTCTCTACTAAAAAATACAAAAAACTAGCCAGGCAAGGTGGTGGGCGCCTGTAGTCCCAGCTACTCGGGAGGCTGAGGCCGGAGAATGGCCTGAACCCGGGAGGCAGAGCTTGCAGTGAGCTGAGATCTGGCCACTGCACTCCAGCCTGGGCCACAGAGCAACACTCCGTCTCAAAAAAAAAAAAAAAAAAAAAGGAATTAGCTTGTAACTTAATCTGAGCCAGTGAGTCATAAAGGAGGGCTTTCTGGGTGTTTCTGGTAAGAAACTTTTTTAAAGCAAGATGTTTAAAAGCAAAATGGACTCCCTGTCATCTTCTACATATTCCATTATATAGAACCTAGAAATTCTAATGGCATTTTGCCAGCATGAGGCGACTCAGTCTAAGGAAAAGGACATCACACTTAAAGCAACAATGCCGAAGAAAGTGCAAAGAAAAGGAGCTGTGCTCACTGAGTGAAGCCAGCCCTGAAATCCATGCTGCCATTCTACTATACTTTGTCAGCCAATTTAAACCAATGGGATTGAAATAAATTTTGTTATTTGATTCCAAATCTGTGCTAACTGATATAATCTATAATGTCAGGTTTGAAAAGCTGGCATGCACAGGCCAATTTTTCCAGGTAATTTCTCATTTTGTCCTCCTTCTGAAGCCTACTATGAGAGTAGAGGGTAGAAGAAGAGAAATAAAGGCGAGGAAAAGAAGGCAAATTAGTCTATTTGTTAGATAGAAGTCTGGAGATGGAGATTTGCATTTGCATTTAGAACAAGATTCTTGCCAGCAGAAATGTGAAAAAAAAAATTAAAAATTTAGAAAAAAGGGCCGGGTGCGGTGGATCAAGCCTGTAATCCCAGCACTTTGGGAGGCCAAGACGGGCGGATCACAAGGTCAAGGAGATAGAGACCATCCTGGCTAACCCGGTGAAACCCCGTCTCTACTAAAAAATACAAAAACTAGCCGGGCGAGGTGGCGGGCGCCTGTAGTCCCAGCTACTGGGGAGGCTGAGGCAGGAGAATGGCATGAGCCCGGGAGGCGGAGCTTGCAGTGAGCTGAGATCCAGCCACTGCACTCCAGTTTGGGTGACAGAGCGAGACTCCGTCTCAAAAAAAAAAAAAAAAAAAATTTAGAAAAAAGAACAAGAAAAAGTATTTTATTTTTTAACAAACACGTATCACACTATGTGTCTGGCACTATTAAAATGTTTTATAAAGTTAACTGATTTGATTCTTGTAACAAATTTATGAGAAATTATTATTATATCCTCATTTCCAATTGAAGAAACTGAGACAAATTGAGGTTAAGTAATTGGCCTAAGGGCACACTTCTGGCAAGTGGCAAGGCCAGGATTGAAATCACTGTTATATTATGTAATAATACCAGACAGAGAAAAATTCATCTTAATGAGGACACCTTAATATTATCTATATATTATAAGATATGGCATGTGGTTTATTCATGTGCAAACCTAAGATTGTATCAGAAAAACTAGATATTTCTCAAATATCCAAAAAATAAATGGAACTATTAGTCATTTATCTTAAAAAATATAATTGCTGTGTGTCTATGTTTATCTAAAATCAACACATGAGCGACAGTAGTACAAACTCAGTAATTATAAAGTACAGGATATTATAATAGAAAAGCCTGTTAAAAGCAGAAAAAGAAATCTGGTCTGGTGGCTTACGCCTATAATCCTAGCACTTTTGGAGGCTGAGGCAGGTGGATCACGAAGTCATGAGTTCAAGATCAGCTTGGCCACGATAGTGAAACCCCGTCTCTATTAAAAATACAAAAATTAGCCGGGCATGGTGGCAAGTGCCTGTCATCCTAGCTACCTGGGAGACAGAGGCAGAGAACTCCTCGGACCCAGGAGGCGGAGGTTGCAGTGAGCCGAGATCGTGCCACTGCACTCCAGCCTGGGTGACAGAGCGAGACTTTGTCTCAAAAAAAAAAAAAAAAAAAAAGACAAATAGAAAAAGAAAAATTTCTCTTGTTAAAAGCACACAATAGTTGAAGTCTATAATGGAAAATTTAAACTATAGTTTTGTCATCAGGAACTAGCACAAGGCACAATTTTCTTGTTTGCCCGGTACATTTTGTATCTTTGCTCATTCAAGTCTGCCTGACACCTAAACTTCATGTCTCCTGACTTATACGGGCTTAGTCTATAGTTTCCATAGGCAGTTGGTCTAATGAACCTTCTGTAGGCTTGAAAGGGAAGGAAAAGAAGGAGTTAGACCTCCCAGCTAATGCAAAAGAAAAACTTGTCTTTTCCAATAGTTTGTATTTGACTTTAGGAGCTTGCCTGTTTCTTTGAACAAATCTTCCTTCAATTTTTCCCTTTCAAAGCAGCCCATTAAGTTTAAAGTGGTTTTAGCGAGGAAGAAGACTAAAGATAGAACAAAGAAAAGACGAGTAAGAAGGAAATTCTCTTCAATCTATCATGACTGAAGTATTTAATGATGCCTTTAAATATTTAAATGCTGCAATGTCTAAATTTTCAAAGGACAAAAATAAATTTGAGCATGCAGTAAGGTTAACAGCATAATTTAAAATATTTCGGCTTGCTACAAAGAAGCTGAACAAACACAAATCATCAGTAAAATTTCCCTGGACAGTTTTTAAGCTGTCTGGCTCACTCCTATAGGTCCCCAAACTTGTCTAAATTATTGTAGGTAGCACCTTGATTTTAGCTATGTCTAACATATGCCATTTTCACTACAGTTTTTAAGTTCTTTCCATTTCTGAATGACAGCAAAAATGCCTTTGCATTATATTGCCCGTAGTTCAAAAAACAGAAGAGCTACTAGATAAATACATTTGAATAAATACATTTGAATAAATACATGAACATTAGAATACACTAGGCTCTCAACAAATACAGAGAAAACATTTTTCTAATTAGAAAACATTTTTCTAGTTTTATTATTAAGTTTATAATGAAGACTTATCATTTTATCTGTGTTTTTGTAATATGTCGCTGTGACAACCATAGCTTATTTGATGGTGAGTAACTGAACAAGAATGCAATCACCAATATAAGTTCCTGTGGGAAAATGCAATGTGTTTATGATGCATTTTCCAGAAATGAACTGGAAAAAGTGAGGATTATCTTGTGATTTTGTTATCTTACAAATTCATATGCCTACTAAACTAGATTTAACTCTCTTGGTATAATTAGTTTTGATTTCAGAGTTTACACATTTTTCTGATAAAAATATAATTTAGATTGTGACTAAGATCATTAATAGCTTTTAAAGTAAGTTTGATAGCTATGAAATATAAATAGGTAAAATTTGCATCATGACCAATCAAATTTGGTTCTGTCTTCTCTCAGTTTATATTCCACATCAGAAAATAAAGGAAAAACAAAAATCCAAAAATCTCAGCAATGCTTACCGAGCATCTGAAGGTAGTTTTTGAATGTTATTCAAACAAATTGGGGTAAAGAATAATACAGGTATACGGAAATTCTACAAAAAAATTTTATTTGAAAATTTATTTTAAAATTGATTGCATGAATTAAATGTATACAGGTATGTCTGCATAGACTTCTGTGATATACATGTGCATTAAATAACATAAATTAGATGCACATGAGATCTTACAGTAAATAAATTTCTGACACATATGATTAATACAATAGTGATGTTATGATTGAACAGGTTTTCCTGTTGGAATTATAAGAAAAGTTTAGATAATGTCATCTCCGAAATGAAATTGATTATACCTTTTCTAAATGAGTATTAGTGGTCTGGGAAAATAACACCCTGAAATAACATTTGTAATTGTTATGCTGGTAAATCTGGATAATATACTAAAATCCTTTCAGGAAAACACATAATAAATATAGCTAATACAAAATAAATGGTCATCCTCATGACTTCTTTTAAAAAACTAAGTCCAAAGGGTAAAATCCATTTGCCTCCAGTTCATCCTTTCAAAAGAAAGAGTTCCCAGGTTTGACAGTTAATTTCATGTGTCAAATGGACTGGGCCACGAGGTGCCCAGATATTTGGTCAGACACTGTGGTATGTCCATGAGGGAATTTTTTGGATAATATTAACATTTAAATCAGTTGACTAAATAAAGCAGATTTCCCTCTGTCATGTGAATGGGCTCATTCCATCAGTTGAAGGCCTGAATACAAAAAAACCCTCAAAGGGGAGGGTATTTCTCCTACCTGTCAGCTTTTGAACTAGGAATCCGTTTTTTCCTGCCTTTTCACACAAACTGGAACATCACATCTTCCTGGGTCTTGAGCCTGCCGGCCTGCAGACTGAAATGACATGATAGGGTCTCCTGGGTTATCAGCTTGCTGACTCATCCTGCAGATCTCGAAAGGTGTCAGTCTTCATAGTACCATGTAAGCCAAGCAACCATAATAAACAAATACATAAATATCTCTTATTGGTTCTGTTTCTCTGGAAAACGCTAATTAATACACAAGGCCATCCACAATGTTAGTTTGCTAGTCTGCTTACTGTATATATACCTGTTTTATAGATGGGCCCATGCTGCTATCTTATCTTGAAGGCATTATGCTTTAGGAACATCTAACTCTTTTTTAATCATTGAATTGCTTTATTAACTTTCAGATATTAATTTGGTCTCATGGGAATTTTTTGTCACTGGTAGAAGAATATTTAGACCACTAAATATGTATTTTCCAGAAACTTTCTATCTAGATATTTCATTTTTCACCAAGTAATTTGCAAGATTAATACATCCGTTTCTTTAGCATACATTTGTCTCTCAAAGCCTGATTGTTCCAGATAGATGACAATAGAAAGGTCCTCAGTATAAAGGCTGAAAAACAGAGTTAGATTCCAGGTGTGCTCACATGGAGGACCTGCTCCATATGTTCTCTCTGAAACATAGAACTTCAATCAATCAACCTTCCTCTTTCCTCCTTCTTCCCTACCCCTCATCTTTTCACTTCATCTCAGCTCATTGCCAATAGTACTACATTTCAGAATGTTCCACATTATACAATGTGTTAAGGAACAGATAGTAAGCATGGCTTAATCTCAATTTCTGATTCTAATTCATTATTACTGGCTGTCTCACACCCTAAGTTTAGCATGAACAGGTATGGGCCATTTGATAGAGTGATCAATTAGCTATATCTGCCATGAATGAGGAAGAAAGCAGTAGCTACAAAAGTCAAGCATTTTCTTCCATTTGTTTGTGTCCTCTTTGATTTCACTGAGCAGTGGTTTGTAGTTCTCCTTGAAGAGGTCCTTTACATCCCTTGTAAGCTGGATTCCTAGGTATTTTATTCTCTTTGAAGCAATTGTGAATGGAAGTTCATTCCTGATTTGGCTCTCTGCTTGTCTGTTACTGGTGTATAAGAATGCTTGTGATTTTTGCACATTAATTTTGTATCCTGAGACTTTGCTGAAGTTGCTTAATGGATAGGAAGAATCAATATGGTGAAAATGGCCATACTGCCCAAGGTTATTTATAGATTCAATGCCATCCCCATCAAGCTACCAATTACTTTCTTCACAGAATTGGAAAAAACGGCTTTAAAGTTCATATGGAACCAAAAAAGAGCCCGCATTGCCAAGACAATCCTAAGTCAAAAGGACAAAGCTGGAGGCGTCACGCTACCTGACTTCAAACTATACTACAAGGCTACAGTAACCAAAACAGCATGGTACTGGTACCAAAACAGAGATATAGACCAATGGAACAGAACAGAGTCCTCAGAAATAATACCACACATCTACAGCCATCTGATCTTTGACAAACCTGAGAGAAACAAGAAATGGGGAAAGGATTCCCTATTTAATAAATGGTGCTGGGAAAATTGGCTAGCCATAAGTAGAAAGCTGAAACTGGATCCTTTCCTTACCCCTTATACGCAAATTAATTCAAGATGGATTAGAGACTTAAATGTTAGACCTAATACCATAAAAACCCTAGAAGAAAATCTAGGTAGTACCATTCAGGACATAGGCATGGGCAAGGACTTCATGTCTAAAACACCAAAAGCAACGGCAGCAAAAGCCAAAATTGACACATGGGATCTAATTAAACTAAAGAGCTTTTGCACAGCTAAAGAAACTACCATCAGAGTGAACAGGCAACCTACAGAATGGGAAAAAATTTTTGCAACCTACTCATCTGACAAAGGGCTAATATCCAGAATCTACAAAGAACTCAAACAAATATACAAGAAAAAAACAAACAACCCCATCAAAAAGTGGGGAAAGGGGCCGGGCGCGGTGGCTCAAGCCTGTAATCCCAGCACTTTGGGAGGCCGAGACGGGTGGATCGCGAGGTCAGGAGATCGAGACCATCCTGGCTAACACGGCGAAACCCCGTCTCTACTAAAAAAAAAAATAGAAAAAACTAGCCGGGCGAGTTGGCGGGCGCCTGTAGTCCCAGCTACTCGGGAGGCTGAGGCAGGAGAATGGCGTAAACCCGGGAGGCGGAGCTTGCAGTGAGCTGAGATCCGGCCACTGCACTCCAGCCTGGGCGACTGCGAGACTCCGTCTCAAAAAAAAAAAAAAAAAAGTGGGGAAAGGATATGAACAGACATTTCTCAAAAGAAGACATCCATACAGCCAACAGACACATGAAAAAATGCTCATCATCACTCGCCATCAGAGAAATGCAAATCAAAACCACAATGAGATACCATCTCACACCAGTTAGAATGGCAATCATTAAGAAGTCAGGAAACAACAGGTGTTGGAGAGGATGTGGAGAAATAGGAACACTTTTACACTGTTGGTGGGATTGTAAACTAGTTCAACCATTATGGAAAACAGTATGGCGATTCCTCAAGGATCTAGAACTAGATGTACCATATGACCCAGCCATCCCACTACTGGGTATATACCCAAAGGATTATAAATTACTCTACTACAAAGACACATGCACACGTATGTTTATTGCGGCACTATTCACAATAGCAAAGACTTGGAATCAACCCAAATGTCCATCTGTGACAGAATGGATTAAGAAAATGTGGCACATATACACCATGGAATACTATGCAGTCATAAAAAAGGATGAGTTTGCGTCCTTTGTAGGGACATGGATGCAGCTGGAAACCATCATTCTTAGCAAACTATCACAAGAACAGAAAACCAAACACCGCATGTTCTCACTCATAGGTGGGAACTGAACAATGAGATCACTTGGACTCAGGAAGGGGAACATCACACACTGGGGCCTACCATGGGGAGGGGGGAGGAGGAAGGGATTGCATTGGGGAGTTATACATGATATAAACGTCATGCACATGTACCCTAGAACTTAAAGTATAATAAAACAAAAAAAAAAACAAAAAAACAAAAAAAAAAAGTCAAGCATTTTCTATCTCTTCTCCAGATTTTTAAGCTGATACCCTTTTAAAACATACATGAAGAGCAATATTGCAGGATAATTTATTGTGATAATTTCTGTCTTATTCTTCTTTGTGAGACTCTCAGAAGAAATGCAAATGTAATTGCATTGCGGTTACCCAGACCCTTAGAAATAGGAATGTCCAGCACTGTATTCATTTTCTTTATTTTGAGGGCTTGTTAAAATAAGCCCTTATAGGGCTTGTAAAAAGCTTTGGGTTTCAGAGTCAGGAACAGAGGTTGTCTGGTAGCAAGAGGACAACCCTCTTTTGGGCTTTTGCTTGGGAATCAAGGTAACTTTCATTAATTAGGCCGGGTAGTCCCAGAGGGAGGAGGGGCTAGAGGCTGTGCTTGCAGTTAGTTTGGAAAATGGGTCATTTGGGAAGAAAGGGTAGCTTCTGGAAGTCTAGTGAAGGGCAAGAGAACTATCTAGTATTCTTATCTGGTACATATTCAGACTTTTCTCCCAATGCCAGAGACTAGGGAAGACGAAGCTTTTGGACCTCTTTGGAATCTGGCCTCTAAGTCCTGAGACCTAGAAAATACAGGTCACTGTGTGACAGAGCCTGTGGTCAGTACAGAGAAATATTGTAAAAATATCTGAGTCATTCTGGAGCAGCAGTCCCTGAATAATGGTAGAGAAGCAGCTCTTCACAGCAGCGTCCCTTAATAAGAGGAACAATAGTAACGGCAAACAACACAACAGACAATGGACCAAGGACTAAGATCTTCTTCCATTTTCCATGAGCTTGAATGTTTGCACAGCCCTAGGATAAGTAGTCATCTAGTTCCCTCTTCCCCTTAGAAAAATGATTAGGATAAAAGTAGAGAGCTAAAATCCACATTCAAGTTGAAAACAAAATTCTATATGGTCCCCTGAATATTGCATAGCAAAATTATACCTAACACCAAAAATTAAAACTAAAATAATACAAGATTAATTTCAAATATGTGCAAATTCAGTGGCATCACTAGAAGTTTCATGAAGCTGGAAGCAGGGGTCAGAGGATTTCTTGGGCAAATGAGAGGGATAAAGAATGAGGATCGAGGCACTGATAGTTTAAACCACCTGTCCGAGATCACATAGCTAGTATGAGAGAGCTGGAATACTAACATGGATCTTCTGATTCCTGTAAGACTAAAAGACCCAAGGTCACTCAGTATTCAGAAGCATGATTTGTGTTGTAGGGCTTGGAACCATGTAGGGGTCTAGGGATCAGTATATGAAGATGTCTCTGGAGCCCCCATGCGGATGAGGGAGTGAACGGAGCATCTTCAGGAACAGGGTGAAACACCATAACACCTGGGTATGTGAAGGGCATATCATTGGAGCAGATTGAGAAACTATAGAAGAAATGTGGAATCAGGCAAATCTAAATTATTCTCACTTCTGTGAGAAAAGTTTCTACACTTTCTGAGCTTGGAAAAGGCATGTAATGGCTCGGCACGGTGGCTCATGCATGTAATCCCAGCACTTTGGGAGGCCAAGGCAGGTGGATCACGAGGTCAGGAGTTTGAGACCAGCCTGGCCTATATGCTGAAATCCCGTTTCTACGTAAAAAATATATATATAAATTAGCTGGCTGTGGTGGTGTGCACCTGTAGTTCCAGCTACTTGGGAGGCTGAGGCAGGAGAGTCGCTTGAACCTGGGAGGTGGGGGTTGCAGTGAGCCGAGATTGCGCCACTGCACTCCAGCCTGGGCAACTGAGTGAGACTCTGTCTAAAAAAAAAAAAAGCATGTAATGTGCTCAGGACATGGTAGATACTATACTAACATATTTGGATAGTGAACCGTGCAGTGAGCATGATGAAGAAACAAAAAAAAAAATATTTGCCGCAACAGATCAAAATATCACAGAAAGTTTCTTGAAGAAAGAGGTTCAATAAATAAATTATCTACTGATGCAGGTTTTTTATAGCTTTGCTTTGTGGCTTGTTTTGGAAGTAGACACTTGTAAAGCTGTATTTATAATCTCTTTATATATCTATATTTTGCTATATATTGCAATGTTTACTGAAATTCTGTTGATTTTCAAATTTCTGTGAGAATGTAATTCCTACCAACTCCAGTTTTGTCATGCCTATTAAAAGTCAGAAACATAATTCGGAAACTTGGCAAGAAATTAACATATGCCAAATTGTATTGTTCTCCCAGTCTTTGATTAGACTTCCTTTAAAAGATATGTATTATATTTAAATTTATGTACATAATATATACATTTGCTTTCTACATATGTAGTCAATATTTTTGCTTTTAAAAAAGTAGGCCGGGCGCGGTGGCTCAAGCCTGTAATCCCAGCACTTTGGGAGGCCGAGACGGGCGGATCACAAGGTCAGGAGATCGAGACCATCCTGGCTAACACGGTGAAACCCCGTCTCTACTAAAAAATACAAAAAACTAGCCGGGTGAGGTGGCGGGCACCTGTAGTCCCAGCTCCTCGGGAGGCTGAGGCAGGAGAATGGCATAAACCCGGAAGGCGGAGCTTGCAGTGAGCTGAGATCCGGCCACTGCACTCCAGTCCGGGCGACAGAGCGAGACTCTGCCTCAAAAAAAATAAAAAAATAAAAATAAAAAAAAATAAAAAAGTAAAGGAAAAAGCAAAGGAAAAGGGGCTTTGAATATTTTTTCTTCTTCACAGCAGCCAAACAATCCTAATTTTGCTCAAACTGCTCCTAGATCTCTTCAATGATTTCTTATAAAATTTTAAATATATTTAGCAAATGTTCAGTATGTTGTTACATATACAAAAGATTTATAATTGTGTTCATATATGGTATTTATTTTTATTAATTATGGAAAAATATATACCACAAGATGAATCAATAATGGATATGTATGTATATATAGACACACATCTTATAATCTGTATAAATCAATAATTTCCATAACTCATACAGCAACTTATTATATATTAATACTATAACATAACTGAGAAACCAGGAGCCTTTTTTTTTACTGAGACAGGGTATCTTCCTCTATCACCTGTGGAGTGCAATGGTGCCATCTCGGCTCCCTGGAACCTCTGCCTCCTGAGCTCAAGTGATTCTCCCACCTCAACCTCCCACGTAGCTGCCACCACAGCTGTGCGCCACTACAGCCAGCTATTTTTTATCTTTTCTTTTTTTTTTTTTTTGTATGTTTTATAGAAACGGTGTTTAGCCATATTGCCCAGGTTGGTCTTGAACTCCTGGACTCAGGCTATCCTCCTGCCTCAGCCTCCCAAATTGCTGGGATTACAGGCATGAGCCACTATGTCCAGTCACAAGCAGATTTCTGTTTGAATGCCTTTTTTTCTATCAGACTAGTTTTATTCACATTATGAAAAATAGATTAGGATGTGACTGAATAGTCAACTTGTTAATTACTCCCTGAACAAGTTCTAAATGTGTCATTGTTATCTAAATAATGAATAAGTGTGGGTGTGATTTCAATATCGAATAACCTGCCCTTGGCTTTTATTTCTTGAGAGATGAAATATCACTTCAATTCCTTTCGATCAGATGTGACATCTTCTGTACATTGATAGATGTATTATTGATATTCCTAGTCTTGATGTGACAAAGTATCTCTTTTATCTTTGATTAAAATGAATTATCACATTGCAACAGTTACTCTCCCAGTTGTCAGTTGCATAGCCGGCTTGCCACTCATTCACCACAACACTTTGGTTTTAAAAAGCATGTTCAGTGAATACATCGGTGTTTCTATACATGTAACTCAGCTTCCTTTCTCCTGAGATACCAGGCATATAAACTTCTAACCACTGCAGTGCCAGTCTATTGCTTTTGCCTGCCTGAGTTCCTTTCCATGTGAGGTCACCACAGCCCAACTTTCTGTTCAAGAATCCCGCCTCATCCATTTTCAGTCCCTGTGATATGGGTGGTATTGATCTTAGCAGTCCTTCAATCACCCCCTCTAAGAATAAGCATGTGAATAAACCTGACCTGTGAGTTTGGTCCATGACCCAGCCACAGTGAATGGTTCAGGGTTAGGAACATAACCCAGTTGAGTGAATCAGAATCATTCCTTAGACTTTGTTGGTCTGAAAAAAATAAATAAATAAAAGTGTAAGTTAGACTACAAGTCGAATGCAAATCCTGCTGACCTGTTTTGATTCTTTGAATTCAGCTGTGCCTAAATCTGAAAAATCCACTCTTGGACCTTTCAATTATATAAGCCATTCAATTCCCTTTCTTTGTAAACAAATAAATTGAGAGGGATTTTCATTCACTCGCAAAAGACCCTTGATTCATATGGGATAAACTCCGGTGAAATAAATAAAATTAGAAATTCGTCCACACAGTATAAATTATGGTAAAATAAATACATTTTAAGGCTGGGCACAGTGGCTTATGCCTGTAATCCCAGCACCTTGGGAGGCCAAGGCATGCAGATCACTTGAGGCCAGGAGTTCAAGACCAGCCTGGACAATACAGGGAGACCCTGTCTCTACAAAAAATACATAATTAGCCGGGTATGGTGGTGCATGCCTATAATCCCAGCTACTCAGCAGGCTGAGGCAAGAGAATCACTTGAATCCAGGAGGCGGAGGTTGCAGGGAGCCAAGATCAAGCCGCTACACTCCAGTCCAGGTGACAAAGTAATAATTCATTTCAAAAAAAAAAAAAGATGACACAGATCACTACGGCTCACAGCCCATTGTCCAATCTGGTCACTTGACATTAAACTAACTCCAAGAAAGGTTGGGAAAATGGAGGGAAGCACATCTGTACTCACTGGGTAGCAGCAATCTGTATCAGTCTGGAGTCGCCAGAGAAAAAGAACCAATAACCAATAAGTCTTACACACACCACACACACACACACACACACACACACACACATACACACACAGGTATTTATTTTAAGGAATTGACTCACATGACTATGGTGGCTGGAAAATCTGAAATCCACAGACCAGCAGCTTGGAAACTCAGGCATGAGTCGATACTGCAGTCTTGAAACAGAAAATCTTCTTTGGAAAACCTTAGTTTTCACTCTTAAGGCCTCAATTGATTAAATGAGACCAACCCAAATTACTTAAAGTCAACTGGTTGCAGATATTAAGCATATCTACAAAATACCTTCACAGCAGCACCTCGATTTGCATTTGATTTAATAACTGTAAACTATAGCGTAGCCAAGTAGACACATAAAATTAACCATCTAACTAATTGCCCCAAATGAAATGCCCTTCTTTTCCTTTTTTTTTTTTTTTTTTTTGCTTTAATATTGCTGTAGATATAAGTATCTCTGCTGTATGGTGGGAGATTATTGTCATGTGCTATTGCTGCATATATTCTATGTGTCTCCTCTCACAGCACAAAGCTAAATGTTTTTAACATTATAAAATTATTTCTCTGCTCATTAGGATGTTAATTCATTCCTGAAATCTTAGAAACTTTGCATGCCGTGTTTTCAACTGCTTCCATTTATGTATTCATTAATTCATTCAATTAATATTTTTCAGTACCTACTGTAAGCTAGATACACCAAAGGTCATCTTCTCATGTCATAAATTTACATCATCATATTGATAGAGAATAGTAACTGTAGTAACCATTTATTGTTTTGTAACAAATCATCCTAAAACTTAGAGACTGAAAGGAAGACCAACTTATTTCTTATGGTTTCTGTAGGTCAGGAGTTTCAGAGCAGTTTCATTGGGTGGTTGGTTCTCTCTCAGGAACTTTCATTTGAAATGCAGGCAGATATTGGCTGGTGCTACAATCATTAGAAGTCTTGACTAGGACTGCAGGACTACTTTCAAGGTAGCTCACTCAATTGTCTGCAAGTTGGTGCTGGCTATCAGCAGGGCTTTCGTGGCTTTCCATGTGAACATCCTCTCAGGGCTGCCTGTGTGTGTTCTGAGAGCTGACTTTCTCTGGAGTAAGAGATCCAAAAGTCCAAGGCAAAAGCTTCAGTGACTTCAAAAGCTTTTATGACCTATATTTGGAAGTCACATACAGTCACTTCCACTGCCCTCTGTTGGTCACACAGACCAGCTCTGAATCAATATGGAAAGAGTTGATACAACGGATGCATCCCAGCTGACGGTCACAGGGGCCATCTCGGAGGCCGATTACAGTAACTTATGTTAATCCTTTACTACAAATACCTTTTGTTTAGAGATCCAGCTGGCTCACCCTATTGAATATATGGTCCCATCATTCACATATTCAGGTCTGATTACATCACGAGCTGATGTTTTACTTAAATTTAGCATGGACCTAAAACTACTACCTTAGGTGAGAGTAACATGAAAAAATTACACTTCTTTCCTCACTGGACTGGTAGCCCAGATATTCTCTGAAAAGGTTCAGCTGGAGGTCGTGTACACCAGACACATGTACACACACACCAGTCATTTACCCAGCACCAAGCACACCATTCAGGGGCCCACCAACTCCTACATAAATAGAAGTTTCCTAACTTTGGTCACAGAAGCAATGCAGGTAAGAACTAAGTACTATTTGGGCATTACACTTAATAGAAAATAAAGAATTATAGGGGCGCCTCTGGGCTCCGGAATCGCGGGCGGCCGGGCCTGCGGGACCCACTGAGGACATGGCTCTCTTGGCTGGATCCCTGTTGGGCCCCACGAGTAGGTCGGCAGCGTTGCTGGGTGGCAGGTGGCTCCAGCCCCGGGCCTGGCTGGGGTTCCCGGACGCCTGGGGCCTCCCCACCCCGCAGCAGGCCCGGGGCAAGACTCACGGAAACGAGTATCAGCCGAGCAACATCAAACGGAAGAACAAGCACGGCTGGGTCCGGCACCTGAGCACGCCGGCCGGCGTCCAGGTCATCCTTCGCCGAATGCTCAAAGGCCGCAAGTCGCTGATCCATTGAGGATCGCGATGCTGTCGGTGGGACCCCCATAGAAGCATCGCCCTCATCTTGCGACCTTGCCTGGCGCTGTTTTTGCAGGGAGCTGGGGAGCAGCAACGCCTCGGACCTGAGTGCTCTCCGTATTGTGGGGTTGAAGGCTGGATGGGAGCTTGCCAAGTCCCTTTTTAGGCTTTTTAATTAGGAAACATTTCGAACCTACGCAACAGACCGAAGAACAGAACAACGAACCTCCTTGTACCCAGTACACAGCCCTGACTACCGACCACCTACAACCCGTCCCTGCCCCATCCTTGGTTCTTTTGAAGCTGATCTCAGGCATCGGATTATTTCTTCTATAAACATTTCTTGTATCTCGGAAAGAATGTATCTCTCCAAGATGAGAGCTTATTAAAACATAATTACAAAGAGTATCACATCCAAAGGAATTATCAATAATTTTAAAATATTGTTAAACGTGTAATAAATGTTCAAAGTTCAAAAAAAAAGGATTATGTAATATCGGCTTATTTCTACACCTACAATCTCTCTGAAATTTCCATCTTATTACATTAAAATATCTAGTAAGTTCATTCTTAAGAAAAGACATAAATAGTAACAGAACAACATTGTATTTATTTTATTGTAAGGGGTGCATAATTGACATGCGACACAGAAGGTCACGCAAGCTCTTGGGAAGATTCTCATAGGTTGACAATTGCATGATGATAAAATGTGATAATTGCCATGATGGGCACAGCCAACTTTGGGCTGGGTAATGTCAGCAATATAGTTTCAGTTCTTATATCCATTAGCTGTAACAATAAAGCAGTTATATGCTAATTCCTATCTTTAATAAAGTGAAAAAATGCTTTGAATTTTTAAAAATCATGATTTAAATTCAAATAATTATTCTCTGTGTTCTCCTCCCAATTCTACAGGACTTCTCCTAAGTCCATTTACGTTTGGACCCCAATCCACAGACTGAGAATCTATTCAAGGTTTTATTAGGCCAGGTAGTTTGACTAATAGAGACACTAAACGAGATGTTCAGAATAAACAACTAACAAAAATCTGAGTTAATTGGCCAAATAAATGTTTAAATGTTTTCAGAATTAAATGATCAATTCTTTTTTACTCAAAGGAAAATTTGACAGCACAATATTAGCTTTAATGATTCAATTAATGACAAATTATAACAAAATTTCTATACACTTGTTTTCAAAATCCTGGTATACCACCAGGTTTATTAACATTGTCATCGCTTTTAAAAATATTAAAAATGTCATTACTTTTAAAAATATTAATATTAAGGGAGCAGTTAAACAATTAAAATAGGAATTCCAACTATCTCTTTGCAGATGATATCATTTTATACCTAGAAAACCCCATAGTTTCTGCCCAAAACCTCTTAGATCTGATAAACAACTTCAGCAAAGTGTGAGAATACAAAATCAATGTACAAAAATCATTAGCATTTCTATACCCCAGCAATGTCCAAGCTGACAGCCAAATCAAGAACACAATCCCATTCACAATAGTCACACACAAAAATAAAATACTTAGGAATGCAGCCAGCCAGGGAGGTGAAAGATCTCTACAACATTAAATAAAAATGCAGCTTGAAGAACTCAGATATGACACAAACAGATGGAAAAACATTCCGTGCTCATTGATAAGAAGAATCAATATTGTTAAAATGGCCAGGCTACCTGAAGCAATTTACAGATTCAGTGCTATTCCTATCAAACTACCAATGACATTTTTCACAAAATTAGAAAAAATTATTCTAAAATTCATATAGAACCAAAAAAGAGCCTGAATAGCTGAAGCAATGCTAAGGAAAAAGAACAAAGCTGGAGGAATCACACTACCTGAATTCAAATTACTATACTATGGGGCTGCAGTAACCAAAACAGCATGATATTGGTGCAAGAACAGACACACAAACCAATGAAACAGAATAGACATTCCACGAATAAGACTGCACACCTATAACTATCTGATCTTTGACAAAGTCAACAAAAACAAGCAATGGGGAAAGGACCCCCTATTCAATAAATGGTGCTGGGATAACTGGCTAGCCACATGCAGAAGATTGAAAGTAGACCCCTTCCTTTCACCATATACAAAAATCAACTCAAGATGGATTAAAGACTTAAATGTAAAACCTAAAACTATAAAAACCCTAGAAGAAAACATAGGAAATATCATTCTGGACATAAACCCTGGCAAAGATTTCATGACAAAGACTTGAAAAACTATTGCAACAAAAACAAAAATTGACACATGGGACCTACTAAACATAAGAGCTTCTGCACAGCCAAAGAAATTATTAGCAGAGTAAACAGACAACCTATGGAATGGGAGAAAATATTTGCAAACTATGCGTCTCGCAAAGGTCTAATACCAGAATCTCTAAGAAACTTAAGTAAATCAATAAGCAATAAACAATCCCATTACAAATGGGCAAAGGACATAAATAGACACTTCTCAAAAGAAGACATACATGTGGTCAACAAGTATACAAAAAGATGCTAAACATCACTAATCATCAGAGAAATGCAAATAAAAACCACAATGAGATACCATCTCATACCACTCAGAATGGCTATTAATAAAAAGTCAAAAAATAACAGATGCTGGTGAGCTTGCAGAGAAAAGGGAACACTTATACACAGCTGGTGAAAATGTAAATTAGTTCAATCGCTGTGGAAGGCAGTTTGGAGATTTCTCAAAGAACGTAGAACTACCATTTGACCCAGCAATCCCATTACTGGATACATACCCAAAGGAATGTAAATCATTCTACTATAAAGACACATGCACACAATAAGCCCCAGGGTGTTAACTGCAGCACTATTCACAATAACAAAGTCATGGAACCAACCTAAATGTCGATCAGCGATGGACTGGATAAAAAATATTTGGTACATAAAAAGGCAAAGCAAAATAGTGGAGTAGAAAGCTCCATTGATCATGTTCCCTGCAAGGACATCAAGTTAACAACAATCTGCGCAGAAAAACACACTCAAAGAACTAAATATCAAGTGAGCACTCACAGAATCAAGTTGTAACTTCATGTTTCTGAAAGGGGCACTGTAGAGAGCAAAAAGCAGCACTAATCACTGACCCCCACCAACCACCCGCAGCAGCAGAGTGGTGTGAAGAGCATCTCTGGGTACTAGGGGAAAGAGAACACAGCAATCATGAGGAATTGAACTCAGTGCTGTCTTGTTATAGTAGAAAGGAAATCCGACCAAACTCAGCTGATGCTCACCCACAGATGGAGCATTTAAACCAGCCCTAGCCATAGGGAAATCATCCATCCCAGTGGTCTGAATTTGAGTAGCTGCAAACCTCACCCCTGAGGTCGACAGCATTATTTGTTTCTGAGGAAACTTGAAAGACAGTGTAGGCCATAAGCACATGCAACTATTAGGCAAGTCCTACTGCTGAATTAGGCCCAGAGACAGCGGACTGGGGGCTCATATGACTACTGAGACATTAGCTGGGGAAGTCAAGGGATTCCTGGTGTCACCCCTCCTCTAACCCCAGGCTGCACAGCTCATGGCTCCAAAAAAGACCCCTTTCTTCTACATGAGGAGAAGAGAGGCAAGAGTAGGGAAGAATATGTCTTATATCTAGGGTACCAGCCCAGCCACTGCAGGATAGAGCCCTGGCCAGAGTTATGAGGTCCTTGTTTCAGGCCCTAGCTCCCAGACATTTCTAGACACACTCTGGGCCAAATGGGAACCTGCTGCCTTGAAGGAAGGATTCAGTCCTACCACTATTCATCACCTACTAACTGAAATGCCTGTGGGCCCTGAATAATCAGCAGCGATATCCAGGTGCTACATTGAAGACCTTGGGTGAACCTCTGAGACTAGATGGGCTTCAGGTGAGACTCAGCACATAACCAGCTGTGGTCGCTAGGACCGAAAACTCCTTCTCCTTGAGGAAAGCAGAGGGAAAAGTAAAGGGACTTTGTTTTGCACCTTAGATAACCACAGTTGCAGAAGGGTAGAGCACCAAGTGGGCTCTAGGGGTACTCAATTCCTGGACTTGACTCTTGGACGACATTTCTGAACCTGCCCTTGGCCATAGGGGAACCCATTGCCCTGAAGAGTGAGTCCCAGGACAGGCAGCATTCATGACAAGCTAACTTAAAAGACCTTGGGCCTTAATAGACCATTAGTGGTAGTCTGGCAGTATTCCTCATGGCCTGGATTGGCAGTGGCTCTGGGGTGAGGCTCCTCTGCCTTCGGAAAGGAGAGGGAAGAGTGGAAAGGACTGTATCAAGTGCTTTTAAGTTCCAGCTAAGCCACTATGCAATAGAACACCAGGTAAACTTCTAAAGTTTTTGACTCTAGATGCTGACTCCTAAATGCCACTTCAGGGTTCACCTGGGACTGGGGGACCTCACTGCCCTGAAAGAAAGGACATCGGCCTGGATGGCTTCACCACCTGCTGATTAAAGAGCCCCAGGGCGTTAAGCAAATATAGGCAGTAGCAAGGGAGTAGTTACAGCAGGCCTTGGGGAAAACCCAGCTCTGTGCTGGCTTCAGTTCTCGCCCAATGCTGTCATAGTGGTGGTGGCTACAGGAATGCTTGTGTCATGCTGCACCCAGCTTTAGGTGGCTCAGAACAGAGAGAGAGAGACTCTGTATGTTTGGGAGAAAGTAAGGAAAGGGAGAAAGTAAGGAAAGAGAGAAAGAGACTGCCTGGTAATCCAGATTATTCTCCCAGATCTCATTCAAGACCATCCAGATGGCACCTCTACAAGTCTGCAATAACCACGGTGTTATTGGACTTGAGGTGTGCCCTACAGCTGATATCACAACATCCAAGTCCTTTCAAAAATCTGAAAAGCTTTCCGAAGAAGGATGGCTATAAATAAACCAAGACAGTGAAGACAAAAATAGAGGCCTAACCCTTCAATGCTCAGACACTGAGGAACATCTACTAGCATCAACACCATTCAGGAAAACATGACCTCACCAAACGAACTGAAAAAGGCACCAGGGACCAATCTCAGAAAAACAGAAATAGGTAACATTTCCAAAATATCTGTATTAAGGAAACTCAAAGAAATTCAAGATAACACAGAGAAAGAACTCAAAAAACAAAATTTTTTGAAACAGAGTCTTGCTCTATCACCCAGGCTAAAGTACAGTGGCATGATCTCAGCTCACTGCAACCTCCACCTCCCAGGTTCAAGTGATTTTCCTGCCTCCGCCTCCCAAGTAACTGGGATTACAAGTGCATGCCACCACGCCCAGATAACTTTTGTATTTTTTAGTAGAGACAGGGTTTTGTCAAGCTGGATAGGCTGATCTTGAACTCCTGACGTCAAGTGATCTGCCTGCCTTAGCCTCCCAAAGTGCTGGGATTACATGCATGAGCTACTGCACCCACCAGAAATTCAAATTTCTATCAGATAAATGTAACAATCATACTGAAATAATTAAAAAGAATCAAGGAGGAATTCTGGAGCTGAAAAATGCAGTTGACATACTGAAGAATGCATCAGAGTCCTTTAATAGCACAACTGACCAAGTAGAAGAAAGATTTAGTGAACTCTAAGACAGGCTATTTGAAACTACATAGGCAGAGGAGACAAAAGAAAAAAGAGGCTAGGCACAGTGGCTCACGTCTGTAATTCCAGCACTTTTGCAGGCCAAAGTGGGCAGATCACAAGATCAAGAGATCGAGACCATCCTGGCCAACATGGTGAGATCCCATCTCTACTAAAACTACAAAAATTAGCTGGGTATAGTAGCGTGTGCCTGTAGTCCCAGCTACTCGGGAGGCTGAGGCAGGAGAATCACTAGAACTCGGGAGGCAGAGGTTGCAGTGAGCTGAGATAGTGCCACTGTACTCCAGCCTGGCAACAGAGCAAGATTCCATCAAAAAAAAAGAATAAAAAACAATGAAGTACTAGAAAATAGCCTCTAAGTGGCAAATCTAAGAGTTTTTGTCCTTAAAGAGAAGGTAAAGAAAGAGATAGGGGTAGAAAATTTATTTAAAGGGATAACAGCAGAGAACTTCCAAAACCTAAAGAAAGATATCAATATCCAAACACAAGAAGATTGTAGAATACAAAGCAGATTTAATCCAAAGAAGACTACCTCAAGGCATTTAATAATCAAACTCCCAAAGGTCAAGGATAAAGAAAGGATTCTAAAAGCAGCAACAGAAAAGAAACAAACAATATACAATGGGGCTCCAGTCCAGTTCATAAGGCAGCAGACTTTTTGGTGGAAATATTACAGGCCAAGAAAGAGCGGCATAGCATATTTAAAGTGCCAAAGGAAAAAGCATTTACCCTAGAAGAGTATATCCAGCAAAAACATCCTTCAAACATGAAAGAAAAATACTTTTCCACACATAAAAAAAAAAAATGCTGAAAGAGTTAATCAATACCAGACCTGTCCTACCAGATCTGTCCTACCAGACCTGTCCTACCAGACCTGTCCTACAAGAAATGCTAAATGAAGTACTTCAATCAGAAAGAAAAGGACATTAATGAGCAACAAATAATCACCTGAAGGTACAAAACCCAATGGTAATAGTAAGAACACAGAAACATACAGAATTTTTTTTTATTATACTTTAAGTTCTGGGATACATGTGTAGAAGGTGCAGGTTTGTTACATAGATATACATGTGCCACGGTGGTTTGCTGCACCCATCAACACATCATCTACATTAGGTATTTCTCCTAATGTTATCTGTCCCCTTGCCCCCTACCCTCTGACAGACCCCAGTGTGTGATATTCCCCTCCCTGCGCCCATATGTTTTCATTGTTCAGGTCCCACTTATGAGTGAGAACATGCAATGTTTGGTTTTCTGTTCCTGTGTTAGTTTGCTGAGAATGATGGTTTCCAGTTTCATCCATGTCTCTGCAAAGCACGTGAACTCATCCTTTTTTGTGTCTGCATAGTATTCCATGGTGTTTATGTGCCACATTTTCTTTATCCAGTCTAACTTTGATGGGTATTTGGGTTGGTTACAAGTCTTTGCTATTGTGAATAGTACTGCAATAAATATATATGTGCATGTATCTTTATAGTAGAATGATTTATAATCCTTTGGGTACATACCCAGTAATGGGATTGCTGGGTCAAATGATATTTCTAGTTCTAGATCCTTGAGGAATCACCATGCTGTCTTCCACAATGGTTAAACTAATTTACACTCCCACCAATAGTGTAAAAGTGTTCCTATTTTCCCACATTCTCTCCAGCATCTGTTGTTTCCTGACTTTTTAATGATTGCCATTCTAACTGGCATGAGATGGTATCTCATTGTGGTTTTAATTTGCATTTCTCTAATGACCAGTAAAGATGAGCTTTTTTTCATATGTTTGTTGGCTGCATAAATGTCTTCTTTTGAGAAGTGTCTGTTCATATCCTTCACCCACTTTTTGATGGGGTTGTTCATTTTTTCTTGTAAATTTGTTTAAGTTTTTGTAGATTCTGGATATTAGCCCTTTGTCAGATGGATAGATTGCAAAAATTTTCTCCCATTCTGTAGGTTGCCTTTTCACTCTGATGGTAGTTTCTTTTGCTGTGCAGAAGCTCTTTAGTTTAATTAGATCCCATTTGTCAATTGTGGCTTTTGTTGCCATTGCTTTTGGTGTTTTACTCATGAACTCCTTGCCCATGCCTATGTGCTGAATGGTATTGCCTAGGTTTTCTTCTAGGGTTTTTATGATTTTAGGTCTTATGTTTAAGTCTTTAATCCATCTTGAGTTAATTTTTGTATAAGGTTTAAGGAAGGCATCCAGTTTCAGTTTTCTGCATACGGCTGGCCAGTTTTCCCAACATTATTTATTAAACAGGGAATCCTTTTCCCATTGCTTGTTTTTGTCAGGTTTGTCAAAGATCAGATGGTTGTAGATGTGTGGTGTTATTTCTGAAGCCTCTGTTCTGTTCCATTGGTCTATATATCAGTTTTGGTACCAGTACCATGCTGTTTTGGTTACTGTAGCCTTGTAGTACAGTTTGAAGTCAGATAGCATGATGCCTCCAGCTTTGTTCTGTTTGCTTAGGATTGTGTTGGCTATACGGGCCCTTTTTTGGTTCCATATGAAATTTAAAGTAGTTTTTTCTAATTCTATGAAGAAATTCAGTGGTAGCTTGATGTGAATAGCATTGAATTTATAAACTACATTGGGCAGTATGGCCATTTTCACGTTATCAATTCTTCCTATCCATGAGCATGGAATGTTTTTCCATTTGTTTATGTTCTCTCTTATTTCCTTGAGCAGTGACTTGCAGTTCTCCTTGGAGAGGTCCTTCACATCCCTTGTAAGTTTATTCCTAGTTATTTTATTCTCTTTGAAGCAATTGTGAATGGGAATTTGCTTATGTTTTGGCTATTTGTCTATTATTGGTATATAGAAATGCTTGATTTTTGCACATTTATTTTGTATCCTGAGACTTTGCTGAAGTTGCCTATCAGCTTAAGGAGTTTTGGGGCTGAGATGATGGGGTTTTCTAAACATAAAATCATGTCAACTGCAAACAGAGATAATTTGACTTCTTCTCTTCCCATTTGAATACCCTTTATTTCTTTCTCTTGCATGACTGCCCTAGCCAGAACTTCCAATACTATGTTGAAGAGGAGCAGTGAGAGAGTGCATCCTTGTCTTGTGCCAGTTTTCAAAGGGAATGCTTCCAGTTTTTGCCCATTCAGTATGCTGTTGGCTGTGGGTTTGTCATAAATAACTCTTAGTATTTTGAGATACATCCCATCAATACCTAGTTTATTGAATGTTTTTAGCATGAAGGAGTTGTTGAATTTAATCAAAGACCTTTTCTGCATCTATTGAGATAATCATGTGGTTTTTATCATTGGTTCTGTTTATGTGATAGATTACATTTATTGATTTCCATATGCTGAACCAGACTTGCATCTCAGGGATGAAGTTGACTTGATCATGGTTGAAGAGTTTTTTAAAGTGCTGCTGAATTTGATTTGCCAGTATTTCGTTGAGGATTTTCACATCGATGTTCATCAGGGATATTGGCCTGAAATTTTCTTTTTTCATTGTGTCTCTGCCAGGTTTTGGTATCAGGATGATGCTGGCCTCATAAAATGAGTTAGGGAGGAGTCCCTCTTTTTCTTTTGTTTGGGATGGTTTCAGAAGGAATGGTATTAGCTCCTCTCTGTACCTCTGGTAGAATTGGGCTGTGAATCTGTCTGGTCCTAGGCTTTTTTTTGGTTGGTAGGCTATTAATTACCGCCTTATTTTCAGAACTTGTTATTGGTATATTCAGGGATTCGACTTCTTCCTGGTTTAGTCATGAGAGGGTGTGTGTGTTCAAGAATTTATCCATTTCTTCTAAATTTTCTATTTTATTTGCTTAGAGGTGTTTATAGTATTCTCTGCTGGTAGTTTGTATTTCTGTGGGATCAGTGGTGATCTCCCCTTTATCATTTTTTATTGTGTCTATTTTATTCTTCTTTCTTTTCTTTATTAGCCTGGCTAGCAGTCTTCCTGCTTTGTTAATCTTTACAAAAAACCAGCTCCTGGATTCATTGGTTTTTTGAAGGGTTTTTCGTGTCTCTATTTCCTTCAAGTCTGCTCTCATATTAGTTATTGCTTGTCTTCTGCTAGCTTTCGAATTTTTCTGCTCTTGCTTCTCTAGTACTTTTAATTGTAACATTGAGTGTTGATTTTAGATCTTTCCTGCTTTCTCCTGAATACACAGAATATTATAGCACTGTAACTGTGGTATGTAAACTACACTTGTCCTAAGTAGAAAGACTAAACCATGAACCTATCAAAAACAATAACTACAACTTTTCAAGGCATCGTCAATACAATAATATCTAAATAGAAACAACATGAAGTTAAAAATCAGGGAGATGAAGTTATGGTGTAGAGTTTTATTAGTTTTCCTTTGTTTGTTTGTTTATGCAAATAGTATTAAGTTGTTATCAGGTTAAAATAATGGGTTATAAGATTGTATTTGCAAGCCTCATGATAACCTCAAAGCCAAAAAAACATACAATGGAAATACAAAAAATATAAAGCGAGAAACTAAATCATATCACCAGAGAAAATCACTCAATAGAGGAAGACAAGAAGGAAGGAAAGAAGAAAGAGAAAACCATGAAACAACCAGAAAACACATTATAAATGGTATGAGTAAGTTCTTACTTATCAGTAATAACGTTGAATGTAAATAGACTAAACTATCCAATCAAAAGACGTGGACTGGCTGAACAGATGAAAACACAAGACCCATTCATCTGTTGACTACATGAAACACACTTCACTTATAAAGACATACATAGAATAAAAATAAAGGAATGGAAAAAGATTTTCCATGCCAATGGAAACCAAAAAAAGAGCAGAAGTTGCTATATTTGATCAGACAAAATGGATTTCAAGACAAAAACTATAAGAAGAGACAAAGAAGGTAACTACATAATGATAAAGGAGTCAATTTAGCAAGAGGATATAACAATTTAAAATACATATGCACCCAACACTAGAGCATCCAGATATAGAGAGAAAATATTATTAGAGATAGAGAGACAGGTTTTGATGTAATAACAGCTGGACACTCCATTGGGGAACATCTCCAGCACACTGGTCTAGGCAAAGACTTCTTGAGCAACACCTCACAAGCACAGGCAACCCAAAGCAAACATGGTCAAATGGGATCACATCAAGTTAAAACAAAAACCTCTGCACATGGTTGGGCACATTGGCTCACATCTATAATCCCAGCACTTTGGGAAGCCAAGACAGACAGATCACTTGAGGCCAGGAGTTCAAGACCAGCCTGGCCAACATGGCAAGACCCTGTCTCTACTAAAAATATAGAAATTAGCCAGGCATTATGGTGCTCGTCTGTAATCCCAGCTACTCAAGAGGCTGAGGTATGAGAATTGCTTGAACTCGGGAGGCAGAAGTTGCAGTAAGCTGAAATGGCACCACTGCATTCCAGCCTGGGAGAAAATATTTGCAAACTACCTCTCTGACAACAGATCAATAACCAGAATATATAAGGAGCTCAAACAACTCTATGGGAAAACAAATCTAATAATCCAATCAAAAATAGGCAAAAGATTTGAATAGACATTTCTCAAAAGAAGACATACAAATGGCAAACAAGCATATGAAAAGGTGCTCAACATCACTCATCATCAGAGAAATGCAAATCAATACTACAATGAATTATCATCTTACCTCATTAAAAATGGCTTATATCCAAAAGACCGGCAATAACAAATGCTGATCAGGATGTGGAGAAAAGGGGAACCTTGTACGCTGTTCGTGGGAATGCATATTAACACAACCACTGTGGAGAACGGTTTGAAGTTTCCTCAAAAAACTAAAAATTGAGCTACCATTTGATCCAGCAATCCCACTGCTGAGTATATACCCAAAAGAAAGGAAATGTATCTATCGAAAAGATACCTGCACTCCTATGTTTGTTGCAGCACAGTTTATAATAACTAAGATTTTGAAGCAACCTAAGTGTTCATCAGCAGATGAATCAGTAAAAAAAAATGTGGTCCATATGCACAATGGAGCACTCACTATTCAGTCATAAAAAAGAATGAGATCAAATCATTAGCAACAACATGGATAAAACTGGAGATCACTGTGTTAAGTGACACAAGCCAGGCACAGAAGACAAACATCACATGTTCTCACTTATTTGTGGGATTTAAAAATCAAATAAATTGAACTCATGGACATAAAGAGTAGAAGGATGGTTACCAGAGGCTGGGAAGGGTAGTTGGGGGTTGGAGGTCAGGGGGATGGTTAATGGGTACAAAAATAATAGAAAGAATGAACAAAATCTACTATTTGATAGCACAATAAGATGACTATAGTCAATAACTTTATTTTATATTTTAAAATAAAGAATATAATTGGATTGTTTATAATTCAAAGGATGAATGCTTCAGGGAATAGATATCCCATTCTCCATGATGTGCTTATTTCACAATGCATGCCTATATCAAAACATCTCATGTACCATATAAGTATATACACTTACTATGTACCCACAAAAATGTTTTTAAAATAATAAAAAATAAATTTAAAAAAAAGAAAATGTGGGACATATACACCATGGAATACTATGCAGCCATAAAAAAGAATAAGATCATGTTCTCTACAGCAACATGGATGGAGCTGGAGGCCATTTTCCTAAGTGAATTAGCACAGGAACAGAAAACCAAATACTAAGTGTTCTCTCTTATAAGTGGTAGCTAAACTTTCAGTACACATAGACACAAAGAAGACAACAATAGACACTGGGGCCTACTTAAGAGTGAAGCATGGGAGACGAGTAAGGATTGAAAAACTACCTATCAGGTACTAGGTTTTTTACCTGGGTGACATAATATTCTGTACACCAAACCCCCGAGACATGCAATTTACGCATGTAACAAACCAGCACATGTCTCGGCAGAATCTAAAATAAAAGTTGTAAAGAAAAGAAAATGGGACCTCATTTACATCCTATTTTTTTTTTCCCAAGGCTTTCCCCTATAGGTTTATATAGCCTCTGGGTTGAAACTGGAAATAAAAGGTTTTCTTGGTTTAAAAAAAAAATTAACCTTTCTAGTTCTTTTAGAATAAACAGAAGTAGAACAGAGAGTGGTATGTCAAATGACTAATCATTTTTTTATTGTAAACCCTAGCCTTCAGAGGATAGTAACAAACTCATCAACTAATATAAACTAGCAAACCAAAACAAATTTATATTTATTTCAAATGCCCAGAACAAAAGCAACAGCACTTCAGTTAAAAGCAAACACATAGCATAGTTATGTTGTTGATGTGGCTATAATAATCAATCCCATCAACTCTTATTAAACCTTAATGATCAAATCTCTGAGATTTTCTTCAGTTTATAATGGGCAGTAAGTTTACCCAATGTTATTAAATCATTCACAGAAAGCTTACAGTGATACTATTAGTGTTATGCTATATTAAGCTACACTAGACTGTACTTGATTTTTTAAAGTGGAAGAAAATGTAAAAACATCCCCAAGTTTATATTTGTTGAGAATGATATAGAAGAAAAATTTAAATGGGGCGTATTAACTAATATCTATTGAAGTGGCATTAATTACCCCAAAACTTAGCACTATAACACAATGGTATGATCTCAGTCTTTCTGCAAGTCAGGAATTCAGGTGCAGCTTAGCTGGATCCTCTGGCTTTGGATATCTCACAGGGATCATCTCAGAAGGCTGAAATCAAGGTGTCAGCTGTGTCTGAAGCATCTTGAAACATGACTGGTAGTGGAACTACTTCTACACTACAATGGCTGTTGGCAGGATTCAGTTCCTTGCAGGCTGTTGGAGTGAGAGCCTCAGTTCCTCACTGACTGTGGACTGGATGTCACCTTTGGTTCTTTACCATGTAGGTGTCTTATTGGTAACTCACAACATGACAACTTGCATCATCAGCGCAAACAAGTGAGAAGAGCCAGAGAGTCTGTAGGCAAAACAGAAGTCACAAACTTTACAACATAATCTCAAAGTGGTATCTCATCGCTTTTGTCTACCCTATTTACCAGAAAAAAAGTCACTAGATCCACACAAAAGAGTGTGACTACCAGGATGTGGAGATCATTGAGAGTTATTTCAGAAACTGCCTACCATATGGAGCTACTACTACTAAACTCAGCAGGTTGTCTGGGTTGAAAAGTGTCCCCCTAAAATTCACAGCTTTCCCAGATCCTTAAAATGTGACCTTGTTTGGAAATAAGGTTGTTGCAGATGAAATAGTTAATTTAAACTTAAGTCATACTGGAGTAGAGCGTGCCCTTACTCCAGTGACTGGTGTCCTTATAAGAAAAGGAGACACACAAGGGAATGCGATGGAGTAATTGAGGTAGAGGCTGGAGAGATGCATCCTCAAGCCAAGGAACTCCTAGGATTTTCAGCAACTACCAGAAGCTAAGAAGAGGTAAATGATTCTACTTTGGCGTCTTCGAAGGGAGTATGGCCCTGCTGAGAGCTTGCTGTTGTATTTCTAGCCTCCAGAACCTTTAGAGAATAAGTTTCTGTTGTTTTTAGCCATTCAAGTTTGTCAGACTTTGTACAGGAGCCCTAGGAAACTAACACAGGAGCATTGGGATGTTTATTTAGATGCTAACTTAAAGAATAACTATATTAACCATCCTGAAAACAGTCTATAAACCAGTGTTTTCTTCAAGTTAAGTTGGGTTAACATAGAATTCTTTTTGAAGACGAAAAATTATCATGTACTATCAATGTGAAACTATTTTCATTATTAATTACATTAATTTTATGTGATAGATGATGCTGTTTTGCTGAACATGAATGGCAACGGTTAGGGTTAATAGCAGAAGATTATTTGCAAATTTTATACTTCATTTATTGTGAGTTGGACAAACTTGTGGGTGGCCTCCTGATCCCTGTCTCATGGTATTCACACCCTTGCATAATCTCCTCTCCTTGAGTGTAAGTAGGATCTGTGACTTGCTTCTAACCAATAGAATATGGCAAAGGTGATAGGATATCACATTCATAATTACAGTGCATCCTGTAGGATTCCATTCTGCTAGAGACTCTCTCCACTGCCAGCGTTGAGGAAGCAATTTGCTATGGTTCCTATAGCTACAAGTAAGTGAATACTGTGAGCAACTTGAGTGAGCAAGGAAGCAGATTTTTCCTCTATCAAGTTCTTTATATAAAATGGCATAGTATTTGCACATAACCTGTGCACATCCTCTTGTATACTTTAAAGCATCTCTAGATGATTTATAATATCTAATACAATGTAAATGCTATGAAATAGTGATTATACTATGTTCTTTTATTTGTATTTTTGTTTACTTTTGTATTGCTACTTTTTTTTTTTTTTTTTGAGGCAGGATTTTTGTTGCCAAGGCTGGAGTGCAGTGGCACAATCACAGATTAATGCAACTCCTCCTGCTGGGCTTAAAAAATTCTTCCACGTTGGCCTCCCAAGTAGCTGGGACTACAGGCACGTGCCACCCACCTAGCTAATTTTTTTAATTTTTTTTTCTTTTGTAGAGACGGGTCTTGTTATTTTGCCCAGGCTGGTCTTGAACTCTTGGCCTCAAGAGATTTCTCAAAGTGTTGGCATTACACGCATGAGCACAGTGCCCAGCCTTGTATTGTTACTTTTTATCAGTTTTTTTTTTCCCAAATATTTTTTATCTTCAGTTGGTTAATCCTCAGATGCGGAACCACAGATGTGGAGCTCAACTGTTCTCAGAACTAAGAGAATTATTAAATTTGGGGGTGAGGATGGGTAAAAGTGTGAGATTTTTATAAGATGACCTTTTGTAATATTAGTATGGTGCTACCTGATGCCATAAGAAGACTCGATTCTTCACTCACTTTTCTCAATTTATTCTGAAAACTTAATCCATGCAGCACATTATGCTGTCGTTTGTCCTTTGCTGGGTGAAGTATAAGTCATAATCATAAACACAGACTCCACAGGGACCTTTGGGTCATTCTCAGTTATAACTGTTCAACCAGATGATCTAGAATATACTTATTTTTGCTTATATTAAAATTCTAGATCATTTTGCAAATGAAACTGCAAAATATAAGTTTTCATTAATAAATATACAAAATTATCCCCACAGACACTTAGATCTGCACCTCTTCTCATCAAAACAGTAGAACAAAAGCAAGTAAAAGTGATATTAAGAGGATAACTTGAATTATTTTAATGTACAGTTAATGTATTAATGTGAATGATTTGCTACATTTGTTTCAGTAACAATTATTAGTTACATAAAAGACATAACTCCCCTTTGTCACCAGCTTGGGATGCAAAGATATAGACAGGCTCCAACCTTACTCCTAAATCAAACAGCCCTCCTCCACCCCCATCACTTTTCAGTTATGCCATAGAGATTTACCAAGGACCCAGGAATGTCCCCACAGTGGATGTTTAGGCAAGATGCTGCACTCATATCCATGTGGTGGGGTGCCCTGACCTGGTCATCAGCTCCAAGGTGAGGTACTAGGTGAGTCCAGTCTCTGCTTTCAATAACTCTTTGACACCCCACAATCAATGCTCAGACCTTAGAAACCCAGGACCTCTACCTTCTTTGGAAGGATAGATGTGTTGGGGCACACAGAACAGGAATACCTTGCCACCATCACTGGTAATTAACCTACCACCCAAGAACAGAAAAGTGGGTGTCTTAGTCCATTTGGGCTGCTATAATAGAATACCATAGTCTGGGTGGCTTATAAGCAATAGAGATGTATCCCTTATCATCCTGAAGGCTGTGAACTCCAAGATCAAGACGTAGGCAGACTTGATGTCTGGGAAGGGCCCACTTCCTCGGGCACAGACAGTCATTTTTTCACTGTGTCCTCACATGCTGGAAGTAAGGAGGGAACTGTCTGGGGTCTGTTTTGTAAGGGCACTCATTTCATTTACGGGGGCTTGACTCTTATGACCTAATCACGTCCCAAAGGCACCACCTCCAAATACTATCACACTGGTGACTAAGTTTCATCATATGAATTGGGGGTGGGGGAAGAAAACAGAAACATTCACTCCTTAACAAGGGGCTTCTTGATAAAGCATAAAATAAGGAAATTCATTGGTAAAGTTTATTTGATGACACTTACACTCTGAATTAATACATTTTTAGCAGCACATCTCATAGCTGGTAGCAAAACAATGATGTTATGATAATGTATATTTTTTAAGAAACATTGCCCAAATATATGTTTACATTTACTTAGTGGATTTCAAGAAAAACTTAAAAGTATGGTTGTTATGGACTGAAGCTCTGTATCCCCTCGAAATTCTTATGTTAGAGCCCTAGCTCTCCATGTGATGATATTTGAAGATGGAGAGTAACTAGAGTTAGATTAGGTCATGAGGGTGGGGTCCTTGTGATGGGATTAGCATCCTTCTAAGAAGAGAGAGACCAGAGGGTGTGCACTTTCTCTCTCTCTCCTTCCTTCCCTCCCTCTCCCCCTCCCCCTCACCATCCACTCCTCTTTTCCCTCTCTCTGCATCTCTCTTCCAACATGTGAGGACCCAACATGTGAGGACTCAGGGAGAAAGCAACCATCTACAAGCCAGGAAGAGGGCCATCAATAGGAACAGAATTGGCCTGCACCTTGACCTTGGACCCCCAGCCTCCAATACTGTGAGAAGCAAATGTTGTTTAAGCCACCTAGTCCATGGTATTTTGTTAGGGCAGCCTAAGTAGCCTAAGACATCAGTACTTAAATGTAGTCATAAGTCTGCATTGCCAACAAAAGGAACACTACAAACCTTCATTATAGCAATTCCACTTCTAAGTCTTTAGCCAAAAGACAAAAAAACATGTCCACAAAAAGATTCGTACAGAGCTTCCAGTTTCCAGTCCAACATGTAAAGAACTTGGCAGGTGTCACTCCATCAACAAGTAAGGAGCTGAGCAGTCTAAAAATCAGCACCTATTCTTAGATCTATCCGAGAAGTGAAGTCTCAAGGCAAACTGCTGCTCCAAAAATTAAAGAGAGAGATAGGCAGATACAGAGAATGACAGCTTATCAGAGCAAAAGCCTCTGTGGGAACCACTGCTGGAGTAGGAAAACCTGAACTGTAATTGATGAGTTGCTGGAGGCTCAGTGTGGGCAGCTCTGAGAGTTAAGACCTCGGGGTGGGGGAGTCGCCATGGGGAAGAACCCACATTTTCTGACTTACCTCTAAGAACTCTAGTAAAATCTCACAGTATAGACACCTTCCTTCTTCTGGCTGCAGGAGTATGAAAGCAATCATTTTGAAATAAGTCAGAGCATTTTGTTCTTAATAAGACCTGCCCTCAGGAGAAATTATTTTACCAAAGCCTAACCTGTTGGGGTTTTATCAGAGCCTAATTAAACTATGGCAAGGGAAATACCCAACTCTCCAAACCCTCTAGATATCATGTCTCGTCTAAGGAAGTAAAAAAATATAAGAAGCATTTCTGAGGTTTATAGTCCATGGACAGAAGCTCACTGGAAGACTTAGACCTAATCATGGGACTATGGAAAGTTTCCCCCATGCCCTGCCCCTTACCACCACATTGCTAAAGGTCTATTTACTCAATTCCTTTTACCTAGTACATCCTACTCTGCTTTTAACAAAAAAATTACAAGCATACTAAAATGCCAAAAAAAGCACAGTTTGAAGAAAATGAGAAAGTACCAAAAGCAGAATCGGATATGGCAAGAATCTTACAAATATCAGGCCAGGACTTTAAATTAACTATAATTAATGTGGTAGGTAATCTAATGGAAAAAGTGGGCAACATGAAAAAATCAATGAATGATGTAAGCAGAGAGACAGAAGTTCTACAAAAGAATCAAAAAAAATGCTAGCTAGAGATTTAAAAACTTTATAGTAGAAATGAAGGATGCTTTGGATGTGCTCACTAGTAGACTAGACATAGCTGAGAAGAGAACCACTGAGCTTGAGGATGTGTCAATAGAAACTTCTGAAACTGAAAAGCAGAAATAAAGAAACTAAAACAAAACAAAACAGAAAAGAATATCCAAGAACTATGGGACAATTTTAAGAAGTGTAACATATAAGTAATGAGAATACCAAAGAAGAATGAGAAAGGAAAAAAAGAAATGTCTGAAGGAATAATGACTACAGATTTCTCCCAAATTAATGTCAAACAAAGATCCAGCAAGCTCAAAAAAACACCAAGCAGGATAAATCCCCCCCAAAAAAGAAAAGAAAACTGACAAAACAAAATTGTGCCTAGGCACATCATATTCAAACTGCAGAAAATCGAAGACAAAGAAAAAATCTTGAAGTAAGCCAGAGAGTGCTGGTAGGGGAAAAACCCTTAACAGTAGAAGAGCAAAGATAAAAATTACAACCGGCTTCTCCTCAGAACCCAAGGAAGCAAGAAGAAAATGGAGTGAAGTAAAGCGAGAGGGAAAAAGACACCAACCTAGAACTCTGTGTCCTGCAAAATTATCCTTCAAAAGTGAAGGAGCCAGGTGTGGCCCCTGTAGTCTCAGCTATTCAGGAGACTAAGGTGGGAGGATCACGTGACGCCAGGAGTTCAAGGCCAGCCTAAGCAACATAGTGAGACCACTGTGTCTTTAAAAAAAAAAAAAACAAGAATGATATAGCAAACTATCACAAGAAGAGAAAACCAAACACCGCATGTTCTCACTCATAGGTGGGAACTGAACAATGAGGAAACTTGGACTCGGGAAGGGGAACATCACACACTGGGGCCTATCATGGGGAGGAGGGAGGGGGGAGGGATTGCATTGGGGAGTTATACATGATATAAATGATGACTTGATGGGTGCTGATGAGTTGATGGGTGCAGCACACCAACATGGCACAAGTATACATATGTAACAAACCTGCACGTTATGCACATGTACCCTAGAACTTAAAGTATAATAAAAATAAAAATAAAAAAGAAAGAGAGATACAAATGATTTTGTAGGCATAGAGTAAGTGGAAAGGACTCTTGGAGACAGCTAAGACAATAAATACATACTATATGTAGATAAAGTATATATAAAAAAAAAAAAATGGGGGAGGGGCGGTGGGGGAGTGGGAACAAAGAGAAAATAGGCTTCCACAATTCACAAAAAATTTTTATCAACCTTATTAAAAATAGCCAAAACCTGGGAACAACCCAAATGTCTAAGACAGGAGATAAATGGTGGTATGTTTATATAACGGGATACTGTTTGACAATTAAAAAAAAAAAACAAAAAAACCCAGCAACCTACTAATACATACACCAGGATAGATAAATCTCAAAAAAGTTTTTTTGCTGTTTTTGTTTTTTGAGACAGAGTCTTGCTCTGTCTTCTAGGCTGGAGTGCAGTTGCTTGCTGCAACCACCGCCTCTGGGGTTCAAGCGATTCTCATGTCTCAGCCACCCAAGTAGCAGGGACTACTGGCACGTGCTACCATGCCTAGCTAATTTTTGTATTTTTAGTAGAGATGAGTTTTTGCCATGTTGGCCAGGCTGGACTTGAACTCCTGGCCTAAAGTGATCTGCCTGCCTTGGCCTCCCAAGGTGCAGGCATGAGCTACCACACCCAGCCTGGATCTCAAAAACTTTTGTTAAACCAATGAGGCCAAACCCAAAAGTGTACATATAGTATGATGCACTTTACATGAAATACAAAAACAAATAAATCTAATCTATAATAATAGAATCAATTTTTGGCTGTGATATGGAATGGAGTAAAAATTGACTGGAAAGAAACACAAAGGACTTTCTACACAATGAGAAATAATATCTTGCTTTGGGTAACAGTTACAGGAATGCACATAATTGTAAAGTTCATCATATGAAATACTTAAGATCTGAGCATTTCATCGTATGTTAATTATAACTCAATTAAAAATGTATTTACATGTAAGCAATTTTAAAACAAAATTGTATCATACCTGCATCATTTTAAAATAGAGCTAGGCAACATAAAGACTGGCCAGAACGCTGACCTTGAATTGACTTTTTTCTGATCTTAACTCCAGCTGCAAAGCACTTCAAATGGCTCGCCTTATAAAAAGGGAGGAAACACAATGTTATACCCCACCTGATTACTTTGAGCCTAGTGTCTCCATCTAGTTTCCAAGAACTATAGTGATAATAATAACAATAATTAATGTTTATTTAACGTTTATTATGTGCTAGGCATTGTACCAAGTATTTTGTATATATTATCTCATTTCATCTTTACAACAGTTCTTTAATTCCATTATTTTCATCATATTACAATAATAATATTGAAGCTTAGAATGGTTGAAGAGCTTAGGCATTAGAAGGAAAGTTCCTCTTGAGTTCATGTCCTGTGTAGGGACATGGATGAAGCTGGAAACCATCATTCTCAGCAAACTATCGCAAGGACAGAAAACCAAACACCGCATGTTCTCGCTCATAGGTAGGAACTGAACAATGAGAACACTTGGACACAGGGTAGGGAACATCACACACTGGGGCCTGTGGTGAGGTGGGAGAAGCGGGAAGGGATAACATTAGGAGATATACCTAATGTAAATGATGAGTTAATGAGTGCAGCACACCAACATGTCACATGTATACATATGTAACAAACCTGCACGTTGTGCACATGTACCCTAGAACTTAAAGTGTAATGACAAAAAAAGGAAAGTTCCTCAACATAATAAAGACCACTTCTGCAAAAACCTCAGCTGACATTGTAATCAATTTTTCCACTAAGATATGGCACAAGACAAAGATATACACTTTCATTACTTCTGTTTAACAGAGTACTGTAAGTACTAGCAAGAGCAATCAGACAAAAAACAAAAAGAAAGAGAGAAAGAAAGAAAGAAAGAAGAAAGAAAGAAAGAAAGAAAGAAAGGGCATCCAAATCTGAAAGGAATAAGTAAAATTATCTCTATTTGCAGATGACAAAATCTCATATGTAAAAAAAAAAGACTCCACACCAAAAAGAAAAACTGTTAGAACTAATAAATGAATTCAGTAAAGTTGCAGGATACAAAATCGACATACGAAAATCAGTAGCACGTTTATACACAAAAAGCAACCCAGGAGGCGGAGCTTGCAGTGAGCCGAGATCACCCCACTGCACTCCGGCCTGGGCAACAGAGCGAGACTCCGTCTCAAAAAAAAGAAAAAAAAATAGCAAACAAAATCAAGAAATTAATTCCATTTATGATAGCATCAAAACAATACCTGGGAATAAATTTAACCAAGGAGGTAAAAGATCTGTATACTGCCTGGGCATGGTGGCTCATGCCTGTAATCCTAACACTTTGGGAGGCCGAACTGGGCAGATCGCTTGAGGCCAGGGGTTCGAGACTAGCCTAGCCAACATGGCAAAACCCCATCTCTACCAAAATACAAAAATTAGCCTGGAGTGATGGCACATGCTTGTAATCCCAGCTACTAGGGAGGGCCAGGTAGAATCACTTGAACCTGGGAAGCGGGAGTTGCTGTGAGCTGAGATCATGCCACTGCGCTCCAGTCTGGGTGACAGAGTGAGATGCTGACTCAAAAAAAAAAATGTGTATGTGTGTGTAGATATATATATATATATATATCTACACACACACACATATATATATGCTGAAAACTATAAAACATTGATGAACAAAAGACACAAATAAATGGAAATATATCCTGTGCTCATGGATCAGAAAATTCATGTTGTTAGAATTACATACTGAGCAAAGCAATATAGAGGTTTAACATTATTCCTATCAAACCCCAATTGCATTCTTCAAATTCCATATGAATTTTTCTTAAATTCATATGGAACCACAAAATACCCAAAAGAGCCAAAAGAATTCTGGGAAAGAAAAAGTTAGTGGCATCACACTTTTTGTTTTTAAATTATGTTACAAATTTGTGGTAATCAAGAGTATAGTGCTAGCATAAAAACAGACACATCGACCAGAAGAATAAAATAGAGACCCCAGAAATAAATCCAAACATTTACAATCAACTAATTTTTGACAAGGGCACCAAGAGGACACAATAGGGAAAGGATGGTCTCTTTAATAAATGGTGCTGGGAAAACAGAATTTTCATGTAAAAAAGAATGAAATTGGACCCTTAAGTACCTCATACAAAAATTACCTCAAAGTGGATTAAATAATTAAATATAAGTCAAGAAAGTGTAGAACTCCTAGAAGATAACGTAGAGAAAAATCTCCTGGACATTGGTTTTGGTGATGATTTTTTTTTTTTTTGTATCACACCAAAAGCTCAGGACACAAAAGCAAAAATAAATACATGAGACTACATAAAACTAAAAGCTCTGCACAACAAAGGGAACAGTCAGCAAAATGAAATGGCAGCCTATGGAATGGGAAAAATATTTGCAAGCAATATATATGATAAGAAGTTAGTATCCAAAATGTATACAACTCAATTGTGGAAAAACAAATAACCTCTTAGGCCAGGTTTGGTGGCTCATGCCTGTAATCCCAACACCTTGGGAGGCCAAACAGGGGAGGATCACCTGAGGCCAGGGGTTTGAGACACTCCTAGGCAACATAGAAAGACCCTGTCTCTCCAAAAAAAATTGTAAAAAGCTGGGCATGGTGGTGTGAGCCGGCAGTCCCAGCCACTAGGGAGGCTGAGCTGGGAGAACCATTTGGGCCCAGGAAATCAAGGCTGCAGTGAGCCAAGATCACATCACCATACTCCAGCCTGGATGACAGAGTGAGATTTTGTCTCTTAATTAAAATAAAATAAAATAAAATAAGTTGATTAAAAGATGGACAAGGGACTTGAAGAGACATTTCTCCAAAGAAGATATAGAAATGGCCAACAGGTACAGGAAAAGGTGTTCAACATCATTAATTATCAAGGAAATGCAAATCAAATGATTATGAGACACTATGTGACATCTGTTAGGATGGCTATTATCAAAAAGTCAAAAGAGGGGAGAAAGAAGGAGAAGAAAAAAAGTCAAAAGATAACAAAAGTTGACTAGGGTGTGGAGAAAAGGGAACTCTTGTACTCTGTTGGTAGGAAAGTAGATTGGTACACCCATTATGAAAACAGTATGGAGGTTTCTTTTTCTTTTTTTTTTTTTGAGACGGAGTCTGGCTCTGTCGCCCAGGCTGGAGTGCGGTGGCCGGATCTCAGCTCACTGCAAGCTCCGCCCCCCGGGTTCACGCCATTCTCCTGCCTCCGCCTCCCAAGTAGCTGGGACTACAGGCGTCCACCTCGTCGCCCGGCTCGTTTTTTGTATTTTTTAGTAGAGACGGGGTTTCACCGTATTAGCCAGGATGGTCTCGATCTTCTGACCTTGTGATCTGCCCGTCTCGGCCTCCCAAAGTGCTGAGATTACAAGCTTGAGCCACCGCGCCCGGCCTGGAGGTTTCTAAAGAAATTAAAAACAGAATTATCATATGACCCAGCAATCTCTCTTCTGCACATATACTCAAAGGAAATGAAATCACTACCTTGTAAAGATATCTGCACACTCCCTTGTTCATTGCAGCATTATTCACAATAACCAAGTTATAGAAACAACCTAGGTGTAAATTGACGAACAAATGGATAAACGGTGGTACATATGTCAACGGAATATTATACAGCCCAGAAAAAGGAATGAAATATTGCCATTTATCACAACATGGATAGGCTTGGAGGACATTATTCTAAGTGAAATAAGCTAGACACAGAAAGAAAAATATAGCATGATTTCACTAAGATGTGAAATCTAAAAAAAAAAAAAATCAAATATACAAAGAAAACAAAACAGTAGTTACCCCTGTGAGGGTGGAGAGAGAATTGGAGATAGAGAGAAGAGAACGTAGAGTAGCAGATATGTAGGATGAACAAGTCTAGAGATCCAAGGTACAACATGAGGACTATAGTTAATAAAATTGTACTGTATACGGGATTCATGCTAAGTGAGTAGACTTAGCTACTCCTCACTCACACACACACACATACACATACACAAATGGGTAACAATGTAAGGCGATGGATATGCCAATTTGCTTTACTATAGTAACCATTTCACTGTCTATATGTATCCCATAATACCATGTTGTATACCTTGATTATACACAATAAAAATTATCACAAAAAAAAGAAAAAAAGAAAGACTGAACTATAACTAAAGTTTGAAACAAAGCCAGGCCTCGACTCCAAAGTCTATGCTTTTAACCATTACACTGTATGGTCTATCCAAAACTATTCCTGTTAATGAGACTTGGAAACTAGTAAGTTATCTGTTTTATGACGGTGGTATGGAAGAAAGAAAAAAATCAGAGAAGACATAGGGAACAGTAGCTTATGAAGGTAAAAGTTGTTACTTATAATCCTAGATCTACTACTAGTTCAATATGTCACCTTGGCTTGATAACTTTATGAATAAAGTGAAGAGAAATGGACAGACCAGATCCAGGTTTTCCCCCTATTAGCCTGGAGTATACTAATGGGCTTCAAGAGATCTGAAAACACTAAGATTCTGTGATTCTGGGTATGTATTTTGAACACACCAGAGCGTATGCATTTTTCTGGGAAAAATATCCATTACTTCAGATTCTCAAGTAGGTCTGTTTTACCAACATTTTTAAATAATCTCTAAGATCCCTTTAAATTTCAGAAGTATGTGCATCTTTCATTTTGAGTCATAGATCTCTATCTTAATTTCCATCCATTATAGAGACTGTATTCATTCCAAAATGCATAACATTTGAAGGGAAAACAACAGAAATACATATAGTCACTGTGCCAGTTTGTTAAAACTAGAAAATCTGAATTTTTGGTAATTTTAAGCAACTTTTATAGACTAAGTAAACATGAAATTTGTTGGAGGAAATGTTTGCTATGTCCTGAAGAGAAATGTCCTGTTAAGTATTTTTTAGTTAAGTGGCAATGACAAAAACCTTTGCATATTTTCAGAGAAGTCCTGAAATTGGTAAGTAATCCAAAGGTAATACTTAGGGGTGGATTTATGAAACATAAGCATTCCCTAGGGATTCTAAGAAAGACCTGGGGAGGATATTAGACTTTCATTAATTACACATAATTGGACTTGGTTGTGTTCACTGTGTCTTCAAAGAGGAGGAGTCGCACTTAAAGGGCAGAAATATGAGAACAAACAAGCAGTGACACGCTGATAAATGTTTAACAACTCGGTCTCTGGGAACAAAATGAAAAGCTCTGACTTGTACTGTTTGCTGATTTCTAAAATATTTCTTGGATTAGTAAGAGTAAAAATGAACTTAGACTAAAAAACAAAAGACAGCTCTGCTATTAATCAGACTGAAAGGACAAACACATAAAGTTGGCTACAAAGTTGATGAGATGAGATGAGATCTCATAAAGATGAGACGTCATCATGACCCTCACTATGAGTGATTACTGCTCCCTTCCCAATGCCCCTTCCCAATGCCCTTTGCTGTTCCTGTTGGACACCCAATTGCTAAACCTTCTTACCCTCATGACAGTAAGAAATCCCTAGTTAATCCCCACTACTAATCCTGTCACCAACCCAGAATAGATTTCCCATTCCCTTAGATCCTCCTCAGACTCCTCCGGCAGGAACTCAACACTTACAAAGCACAGGTGACCTTACACAGTTCCTGCACGTGCTCTCCTTGGCTATGACTCAGTCAATAAATCTGATTTTGTCAGACTAAAGGCTGGAAGTCTTTGGCTGGTTAGGCTTTAACATTTCCATGGTGTTAAAACTCCCACCAAGGCTGCTTATAAGTTAAGAACGTGATGTCCCTGAATACAGATTTGGGAAGAGAGGAACACAATCAACTTAGGTACAAGCTGGCCCTAACACACCACTGCCCAGATTATACTCAGCAGTCACAGAGGAGATAATGTTTTAATCTCTGTCATACAGATAAGGAAACCTAGATTCAGAGTGTTTACATAAATTGTTTAAGATCACGAAGCTAGTGTCAGAGTCACTGTTTAAATCTGTGTCTTTCTGATTCACAATGCCATGATCTTTAACACCGCACTGTGTAATATGTTATAACATTACCATCCCTTATAATAATATCATGGGTGTAGACCTTTTAAATACTACATTCCATTTCTTGTACAGAGTGCATTTTGTTAGACTTTTGTACCTTCTATATACTATGTAACATTGGGTGAAAGACTTATCATCTTTAAGCTTCAACTTCCTCATCTATAAATCGGGAGGGAACAAATATAATGCCAAATCCATAGGGTAGTTGAGTAGATTTTAAAAATTAATGAATGTAAACTATTTAGCATATAGTACTTAATAAATGTTAGCTATTAAAAGTATAATGCTTTACATGTAAAGTGCTGAACAAATATTTATCATTTTTATGGACATTCAATGTAATAACTTTCTATAATTATCATTCAAGTCACTTTTGGTACAGATGAGATGGTTTTAAAAATACTTTTGTAATCCCGCTTCCATTATCTGTTGCTGCTTTACAAATTAAAACGTACTGGTTTAAAAGCACAATGCTGTATTATTTTTCACATTTCTCTGTGTTCACTGGGTTGTTCTGTTCCATGTATTGATAACTGAGGTCTCTCACATGACTACACTCAACTGGAAACTTGGCTGGGGCACTTTGGTTTTCGTTCAAGTAGTCTCTCTCTTCATGTGGTGTCTCACCCTTGGGGACCTATATTAGTCTGTTCTCACACTGCTATAAAGAACTACATGAGACTGGCTAGTTTATAAAGAAAAGAGATTTAATCGACTCACAGTTTCACAGGCTGTACAGGAATCATGGCTGGGGAGGCCTCAAGAAACTTATAATCGTGACAGAATATGAAGGAGAAGCAAGCACATCTTCACATGGCAACAGGAGAGACAGAGCACGTGCAAAGGCGGAAGTGCTACACACTTTCAAACAACCAGATCTCTTGAGAACTCACTCACTATCAGAAGAACAGCAAGGGGAAACTGCCCCCATGATTCAATCACCTTCCATCAGGTCCCTCGGCCAACACAAGGGGATTACAATTCGACATGAGATTTGAGTGAGGACATGGAGGGATATTCCACATGGTGTTTCTCTTTAGTGATATAGCCTGTACTTTCTTACAGTACAATATCTGGGTTCCAAGATGGAGTTTTCTAAGACAACTTGAATGTGAAAGCCCTCAACAAGCCTTGCTTGTGTCACACTGGCTGATGTCCACTGATAACCACAGCAAGTTACATGACCAAACCCAGAGTCCTTGTGGAAGGGGGCTATATAAGGACATTAGTGTCGAGAGGAACAGTTTGGAAAGAGGGAAATCAAAGCACCGGGTTGCCACAGATTCCTATATAAATTTATGTATAAGCCTTTTTCAGAATCAATAAGAAGATGCCAAAGAACTGATTTTAACTGGAAGAATCTTTAGTCCTGTGAATAATGAAAGCGGAATTGAAACTGACTTAATGTTCCTTTCAATCTGATTCTCTGTGTCAGATGTGCATGGCCCTATTATAGAATGAGAATTTAGAAATAATAGCAAAGTCATTTCAAAGAGCTAAGGAAGAGAGAATAAATCATGACCTCATAAGTACCACTCCATTCTACCACTTAATGTACTAAAGAAGGTGTCATAGATTATGATAATCATTCATATAATAACACACACATAACATCACCATCATTAGGGTTGCCATTATAACCATTACATTTTTATTAACATTTTCTTCCTGAAATTTCCATTTGAAAGCCAACGGCAATTTTCTTTTGAAATAATTTCTAACTACAAATGGCTTCACTACGTATTTTGTTCTAAAGTCAACCTCCCCTGACAAAACCTGTTTAACTTTTTTCTTGTTCCTTTCCTGTGCCCTTCTAGGACAAAAAACAAAAAGACATTCTTTAAAGAGAGAACTATTTTTGTATGTCTGTCATAATTATACACAAGATTCAATTACACTGCTCTGAAATATTCATTGCAAATGTGTGATTTAAAGATATTTCATTTCTATTCATGTGTAGTTCCCATACTCACAGTATAAATATTTACAGTTAATTACAGAAAATTTCACACAATAATTCCAGTAGCAGGAATATATATTATTAAATGAGTCTTTAAAAAATTATCTTGAAGTGCGAAAAGAGACAGGTGTGATGTATCTACAGTAGCCAGTGCTGAAGCTTTGGGATCTCTCATTTACCCAGGTCCTTTCCAAGGCCACATTCACATAATCATATGCTTTTGTAAATTTACCAAATGGAGATACTTTCTCTTAGGATGACCTCTGTCTCTTTCCACTGTGAGTTTCCTCCCATTGGCTGTCTCCTCAGGTAGAGTGATATTGACGTGGCCCTAGCATTTTTAGGATCTGCTTAAGGCTACATTTAAGGTCATGTGGTATATATTTATGTGGTTTGCAGCTGCTTCAATATATAGTTAAGTTACTGCCAGTCATACAGAAAAGGCTTTCAAAAATACATCTTTCCTGTAAACACTGCACACATTCATACAATGTGGTCACATAAAGGCTCAGACCAGAGGGTCTATCTCCATGTGAATGTATCTTACAGTATCTGGCATGGAAGTTGATATGGTTCGGATCTGTGGCCCTGCCCAAATTCATGTGGAATTGTAATTCCCAGTGTTAGAGGTGGGGCCTGGAGGGAGGTGATTGGATCAGGGGGCGGATTTCCCCCTTTGGTGCTGTTCTCGTGATAAGAGTTCTCACAAGATCTTGTTGTTAAAAAGTGTATAGCAACTCCCCACTCTTTCTCTCTTCCTCCTGCTTTTCTTTATTAATTACCCAGTCTCAGGTATTTTTTTCTAGCAATGTGAGATTGGACTAATGCAGAAGTTTATTGGTAATGGAGGAGAAACATAGTTTGAAATGTATGAACTAAATTGCCTTTCTATTCTGAAGGGGCAACCAAAAATACACACCAAAAACTGGAGGAGGAGAGAGTAATAAACATCTATCAGGCAATTAAAAGTGTATATTAATTATACATATTAATATATACTAAGTATATATATTAATTAAAAGTATACATTTCCTTTCTGGATTTTGTTGTGTTTACAGTATTTTCCAGCTTTTAAAATTTTGTAAATTGTTATGATTCTTTTTCTCAATCTATGTAAATATTCACTTCATACCTAATTTCATATTAGTACTTTTGTATTAACTTCTTAAAGGTCCCCAAACTGTGCAGGCAAAACCTGAATCTGCTTCCCACGGTAACTAACCCCTGATACTGTGAAATATTCTCTTACTTGAGGGGGTGAGTTCTTGAGCAATAATAAGACCATGTTGAGTAAATTCTCTTCTCGTTTTGGGGTTTCCATTTTTCTTCTCTTTACTCATGAAGACTGATTTCTGCAAGTATGAAATGTGACTTTATTCTCATACTTTTATATTAAACTCTAACCTGTAAGAATAGTGATGAATATTGGCCAGAGGTAGATCATTAATCATACTTGACTGATTGTACTAGCCAGGGCTCTCCAGAGAAAGAGAACAAATAGGAAATATATATATGGAAAGAGAGATTTATTTTAAGGAATTGGCTCATGCAATTGTGTAGGCTGGCAAGTCCCAAATCTGCAGGGTATGCTAGCAGGCTGGGCACCAAGAAGAGTTGGTGTTGCAGCTCAAATCTGAAGGCAGGTGGCAGGCAGAACTTCCTCTTCCTCATGGAATGTAATTAGTCGATACAATTTTTGATGCTAAAGAATTTGTTCTGTAAACTTAAACTAATTTTTAGTATCAGTTAGAATTCACTAGATGATGAAATGAATATCAATAAATGAATATTAATGAAAATTCAAGAACTTATTTATTTTATCTTCTGGTGGGTATTAGCTGTCACTAAATTTTACGCAAGCATTCTCCTCTCTTGAAAGGCATATCCTTCACTGTAAATTAATACATCAATATTCTCATTATCCATCATATTGCCCAAAGAATAAGTTTCTGGTAGCCATATTGGCTCAAAGTGCACTAACAAATTGAGTTTCTATATCTGACATTTTAGGTTGTTTGTTTGATTTTGAGATGGAGTTTTGCTCTTGTTGCCCAGGCTGGAGTGCAATGGCACGATCTTGGCTCACTGCAACCTCCGCCTCCCAAGTTCAAGCAATTCTCCTGCCTCAGCCTCCCAAGTGCCACCATGCCCAGCTAACTTCGTATTTTTAGTAGAGATGGGGGGTTACTCCATGTTGGTCAGGCTGGTCTCAAACTCCCAACCTCAGGTGATCTGCCCACCTCAGCCTCCCAAAGTGCTGGGATTACAGGCGCAAGCCACTGCACCCGGCTAACATTTTAGTATTAACCCTGAGCTTTGACATCTCCACCAAAGCATCACCATCACACAAGACCATGCAGAAACAGTCAGCCTTCCAACTTATCTTCATCACTCATTCTAGAAATGCAATGTGGATTTTGTGTTTATCCAATTATAAGTTATTCAAATACATGGACTATGACTTCCACTTCTTGTGTATCCTCCACAACACCTATCACATTATTGACATGTCAGAGACACTTAGTAGATGTTTGTGGTATTGTTATTTCTGCCATGGTATCCTCCAATGTTAGAAGGTCTACCAGTCTTCACCCAACTACCACCACCCACATGTGGTGGTGTCTTCCCAGCACCAATCCTAGCTGCTAAACTCTTGATCAAAACCAAGGAGTAATTGGAGACTAATGTTTTGTTTTGTCCCTAAACCTCAACCCCCTCAACCCTGCACTTGTTCCCCTCAGTGTATACATTTGCTTTCCTAACTCTGAACTACTGAAAAAGAAGCAACAGAAAATGACACCCTTACTCACCTCTTTTCTGGCAGCTAAATTTCTAGAAACTCAAAGTGCACTGCCTGAAAGCCAGAACATCTGCATCAACAGCATTAGTAATGCTAACTACTTTTATTAGAGGCTTCATTTATTTCAGGCATTGTACTAAGCACTTTACAAGGATCACCTTGTTTATTCTTCTTAATACACCTATGAAGTATGTTCTGTAGCTTGGGGACTGTTTTCCATAAATCCCACATTGGATCTGTTATGGAAAAGAGAACTAGGATTCCTAATGAGGCCTTGCAGTGCGGATGAGAAAGAAACAGCAGTCATGATGACTAAACCCCAGGCAGTCAAGAGAATGTCCCTAGGAGAGATAGATGATGACATCCAGGATCAAATACTCTTTGCCTCCTTACTTTAGGGCTATTCAAGGAAGAGGGAAGATTTTGTGTATACGGGCTAAGTGAACCTGAATTAACTGAGATTGTTTTCCTTAATAGATAAATTAGACATTTATAATAGAAATTAACTCCAGTTATGGAAAAATAAACCTGTATTTCTTGCACAACTCTATTTGTGGACTCACATAATAATATCACCCCTCTGCTTCCGGAAAAAATAAAAAATACAAAGTCCTGAGATTCTGACATTAACATGCCTGTCCATGATCATACAGCTATTTATTGATGGTGTCCAGATTTAAAGGTCTAAATCCAATCTTCCAGAAAGTATGCCCTTTCTGTGTATCTTCGGGTCATCAATGAAAGGTGAAAATGTATTTGGCTCATAGCACTGTTTGATAAAAATCTAATTCAAAATACATACATAATTTTAAGTTTTCTAGCAGTCACAATTTAAAAAGTAAAAAGAAACCGGCAAAAATAATTTTCATAACATATTTCTTTTTAATAATAGGTATATAAAATATTACCCATTTAACATGTAATCAATATTTTTAAACTTTTAATAAACTATTTCACATTCTTTTTTAATATAAAGTCTTCAAAATCTGGTGTGCATTTTATACTGACATTACATCTCAATTCAGCTTAGCCACATTACAAGTGCTCAATAGCCATGTGTGGCCAGTGGCTACTGTATTGGTCAGTGCTGGCTTAAGTGAAAGAGTAAAGTGATGATACAAAGTCACTTTATGGTCCCCACTCATGTTGTCCCCATATACTCATTCCATAGTGTGCAGCAGGAAGCACAGCCTTCCTGTCTTTCTCAGAACTTTACCTTTCTTTGAAAGCTAAGAGTTTTCAGGAGTCGAACTTAACATTTTCTTCCAGTAAGACAACTTTCATTTTAAAAACTTCTCTCATTTTAGTTAACAGCTTTATAGAGGAATAACTGACATACAAAAACTTACTTTTATATAGGGAGAAAAGTTTTATTTTGCCTTAGTAACTGTCCTTGGTTTTATTGATGAACTCAGTTAAGTCTTGCCACCTATAAGGTAGGTACCACTAGTGTTATTTATCCAATGTCCTAACATCAGGAAATTGAGGCTCAGACTATTGAGAGAACTCGTTCTAGGCAATTCAGCTAGAAAGTTGGGGCATCTGAGTTCAAAACTAAATAGGCTGCCTCCACTTCGCAATACTGTAAATACCAGGAGAATCTGTTTTTGTATCTTTGGGCCATAAAATATGAGAAGCAGAGATGGGGAGGTGGGAGCATTTTAATATAATTATCTTGCAAAATAGAAGAAACAAAAATGTCTTTATGCAAATTTCTAGCTAAGCAGTCAAATTAGCATACCTTGTTATGCTTTCTATTGTTTTATGTAATAATCTGGCAATTTGGCAATTGCATAAAAGGATATGTACCGATGATTCTAATAATAGATAATGCCTTTAGGTAACGCCTATTTACTTATATATGCATTTGTTTGGCCATTAGGTGTCTTATAACTTTAGTATTTGTAAATGATGAGCTTAATAATAATTTGGCATGTTTGCTGAACACATCACAAAGTGGGAGTATTTTATAAAACAGAATAGTGTGAGATTTTTAGTATTATGCTCTCACAATACATTCAAGCTCTTTTGAAACTATACTGAAAGTTTTCATGGATGTACTCTCCCCAAAAGAGCAATTTCTGGAATATTTTAGAAATATGAGGGCTGCCAATATTTTTCCTCTAAAGATGTTCCTTCCCTCCTCATAACCTGGTCACCACTGTCCACTATTGCCTTTGTCACCATTAACTAATATGGAGAGAATCCCACACAAACCTAAGTTGCATTCTTCCTAGATGCAGACGTGCCTGAGCATTTCTGGAGAATGGATGAATCAGAGCCACAAGAAATCAGTTTGAGAAAATTAAAAATAGCCTTAGAGCAAAGAAAGAGAAGTGAAGTTTACTGTTTCATCTAATAAAACTGCCCTGAGTAAAAGAGTGCGAGGAGTGATATAAAGCGAGTGTGTCTCATCTCATTCTATGACTTCCTCTATTCCTCATAGGCTCTCTCTTCCTTCCGTCTCTCTGGGAACCCAAGGGGAGGAGCCTTTGGCAGAAATATATGACAGCTGCCTAGCTCAAAGGTCAGAGAGATACTGAGCACACAAAACAGCACTACTTTTGAACTTGGAAGACTATAGAACAAGAGTGGAATTTTTTTCCCATTTGGAAATGAAGCCAATACAGATCTAAGAAGTCAAAAACCTTGGTGAAGCCTTGACATGCCTAGAGCACTAGCACATCAGCAGTGACCAAGACATCTCTCGACACAGAGCATTGCCCCAGTGACCTCAGCTGGCCTTAACAAGGCAGAAGCAGCCACCTCAGGGCAACACATTCATGAGACACCTACATATACACAAACAAGCAACACAATCAATAATCTATTGATTATTACATAAAACAATAGAAAGCATAACAAGGTATGCTAATTTGACTGCTTAGCTAGAAATTTGCATAAAGACATTTTTGTTTCTTCTATATTGCAAGATAATTATATTAAAATGCTCCCACCTCCCCATCTCTGCTTCTCATATTTTATGGCCCAAAGATACAAAAACAGATTCTCCTGATGTTTACAGTATTGCGAAGTGGAGGCAGCCTATTTAGTTTTGAACTCAGATGCCCCAACTTTCTAGCTGAATTGCCTAGAACGAGTTCTCTCAATAGTCTGAGCCTCAATTTCCTGATGTTAGGACATTGGATAAATAACACTAGTGGTACCTACCTTATAGGTGGCAAGACTTAACTGAGTTCATCAATAAAACCAAGGACAGTTACTAAGGCAAAATAAAACTTTTCTCCCTATATAAAAGTAAGTTTTTGTATGTCAGTTATTCCTGACATAAAATGGCAGCCTGCATCTCCTAGAGTCCAGCTAAAGAAAGGAAAGTGTTTGTGTGGTGGCCAAGAAAACTGTTTGAACACCTATGGGAATTTACAGGAACTCCCAGAAATAGTTGAGATAGGGACACCTGGAAGCGGCTGGAGATCTCACAAAGGCAGGTATACAGTCAAAGAAATAATTTACATGACCACTGCTATGAGCCTAATTTTTTTCCTAGCTTTGTGTGGTCTGGGCGTGGGTTATACCCTGACTCATTAAGCCCTATTACCACATTAGCACTGTGCTAATCCCTCTACTGTTACTCAGACTCCAGCTCATCTTAAATGCTCATTGATGCTCAATTAATCTTTCCTGGCCACAAGAAGGAAAACTAATGTGTCAGTGGAGGACAGGATGAGGAGGATGGGCCAAAGGAAAACACTGTTGTAGGGAGACGCTAGGAAAGGAGCGGCAGTAGGATGGGTTATGGAATTGTGTTGGAGGACCCATCCTGCAGTGCCAGACCGCCGGGGCTCCAGTGATCACGGTGAGTCTTGACCCTGGAGCTAGGAAAACAAATGCTGAATGGAAGCCTCCCCGTTAGTCAAGTCCTCAATTGAGAAGGAAGGAAGCAGAGTGACTGGTATTCTTGCAATTAATTATTATCAATACAAGTTAGAACCAACAATCCCATCTAACAAATCAAAAATGTAGTAGGAATTTCATTGCTTTATCGGGAGTTTTTTTTTTTTAATGTCTTATGCTTGCTTTAATAGAAATTTCTCTCAGTTCCCCAATTCTGTAATGAGCAAAAAATGTCACACTATTTCAGAAATTCAAATTATTTTGCGTAAATAAATAGGAAAATGATTCGTTTTTTCAAACTTCCCTAAACAAGGGAGCTGCCAAAAACAGTAGGAGCATTTGTCCACAGGAGGGCGCCAGAAGCTGACGGTTTCTGAGTTTGATGACAAAGGAGGAAAAACACCAAGTAAAAAGCGATAGGTAGATGTATCTGGTTCACATGCTTGCCTTATGCTAATGCTTGCATGGTATTGAACTCCCTTTAGAGATTCAGGATGTTAAATATGTAAATAGCAACCTCTGAGCAAGGGAGATAGTGGTATCATTCTGTTGAAATTGCCTTGCGACACTGGGGTTTTTAAAAATGAATTAATTTTAATAGGTTTTCCTCCACTTAAAGGGGAACTGGAAATGGCATTTCAATCATTAGAATCATTGATACATGTCTTTTTATGCAATTGCCAAATTGTTACATAAAACAATAGAAAGCATAACAAGATACCTACCGAAGTATATCATTGTTAATTTGCTAAGCAATGCCAATTGTAAGGATTTGGATTTGAAATGAAGCTGCAATGCAGAATACAAACAGAAGATTTCAGAATACTCCGCTATAAAAAGAGAGAGAAATAACGTTGTTTTTAGAAGGGAGAGGAGACAATATGTGATAGCAAATTACAGTGGAAATAGATTTAATTTTTTTTTTTTTTAAAGAAAAGGTCAATGGTACCGAGGAACTAAGAGCTCAGCTATTTTCAGCAGGAGCATGTGAAACTGATGACTGTATGACAGGTGCACACCATATAATTTTACTCATATTATTCAGTATCTCACAACTGTATTTAGTTACTTTTACATGTAAATAATAACAGTGTTAATGAGTTATATCAGTTCATTGTATCTTATATTTCTCCTTTCAGCACTTAAAATTGTAACCCAAACACCACACCCTTTATTTTATTTATTTATTTAACTATCTGTTTGCTTACTTCTAGAGACAGACTCTGACTCCGTCACCCAGGCTGGTCTTGATCTCTTGACCTCACGATGTTGCCCAGGCTGATCTTGATCTCGTGGCCTCAAGTGATCCTCCCACCTCAGCCTTCCAAAGCACTAGGATTACCAGCATAAGCCACCTCACCCAGCCTACACCCTTTATTATGTAAGGGTAGGGTAGTATACTTGATAATCCTAGAATCTTGTGGGCCAGTCAGGCAGACACACAGAATTTAAAAGAATAAACAAATGGACAGTGGAATCTTGGAGTGGATTCTCTATTTAATTCATCTCTTAGTGTATTAGTTTTCTATTGCCACATAATTAGTTATCTCAATACACAGTGGCTTAAACCAACACAGATTTATTATCTCATAGTTTCTTCGGGTAAGGAATTCAGGAGAATCTTAGCTGGTGTTGCCTTAGGGTTCCCCATAAGGTTGCAGTCAAGATACCAGACCAGGCTGTAGTCATCTGAAGGCCTGAATGAGAGGAAAGGATCCACCTCCAAGATTGCTCACTTGGAGGGGGGTCTCAGTTCCTCACCTATGGACCTCTCCACAGAGCTGCTTGAGAGTCTTCACAACATGGCAGCCGTCTTCTCCATGATTAAGTGGTCCAAGGACCACATGTCTTTCATGATCTAGCCTCAAAAGACAACTCCATCATTTCCACAATATCCTACTGGTTACACAGGTCAGCCCTTTTCAGTGTTGGAGGAGACTATATAAGAACGTGAATACCAGGAGGCTAGAATCCTTGAGGGCCATCTTGATGTCTGGTGCCACACCTAGCTCCTCCAGTGTTCAAGATATTTATGGCATCCCCATATGGCCAACATAGATATAGGCAGAAAAATATCTTTGCCGAAGGCCTTTTCTATCTCCTTCCTCCCACAGCCTCTACAACCCTCTTCATATCCTTTTTCTCCTTGCCCTCATCTCCTTCAACCAAACCCCATGAGTCAGTCGTCTGGACCTTCCTTGTTCAGCTACTTCACATTCCATTGCCAAGTTGTTGCAGAGATTTTCAGTTGCTGAAGGCAGAAGAGAGAAGAGAAAAAAATCTTCATTAAGGTCGGTCTTTTACATTTTCGGTATAAGGCCATTAGCTTCTTCATACTACCAGAATCAACACATATTAGTATATTGTTTGCACTTTATTGTACTAAAGAATACCTGTCTCCTTTTTGAATCAAATTTGCCACAGCCTTGTATTCTGGCTCTCAATAGGAGTCAGTCTTCACATGAGACATGTGGTGGGGAGAGAAGGGGAGGGGAGTCAGAAATCCATACTGCCACACAACAATTGCAATCCACAAATTACTTGTAGATTATTCCTTTGGTATAATCTTGTCTAATAAAATATAAGCTTGCAAATGTAAACAGTGACTACTTAGGAGAAGATTAGAGATTCACTGAAGAGGGGGAGTCTTTGAAATGCATTCAAGGAAGAGAATACCATGGTGTCTCCCTTCACCTACACGAGAGGACAGGGGTGTGTTTCCCTAAAAGAAGCCAAGGAAGGGGGACCCTAAGAGGACCACTCAGAGATGAAAGTTTTCTCCAAGAGACAGTTCACTCCTTAGGTGGAAGTTTGCTGAGTGGCAAAATTATGTAGGCAAATTTATGAGAGTATTTGGGGAAGCTCTGACATGTCTCCAGGTATTTCTCCATGCATGAAGAAAGGAAGGCACTCTAAAGGAATCTGTAAGCAGGAGACCACTGGAACAGCCCATAATGGTAGAGCAAGAAGAGACACTGACAGGCAAAATGGCCTACACCTCCAGCATTTAGCTGGCCCTAGATGCACACATTTTCCCATTTTCCATCATTCTGCCTGTTCTGGGAGGGAAACTGCATGACTCTAGCAGGGTAAGAACTGAGGTAGGGAGATTGGCATCAGCCAGTAAGAGCATTACAAACACCAGGAAACTACAGTGCAAAGATCCCTGTGGGTGGAGAGGAAGGCAGAGAACACAGAAAATCATCCCACAAAAAAGAACTAGTGATGAACACCTGCCAAGGCAAAGAATAATCGGCATTGGTAAAACAGCCCCAGGCCAGACACACGGCTCATGCTTGTAATCCCAGCACTTTGGGAGGCCGAGATAGGTGGGTCTTTTGAGGTCAGGAATTCGAGACCAGCCTGGCCAACATGGTGAAGCCCCATCTCTACTAAAAATACAAAAAATTAGCCAGGCATGGTGGCACACGCCCGTAATACCAGCTACTCGGGAGGTTGAGGCAGAAGAATCGCTTGAACCCAGGAGACAGAGGTTGCAGTGAGATAAGATTATGCCACTGCACTCCAGCCTGGGCAACAGAACGAGAGTTCATCTCAAAAAAAAAAAAAAGGAAGGAAGGAAGGAGGAAGGAAGGGATGGAGGGAGGGAGGGAGGGAGAAAGGGAGGGAAAGAGAGAGAGAAGGAAAGAAAGAAAGAAAAAGAAGGAAGGAAGGAAGGAAGGAGAGAGAGAGAAGGAAGAAAGGAAGGAAGGAAGGAAAAGGAAAGAAAGAAAGAAAGAAAGAAAGAAAGAAAGAAAGAAAGAAAGAAAGAAAGAAAGAAAGAAAGAAAGAAAGAAAGAAAGAAAGGGAAAGAAAAAAAAGACCCAGGAAAAAAAGAATAATAACGAATACCATAAAATATCCAGTAACATCTAACAATTACTGAGTAAATGCTTTACATAAATCAATTTATATGATTCTCAGGACCGTAAGTCATTATTTAAAAAGTCATTATTGGAATTGTGAGGAAGGGACACTGTGGAGACACATAACCAAGGTGACCAAGCTAGTGGGTGGTAGGGGCTCCAACCCCAAGTCTGTCACTCAAGAGTTCATGATCTTAACCCCTTTTTACTGCCTCCTTTTTAACCTCTTTACCTCCCATCACACCCCTGCCCCTGACCTGGATGCTGGAAGAGCCAGGAACAGCCTAGTGAGCTGGAACTGAAAGAGGATGTGAAATTAGGAGACAGAAAACAGAGTTAACACCTCGCCTGTCCCCACCCACATCACTAATTCCTGAAACAGGGTCCAGCTGGAGGCTGAGGCAAGAGAATGCATGAACCCGGGAAGCCGAGGTTGCAGTGAGTGAGATCACACCACTGCACACCAGCCTGGGCCACAGAGCCAGACTCAATCTCAAAAAAAAAAAAAAAAAAAAAACAGAGTCCATGCTGAGCCTAAAGGAAAAATTTTTAAACTGGAGGCAAGATTAGAATGCTGATTTAGAATGGACTTTTAAACACTTGTTGGCCGGGCGCAGGGGCTTACGCCTGTAATCCCAGCACTTGTGGAGGCTAAGGCGGGTGGATCACCTGAGGTCAGACGTTTGAGACCAGCCTAGCCAACATGGTGAAAGTGCATCTCTACTAAAAATACAAAAAGTTAGCTGGGCATGGTGTTGCATGCCTGTAGTCCCAGCTACTCAGGAGGCTGAGGCAGGAGAACCCGGGAAGCGGACGTTGCAGTGAGCCGAGATCGTGCCACCAGACTCCAGCGTGGGCAACAGAGCAAGATTCCATCTCAAAAAAAAAAAAAATTAAATAAATAAACACTGTTAATGACTGCCAAACTAAGAGATCTGTTAAAAAAAAAAAAAATGCTGTCAAATAGTGGGAAAGGAGAAGTCCAAAAATCAGCAGTGATATATAGTGGTGGAAAAATAAAGCTATTTTCTGATTGTATACTGTGGAATCCAGATCATTCAATAAATGCTTATGCTTTTATAGCTGCCTTTAGTAGTTTGAAACTGACAAAGTTGTGCTTATCCTTTTGCCATGCAGATCAAGAGAATTAACTCACCAATGTGTGGACAAGATTAATTTTAGTCATAAATTTATTAAAATATAAGTCTGGAAGGACCTTGAGAAGTATCTATCTATTCTCCTTTCAAAAGAATGTGTTAAGTCTGACCAATAATGAAAAATAATTGGGCACACAATGTAAATGAAACATAAAGGAAAAATGATTATTGTTTTCAAAGAGTAATTGAAGCATGACTTAATAAGAAAAGAAAAAACTAATAGGATATTTGCATGTTTTTTCAAAAACTCACAGCTCTGAAAATTTACAACTTTAAAAATTTTTCTTATTAACTGATTCATCTTTTTACTTTAATACTGGCAGTAACAATAAATAACTCAAAACAGTCAAAGCTGTAGGATACATGGTAAAATATTCTAACTTCCATAAACCACAATTTAGAGTTCGAAATAAGTTAGACAAAGAACAGTTATTTTTCTTCTGTTCCCAGATATAAATCATTCTCAAAAAAACCCAGATTTTCTAAAGACATCTTTTTTTCCTAGCAGGTTTACACATCTAAAACTCTCTCAACAATTATTGAGGAAAAAAATGTCAAAAACATTGATATTTTGTACCAGATTATTTTTACCTATTTTTACTCTGCTCATTATGATGAATCATGAAAAATTCTTTCCTCAATATTTTTTGATTGACTAAATGACTTTCCTAAGATATTTTACATATAAAAGAGGCCTCAAGAAAAAAAAAAAAAAAAAAAAAAACCTGTGTTAGAAAACCTAAGTTGTCTACACAGTCTTGAAAGTTCACTAATCTTGGAAAGGAGGTAACCTCTAGATGAGAAAATAAGCCATTTCAAGGAGCTGAAAGCCTAAACAATGGTTCGGTCTGGAGTTTGTAACTGTGCTCACAGAGGGCACAAAAATAACCACTACCTCATTTTGCTTCCTTCCTGACCTATTGTAATTTTCAAGTGTTATATATGTTTTAAAAATTAATTTTGTCAGCATCTCCATTTTGAACTGAGGATAAAATTAAAGGGAAAGAATTCCAACATTTTTACTAACAGCAATAAATGTTAGGCCATATCTCCAGAAATTCTGAACTGTAATGCATCTTGGGTGAAAACTGAATATTAGTATTTTTTCAATCGTCTCCCTAGGATGAGAACCACTGCTCTGGTTCATTTGTATATCCAGGTATGCCTTGTTATTGCTTTACTAATAAGACCTTATGTCCAAACCTAAAGAGTAGGTAGATGCAAACCTCCAGCTATACCTTCATGCACAGTCTGCCTTGTGTGTTCAACATTCCTGTAATTCTGCAACTACACTGTTCCTGGTCATTTGCTGTATTTTCAGAGTATTATAAAACATATCTTAATTGTGAATCTAAATGAGTCCTAAATGGAATTTAAAAGCTGTTTTTTAAACCATTAAACATATTAGGTGCCTAGACACTACACATTCATTGAGCCTTTGCTAAAACTGAAATTAGGGTCTTGTTTTTACTTCAAATGACCCTTATTACAAATTTATTTAGTAGTCATTGGAATGACATTTTTTGGAATGACATTTGTGTTTAAATGCATGCATATTTATTTTCGTAAATATTTCATTAATTCAGTCTTTGATAAAAAGTTGTTGATACTTCCTCAATTGCTTTATGTGGATAGAGATGAGTCCTCCCTTCTTTCAGAAGATCTCTGAAGCTGGCCTGACCAAGAGTTCTGGGTACATAAGGTAAAGTCTGTGGTCTCATTTTTCCATACAAGTCAATCATCATTATTGCAACTGAATCCTCACTTGGTGAGAAAATCAGGAAAATGTTCATTCTCCAATTATAATGTGGTGTATAAAACTGCACAATAATGGCAAAGATAGACATGGAAAAATCATTTTCCATTTGTAAAATATAAGGGTGTGTTTTCAACCAGCAAGGCCATCGAGTCTTTTATCTAATCGCTGATGTTAAAAATTAAATATAAGTATTCACACATTTTTAATTCAACAAGAATAACAGTTACTATTTAACTAGCATTTATATTACCATTCATATATTTTCTCATTCTCATGGCAAATCAATCAGACCAAAAAAAAAAAAAAAAGACAGGCAAGCTTGAGCTTAGAAATATTTAACGATTTTTTCAGTGTGAAACTAGCAAAATGATGGCAAAAGCAAGACCAAATTTTGAATCTCTTAATTTTTTTTTTTTTTTTTTTTTGAGACAGAGTCTTGCTCTGTCATCCAGACTGGAGTCCAGTGGCATGATCTCAGCTCACTGCAAACTCTGCCCCCCAAGTTCAAGCAATTCTCCTGCCTCCACCTCCTGAGTATCTGGGACTACAGGCGCCCACCACCATGCCTGGCTAATCCTCAGCCTCCCAAAGTGCTGGGATTACAGGTGTGAGCCACCGTGCCTGGCCTTGAAACTTTTAATTCTTACTTTATCTCTAATATAAATGTTAATATATTATATATTTAGTTAAATGCAGGGATATTTCTCTCAGTAATTGTATTAGTCTGTTTTTTGCTGCTTATAAAAGAGTACCTGAAATTGGGTAATTTATAAAGACAATACATGCATTTCTTAAAGTTATGGGGGCTGAGAAGTCCCAGGTTGAGAGGCCACAACTGGAGAGAGCCCTCCTGCTGATGGGGACTCTCCGAAGAGTCTTGAGGTGGTGAGGGGCATCACATGGACAGGGGCTGAGTGTGCTGAGGTGCTCGTTCTTTCTTCTTCCTCTTAGAAAGCCACCAGTCCCACTGCCATGACAACCCATTAATCCATTAACCCATTAATCCATGAATGAATTAGTCCATTCATGAGGGCAGGGCCCTCATCACCCAGTCACCTCTTAAAGGCTCCACCTCTCCAATACTGCCCATTGGAGATTACATTTCAACATGAGTTTTGGAGGGGACAAATATTCAAACTATAGGAATAATTGATCAAGCAACAAGTATTTTTTATTTGCCTAGCACTGTATCCTCATACCCCATAGGATGCAAAGAAGAAGAAAGCATAATCTCATAGAATTTAAAGTCTGGTTGGATCTTGCTAAATTACTACCTCATTTAAATTTTAAATTCTTATTTTTTTAAGTTAACATTTTCAATAACACCGTGGCAGTTACAACCAGACAAACAAGAATGTGAGAAATGTTACAGAATTAGTTATGTATTTTTTAAACAAATGGAAACCAATTTTCAAAAAAGAAAAAAGAAAGACAGAAACCTACTGACGAAAAACTGTTTTTTTTTGTTTTTTTTTTTTTCTTTTTGAGGCGGAGTCTCGCTCTGTCGCCCGGACTGGAGTGCAGTGGCCAGATCTCAGCTCACTGCAAGCTCCGCCTCCCAGGTTTACGCCATTCTCCTGCCTCAGCCTCCTGAGTAGCTGGGACTACAGGCGACCGCCACCTCGCTCGGCTAGTTTTTGTATTTTTAGTAGAGACGGGGTTTCACCGTGTTAGCCAGGATGGTCTCGATCTCCTGACCTCGTGATCCGCCCGTCTCCGCCTCCCAAAGTGCTGGGATTACAGGCTTGAGCCACCGCGCCCGGCCGAAAAACTGTTAAGACAAATGTCAATCAACTTTAATGTGTGGCCCTTGTTTAGATCCTACTTTAAATCAACCTACTGGGGGAATAGGAACACTGAATATTTAGTGATAGCAAGAAATCATGGGTCGTTTCTTTGAAGAGCAATACTAATATTTTAGTCACATTTTTTAAATAGTCATCAAATTTTAGAGATAAAATTAAAAGGTTAACAGCCAGTTAATAATAGCTAAAATTAAAAGGTTAACAGCCAGTTAATAATAGCTAAAATTAAAAGGTTAGCAGCCCATTAATAATAGCTAAAATTAAAAGGTTAGCAGCCAACTATTGTTTACTGAGCATGTCATATGCTCCAAGGACTGTTGTAAGTATACTGCATGTATTATCTCATTTAAAACTTACAACATTAAACATTGGGTCTCATTTTACAGATGAAAAACTGAGGGTCAGATTTCTTAAAAGCAATACCTACAATCACAGAGCTAGCAAATGTCTGAGCTAACATTTCAATCCACGTCTGTCTGATTACAAAGTTCACGCCTTAGGTACTCTGTCTGCAGTTAATTGTGTTTTTATATACTGCAGAGCGCTAAGCTACGCTTTTAAAGGGAGAAGAAATAAAAAATTTTGTAATTTTCTTTTTGAAACCAGAGCAATCAAAACTTTTACTGCTACTGAGAGTATATAAGAAATGCTCTCACAAAGAGCAAATCAGATTTTCTTTTGATTGTCACTGTGAGGAATTTGAGGAATTTCTTAGGGGACGCAGAAACATTGTTCTTCTCCTAAATTGGTTCTATAAATTCAGCCAGTGAGTGAACACATTGAAGAACAAGGGATATGGTAGAACAGGCATTTAAATCACTTCAGCTTCAAAATGCTTCATGCTCTCTAAATCCTTTTGATCATTAAGCCAGCAGTAAGAGGATGTCTAAGTTAGAACATTTGGGGGAATATTTTCCATAAAGTTTGTAAGAAATACTGGATCTTTGAAATGAATGAATTTTCTTCAATAACGTATTTGAAAGCAGATGAACCAGTGCCCCAAGGAGATAGCCTATTGTTCTATTGTTATGAATGCAGTGAATCCTTTATGAAGTCTTAGAAAATAATTGGATGTGGTTAAACCCAAGGGGTAGAGAGCTAGGACTGGAGCGATATTTAGAGCTACAGAAGCAGCAACGTCTCTCAGATGAACATGTTTGTCCTAGTATCTTCTCATGTGAAAGAATGGTGTGAGCCAGCATTAACACATTTTAAAATTTCAAAAAGGGAAAAAAAGAACTACTGCCTGATCTCCCGTCCATCCACCTCTCTACATGTAAAGCAGAGGATGTACTCTTCAGCACAGCAATGATATTCATATGCGATACTTTGTATTTGTAAAATATGTACAAGGAAAGAGCTAGCAGAAGTACATTATATCCATCCTGTAATTTCAGCTACTTATCTCCACCTCTAGCAAAAGATGAATTTGCAGATAAAAGAAAGTGCTTCTTCTCTGAATACTCTCTTCAGATAATAAAATTTTAAATCTGTTATCAGTCACAACAATTTAAAATTAGGAATGATTTTGAAATTACCTAGTCAAACTTTCCTGTTTTGCATATAGAAAAAGTAATCCCAAAGAATTGACTCTCCCATATATTGTACATTTTCAGATACTTTTTTATCAAAAAAATTGACTAAATTATTAGTCAACTAATTTACCTAAGGTAATAATAGAGCTGGTTAATGAAAGATCTGGGACTAAAAATAAAACTTTCTTATCCCTCAGGATCATTTTGGAGCAAAAGACTACCTACATAGACTGGGAAATTATAATTAAGCCTTCAATGATAACTGTGCATATTTTAGCTAAATCTTGCTTTATGACATAAACAATATTCCATGGGATGAAATATTTTTAAATTTCAAATATGACATGAGAATAACTGAGTTGTGGAAATATATATTTTTCTCCATTTCAAAGTGAAAACATTAGTGACAAGTATAGAAAATATTCTGAAAGGACTATAAAGAAGTAATAGCTTCCTTAAGAAGTAACACATATCAAGCCATTCTATGAAAAAGGCACACATTGGGCATTGTGTGAATATTAAAGTACTTTTTCACCAGGAAAATCATTTGAAAAGGTCCTGTAATTTAGCATTTCTGAACAAGGCTGGATTGTTCATCTGAAAGTTCCTATGGCATTTTAATTTGTTTTTAAACATTCAACTGGATTCAGAATTCTGAAAGTGTATGAAATTTTATCTAATTTTAAAATCCACAAGGAATCTCATAAAAGAGTTAACACTAACAAAGTGGTATTGAGCAAAAAATTGCAGATAAAGTTATACCAAGAAGCAAACGCCAACTAAACTCTATTGTTATCATCTCTAATGCTAGTCTTTGAACTTAATAGAAATATTTTTTCTTAAAAAGACAAAAGTTGGCCAGGCATGGTGACTTTCACCTGTAGTCTCAGCACTTTGGGGGCTAGGGCAGGCAGATTGCTTGAGCTCAGGCCATGTTACAGCCCGAGCAACATCGCAAAACACATCCCTACTAAAAATACAAAAAAAGAAAAAAAATGGTGGTGTGATGGCACTCCTGCAGTCCCAGCTACTTGGGAGGCTGAGGTGGGAGGATCAAGATTGAGGCTACAGTGAGCTGTGATTACACCACTATACTCCAGACTGGGTGAGAGAACAAGAGTCGACCTAAAAATATAGCAATAATGACATACTTTACCATGGTATATAAAAACATTAAATTTTGTCTTTTTAAAACATCTTGTCCTGAAGATATAGAGGAGACCAAGTAATTGTTTCAAATAACTAAGTCATTTATATCTGTGTGGAAATGCATGTGGGAAATATCAAAACAGTAACAAATCTAAAGCTTAAATCTTCCAAGACATGAAGTCAAGAGGAATTCAATGTAATGGATGAATATGATCATGGCAAAAACATAAAAGAGCAGGTCTGAAGAGGCTCCTTCTGGCCAAATTTGGGATGACATCAAAATAATAATCATCATAATGAATTATAATGCATTAAAATTTCTTCATTATTAAAAGTGTTAACAAGGAAAGAAAGAAAAATGAGAGAGAGGAGATAAAGCTAGTTTGTCAAACTATTAATAACTGGTAACTAAATAAAAGATATATGGAAATTCATATGTCATAACTGGAAAGCTTACACTCAATCAATTTATTGATGTTAGCTATTTCTATTTTTTAAAATATACATATATATAGACAAACATGGAGTGGTCTTCTTGTTATCTATGAAAGAAGAATTTGGAGAGCCTAATTTGAGTGGTGCTGGGTTTCTAGCACTTTCTGGAGGACAGGGCATAGGACTTTTTATTAATTTGACAGTTAAACCATCATTATGAAACTGAGTATGCCAGGTCAGGTGCAGTGACTCACGCCTGTAATCCAGCACTTTGAGAGGCTGAGGAGGACAGATCATTGAGGTCAGGAGTTCAAGGCCAGCCTGGCCAACATGGTTAACCCATGTCCCTATTAAAAACACAAAAATTAGCCAGCCATGGCGGCGGGCGCCTGTAGTCCCAGCTACTTCAGTGGCTGAGGCACAAGAATTGCTTGAACCCAGGAAGCGGAGGTTGCAGTGAGCTGATATTGAGCCACTGTACTTCGGCCTGGGCGACAGAATGAGACTGTCTCAAAAAAAATTTAAAAAAAGAAAATGAGTATGCCAAGTGCCAACTCTAGTAACACAAGTTATTAAATTCTTCTGAGTCTCTGTTCATGAAGACAACTCAATAGATTTGGGTAGGGGTAAGGGAGGAGAACTATGCTGAGTACTCAATATGCTCTACTTGGCAGACAAATTTTTATTGACATTCTGATTGATACATCTGTTTTCTCCTGTTTTAGCGAGTATACATGGTTAAATATGTCTAGTCAACTAGGAAAAATTGTGTTTCTGAGTTTTTAGACATGCAAACATTGGCAACAGAACAAAGACATGATCAATAACAGAATACTTTTTTTTAAATTAGAGCCTTTATTTTACTACCAAATATTTCTGAAGTGACCTTGAAATGTAGTAATAATAACAGTAAGAAACTGACGTCACAGGATACAAAATAGATAGCATTTTATATTATAAACATCTTCAGGAAAGGCAAAAGAACTTTGACACACTTTCCAATAAAAGACAATATAGACTCTTAGTTACGAGAGGTTTCAGCTGGGCATGTGGCTCCTGCCTGTAATCCCAGCACTTTCGGAGGCCAAGGTGGGAGGATCACTTGAGGTCAGGAGTTGGAGACCAGTTTGGCCAACATGATGAAATCCTGTCTACTAAAAACAAAAACTAGCCAAGCGCTGTGGCAGGCGCCTGTAATCCCAGCTATTCAGGAGGCTGAGGTAGGAGAATTGCTTGAACTAGGGAGGTGGAGGTTGCCATGAGCAGAGATCATATCACTGCACTCACTCCAGTCTGAGTGACAGAGGAAGACTCTGTCTCAAAAAAAGAAGAGGAGGCTTCAACAAGATAATTTTTTCAACTCTCATCTGTGGATTTCTTTGAAGGATCTCTAATTCCCACAGATGAGTGAGTTGAAATTAATTCATTCAACCAGCATTTGTTCAGAGTCTGTTACGTGTAAGGCTTCACTCTGGAGATTCAGCACTAGTCCCTGCTTTCACAAATGTTTTGTTATATATTGTTTGTAATTTATTATAAAATTCTTCAACATGGATGGCAAGGTAATATTCTTCCACAGAGGCCTTTGTCTGTCAAACCACACTCTATTTCATGTGTTATACTGGCCTAATTAATGCATCAGATTATTTCAGTTGCCAGCACAACACCAGAAGACAAACTAGGGGGACCCCATAATGACAAATCCGGGTATTGTCAAATCTAAGACAGTCTTACAACTAATCAAAATTGTCTAAAGATTATGTCATGCCAGATGTCCTAGATCTTCAGTATTTATCCTGTAACAAATATTGGCCATATAAATTGTTTCTGGGAGCAGCTACAAGACAGTGCCATAATCTGTCTGGATACCCAAGGAGAGGGTTAGTGGTAGCAGGTGGAAAGTAACAGGATATCAGCATTGGAATCTGACTAATTTGTGGGAACCTTCTCAGCACCAAATAAATATTATAGATGAAATCATCAAGATGAAATGGAAATTATGGAATATCATGGGAAAAGTCTGGAAGGAAAAGATTACAGTAAATGAATCAAATACAACCTTACACGGAAATACAATGAATAAAAAAAGAACAATGATTAGTATATTTACAAATGCTTAGGGGATTTTACATAACAATAAGAAACAAATAAGAAATGCAATACACTATAACAGTTGTTCCTGGATAGCCATTTTGGCACAAGCACAATGGGAATTATTTTTAAAAATTAATAGAATATGTATTATAAAGCACCCACATTGGACAGGTCAATTAGAGTTCTGAAGACAGATACCTGCTCAGTGAATTGCCTCCAAATTGTAGAAACAAAAGAAAGAATTAACATTTATTCCAACTTTTTAGAAGGAATTGTGATTTAGAAAATTAAATAGACCCAGTTGAAGAAAAAACAGCCTACGTGACTAAGAAAGCTAATTAATAAGTGAAATAAATGATAAGAATCATAGATATAACTATTTGCCCTGATTAGATTATTGATGCAGCCAACTCTTATCAATTGGTGTTAAAATAAAATAATATAAATGGCTGCTGGTGACCTGAAAATTCATACAATTCTAGCCAAAAAAATTTGTTCACAATCTGAGAAACATAATTTTGCAATAGAAGAATCAGACTTATATTCCCTTGATCCTGTGGCCAAATTTAATATCACCACTGGTGGGACAATCAGACATTTATGACCATCAATGTGATGCAATGTTAAGTGTACAACATCACCTATGATTTTAACTTTGACAAAAATGTTTAACTTGAATTTAATGCAACCTTTAGATTTGACTGCCAGATTACAGAAATTACTGGAGATGAAGAAACAAATAAAACATCACCACAAGAAAGGGATCAAACAGCATAAGATCTTCTAAAGGACAACTGGGAGGACTTCAGCAAGTCAGAGTATCATTATAAAAGGTACTTTCAAAGAACAGAAGAGACTCATGGGATTTAACAGAATGTACTCAGACTGGATCTTGATTCAGATTAAACCACCTGAAAAGGGAAAAATAGGAGAAATTTAAATATAGAGTGAGTGTTACATGATACTAACAAACTAATAACTTTGTTAGGTGAGATCATGTCATTGTGGCTACGTAAGGTGTTTTCAAGGAAGCTTATTGTTACATTGGGGGAAATGTTTATTTTACACAAAATAGGTCATCATAGGCAATGCAATATATACAAAAGCATAGGCTTTAATCTACAAACTATAAGCAGAATACTTATACTAAGGATAATTAGCATTTGGAAGACTATTCAAAAGCCCTTCAAGAGTAGCTTCAATTATCTCTATTTCCAGTCACCAAACCTGCATATGTACCCCCTGCATCTAAAATAAAAGTGAAAATTATTTTTTAAATAAATAAATAAATATGCCACTCATACCTAGGTTGTGGGAAAAGAGGTATATAGAGTCTATCTACATCTAACTATTAGAAGTAGTTAACTACATAACTACCAAAGGAACCTGATTGTGAACAAGCAATGTAGTTAATGTCAGTTTGAGTTAGAGTCTAACAAACTGCAAGAGAGGTAACTTCGGGCACTCGTGTAAACACTGTGTTGAAAGCAACAACTCACTGTGTTAGCTAAACACGAAACTGTTCTCAAAGAGTTTATGTTATGTAAAATAAAAGTAACATCTGGATATCTATTTTCAAATCAAAATTTAGTGCTTAGTTAAACTTTAACCAGTTTAATTCCCAATTCCTTGCCTTTTTATTTTCTCCACAACAGTATCACACTCCTTAAAATAGATTTTTACTATCTTTTTAACATCAAAAGTATATTTATGTTAGTTCTTTGAAGCTAATCATAAAACAGTTTAGACCTACAAGTCCCACAAAGTGAAAAAACAAAGGATGTTTCATAGGACTTTGGGTTCCGTCTTATTAATTGATCATATATCATTGCTTTCCATTTACATGCTAATTCTGAATAACGGCAAGAAAAAAAAATCTCAGGTTCTTTGTTCAGAAAAGTATTCCTGGTATTGAATCTTGTCACAGTAACTACCAGCTTTGTAGAAGCACAAAAGGAGAAAGAAGTTCCTTAATATTAGATTATTCGGGGCTTGACATTCTTGCTGAGTAAGCAACATATTTCAAAAAAATCAAAGGTCAGATGTCAAATCTTCCTGGCCAAATGATGACCTGTTTTAAGATTCCCTAGTCACAATTTGTTAGAGCACCTGGCTTTCAATATTTCCTACTACTAAGCCTTTATGTGTGAAGTAATTTATACATATAAACAATTTATATTTGATGCTATTTTAATTTGGAACTAATTACATGATATTTAAATACAAATTTGCCCCCATTTTATGTAATAAGGCTACTCCTGACAAATTATTCAAACATTAAATATTTGTAGAGTATATATTTTAACTTCACCAGGAGTCCTTACTTAAAATAATAGCATCTACAATATACAATGGAAAAAATTCTTTATGTTATAGCAAAAGTAATTTATGCTAAGTTGTGGGTGCTTTTGGACAGCAACTTTATATTTGCATTTCTTTCATGTGCGCCTAAATCTCTGTGTCTAAATAAGATGACACATAGATTGTAAGTCTCATTATTCCAGCTAAACAAGTGGAAATTTAAATTTATTGACATTTCGTATATAAAGGCTTGAGTCACATTTATAAATGAACTATTGTTTTATTTCTTCTTAGGACATTTGCAAAGTTAGGATTAAGGCCAGTTGAAGAAAATTTGATATATTTCCTCTAGGACAATATCACTGTCATTTGCGTGCTTCCACCAGTGAAGGGTGGTGCTTTGAGACCTTACCATGTCGCCGAGCTTTCCTCCAGAGCTGAGAAACAGCAGAAGTGGCTCACATGCCACCCAGTTATTCCAGTTATATTAAAAAAATGTTTCCCTATAGAGTACACTCTATTTACTAACATTTGCAGAAACATGTAGGAAAAATTAAATATGAAGCACTCTTTCAAGAAACACAAAAAAGAGAGTATCTTAGTCTGTCTGAGCTGCTATAACAAAATATTATAAAGTGGATAACTTTAGGCTAGGCACAGGCTCAAACGTGTAATCCCAGCACTTTGGGAGGCTGAGGCAGGCCGATCACCTGAGGTCAGGAGTTCAAGACCAGCCTGGCCAACATGGTGAAACTCTGTCTCTTCTAAAAATACAAAAATTAGCTAGGTATGGTGGTGCATGCCTATAGTCCCAGCTACTTGGGAGGCTGAGGCAGGAGAATCGCTTGAACCCAGGCAGTGGAAGTTGCAGTGAGCCGAGATGGCACTACCGCACACCAACTTGGGCGACAGAGCAAGACTCGGTTTCAAAATAAACAAATAGGATGACGTATAAACAATAAACACTTACTTCGCATAGTTCTGGAGGCTGGAAGGTTCAAGATTAAGGTGCTGGCAGATTTGGTATCTGGTGAGGGCCTGCTTCCCTTCATGAGGGCTCGGTGCTCAAGACTTAATCATCTTCTAAAACACCCCAACTCTTAATACCATCACTTTGAGGGTTAGGATTTCAACACAGGAACTTTAGGGGACACAAATATTTAGTCTGTAACTGGACAAAGTCTTTCAAGATCACCAGCTTCAAGGTAGATAACAGACTTTGTGATCAATTTTAATTTTTTTAGGCACTTCCTTCCTCCTATTTTAATCTATTTCAACAAGACGTCTTCCTTTTGGCAGCTGATGGTGTTAACTGCACTCTTGCCTAAATTGCTTTAAGCACCATCTTGTATTTAACTGGTTTATAATCCTCAGGAGCCTCAAGTCCCCACCCAGTATTTGCCTTGAACTGGAGGCCATGATATTAAGTGAAATAACTCAGAAACAAAAAGTCAAATACCACATGCTCTCACTTAACAAATGGTAGCGAGGTAACATGTACACTTGGACATAGAGTGTGGAGTAACAGACACTGGAGACTCAGAAGGATGGGAAGGTGGGAAGGGAGTGAAGGATAAAAAGTGGCTTAATAGGTGCAATGTACATTATTCAGAAGATGGTCACAGAAAAAGCCCCAGACTTCACCACCAATATCCAAAATATCCATGTAGCAACACTGCACTTGTAGACCTTAAATTTATGCAAATAAAAAAATGTTTTAGATGTACCTATTTCTGATAGAAAGTAGATACAAAATCACCCATTATTTCATAATCAAAGAGTAATAAAATTACATTGTATGTCTTCTCAATGTTTTTATATATGCTTTTAATTTGTTTTAAAATTGTTATGAAAAAAGTCATATTATATAAATTTTAGCCTATTTTTCCCTTAGTAGTATAATATTTTCACATATCAAAAAATATTCTTCTATAATATGATTTTAAAGGAATCATAGTAATAACGGTGTTCTTAAGTAATTGAACAATATTCATCTTATGAGTACCTCCTTAGAGATAAAGCAACAGAAAGAATCCATAGCAGCAAAAGTGTATTGAGCTTTTCATTTGTTTTTACATATCAAAGCAATTTTCGCCAAATGCCTACTATTTGTCTTTTATGTACTAGGAAAACAAAGGTAAGTTTTTAGAGTAGTTATAGGTAGGTTAGTCAAATATTATGTGTTGGATACTATGACAGAGATAGGTCTACATGGTACAGGAACACAGAGAAGAGGCCTTTAAGTAAGAATGAGAGTTACCTGTTAAGTGACACTAAGTAAACTTTTGAAGGACAAGGGGGATGGAAATTGCAGTACAAACAGCATAAGTACAAGGAGTCCTAGAAACAGTCAAGCATTAATTCACAAATTGGCTTGATCATAAAAATCAGTAGAGACTGGCAGGCGCAGTGGCTCACACCTGTAATCCCTGAACTTTGGGAGACCGAGGCGGGTGGATCACCTGAGGTCAGGAATTTGACACCAGCCTGGCCAACAAGATGAAACTCCGTCTTTACTAAAAATAAAAAAATTAGGCGGGCGTGGTGGTGGGCACCTGTAATCCCAGCTACTCAGGAGGCTGAGACAGGAGAATCACTTGAACCCAGGAGATGGAGGTTGCAGTGAACCGAGATCACGCCACTGCACGCCAGCCTGGGCAACAAGAGCAAAACTCTGTCTCAAAAGAAAAAAAAAATCAGTAGAGACATTAAAAAAAATCAGTAGAAACATAAAAAAAATCAGTAGAGACATAAGCCCCACTCCTGGAGATTCCAATTTAATATGTTTAGGGTCAGGCCAAGAATCTGCATGTTTAATAATGCCCCAAGAAATTCTTACATTCAGTCAAGGTTAAAAAACAATTCTAGTCCCACCAACTGGAAGCCTGCTTGTTTTACAATATAGCAGTAAGGAAGTAGCCATCACCGAAGCTTGGAAAGTGGCCAAAGACAGAATGCGTCGGTTAAGCCTTGAAGTTTATCCTGAAAGATAAAGGACTGAATCCGAGTTTGCAGAGCAGATTAGCATTTTAGAAGGATCACTCTGTAAGAAACGGAGTATGATGTGTAAGGAAACTTGCTTTTGAGGAGGCTAATGCGGCAATCTAGGCGAGAAGTCATTAAGACCTTAATTTAAAAAATGGTTATGAGTTTAGGAAAGAGGAGAACAAGAGATACCAAGGAATTAGAAGCCACGGGGATTAGGGATTGATTGAGTATAAGTGAGAGTGACCTAGGAAGACTCCCAGGGAAGTGGATTGGGTGACTGGTTATGAGATATGCCATTTATGAAAATGTACCATTCAAGTAAAGCGCAGGTTTGAAATGCATAAGTTCAATTTTAGATATACTGAATTTTATTGGAAATTCAATTGTAGGTTCCATCGCAAACTCAAAAGGAAGATTTGTCAGGAGGAAGTTTGTAATGTAACAGTGATCGAAGTTGAAGCCATGAGGAAGATAACACTTAATGTTTAAGCAGAAAAAAAGGGACCTACAATGGAGACTAAAAAGAATTACCTTTTTTCTTTTTAAGGAAAGAATAATGCCACAGAAAACAAAGGAGGACTCCAGAAGGAGAACTGCTACAGATACATCAAACAAAATAAGGACAAAGCAAAGTTCCCTGAATTGTGCCATATGGAATTCAATGGTGCAGGTATCAGGAGCATCTCCTCTGCACATGTTTCTGATGGGCTTGGCCAATCAAATGTTTCCTACCTAGGAGCTGAATCTTAAGTGGTGACACAAGGAGGAAAGGTAGTTGAACCTTAGTAAACATACAAGATTATGAATGTCCACGGTTTCATTTCAGTGATCCTGTGCTTTCTGCCCTCAGGAAGCTTGACTGTTTAGCATTTTCTTCTATTCTGCATTATACCAGTATATTTCCAACAAATACCATTTTTTCCCATAAGTTGTTCTCAATTTGTTTCTTTGGCTTTTAATTAGAGACCCAAATCTGCCAAAGTAATTTTACTTTTGCTTTCATTTTCAATAAGACAAACTACTGTTCTGTTTATTTTCTGAAGTAAAACAGGAAAGAGGGAGATGATTGATATAATAAAGTCATTGAGTACACAGAAGAGGATGGAATCCAATCTACAGGTTGAGAAATGAGCCTCGAGTTAGATAGGCACCTTTTCCATCAGGAAGGAAAAGTACAAATGCCAATAAATAAGCGTGTAAGTAAGAGGGAGAGGAAGGTGCAGTTTTCACTTTGTGCCCTTGGCTTTTCACAATGAAATGGACAGAATCATCATCTGCTGAGTGTAAGAAGAGTTGGTGGTTTTGACAGTAAGGGAAATGTTTTGAATATCCACTGCTGGTTGATCAGAAGCACCTTCACCATAACTGAGGACTCAGCCTTGGTCAGAAAGCAACAACATACAGTGACATCAATTGGTATGGCTGTGTGATTTTTCTCCAGGAACTCTCAGCTGCTCAGTTCCAGAGTCAGAGAAACAGGATGGCTGGATTAAGAGTTGAAAGTAATATTGATAGCATAATTTAAGTAGTGGACACCACTGTGTGGGGCTGAACAGGGAAAATGGGAAGACAGGAGGAGACTAATTGATTAAGAGAAAATGGAGGGCTCAAAGCATATGGGGTCATGAGATCAAAGGGCAGACATAGTTCAAATAAGGACAAGAAAGTTACCAAAAACAAATGGTGGGGAAAAGCAGATGTCTTGCCTAAACATCAAGCCTGTATCTGAATCTCTCTATGAATGGAGGGTTCACGTTTATCTGCCTTCAGACTGCTCTACTCAGCTATCAGTCAGACTTTCTAAGGATTCCTAATCTGTTTTTCTGACTTTCGCCCACAAGCTGGATGACCACTTGGTGGAGCTCCTGCAAAGAGAATGTCAGCCCATTGGTTAACAAGATATCCTGAAAAACTTGAGGTTCTGTAAATAATGCAGTTTACTTTAGCCCGGTCCAATAAATGGTGGACTGATTGAGGAATACTTAAAAAAAAAAAAAATGTGAGCTACCCTTTCCCTATTGCTTCCAATAAAATGACAACTGACTTCTGGTACTTGGAGCAACCAAGATTTTGGAAGGTTCTTTGATCTTAATGCAGCAATGAGTCTTCCCTCTATTACTAGCCTAAGCCTAATCTAGTCCTTCATCAGTTGTAGAAATATAATATCTTTAAGAAAGGATCGGAAAAAGAGACCATAATTAAGACACTGCTCCTTTAGGCCTAGCCTATTAATAATACCTTTAATCTATTTTACCTCACAGGTTTAAAAAAAATTCTGCCTATTGCTTAGTGCCACCCATACTGCTGACGACGAACAATGATCTGTTGCATAAATTGCCACCTACCTTTTATTCTGTAGCAGCCATTCATTACAACTCTAAAGCCAGTAATTACCAGTGATGAAAGTGGCATTATCTGCCATGACTTCCTGTTTGGTTTTACTTTGAAAGTGCCTTAGCTGGTTACCTTACTTGGATAGTGTAGACTATTCGAGTGCCACAGACAATTTATCTCCTGTCCCGGGCATAGTCCCCCAAACAGTGCCTTCATTACTGCGAGGAGAGAGTGTGGCTTAATTACATTATATTCATCTCTATGACTAGCCAGACAACTCAAACCATAAGGTTTCATTACATGATTGTTATAGTTCCATCATGGTTTATGACCAAGAGCACACATTTTCTAATGCAGTGTGAGAAAATAAAAAAGATGTAGTTAGATTAATTAATTTGTAGCAAAATACTATCTGGAGCATCAGGAAGACTGGCAGGTGCTTACAGTTCTCCATGTCATAGATCAAATTTTAAAATTTCAATAAGCAGTTTCTCTTCTTTTAATTGACAGATGTAGTGGTTACCTTTAGCTGTCATAGAAATGAATAAAAATCTGAGATAATGAGATAATACGATGTTGACATGTTTATAGGTGGCAAAAATAAACCTTAATATTGTGTCATCAATTTCTTCTTCTCTGCACCTATAATTATGCAGGCTGTGTGGATTTCGTTCTTTTCATACTGGTAGTGTTATACGATACTCGGTCACATTCCCCTTAAGATAATGAGGCTGAATTGTAGATCTGGAGCAAACTTTTGCCTTTAGATTGTTGACAGGCACTGCAATTTAATTAAGTTGACATTTCTAGCATAAACTCCCAGAGATAGAAGACAACACAGAGAATCTTTATCTAGCCTTCTGCCCAGTATAGGAAATCTCTCCACAGCACACCCAGCAAGTTGCTTTTCCAGTCTTCCTTGATTTCATCAGCATCCCAAATTATTCACTGGGTGTTTAATCATGGTTCTGCTTTCTTCTAGGAAACATACATAGAGTCAAATTTTCTATCAGAGAGGACAAAAGGGAAATGAGTTGTCTATCAGAGAGAAATGGGCAAAGACAAAGGGAAAATCATTAGTGGAAAGAAAAAGGAGTGCTAAAGGGCAGTATGATGAGAAACAGGGGGAAGAGACGCATGCAGTTTAAGCAGAGCAATCACTTTCACTAAGCCCTTTTCATTCTCTTGCAATACTCTTAGGGATTACAGATTGGAAGGCCCTGCACTGGTGTGGAAGTAGACTGAGAAGAAACATGGGTCGGGCACAGTGACTCATTCCTATAATCCCAGCACTTTGGGAGGCCAAGGTGGGAGGATCACTTGAACCCAGGAGTCTGAAACTGACCCTGGCAACATAGCAAGACCCTATCTCTACAAAAAAATGTAAAAATTAGCCAGGTATGGTGGCACATGACTGTAGTCCCAGCTTCTCATAAGGCTGAAGTGGAAAAATCACTTGAGCCCAGTAAGTTGAGGCTGCAGTGAGTCATGACTGCACCACTACACTTCAGCCTGGACAACACAGTGAGACCCTGTCTCAAAAAGAGAAAGAAAAGAAAAGAAGGGCCAGGCCCGGTGGCTCAAGTCTGTAATCCCAGCACTTTGGGAGGCCGAGACGGGTGGATCACGAGGTCAGGAGTTCGAGACTATCCTGGCTAACACGGTGAAACCCCGTCTCTACTAAAAAATACAAAAAGCTAGCCGGTCGAGGTGGCTGGCGCCTGTAGTCACAGCTACTCGGGAGGCTAAGGCAGGAGAATGGCATAAACCTGGGAGGCGGAGTTTGCAGTGAGCTGAGATCCGGCCACTGCACTCCAGCCCGGGCGACAGAGCAAGACTCCATCTCAAAAAAAAAAGAAAAGGAAGGGAAGGGAAGGGAGGGGAAGGGGAAGGGGAAGCGGAAGGGGAAGGGAAAAAAGGAGAAGAGAAAAGAGGAGAAGGAAAGGGAAGGTAAGAAACATCGACTGGAGAGAAGTGTCAATGTCATTATCAGAGCCTACAGAGGCATTAATGTGGCCAGTACTGTGTCTTTGTTTGGGTGTTAAGAAGGAAGGTCTACTTAGGTCAGCACCTAAGAAAGATGCATTCCTCTATTTGTACTGCTAACTTCTAATCTGTCATCTACCTGACCCACTAACTGTGGACCCACTAACTCTATTAACAGTAGGTATAATTGTATTAGTATAGATTTCTTTTAAAAAAGATGAAACAAGGGCTTATGTGCAAGGGATTATTTTGGGAAATGATCCTAAGTTTTAAGGAGTGAATGGACTGGAGAGAGTAAAGTAGGGAAGAAAGGAAAGCAGTATCAGGGGAAGAAGGTCTCAAGCTGAACACGACCACAGATCATGATCCATTGAGAATCCTCTAAAGATCCATATAGAATGAGCCTCAAAATTCTGCAAACAAGGGACAGAAGAAGGTGGCATTTATCCACTGGGGTCTGTCCCTGATAGGTCACGATTTGCCTTAATGATATTAACCTCTCATATACAATGTGTGAGGCAGATCTGTTACCTACCACAGACACCCCAGTTGCCCTGTAGAGTTAGCAATGGGGCAGAAATTAAGAAAAGCCAAGTGTGGCCTGGCACAGTGGCTCACATCTATAATCCCAGCATTTTGGGAGGCCGAGGCAGGCTGATCACTTGAGGTCAGAAGTTTGACACTAGCCTGGCCAACATGGTGAAACCCCTGTCTCTACTAAGAATAAAAAATTAGCTGGGCTTGATGGCAGGCACCTGTAATCCCAGCTACTTGGGAGGCTAAGGCGGGAGAATCAGTTGAACCCACGAGGCTGAGTGCACTCTAGCATGGGCAGCACAGCAAGACTCCACCTCAAAAAAAAAAAAAAAAGAAAAGAAAAGGGAAAGAAAAGAAGAATTAAGAAAAGAGAAGAAAAAAGAAAAGAATAGGCAAGTGTAGGTTGAATAATGGACACTTCCAGATTAAAGGAGACTAAAAAGATATAAGAAGTAAATGCTATGTGTGATCCTGTTCAATTCTGAACCAGTAAAAAAGTCATAATTCATAAAAGACATGATTAGAAAAATTTACAAACTTGTATTAGGTGTATTGATTAAAATATTATATCAATGTCAAGAGTGATATTGATTATTCTTACATGATATTTTTACATGCTAACTTGCATAACCTGGATTGAATCATACAAAAGCATTAAACAAACCCAAATTAATTTCCTTTCTACAAAATAAATGCCCTAAATTCTTAAAAATATCAGTATCACAAAATAAAAAGAATAATGGACACTTCCAGATTAAAGGAGACTAAAAAGATATAAGAAGTAAATGCTGTGTGTGATTCTGTTCAATTCTGAACCAGAAAAAAAGTCATAATTCATAAAAGACACGATTAGAAAAATTTGCAAACTTGTATTAGGTATATTGATTAAAATATTATATCAATGTCAAATTTCCTAGGTTTGATCATTTTATTACAGTACATAGATGAATATGCTTGTTCTTAAGAAACACACACTGATGTATTTAGGAGTAAAGCAGCATGACATCTGCAGCTCACTTTCAAATGGTCCTGTATATATGGGGGCAGGGTGGGAGAAAGAAATCAAAAGTGGTAAAATGTTAACAATAGTGAATCTGTGTGAAGTATATGGGTGATCTTTGCACTATTCTTGCAACTTTTCTGTAAGTTTGAAAGTATTTGAAAGTAAAAAGTTTAAAAACTGTAAGCTCTGGACCAAAGGGAATTATAACGAGGGTTCAAAAGACCTGAGCTGTAGTCCAAAGTCATTGATGCTTGTTGTGTCTGTTTTCTCATCCAGAAACTTTATAGAATTACTGTAAGAACTAAATAAAGTGATTGATGTAAAAGACGTTTGAAAGGTTTAAAATAACACACAATTGTGTAGTACTGCTAGAAACGGGAGTCTGACATTTGAAGATGTCTTAATAGATGGGGTGTTAGACCATGTATCATTTAAACAGTGACAGACATATACAGAGAAACAGAGCAATGTGTGGGTTTATAACTTGAAAGTAGAGAGCATTTTAAGTCATTTTCAGCTACTAACTCCTTATTCCAAACTGGTACCCTTTAACAAACTTTAATTATCTACTGTATACTAGACAATATGTATATTGTAAGAATTGTAAGGATGAATGATTCCTATTCTCAAGGAAGTTAGAGCCTATTAGGGGATAAAACTACAAAACTAAAAATCAATAATATGATCTGTTAAGAAATGACTACAGGCCGGGCGCGGTGGCTCAAGCCTGTAATCCCAGCACTTTGGGAGGCCAAGACGGGCGGATCACGAGGTCAGGAGATCGAGACCATCCTGGCTAACACGGTGAAACCCCGTCTCTACTAAAAAATACAAAAAACTAGCCGGGCGAGGTGGCGGGCGCCTGTAGTCCCAGCTACTCCAGAGGCTGACGCAGGAGAATGGCGTAAACCCGGGAGGCGGAGCTTGCAGTGAGCTGAGATCCGGCCACTGCACTCCAGCCCGGGCTAGAGCGAGACTCCGTCTCAAAAAAAAAAAAAAAAAAAAAAAAGAAATGACTACAGAAACAAAAGTAAGAAAGCAGCAAATGTGAGGTTTGAGGATAGAGACAAAAGAATGTCTGACAGAAAGTAATATTTGAATTGAGCCTTGATGAATGAGAATATCACTTAGAAATAAGAAAAGGAGGGCTGGGCGCAGTGGCTCAAGCCTGTAATCCCAGCACTTTGGGGGGCTGAAGCAGGCAGATCACCTGAGGTCAGGATTTTAAGACCAGCCTGGCCAACATGGGGAAATCCCATCGCTACTAACAACAAAAAAAGATTAGCCATGCATGGTGGTGTGCACCTGTAGTCCCAGCTACTCAGGAGGCTGAGGTACGAGAATCTTGAATCCCAGTGGCGAGGGTTGCAGTGAGCCAAGATCGTGCCACTGCATTGTAGCTTGGGCAACAGAGTGAGACTGTCTAAAAAAAGAAAAAAGAAAAGAGCATTTTAGGCAAAGAGAATGGCTGAGGAAGCTATAAAAATACCTTACATATTTAGTCTCTGCAATTTTTTGCCTCCTGTGTGACAGCTTCCCCACATTACCCTTCCTAAATACCCGTGAAGCCATGAGAATTCCCTCCATTTTTATTCCTTGTTTTGTCACCAACTTTGAAATTTTATAGTGTATTAAAACAATGGATGGTCCACCAGTCATGAAGAATGAATGGAACCTCCTGATAAAAGTGGTTTTTGTGAGTTTTTTTAGGGATCGTTAATTTTTAAAAATCTGACTGTGGAACCCAGGAAGACTACTAAATGTTTCTAAATTTAAAAAAACAAACATCTGTATACCACGCTGTTCTTCTTTGCATTGGGATTTGGGTTATTTCATAGAGCATTTTAATTAATGGTGCAAATTAGTCTAATTACCAAATTAGCCTAAAGCTCTCAGAAGTGAGGTCAATGGATACACATGCTGTGGAAAGGCTAGACTTTTCATAAAGCCACAAAACTATTTTTGGTACCCAGAAGATGACTTGGTTAGTATCAAAAACAGTAAGATACACCTTCATTTAGACACAAGTGAAAGCCACTTCTGCGGTTAATAAAAAGGGAGTAGAAGCCTCTAGGAGATACACTCCACTGCTTCTACAGAGAGGTAGAAGTGGAGTTTCAGTTTTAATTTTGCCCTGTCTTTCTTTGAAATGATTCTAGCTTCTGCTTTTGAACAAACAGTAACAGTTTCTGATCCCTGTTTTACTGTCATTGAATATCAAATGGAGAACTTGTTTTTGAGACAGGAAATGCTAGTGAAACTCCTCACTCCTGTCAGCACTTTCTAAGCAAAGTTAGGCACACTACTTGCATTCTCTGTATTTGGAGATCTTCATCTTTACAAGATGCTTATTGGAATCTGGAAGCTAGAATAATCCATACTCAGGCTTCAATAGCCTAAACTGTTTTTTTGTTTTGTTTTGTTTGAGACAGAGTCTCTCTGTGTCACCCAGGCTGGAGTGCAGTGGTAGGATCTTGGCTCATTTCAACCTCCGCCTCGTGGGTTCAAGCGATTTTCCTGTCTCAGCCTCCCAAGTCCCAAGAAGCTGAGACTACAGGCATGCGCCACCATGCCCAGCTAATTTTTGTATTTTTAGCAGAGAAGGGTTTTCACCATATTGGCCAGGCTGGTCTCAAACTCCCGCACTCAAGTCATCTACTCCCGTCAGTCTCCCAAAGTGCTGGGATTACAGGCATGAGCCACTGACCCAGGCCCAATAGTTTAATCTTCATATTTCACACCTGGAAAACTAAAATTGTAGGACTGCTGACTTTTTAAACTGGTACAAAGACTTATATTAGGCAATGTCTAAAAAGTGCTCTAATCACCTTAGAAGAAAATTACACACTCTACAAATCACAGACTTGGGAGGTATTGTTAGAAGTAACCTGCTCCAACTCTGCAATATATGAATCAAGAATCATTTGTACGATGCAGTGAATTAAGATGGGTACCCTGGGCATTTAGTTTCAAAGGTCAACAAAATGCAACTTGTTAGAACAATTTTAGCTCTGTAGCCTGTGGCTACCATTTATGCTAAAATAAGTATTTTATTATACACAGTGACAAATTCTTCCATCTCTTCAGCTCTCTTCACCAATGCAATGTATACTGGGTAATATCTCCCTCAGTTAGTTTAGGCCATCTCTGGCTCTTCTGGAATATTCTGTACCTCTCAGGGCTGCATTTGATATGCATTTTAAAGGTACCTTGCCTATAATTTAAAAGCAGGATGGGGCTGGGCGCGGTGGCTCACGCCTGTAATCCCAACACTTTGGGAGGCCACTGCAGGCAGATCACTTGCGGTTAGGAGTTCAAAACCAGCCTGGCCAACATGATGAAATCCCACCTGTAATAAAAATACAAAAATTAGTCAAGTGTGGTGGCAGGCCCTTGTAATCCCAGCTATTTGGGAGGCTGTAGCACAAGAATCACTTGAATCTGGGAGGAGGAGGTTTCAGAGAGCCAAGATTGCACCACTGCACTCCAGCCTGGGTAACAAAGGGAGACTCTGTCTCAAAATAAATAAATAAATAAGATGATAGCAGGATGGGCACAGTGGCTCAAGCTTATAATTCCAACACTTTGGGAGGCCAAGGTGAGAGGATCAACTGAGTTCAGGAGTTTAAGACCAGCCTGGACAACATGGTAAGACCCCATCTCTATAACAATTTTAAAAGTTAGCCGAGAGTGGTGGCATAAGCCTGTGGTCCCAGCTACTCAGGAAGCTGAAGTGGAAGGATCACCTGAGCCCAAGGGGTAGAGGCTGCTGTGTTTGCACCACTCACTCTAGCTGGGGCAACAGAGTGAGACCCTGTCTCAATCAATCAGTCAGTAATAAATAAATATAAAATGACAGCAGCTGGCAGTCACGAGAGGCAGCAAGGGAGATTTTCCAAAATACGAAATTCTCAAGATTCTAACCTCAGGATAGATTCTGAAACCCTAAGAGATTTTGGAAATTCTTGAAAGGTAGTTTTGCTAACACACAGCCACTTATAATCCACGTTGTCTTTTCTCCCTTGGGGTGCAAGGCCTTAATTAACAATATTTAACTTAAACAGTCTCATAGTGCTACAACCAAGGGAACTCCTGAGCTACTTCCTGTTTCCAAGTCCCTGAGCAAGCCACTCTTGAACTGCTCCATCCCCCAAAACAAACAAATTCTTTTAGTTAATATTTAAACTCTGTTCATTTGAGCTTTATTCCTTTGACCCTAATGCTTTAACTTCTGCTAAAATAAAAACGCTCTTTATACTATTATTAATTATTTATTCTCTACTGTGATGGAAGAATCCAAACAATTTTGATAGGTGACTGCTTAAGCCTCTGAGAGTGAATTAACTGTATTGATCTCTTTGAGAATAAATTAATTATTATTGCTCATTGCTCATTTACATGTATAAGCTCTGGACTGGATACATTTTTTAAGACACTTAATATTTTAAGGCACTTAATTATTGTGAGACTTTATATATACATATATAAATATATACATATATACACATATGTATGTATGTGTTTTTAAGTCTCACAATAATTCTACCAAGTAGGCATTCCTTTTAGGAAATGGAGTCTGGCTCTGTCTCCCAGGCTGGAGTGCAGCAGCACCATGTCTGCTCACTGCAACCTCCTTCTCCCGGGTTCAAGTGATTCTCCTATCTCAGCCTCCCGAGTAGCTGGGATTACAGGTGTGTGCCACCACACCTAGCTAATTTTTGTATTTTTCATAGAGACAGGGTTTCACCATGTTGACCAGGCTGGTCTTGAACTCCTGACCTCAGGTGATCGGCCCGCCTCGGCTTCCCAAAGTTCTGGGATTACAGGTGTGAGCCACCATGCCCAGCCCAAGTAGGCATTCTTATCTCTATCTTATGAAAGAGAAAACTGAGGTTTAGAAGTTGGGAAAGGTTTACACCACCTGTAAGTAACAGCCAGAAACTAAACTCATTTGTGCCTATCAGATGCCAAAGCAGGGGTCACAATTTTGCCTAGACTCAAAATGACATATGCAGGTTCTTATTCTAGATGGTAGCAGGAAGAAAGTAGATAGGTGAGAACCAGAGACCCAGGAGAAGGCTGGGGCGTGGTAGAGGAAACACAAGAATAAAAGAAAACTGTGGCCAGGCATAGTGGCCATGTCTATGATCCCAGTGCTCGGGGAGGTCCAGATGGGAGGATCACTTGAGGTCAAAAGTATGAGGCCAGCCTGGGCAACATAGTGAGGCTCTCTCTGTCTCTACAAAAAATTTAGAAACTTAGTTGGGCATGGTAGCACCTGTAATCCATGCTACTCAGGAGGCCGACATGGCAGGATTGCTTGAGCCCAGGAGTTCAAGGCTTCAGTGAGCTGTGATTGGGCCACTGCACTCCAACATGGCTGACAGAGTGAGATCCTGTCTCTAAAATTAATTAATTAATTAATTATTTAATTAATTAAAATGGAACGAGAATAGCAAAACATGAGGAAAAGTACATCTACTCAGTTAAGAACATTTATTAACTACTTAAAAGAAGACACTGCTAAATCCTGGCACAAATATGTGTGTATGTGTATATTAATATACACATCTTTGTGTATATACATATATAAATATAAATATCTTTGTGTGTGTATATAAAAATATATATTAAAATTTAATATGTATTTGTTATATAAGATAAAATACATAGATGTTCTTTAAAAAATACAGACAACAAGCTGGACACAGTGGCATTAGCCTGTAGACCCCGCTATTAGGGAGGCTGAGGAAAAAGGATCATTTGAGGCCAGGAGTTTGAGGCTGAGGCTGTTGCATACCATGATCATGCCTGTGAATAGCTATCATACTCCAGCCTGGGCAACATAGCAAGACCCCATCTCTAAATATAAAACTAAAAAGAGAAATGGTAGCATACAATATAAACTGTTTATTCTACATCTTGCTTTTCTTATTAACATTTGTTATGTTAGTAAATATAGCACTATCTCCAGTCATCCCAATGTCTACATAACATTCCATTGTACTGATGTACCATAGGTTATTTAAACAGTTCCTTTTTCATGGACATTTAGGTTGTTTACAATATTTTAGGATTAGATTTGTGTTGCAATGACTATCCTTGTGCACATATGATTTTGCAAGTGCAAGCCTATTTATAGGGTAAATGTAGAGATGTGGAGTTGCTGAGATGAAGAATATGTACATATGTATATATTTAATTTTGACATGCATTGCCAAAATGCGCTCCATAGAGGTATTCCCAACTCACATTCCCAGCAGCAATATATGAGAGTTTCTATTTCCCCACGCAACACCATTTGAATTTAGCCACTCTGTAGGTGGAATACAGTGTTTCTACAGTTTTTATTTGAATTGCCAATATTTCAAATACAGAGTATTTCATTTTTTAAAGAAAAGGATTTCCAACTTCTCTTGAAAAATCTGAAATGTAGCAACTCTGGATCTACTTTCCACTGCTGCATAGTGACTACTTTTCTTAGGCAAGGTATATGCAGTCAATATTGTCCTTCCTCCACACACACACAATCCCATATTCATCCTGACACTGAAGCCAAGAGCTAGTTGCTATTCATCATTTTCCAATGCAGCCCCATTTACTAATCTATATTACCTTACTGGCTTCAGATATTTGAATTTTCAGCCAGTCTGAAGAGAAATTAATAATAAAAGAGAAAACAAACGAAACAAGAAGTAGAGTAGATAGAATAGTGAGTGAATATGAAAGAAAGATATGTTAACATAGTTCATGAGTAACAAATTTAAGATTCTTCTGGTCTCCCATCCTCCTGGAATTTATCAGGTTATATCCACAAACTGAATATAACTTTGAATAACTTTATGTCTCTGGCACAAACATGCCAGAGTAATGTTTTGAGAATCTTGAGGACGACTCTTGTTGTGAATCTAATTTTAGCAATAACCATGGCCCTGACCTTCTAGAAGGCAACTACCTTCTATATATTCAGGTACAGAAAGCGTCACATTCCTTTATTTCCTTATATCAAATTAAATTTGGAGTTATGCCCACACTCACTATGGAATTATAAACAGTAGATATTAGTTATCATGGGGAGGCAAGAGAGAAGGGTCTCCCTGGGATGGATGAATGCTGCCCTGATAACTTGGAGAAGAACTCTAGTCTGTGCTCTATCATCTTCTAAACCTATGATGTTCCTAGAAGACCAGCAGCTCATTCCCTTCATGGCAGTTATGGGCACTGGAAGCTTTCACCATGATTCTCAAAGCGACAGCATCCATGCACTTTCTGGAAGAGTCCCCCTACCTACACCCTTGGCTCCACAAGGGGTAATGTGCACCCTCAGTCACCACACCACTGGGAAGCTACCTGGTGAAGATAAGCCACATTTATCTGTTCAATTCCAAAATCCAGTTTTGGTCCTTTCCTCCTCTGAGATAATCCAGTTTACTTTTCTCCTGTCTAAGCAGAGGTGGAAAGAGAAGTTCTAACTCAGGCCTTTAAAAACAAATTGCTGGCCATTCCTCTCTTGTTTGGGGAAAGGAGATGCTTTACTCTTCCCTTTTCAATTCACAGTAGGGAAAAAAACCTCTTTAGATTTTGTTTTCTTAAAACATTTAGTCTGCTACTTAAGAGGGAAAGTTCTGCAAATTCTGCCATTTAAGAGGAGATTAGAAAGCCAGGTATGGTGGCTCATGCCTGTAATCCCAGCACTTTGGGAGGCTGAGGATGGAGGATCATTTGAGCTAGGAATGACCAGCCTGGGCAACATAGCAAGACCTCATCTCTACTAAAAAATAAAAGAAACAGTTTTTAAATAAAGGGCAATTAGATCTACTCTAGATTGAACCATATAAGAGATTTGCTCCTAGATTAACCAGGCCAAACTAGATAATAATTAAATTCCATAACTGAACCCAACTATTAAAATGTCTCTGAGACCTTTTTCTACACAATTACTTACAGAAATACGTCTGGTCTGGATCTGAATCCCACCATCATAGGGTATTAGCCATGTACTAATCTCTTCAACGTTGACCTGTCATTTAACCCATTTCCTCCATGAATTTGAAATGATCTCTTTGGAGTACAAAGAGAATTATATTACTATTCTCAAGCTTTCAGTTGAAGGGAAGGATGGAGGAGGTGAGGGAGGACAGTCAGATTCAGATTCAATTAAATTTGAAAGCAGATATGAAAGTTAGCCTAAATCATCGTTCATACAGATTTACCTTATTCCCCTACTGACACATGGCCAAATAAATATGTATCTGAATATGTCTTCCTTTCTTGTAATAAACTTAGCTAGAGGGAAATAATTACCATTGCAAAGAATAGAGACATATGAAGCAGTTTTCCTGCTTATATAAGATCTCAGCATTTCATCACAATCAGAAAATTTGCTCATTGTCTGTTTCTCTCAATATTTTGTAACTTTTCTAATAAATCTGAAATGTTTAGCAGAGTGTCTTACCATGCACCTATAATCCCACCTATCTGGGGGTCTGAGGAGTAAGGATGGCTTGAGACCAGGAGTTTGAATACAGTTTTGACAACATAGCAAGACTCTGTTTCTAAATACTTAATAATAATACTCTGAAATTTTTTAGACAAAAATAAGGTGTTTCCAGTGACTAAAAATATATAAAGTACTACATCTAAATGAGTTTTAGTTATAAAACTAGTTGACTTTCCAAAGTCCCCTTACTGTAACTGTTTAAGAGATGAATGTAGAGAGCAGGAATCCTGATTGTTTCATGTGGGAGAAGGGTCAAGCCTCTATAAAAGCTCTGTACCTTGCCCTGTCAAGTGTGTGCTTGCTTCCAGAATTCAAACTTTGGAAATACAATTAAGTAATTAGGTTGGATTTGCACTGATAGAGTTTTGTTTTGTCTTTGTTTTTCTTTATAGAAACAGGGTCTCGTTCTGTCATGCAGGCTGCAGTGGAGTGGCATGATCATAGCTCACTGCTGCCTGGAACTCCTGGGCTCAAGTGATCCTCTCACCTCAGCCTCTCCAGTAGCTATGACTACAGGTAGATGCCACCATGCCTGGCCCCTGACAGAAACTTTAAGAAGGCATTTAGTATTATGATGAGAGGCTTTTGCACTGATTTCATGCAAAATGGCAACAGATAACTTGTACAGAGTACAGTTTTCCAGAAATAAAGTTGTTCTTAAATGAGAATGATGTCATACTAAAGCCATATATCAAGGACAAGTGTCCAACATGTGGTCTGTGAAAATGAAGCTCATTATAGGTTTTATGTGATGAGTCATCACAGTTACAGTCACTGGACAATGTCTTCAGTGTAAATTTTGAATAGACTTTCCAGTTCATGGACATTTTTGGCACCTTTTATACATAAAACATTGCAGATTTCTCCATGACCCAGTTTTTTGTTGTTGTTTTGTTTTGTATGGATTCAGCCCAGAGCTTCTCCAGAATTCTCCCAGAGAGAGCGGGGCTTCCCTCCACCATCCCATGCTGCTGCTTCCTCTGTTCTTTTTCTATCTTTTTGACACCATTTGCTTTCTACCTCCCATGTATTCCTCATATCTTACCTGTTTAAAAGTGAAATTTTAAAACAAAACCAAAAGATAAAGCTTTCCAGTTATTTCAGTGAGAGCTTGCCAAGAGAGTAAGGGAGTTGCATGAGTTCAGTCCTACTTCTTGAACATTTTCAGTGGCTCTTCACCACTTACCTGTATTTTTTAAAATTAATTTCCTCAGCCTAGTATTCAAAGTTCTTTATGCCCCATCCTAGTAGCTCACTCTAAACTTACTCCTACTACTCTCAAATCATTGTTACATAAGAAGTTGCTAGCCAGGTGCAGTGGTTCAAGCCTATAATCCCAGCACTTTGGGAAGCCAAGGCAGGCTGTTCACTTCAGGCCAGGAGTTCGAGACCAGCCTGGCCAACATAATAAAATCCCATCTCTAAAAAAGTAAAAATAAAAATAAAATGTTATGGGTTCAATTGTATCCTGCAATAAACATATGTTGAAGTCCTAACCCCTAGTACCTCAGAATCTTCCCATGTTTGGAAATAGAGTTTTCACGCAGCTAACCAAGCTAAAATGAGGTCATTAAGGTGGAAATTTGGACACAGAGATAGACACGAACAGTAGGAAGATGATGTAAAGGTAGGGAGAACATCACGTGAAGAAGGAGGATTGAAGAGATGCATCTGCAAGCAAAGGAATACCACAGATTGCCAGCAAACCCAGAAGGTAGAAGGAGGCAAGGAAGGATTCTTCTGAAGCCTTCGGAGGAAGCACGGCCGGGCCAACACTTTGATTTCTGATTTCTAAACTGTGAGACAATACTCTTCTACTGTTTTAAACCACCCAGCTCTCCAGTACTTTTTGTTGTTACAGCAAACTTAGGAAACTAATACAACTGCCACATTTTAAGCTGCTGTTGATATTATTTCTTCTGCTTCTATTTCTCCCCTTTTTGCTCTTTAAAAAAAAATTCTATTCATTTTTAGAAGCCCAGTCACATCTTACTTTCCTCTGTTGCCACCGTCTCTTTTAAAAACTGGGCCAGGCACGGTGGCTCACACCTGTAATCCCAGCACTTTGGGAGGCCAAGATGGGCAGATCACTTGAGGTCAGGAATTCCAGAACAGCCTGGTCAACATGGTGAAACCTTGTCTCTACTGAAAAATACAAAAAAAAAAAAAAAAAAAAATTAGCTGGGAGTGGGCATGGGCGCCTGTAATTCCAGCTACTCAGGAGGCTGAGGCAGGAGAATCGCTTGAACCCAGGAGGCAGAGGTTGCAGCAGTGAGCAGAGATCTAGCCACTACACTTCAGCCTAGGCAACAGAGTGAGACTACATCGGAAAAAATAATAATAAAAAGTAAAAATAATTATTCCTTGAAATTTGAACTCATATCATTTTTTGTATTCTTAGTATCAATAATTTGTTATATTCTGTGGGTTATGAGGTTTAAAAAGCAATACATATCCTTGTATGTATATATTCTCTTCCTCAATCTAGGCTTTAAACAGAGAATATGTCTTATCTGTTGATATTTAATAGGTTAGCAATGACGTAGATATAAGTACTCAATAAATATTTTTAGTGACATTATACTATTATCTCCTAATTGATAAATACACTTGAATAATTTAATAAAACATAAAAAACACTAATGACTTTCATTATTAGAAAGATTATCTAATTTTAATTAATCTTAATTATATAAATAATATATATGATGGTACAGCATTTTTCTCTCAATCACCTTTATATGTCATGAGGTTTAAAAAGCTAACTTAATCTATTCATTCAATTTTATATTTCACTTTATTGATTTAATATATGACCATAGAAATATTTTTTCTACTTTTGTATGTTTATGAGTTGTTTAATAAACAATACTGAAATCATAATATGCATTCAATATTTTGTTCCACTTTATTCATTTAATATTGTACCCTGAGAAAGTTATATATTAACCAGTTATTCAAAAGTATCATTTTATTGGTTATATAACATTTTACTTATATAGGTACACCATAATTTATTTAACAGTTCTCTTTATGGTCATTTAAATGGTTGTAATATTTACTCTTATAATTTCATAAATACTATCTTTGCTCATATATCCTTGATAGTATCTGATATGGTTTGGATATTTGTCCCTCCAAATGTCATGTTGAAATATAATCCCCAATGTTAGAGGTGGGGTCTGGTGAGATGTGTTTGGGTCATGGGGGTGGACCTGTCATGCCATCTACTGTACTCATGATATTAAGTGAGTTCTAGTGAAATACGGTTGTTTAAAAGTATGTGGCACCTCCCCAACCTCTTTCTTGCTCCCACTCTCACCATGTGAGATGCCAGCACCCCTTTGCCTTCCACAATGATTGTAAGTTTCCTGAGGACCTCACCAGAAGCAGATACTAGCACCATGCTTCTTGTATGGTCTGTAGTGTGCAGTGAACCAATTAAACTTCTTTTCTTTATAAATTACCCAGTCTCAGGTAAATTTTTATAGCAATACAAAACTAATAAAGAAAATTGGTATCAAAAGTAGGGTGTTGGCTGGGTGCAGTGGCTCACATGTGTAATTCCAACACTTTGGGAGGCTGAGGCAGGTGAATCACCTGAGGTCAGGAGTTCAAGACCAGCCTGACCAACATGGTGAAACCCCATCTCTACCAAAAATACAAAAATTAGCCAGGTGTGATGGTACGTACCTGTAATCCCAGCTACTCGGGAAGCTAAAGCAGGAGGACTGCTTGAGACCGGGAGGCAGAGGTTGCAGTGAGCTGAGATCGTGCCACTGCACTCCAGCCTGGGTAACAGATTGAGACTCTGTCTCAAAAAAAAAAAAAAAAAAAAAAGTATGGTGTTACTATAAAGATACCTGAAAATGTTAAAGCAACTTTGGAACTGGGTAACAGGCAGAGGTTGAAGATCTCAGAAGAAGACAAGAAGACAAGCAAAAGTTTGGAACTTCTTAGAGACTTGTACAGTAGTTACGACCAAACTGCTGATAGAAATATAAACAGTGAAGGCTAAGCTAATGAGGTCTCAGATGAAAATAAGGAATTTATTTGGAACTGGAATAAAGGTAACCCATGTTACTCCTTAACAAAGAACTTTGCTGCATTGTGTTCATGCCCTAGGGATCTGTGGAAATTTGAACTTAAGAGTGATGACTTAGGGTATCTGGCAGAAGAAATCTGTCAGGCCTCTGAGCCCAAGCTAAGCCATCATATCCCTTGTGACCTGCAGGCATACATCCAGATGGCCTGAAGCAACTGAAGATCCACTAAAGAAGTGAAAATAGCCTTAACTAATGACATTACACCATTGTGATTGGTTTCTGCCCCACCCTAACTGATCAGTGTACTTTGTCATCTCCCCTACCCTTAAGAAGGTTCTTTGTAATTCTCTCCACCCTTGAGAATGTACTTTGTGAGATCCACCCCTGCCCGCAAAATATTGCTCCTAACTCCACTGCCTATCCCAAAACCTACAAGAACTAATAATAATCCACCACTCTTTGCTGACTCTCTTTTCGGACTCAGCCTGCCTGCACCCAGGTGAAATAAACAGCCTTGTTGCTCACACAAAGCCTGTTTGGTGGTCTCTTCACATGGACGGGTGAGACATTTGGTGCCGAAGACCCGGGTCAGTGGGACTCCTTCCGGAGACCAGTCCCCTGTTCTCACCCTCACTCTGTGAAGAAATCCACCTATGATCTCGGGTGCTCAGACCAACCAGCCCAAGGAACATCACAACGATTTTTTTTGTTGTTTTTTTGTTTTTTTTTTTTGAGACGCAGTCTCGCTCTGTCGCCCAGGCTGGAGTGCAGTGGTGCGATCTCAGCTCACTGCAAGCTCGGCCTCCCGGGTTCACGCCATTCTCCTGCCTCAGCCTCCTGAGTAGCTGGGACTACAGGCGCCCGCCACCGCGCCCAGCTAAGTTTTGTATTTTTAGTAGAGAGGGGGCTTCACGGTGGTCTCGATCTCCGGACCTTGTGATCCGCCCACCTCAGCCCCCCAAAGTGCTGGGATTACAGGTGAGCCACCGCGCCCGGCTCACACCGATTTAAAATCAGGTAAGGGGCCTCTTTTTACTCTCTTCTCCAACCTGTCTCACTATCCTTCAACCACTTTCTCCTTTCAATCATGGCGCCACCCTTCAATCTCTCCCTTCTCTTAATTTCAATTCCTTTCATTTTCTGGTAGAGACAAAGGAGACATATTTTATCCATGGACCCAAAACTCCAGCGCCTGTCATGGACTCGGGATGGCAGCTTTCCCTTGGTGTTTTAATCATTGCGGGGATGCCTGCCTGATTATTCACCCACGTTTCAGAGGTGTCTGACTGCGCAGGGATGCCTGCCTTGGTCTTTCACCCATAGCAGCAAGCACCGCTTGCACCCCTCGACCCCTTCTCCCCATGTCTCTACCCCTTCTCCACTTTCCTTGGGGGGCAAGCACCCCCACACCCCTTCTCTCCATATCTCCACCCCTTCTCTCCGTGTCTCTACCCTTCTCTTCAAACTTACCTCCTTCATTATGGGCAACCTTCCACCCTCCATTCCCCCTTCTTCTCCTTTATCATGTGTTCTCAAGAACTTAAAACCTCTTCAACTGTCACCTGACCTAAAACTTAAATGCCTTATTTTCTTCTGCAATACCGCTTGGCTCCAATACAAACTCGATAATGATTCTAAATGGTCAGAAAACAGCACTTCTGATTTCTCCATCTTATGAGATCTAGATAATTTTTGTCAAAAAGTAGGCAAATGGTCTGAGGTGCCTGACATCCAGGCATTCTTTTACACATTGGTCTCTCCCTAGTCTCTGCTCCCAATGCAACTCATGCCAAATCTTTCTTCTTTCTCTCCCGTCTGTTCCTTCAGTCTCCACCCCAAGCTCTGAGTCCTGTGAATCTTCCTTTTCTACTGACCTTTTTGACCTCTCACCTCCTCCCGAGACTGCTTCCTCCTCAGGTTGCTTTCCGCCAGGCTGAATCAGGCTCCAACGTTTCTTCAGCCTCTGCTCCCCCACCCTATAACCCTTCTATTACCTCCCCTCTCCACACCTGGTCTGGCTTACAGTTTCATTCCGCGACTAGCCCTCCCATACCTGCCCAACAATTTCCTTTTAAAGAGGTGACTGGAGCTAAAGGCATAGTCAAGGTTAATGCTCCTTTTTTCTTTATCTGACCTCTCCCAAATCAGTTAGCATTTAGGCTCTTTTTCATCAAATATACAAACCCGCCCAGTTCATGGCCCGTTTGGCAATATCCCTTACACGCTTTACTGTCCTAGACCCTAGAGGAAGGCCGTCTTATTCTCAATATGCATTTTATTACCCAATCTGCTTCTGACATTAGAAAAAGCTCCAAAAAATTAGATTCTGGCCCTCAAACCCTACAACAGGACTTAATTAACCTCGCCTTCAAGGTGTACAGTAATAGAGTAGAGGCAGCTAAGTAGCAATGTATTTCTGAGTTGCAATCCCTTGCCTCCACTGCGAGACAAACCCCAGCCACATCTCCAGCACACAAGAACACGAAACACCTGAACCACAGCTGCCAGGGGTTCCTCCAGAACCTTCTCCCCCAGGAGCTTGCTACAAGTGCCAGAAATCTGGCCACTGGGTCAAGGAATGCCCGCAGCCCAGGATTCCTCCTAAGCCATGTCCCATCTGTATGGGACCCCACTGGAAATCGGACTGTTCAACTCACCTAGCAGCCACTCCCAGAGCCCCTGGAGCTCTGGCCCAAGGCTCTCTGACTGACTCCTTCCCAGATCTACTCAGCTTAGTGGTTGAAGACTGACGCTGCCCCATCGCCTCAGAAGCCCCCTGGACCATCACGGATGCCGAGCTTTGGGTAACTCTTACAGTGAAGGGTAAGTCCGTCCCCTTCTTAATCAGTATGGTGGCTACCCACTCCACATTACCTTCTTTTCAAGGACATGTTTCCCTTGTCCCCATAACTGTTGTGGGTATTGATGGCCAGGCTTCTAAACCTCTTAAAAACTCCCCCACTCTGGTGCCAATTTGGACAACATTCTTTTATGCACTCATTTTTAGTTATCCCCACCTGCTCAGCTCCCTTATTAGGTCAAGACATTTTAACTAAATATTCCTGGGCTACAGCCACACCTCATTGCCGCCTTTTGCCCTCCTTCGCATCCTCCTCTCATATCCCCCCACCTTAACCCACAAGTATGGGATAACTCTACTCCCTCTTTGGCAACAAATGATGCACCCCTCACCATCCCATTAAAACCTAATCACCCTTACCCCGCTCAACGCCAATATCCCATCCCACAGCACACTTTAAAAGGATTAAAGCCTGTTATCACTTGCCTGTTACAGCATGGCCTTTTAAAGTCTATAAACTCTCCTTACAATTCCCCCATTTTACCTGTCCAAAAACCGGACAAGTCTTACAGCTTAGTTCAGGATCTGCGCCTTATCAACCAAATTGTTTGGCCTGTCCACCCTGTGGTGCCAAACCCATGTACTCTCCTGTCCTCAGTATCTCCCTCCACAACCCATTGTTCTGTTCTGGATCTCAAACATGCTTTCTTTACTATTCCTTTGCACACTTCATCCCAGTCTCTCTTCGCTTTCACTTGAACTGACCCTGACACCCATCAAGCTCAGCAAATTACCCAGGCTGTACTGCCACAAGGCTTCACGGACAGACCCCATTACTTCAGTCAAGCCCAAATTTCTTCCTCATCTGTTACCTATCTCAGCATAATTCTCATGAAAACACGTATGTGCTCTCCCTGCTGATTGTGTCCAGCTAATCTCCCAAACCCCAATCCCTTCTACAAAACAACAACTCCTTTCCTTCCTAGGTAGGGTTAGATACTTCCGCCTTTGGATACCTAGTTTTACCATCCTGACTAAACCATTATGTAAACTCACAAAAGCAAACCTAGCTGACCCCATAAATCCTAAACCCTTTTGCCACTCCTCTTTCTGTTCCTTAAAAACCGCTTTAGAAGCTGCCCCCACGCTGGCTCTCCCTAACTCATCCCAACCCTTTTCATTACACAGCCAAAGAACAGGGCTGTGCGGTCAAAATTCTTACACAAGAGCCAGGACCGTGTCCTGTAGCCTTTCTGTCCCAACAACTTGACCTACTGTTTTAGGCTGGCCCCCACCCCCATGATTGTATCTCTCTGATCCACCTGACATTCACTCCATTTCCCTGTATTTCCTTTTTTCATGTTCCTCACCCTGATCACACTTGGTTTACTGATGGCAGTTCCACCAGGCCTAATTGCCACACACCAGCAAAGGCAGGCTATGCTACAGTATCTCCCACATCTATCATTCAGGTTACCACTCTGCCCCCCCCCCCCACTACCTCTCAGCAAGCCGAACTCATTGCCTCAACTTGAGCCTTCACTCTTGCAAAGGAATTATGTGCCAATATTTATACTGACTCTAAATATGCCTTCCATATCCTGCACCACCATGCTGTTATATGAGCAGAAAGAAATGTCCTCACTATGCAAGGGTCTTCCATCATTAATGCCTCTTTAATAAAAACTCTTCTCAAGGCCGCTTTACTTCCAAAGGAAGCTGGAGTCATTCACTGCAAGGGCCATCAAAAGGCATCAGATCCCATTGCTCAGGGCAACGCTTGTGCTGATAAGGCAGCCAAAAAGCAGCTAGCATTCCAACTTCTATCCCTCTTGGCAGTTTTTCTCCTTCTCATCTGGCCACTCCCACCTCCTCCGCACTGAAACATCCACCTATCAATCTCTTCCCACACAAGGCAAATGGTTCTTGGACCAAGGAAAATATCTCCTTCCAGCCTCACAGGCCCTTTCTATTCTGTTTTCATTTCATAACCTCTTCCATGTAGGTTACAAGTCGCTAGCCCGCCCTTTAGAACCTCTCATTTCCTTTCCATCGTGGAAATCTATCCTCAAGGAAATCACTTCCCAGTTGTTCCATCTGCTATTCTACTACTCCTCAGGGATTGTACAGGCCCCTTCCCTTCCCTACACATCAAGCTCAGGGATTTGCTCCCACCCAGGACTGGCAAATTGACTTTATGCCTCGAGTCAGGAAACTAAAATACCTCTTGGTCTGGGTAGACACTTTCACTGGATAGGTAGAGGCCTTTCCCACAGGGTCTGAGAAGGCCACCGTGGTCATTTCTTCCCTTCTGTCAGACATAATTCCTCAGTTTGGCCTTCCCACCTCTATACAATCTGATAATGGACCAGCCTTTATTAGTCAAATCACCCAAGCAGTTTCTCAGGCTCTTGGTATTTAGTGGCTCCTGGTTTTACCTCAAATCGCCATCCTTAATTCTCTCTTGAAGTGGATGGAAGATCTTCAGTGGCAGGGTACCCTCCAATATTTTCACCCTGATGAGTCCTATCCTTTACTTTTATACTCACTGTTATTCTGGTTCTCGTTCTTACGCTACCTTCTACTTCTCCCCAGCTATCTCCACCACACTATCAATCTCACTCTCTCCTAGCCGTTTCCAATCCTTCTTTAACAAATAGTTGCTGGCTTTGCATTTCTCTTTCCTCCAAAATTGCCAAGGCCTCGACCTACTCACTGCTAAAAAAAGAGGACTCTGTATATTTTTAAATGAAGAGTGTTGTCTTTACCTAAATCAATCTGGCCTGCTATATGACAACATAAAAAAACTCAAGGATAGAGCCCAAAAACTCGACAACCAAGCAAACAATAACGTTGAATACCCCTGGACACTCTCTAATTGGATGTCCTGGGTATTCCCAATTCTTAATCCTTTAATATCTGTTTTTTCTTCTTCTTTTATTCAGATCTTGTGTCTTTCATTTAGTTTCTCAATTCATACAAAACTGCATCCAGGCCGTCACCAATAATTCTATATGACAAATGCTTCTTCTAACAACCCCACAATATCACCCCTCACCAAAAAATCTTTCTTCGGCTTAATCTCTCCCACTCTAGGTTCCCACGTCGCCCCTAATCCCTCTTGAAGCAGCCCTGAGAAACATTGCCTATTATCTCTCCATGCAACCCCCAAAAATTTTCACCGCCCCAACGCTTTACCACTATTTTGTTTTATTTTTCTTACTAATATAAGAAGACAGGAGTGTCAGACCTCTGGGCCCAAGCTAAGCCATCACATCCCTTGTGACCTGCACGTATACATCCAGATGGCCTGAAGCAACTGAAGATCCACAAAAGAAGTGAAAATAGCCTTAATTGATGACATTCCACCATTGTGATTGGTTTTTTCCCCACCCTAACTGATCAATGTACTTTGTCATCTCCCCCACCCTTAAGGTTCTTTGTAATTCTCTCCACCCTTGAGAATGTACTTTGTGAGATCCACTCCCTGCCTGCAAAACATTGCTCCTAACTCCACTGCCTATCCTAAAACCTATAAGAACTAATGATAATCCACCACCCTTCACTGACTCTCTTTTCGGACTCAGCTGCCTGCACCCAGGTGAAATAAACAGCCTTGTTTTAACACAAAACCTGTTTGGTGGTCTCTTCACACGGACGCGTGAGACAAAATTTCTAAGTAACAAAGCATTCACAGTGTGGCCTGAATGCTTCTACCAACCTATGTTCAGATGCAGGAGCAAAGACATGGCTTAAAGTTGGAAACTATATTAATATGAAGGGGAAGCAAAGCATAAAAGTTTGGAAAATTTGTAGCCTAACCATGTAGTAGGAAAAAAAAAAAAAAGCCCATTTTCAGGGGAAGAATCCAAGCGGCTGTGGAGCAACCACTTGTTAGAGAGACTAGCAAGACTGAAAGGGAGCCAAGTGCTCATCTGCAAGACAATGGAAAAAAGGCCTTGAAGGCATTTCAGAGACCTTCAAGGCAGCTTCTCCCACCACAGGCCACAGGGACACTGTGCAGCCTGGGGACACTGCTCCCTGCATCTAGGCAACTCCAGCTCCAATCTCTGCTCACAGGGCCCCAAATACAGCTCGGTCCACCACTCCAGAGGGTGCAAGCTGTAAGTCTTGGCAGCCTCCATGTGGTTTTAAGCCTGCAGGTAAACAGTATAAAAGTGAAAGACGCTTAGCAACTTCCCCCTCGATTTCAGCGATGTATTGGAAAGCCAGAAAGCCTGGTAGAAGCCTGCCACAAGGGTGGGGTCCCACACAGAGAAATTTACCAGGGCAGTGCAAAGGAGAAATGTGGGGTTAGAGCCCACACTGAGTCCCCACTGGGGACTGCCTAGCAGAGCTGTGGGAAGGGAGCCACTATCCTCCAGACCCTAGAATGGTAGAGCCACTTGTGTAGCTTGTGCCCTGGCACCTGGAAAAGCCACAGTCACTCAACTCCAGCCTTTGAGAGCAGTTGTGGGGACTGCAGCCTGCAGGGGCACAGGGGTGGAGCTGTCCAAGGCCTTGGGAGACCACTCCTTGCACCAGTGTGCTCTGAATGCAGTACATGGAGTGAAAGGAGACTATTTTGGAGCTTTAAAATGACTGTTCTACTGGGTTTCAGATTTGCATGGGCTCTGATGTCCCTTTCTTTTGACTAATTTCTCCCTTTTGGAAGGGAATGTTTATCCAATGCCTCTACCCCCATTGTATCTTGCAAGTAAATTATTTGTCTTTGATTTCACAGGCTCATAGGTGGAAGTAACTCATCTCCAGATAAGACTTTGGACTTTGGGACTTTTGAGTTGGGGCTGAAATGTGTTGAGACTTCGGAGGACCAATGTCATTTTGGGAGAAGGGATAATTGTGTTTTGAAATGTGAGAAACACATGAGATTTGGGGTGCCAGGTGGAATAATATGGTTTGGATAGTTTTCCCTTCCAAGCCTCATGTTAAAATTTAATCCCCAGTGTTGGAGATCAGGCCTGGATGGAGTTGTTTGGGTCATGGTTGTTAATCTTTTCTAGCTTTGTGCTGTCCTCACAATAGTGAATGAGTTCTCCTGAGATTTGACTATTGTTGGCTTTTTGTTTGTTTCTGAGACGGAGTCACCCAGGCTGGAGTGCAGTGGCACAATCTTGACTCACTGCAGCCTCCACCTCTCCGGTTCAAGCGATTCTCGTGTTTCAGCCTCCCAAGTAGCTGGGACTACAGGCATGTGCCACCATGTTCAGTTAATTTTATATTTGGTTGTTTAAAAGCATGTGGTATCTCCCCTACTTTCTTGCTCCCACTGTCACCATATGAGATGGTGGCTACCCCTTCACCTTCAGTCATGATTGTAAGCTACCTGAGGCTCACCAAAAGCAGATGCTTGTATCATGCTTCTTGTATGGTCTGAAAAACTGTGAACCAATTAAACCTCTTCTCTTTATAAATTACCCAATCTCAGGGTTTTTTAATAGCGATGCAAAACTGACTAATACAGTATCTAAGATTATTTTCTTGAGTCAATTTTTGGGAAAGGAATTAGTAGGTCAAAGAGTATGAATATATTTATATTGACACAGGTTCTTGACATGGGTCCCCAAATTGTTCCTCACAACTGGTTATTCTTATTTGAAATCCATCAGCAGTGTATGAAAAGTACCTATCACCCATAAGCTTGAAACATTTTGATACTACATTTTCTTTTTCTTTTTTTTTTCTTTTTTGAGACAGGCTCTTGCTCTGTCACCGAGGCTGGAATGCAATGCATGATCTCAGCTCACTGCAACCTCCACCTCCCAGGTTCAAGTGATTCTCCCACCTCAGCCTCCCAGGTAACTGAAACTACAGGCGCATACCACCACACCCAGCTAATTTTTGTATTTTTAGTAGAGATGGGATTTCACCATGTTGGCCAGGCTGATCTTGAACTCCTGACCTCAGTTGATCTGCCACCTCGGCCTCCCAAAGTGCTGGGATTACAGGTATCAGCCACCACACCTGGCCTTGGTATTATAAATTTTAATGGCAGTATGACATATAAAATTGTTATAATGTTGTATTTGTCTGTTTTCATGCTGCTGATAAAGGCATACCAAATACTGCTCAATTTACAAAAGAAAGAAGTTTATTGGGCTCACAGTTCCATGTGGCTGGGGAGGCCTCAAAATCATGGTGGAAGGCAAGGGGTAGCAAGTCACGTCTTACATGGATGGAAGCAGGCAAAGAGAGCTTGTGCAGGAACCGCTCCCCCCGCCCCTTATAATAACCATCAGATCTCATGAGACTTACTCACTGTCACAAGAATAGCACAGGAAAGACCTGCACTCTTGATTCAGTTACCTCCCACCAGGTACCTCCCACAACATGTGGGAATTCAAGATGAGATATGGGTGGGGACACAGTCAAACCATATCAACTGGTCCAACAATATTTTGGATTTCCTAAGATGGCAAATGTTTATTAGTGATTTGTATTTTTGTGGATTTTCTGCTTAGGATCTTTTGTCATTTTTCTATTGTTGTATTAGTATTTTTCTTACAGAATAGGGTGTTAGGTAGACTTTTCTACTCTCTTCAATCTAGGTTTAGACTTAATGCTGAAGTCCAGAGGTTCCAAGTATCCTACATGCTAAAGAAAGACATAAAAATACCATCAAATTTGTGAACAGAGAGTTTTCCTTACCCTCAAGGTTTACAAAAATAGCCCTACAGCCTCTTCGCACCCCCATCTGCCACTCCATACAAAGCACAGGGTTAAGAAGTAAGAATAATACAATTCAGAGACTAGTTATTTTGGCAATTCAAGAACTATTTTTGTAGCATTTTTCTAATCCCTATACCCATTTCTTGAAGTCACTCCTAGTAGCCAGAAACTCAGCTTTTGGTGGTACTAGTAATGGAGACATGACCTGGTGGTTTGAAACTATGCAGGGCACAATTAATTAAAAAAATAACCAGCCCGGGCGCAGTGGCTCACGCCTGTAATCCCAGCACTTTGGGAGGCCGAGGCGGGGGGATTACAAGGCCAGGAGTTCAAGACCAGCCTGGCCAACATGGTGAAACCCCGTATCTACTAAAAATACAAAAATTAGCTGGGCATGGTGGCAGGTGCCTGTAATCCTAGCTACTCAGGAGGCTGAGGCAGGAGAATTGCTTGAAACTGGAAGGTGGAGGTTGCAGTGAGCCCAGATCTTGCCACTGTACTCCAGCCTGGGCAACAAGAGCGAAACTCCAACTCAAAAAATAAAATAAAATAAAATAAAATAAAATAAAATAAAATAAAATACCAGAAGATTTTGGAATCTGCCCGAGTGTGCTAAGGGATGAAAAAGAAATTTTGACACAGCACATTTTCAAACAATAGTTAAAAAAAAAACTATTTCATTTCTATACCCAAACAAGTAGAAATAACTCAATGATCTATTATACTTATTAAAATAATTTAAAGTGCTATTTCTGACAGTGTTAATGTGTTGAAATAGTTTTCTCAATTTGTCTTTTGCTTTTTATTTAAATTTGTTATTCAATATACTGTGTTATATTAAAACTATTGGCCTAACTTGCACTTTAAATGAACCTTTTACCATTCATGATTTTGTAACATCATGCTTTGAACATTTGGAAAATACTGCATTACTGAATTATTCAGACGTTCCAAGTAGTGACACATTTCATGATACGATAAAATAAAATGACAATCACTAATATCACACTAACAATATTTTTGGCATCTTAATTCTGAAGTTTTCATGCTCAGAGTACTGGATAGTTTTCCAAAACACTAGCTTTTAGTTGAAAGCTTAATTTTTTTTTTTTTATTGATAACAAAATACTGTCAGTTGTTTTCCTTGAGATGACGGGCTTACTTCATTCATTTTTGAGAAAATGTCTGCCAAATATCCAAGTCTGAATAATCCTAATTTGTCTGTCAATTGTTCTTTCAAGTAAAAATAGTGCCCCATGAAAAAAATCAGCTAGTTTGGCTCACAACTTCATCACACAAGTGCTTTTCCACAAGACAAATATTGTATTTTTGTATGCAGCAAAAGTGCTATATGAATGACTTATTTGCCACACAGCATATTTAGAAGCCATGTACTAAAGAGTTAATATTTAATCAAATTAGTTGGGCATGGTAGCATTTACTTGTAGTCCCAGCTACTTGGGAAGCTGAGACAGGAGGATTCCTTGAGCCCACGAATTCGGATCCAGCCCGGGTAACACAGCAAGATTCCATCTCAAAAAAAAATTAGTAAGTAATCATTTTTACTACCTCATCAGTATATTCTTGATGTGAAACTACATTTTTTTCTGAGTCCCCAGTGGCAAAGAATCTTAGAACTCAGTACAGTTTGGTGCCCCTGCCTTGATTTGTGCTAAGGAGACAGAGGTTTGACCCAGCATTGCTTTTGCATTATCAGTATAAATGTAAACACAAAAAAATGGCAAGTAATGTCTTAGTTCTGTTTTAAAAATTGTTCTGGCCTTATAGATCCCCTGAAAGGGTCTTGGAGATCCCTGTGGTTTCATGGGTCATACTTGGAGAAACACTATTATGTGTGATACCATGACAGTGAGTGAAATATTCGTAGGTTAATTGATGGTGATGCTGACAGACATTTCAGACAAGTAACACAAATTTTAAAGCCAAATTTATCCAAAGTGACAGTATAGTCAAGAAAATCAACCTGCCACCAGATTGGTAACTGGTCTCCCAGGAGAATCTTGCTCTTTCAGAGGCTCAGCTAGGCTACTGGCCAGGCAAGCACTCAGCAGTGGCATTAATCTGATTAGCCTTGATGAGAGTTCATGTTGTTGAACCCATGTGTAATCTCCATTCCTGGTGTCAAGGCCACTTTGTTCGTAAGCCCTTGATGAAGCACTTGTAGATGAAGCTAGAAGCTGAGTGTTATGCATACAATGGGTCTTCTTGTCTAGCTGGTAACTGCAAGACTCTTCAGTCAGTGACCTTTGGTAGGAATTCACATGAGACAAATCCTCATATTCTGTCCTTATTCTGGGGGTACACACAAATACCTTTTGCCCAGATCTCCTTATCTTCATCCCTCCAATTGTGTATCTTTCATGTCATTGAATTTCCAGTGACAATCACTAGTGACTGTCAATATGATCCATATTTTTGGCCATCTCTCCTTCCAGGCAGAGAGGGCAAGCAGACCGATATACTGCTTGAAGTCCTGCTCAGTAGAAGTATTTCATTTCCTTACTGTCATCTCAGACCACCTCTGAGTTGGGCCATAATTATGCATCAATTCACTTCCATCTGTGTCAGCATATCACTCAGAATGATATGTAAACCAGGCCTGAATTTTTTTCTTCCTCAGTCAGGGGGAACACCCCATGAATTCAGAAGTGTGAGTTGAAGGACAGGCAGCAATGCAATAACAGTACATTTCATGAGAGTCTAAACCTCAATTCATGCAAATCACATATTCAGTATCTCTTTGAGTTCAGTCTACCACCACTATCACTTTATAATGGAGTTTCGCTGTTGATGTCCAACTTTAGAGCTTTTGGGACCAGATACATCCAGTTCATGACACTCATCTCAGATTGCCTGGTCATTTGATGTCCCATGGTCAGATATTTAATCTCTACCAGCACTGAGTGGCAAGAAAGATGCCATTTCTAAAAAGGTGAATGAATATCTACATAGCTTTGTTTTAAAATCTTACAAGTATATATTGTCATTCTTGTATGGGGATTTGCCAGAAGCTCCATGGAACAGCCCTAAAAGTCACAGACCTGCTGATTCATATGGCCTAAATGGTAAAATAACTTGTACTGTAACCTGGACCAGCTTCAGTGTCTTGTTTTGCTCTGAGCTCCATTCAAAACTCAGTAAGTGGGCAAAGCAAATCACACAAATTAGATATATGTTGGCTCCAGATCCAAAAGAGGTCCACAAAATAACCACTTGTTTAATGCTAGTGGGTGGAAGATACATCAAGTTAACTTTTACTTTGGAGGAGAGATCTCAGTATATCCCGAACCCCAGGACCTTGGGAACCCAATACGTTTTCATGGGATTTATCTCCTCCCCCAGCACAAATGTGTCTTAAAAAAGTTTCGCAATAGATCTATAAGCATGATTTCATGTATTATGTAGCCTAGATTATGACAGACAGCCACAAAGCTGAAAGCAACAGTGAATTTTTTTTTTTTTTTGTCTTAATAATGCAACAGCAAATTGCTTCTTGGTTGGAATAGAGAGAATAAAGCATTTGCCAGAGCAATAGCTGCATACTAGGTATCAGAGATTTTGTTGTTTTGATTCCGTAAAGAGATTACATATATAAAAGCAGCAGCATTTCCTGCCACCACCTGATTAAGTTTATGAAAATTGGCTGGGCACGGTGGCTCATGCCTGTAAACCCAGCACTTTGGGAGGCCAAGGCAGGTGGGTCACTTGAGGTCAGGAGTTCAAGACCAGCCTGGCCAACATGGTGAAATCCCATCTCTACTAAAAATACAAAAATTAGCCAGGTGTGGTGGCACTCACCTGTAATCCAAGCTACTTGGGAGGCTGAGGCAGGAGAATCACTTGAACCTGGGAGGCAGAGGTTGCAGACAGCCAATATCAAGCCATGGCACTCCAGCCTGGGCAACAGGGTAAGACTCCATCTAAAAAAAAAAAAAAGTCTATGAAAATCCTCTATCACTCTCCAAAAGCCTACTACCATCATCACAAGCTAAATCTACACTCTTGCATCCCTCAAGACTTTCATGGTGACATTAATCTCCATAGACCTCACTGATGCACTATTGCTTTTGATTTAACATTTCGGTTGATCGGAGTAATTCTAGTGGTTTCTACTTGGCCCTTTTCATATTAGCCATCATGCTACAGGCAATGGAGCCAGTTTGAAGAGTCTGTTGGTTTTCAAGTGTTTTCTTAGGAACTACAAATTCAGAAATAAAGAGAATTACCATAGGGTTCTTTGTGTGGACCCACTTGGCCCACTGTGAGAAGAAATTAGACCAAAGCTCCATATAACATCTAACGTCTATAAATCTCCACTCTATTTGGCCAAAGAGCATTTGAGTTCTCCAGGAATTAGCATCAACTCTTAAGTCTGTCCCAGTAATCCCAGAAAAATCTGGATGTTGCCCTCTTTCCAGTACACAGATAACCTATCAAACAGCCTCTAGTGACTTTCAGGAAGGCAAAGTGGCAAATTAACAGTATACTCTACTGGTAGAACTGTAGAATTGTTCCTCAAGGAGACGACCTTGTTCATATCTCAAAATCGGATGTCTATTCCTGTACCAGTTCCACAGTGTTTCCATTAATATAGCTTTATAATGTGTCTTCAAAACTGATGAAGTAATTCCTAATATTGTCAAAGATTATTTTGGCCATTCTTATACATTTGCTTGTCCTAATGAATTTTGGACTCCATTTGGCAAAGTACACACACACACACATACACACACACAAATCCTATTCGCATTTTTATTGAGATTGTTTGTTTGGATTTATAAATTAATTAAGGGAACACTTAGATTTTTGTAGCACTAAGTCATCTCATCAGTGAACATGATGCACCTACTTATTTGGAAATTTTATATCTTCTATTAGATTTTGTAATGTTCTCAGTAGAGGTCTTGCACTTTTTTTTTTTTTTGCTCTGTCGCCCAGGCTGGACTGCAGTGGCCGGATCTCAGCTCACTGCAAGCTCCGCCTCCCGGGTTTACGCCATTCTCCTGCCTCAGCCTCCCGAGTAGCTGGGACTACAGGCGCCCGCCACCTCGCCCGGCTAATTTTTTTTATTTTTTAGTAGAGATGGGGTTTCACCGTGTTAGCCAGGATGGTCTCGATCTCCTGACCCCATGATCCGCCCGTCTCGGCCTCCCAAAGTGCTGGGATTACAGGCTTGAGCCACCGCACCCGGCCGGTCTTGCACATTTTTATTAGTTTTATTTCTAATTGGTCTCATCCCCCAAAATTAAAATTTATTATAAGCTCACATTCTCATCCATCTACTCCCTTCTCCCCTTTATAGTCAAACTTCTAGAAAAGTCCACACTACATGTTTCCATTTACTCACTTCACTTCCTCTTTAACATAATGCAATTTGGATTCAATGAGCCCCACTTCATCAAAACTGCTCAGTCACCAATGAAATGCATAACGAAAAACTCGAAAAGTCTTTTCTCAATTCTTATTTTGCTTAACTTTAAAAAAATTTACATATTTAAAATTTACATAAATTCACTTATTATAATTTATATTTCTATGTATTTTGACATATTCGTAGAGCATCATCACAGTCATATACAAAACAGTTTCATCAGGCTAGGCACAGTGGCTCTCACCTGTAATCCAAGCACTTTAGGAGGCCAAGACGGGCAGATCACTTAAGGTCTGAAGTTCAAGACCAGCCTGGCCAACTTGGTGAAACCCCATGTCTACAAAAATTAGCTGGGAGTGGTGGTCTGCACCTGTAATCCCAGCTGCTCAGGAGGCTGAGACAGGAGAATCACTTGAATCCAGGAGGGCAGAGGTTGCAGTGAACTGAGATCATGCTGTTGTACTCTAGCCTAGGAAACAGAGCAAGACTCCATCTCAAAAAAAAAAAAAAAAAAATTTCATCACTCCCCAAATTCCTTCTGCTGCCTCTTTATGGTGAGCCTCCATCTCTACCCTACTCCTGGCAACCACTGATTTGTCTCCCATCTTAATATTTTTGCCTTCTCTAGAATGTTAAATAAGTGAAATCATACAATATAAATGTTTTGCTTCTATCTTCTTTCACTTTCACAAAATATATTTGAGATTCATTCATGTTGCCACATGAATCCATATTTCCCAACTTTTATTGCTAAGAAGAATTCCAATGTATAGATATACCACAAATTGCTAATTCATTTATTCAAGTTTGAGTTGCTTCCAGGTTTTGACAATTACTAATAAAGTTGCAATGAACATTCATGTACAGATTTCTGTGTGAACATAACCTTGCATAAATCTTGGGTAAATATCTGAGAGTCATACTGCTGCATTATGAAAAGCATGTTCTTATATGATAGAATATATGATGGCAAATCATAAATGTTTAAATGATTAAACCTGCTCAAGTCAACGAGGTTGTCAAACTGTTTTTCAAAGTGGCTGTGGCAGCAAAATATTAGGATTCCAGTTGATCCACATCCTCACCAACATTTGGTAGTATCAGGAATTTTTCCCTATTCTCATAGGTGTTTTGGGCATTTCACTGTGATCATACTTTGCATTTCCATAATGAGTACCGTATCTTTTCATATGCTTATTTACCATCAATATATCTTTTTGAGTTGATTTGTGTATATTTTTTGCTTCTTTAATTGTTGAATTTTGAGCACTCTTTATATATTCTGAACACAAGTTTTTGTTGTTAGTGGTGGTGGTTTTTTTGGTCAGGAATGTGACTTTAAATGTTTTCTCCCAGTCTGTAGGTTTGTCTTCATTTTCCACCAGTGTCTTTTTCAGAGCAAAAGATTTTAATGTTAATTGTTGGACTTTTCAGCAGCATTTGACATAACTTTCTCACCTTTCAGGTCTCAGCCTCAGAAGGCTTAGCTGAATTAGCCTTCTTCAATATTTTTATCTCAGTAAATTTCTACCATGCTACCCTCTATATTTTCTTTATGGCACCTGTTACATGTTGTAATTATTTTATTCATGTATTATGTTTCTTAAGTATATTCCCCACTATGTTGTAAACTCCGTGAGTATTAAGTGGCCGTGTCTGCTCTTTCACAATAGTACTCTCAGTAACTAACAGAGAATCTGGCAAATAGTTATGGGAAGGAGGAAGGGACAGTAGGTCTTGAAGGAAAGGTCAAAGGTTATTCACAGAATTCTAGCTCAAGAAATTGGCTAATTGTTAATAATTTAAATGAACATCAAATATAGGCAGGAAGAGATGGCTTGAGAGAAAAGTTAATACATTTATTTAAGGCCTACTAATTTTAAATACCGGGAGACATGGTGGTATCTGCCAAATTTCTCCATGTAATTATCCCTCTTTTCCCATTATTAATAAGTACATTAGGGGAAATAATTTGAGACTATACAAATATCTTATTTTTCCTCAAACTTTTGTCCACTGATTTTAGAATCCTTCCACGTATTTTACCTGCAACAATTTTAAAGTTTCCTCATTCTTTTCTCATATATTAATTGGATTTTTCTATAAAAAATAAACTTTCCTTTCTCTCTCAAATATTTATTTATTCAACTATTCCAAATCATATTCCTTCTGTTTGCCTTATTTGCCAGGCAAGTGAGGATTTAGCAAAACAACAAGAGAAGAGCAAATACCGTTTAAAAAGACAAATCACAAAGAATTTTCAAATTTTTCGCATTAGCCTGTCAAACCAGATGAACTGGTCAAACAACAAAAAAGTTAGATTAAGATGAGGCACACAAATACCATTGATCAAAGCAACATGAGTCCATAGAAAACAAAGTTACCACAAAAAGACAAAAGTGCTTACTGACTGTGTGTGGTGTCTTAAGATCAAAAGGTAAGTCAATGCATTTTGATAACTAATGTTCACTTTGTTCCTCTCCGACTCTTACTGGGTAGAGTTTCTAAATACAAGAAGAAATTAACTGCTTTATTTCAAAATGGGTAGTGGGTTTTTTTCTCTTTTTTTTTAATCAACTTTTATTGTATTCAAAACAATGGATAGTGGTTTTAATGGTTTATTTGAGCTGGGGCTTTTTCCCTTCAACCAAGACATCTATTATTTTTCAGAGAAAACCCAACCAATACATTGTTAGGTTGAAGCAGTATGAATACTGATACCATCAAATGTTTCTGCCTTAAGAAAGATTATTTCCATGCCTATATCAATAATCTTTTTTTTACAAAATAGGTTGTCTTTGCAACAGATTGGCATACTGTGAAAAACAAACAAACAAACAAACAAAAAAAACCACATCATTTGTCTGTAAGGAGAATAAGCATTGATTTTGGAAATAAGCCACAATTTCTTGGGTGACCTAAGAACAAGTCACCAAACTTGCCTCAACCTGATTTTCCCATCTATGAAACAGTAATAGTTTTTACCTACCTCATTAAGCGATGTCAGACATTAATTAACGTTCATAATGGGCTTGAGATCTATGATTAAAAGCTGTCATCATTGATGGAAAACAGAGCCATTCAACTGTTGAGGAGGAGTAAACAAATCGGGGAAGATGTGTAGTCCATGAGAAGAGACATTGAAGAGTGAAAAATTAGTCAGGAAAGGGGAAATGGAGACTGAGTCAAAAATCTCAACTGATCTATAAGTATTTATGATTTTTTCCCATGGAATTAAGTAATATACCTCCTTAATGTCTCAATAAGGAAGTATTCTTTCCTACACTAAGATTCTTAACCTTTTAGTGCCACGGAGCTTTTAAATATTTTAGCAAAGCCTATGGACTATTCTTGTAATCATTTGTAAATGCTTTTAGAAATATTCAGGATTATGAAAGAAACCAATTTTATCAAGACACAGTTTTCAAAATGTTTTCAAATTTAATTTTAGAGTAATATGTATGCTTCTTTATTAAATTAAATGAAATCTAATGGCAGTCTGGTAACTACCATAATTTTAAAGGAGTGATGATTATAAACAACACTTCGAGATATTTGCAGTAACTCCAATGCGTATAAAAATTTCTGTGTTTTCTACTGATGACAAAGTTAGGGGAATTACTCTTAATACTGTGCTATGTTGTCTACATTTACAATTTTTTTAATGTTAGGTTTAATTAGGAGTTACTGAAAATAAAGATGTATTTTACCCCACCCAAGTTCACGAACCCTTTAAATTTTATTCATAGGCTCCTTTGGGATATTTGGATCTCAGGTTATAAGAAATCCTGTTCTACACTTATCCTGGAATTTCTAGGGTAATACTAAGAAATAAATATTATTTCTCAATGTGTAATCAGGTAATCACAGATACAAGTGTTTATTAAAATGCAAATATGTTGGCCTTTTCCTAGACTTACTAAATCAAAACTAGGGCTGGATAATAGCTGTGAATCCATATTTTTAGTAAGTACCCAGCTGACTGACTTATATACTAAAGTTTGAGAATTGCTACAAAGTTGATTACCTCAATAGGCATCTTCAGTGGAATCATAGTTATCAAGCCAGAGAGTCTGAAATGTTAGTTTGAGATATTATAACACAGTAGCTCTGAAAGGGATTAAGAAATTTTAATTTTTCAACAGGCACTTCAAATATTATGATGAATATATTCTCAATTCCATTAGGAGAAATATTCCTAACCAAAGACATTAAAAATCCAAGTAAAAAATCTGCCTGAAAATGAGAGGCGCTGCTGAGGAGCTTCACATCAGAATCTTCATAACAGTACTCCACTCCTTTTCCTTTTCTGCACCGATTAACATTCTTTAAAAGAGTATCCTTACATAGAACAGTTAAATACAGATTCAATGCATTATGTTACAGAAGATACAAAGGAACAGTGGCACTTTTTTCTGCATTTAAAACATCATGCACTGAACTGGTAGGCAAAAATTAAATTTGTCATCAACATGAAAAGCAATAATTATAGAGAAATAGGGTTGCAGAAGATCTAAAGATCATCTCAAGCTTTCAGTTACTACCTTTTTTGCTTCTGCCTCACAAATCTTTATCCCTATCCAGAACTGTCTGTAATTTGATTTCAGACCAGTATATCCAACTGCCTGCTAGACCTCTATTCCTGAATATTACAGACAGCTGCAAACCAAAACTGAAATCATCACTTTCTCTCTTATATTGTTTGTCTGGGGTTTTGTTACCCCCATCTTACAAGGCATTCAGAAGTTATCCTGGACTTCTTCCTAATTTTTTCTTTGCTAGGAGACACTGAGACACTTTTGGGGTGGCTGACCAACTTTAAAGCGTCAGCAGTGGCCTAGCATCCCTTAAGTCTGCATTTTTCTTTCTTTCTTTTTTTTTTTTTTTTTTGAGATGGAATCTCACTCTGTCACCCATGCTGGAGTGCAGTGGTGCAATCTCAGCTCACTGCAACCTCTGCCTCCCAGGTTCAGGCAATTCTCCTGCCTCAGCCTCCCGATTAGCTGGGGCTACAGGCACACACCACCATGCCCAACTAATTTTTGTATTTTTAATAGAGACGGGTTTTCACCATGTTGGTCAGGCTGGTCTCGAACTCCTGACCTCAGGTGATCCACCTGCCCCAGCTTCCCAAAGTTCTGAGATTATAGGCATGAGCCACCGCACCCAGTCAAGTCTGCATTTTTGGAGTGCCAGTCTCCAATATGTCTGATGTTGTAAGATGGACATAGTGTTTGGATGCTGTGTATCCTTCTGATACAGCTTTCGTGCCCCAAACTAACTCCAAAAACACAACTACAGCCCTAGGAAACTTTAGGAGATTATGTTTTACATGAGTTTAGATTTAGGCCTCTTTAAGAAATGCCTTTCATGCCTATGATTCATTTTTCTTTGTATTCATCTTTACTTTCCCCTCACTCCATTCAAGTCATAGGATTTCCAGATCTCAATTTAGGGTGTAGTTCTTGGTGAACACTCTTTCAGTCTGCCTCTGACCTAAACAAGAGAAATCCTTGGGGGCCCACAAAGTCCTGATTGAATCACGAGTAGCGTACATTGGGATTGGAGTCCAAAGCCCAACCTAGTAGTGTATGACTCAGAAGTTGGAATTCTAGCCAGGTGCGGTGGCTGATGCCTGGAATCCCAGCAGTTTTGAGAGGCTGAAGTGGGAGGGTTAAGTCCAGGAGTTCAAGACCAGCTTGAGCAACACAGTGAGACCCTGTCTCTACAAAAATAAAACATTAGTCCAGTGTGCTGATATGTGCCTATAGCCCCAGCTACTTGGGAGGCAGAGATGGGAGGATCACTTGAGCCCAGAAGGTCAAGGGTATGGTGAGCCATGATTGCGCCACTGCACTCCAGCCTGGACAACAGAGCAAAACCCTGTCTCCAAAAATTTTAAAAATTTTCAAAAAGCAGAATTCAGAATTCTGATCACCAACATCTGGTGTACTTAAACTGATCAAAGTGCATACACAGCTAAGGTTTAGGAGGTAAGATCACTAAAGAATCTTAAACTTTAAGGACTGTTGTCCTATTTATGGATAAATCCCCACAAGAAGAGCAAGGCTAATGCACAAGTATGGGCTCCAGTAAGTAGACCATTGTCTTGGTGAAGATGAGGATTCAGTTCTAGGGTGTCTGGCTGACCTCAAGACAGAGCCTCAGCATGTAAACTTCTGACTTAAAAATACCAAGTACTGCTGGATTGCTCTGTGTTCTCCACTCCAAGATCAATTTTCTTCTTCATCCTATTCCTCAGCCAGGGTTGAAGGAGTAATATTCAATGCTAGAGAAAATAGGCAAATTCCTCCTGGAACAGGAAAACGGGTTGCCGAAAAGAATGCCTGCATCAGCCTGAGAAGAACAACTTTAACCAAGGTTTAGTGATTTGAACACTGAAGAAAGATGAGATTTAGGGAATGAGACTCTGCAGAGATAATATCCTTCTCAATGAGCCCCTGTATGCACAGTGCTGGAAGAACTTGGAGCAAAGAAAGCTAGGGTTCTGCTGGGATTAAAGTAGCTCATAGTGGCCTCTGTTCACATGTTATTGAACTCATATTTAGTGGAAGATGGCCTAGAATATACCTTAGAGGAAAAGACTCAGGCTGAAACATGCCCTGGGTTAGTCCCAACAGTGGGAATGCATGGATTTAAAACAAAATGTGCATGGTTGCAGGCAAACGGGAGGGAGACATGCAAGAGGGCCTGAGACACTGAATCTGATATTAGAGCTTTGATTTATCTGTGGGAACAGAGAATTGGCTTGATATTGGGAAAAGATTTGTACTGTTAAAATGTATAAGGTGTATACAGAAAATAACTGACATTATGTGGTGCAGACATCAAGGGCTCAGTATATACTATAGTGGTTGAGAGGGGGATTTTGGAGTCAGACTATCTGGGTTTTAATACTACTTTCTCTATGGGCAAGTCTCTTAACCTCTTTTCTTCTCTTAAAAGTAGAAAAAATAATTATACCTACCCATAAATTAGTTGTGAGGATTACATGCACTGACATATGTAGGAAACATAGAATTGTGTTTAGCACATACTAGCTGTAAAAATGTTAGCTATAATCACTGTATTATAGTGTGGTAAGTTTGTTGGGCAATGAATAGCTGAGCATACTTTATTTATTTATTTATTTATTTTTGAGATGGAGTTTCACTCTTGTCACCCAGGCTGGACTGCAATGGCATGATCTTGGCTCACTACAATCTCTGCCTCCTGGGTTCAAGCGATTCTCCTGCCTCAGCCTCCCAAGTAGCTGGGATTACAGGCATGCGCCACCACATCAGGTTAGTTTTATATTTTTGGTGCAGATGATGTTTCAGTATGTTGGTCAGGTTGGTTTCGAACTCCTGACCTCAGGTGATCCACCCACCTCGACCTCCCAAAGTGCTGGGATTACAGGTGTGAGCCACCGTGCCTGGCCTGAGCATACTTTAAACTATGGAAAGAATCACATCTAGAGGCACATGCCAGAAAGAGTAAAAAATTTAAAAAAAGAAAAAGCAAAATAAAATAAGGATAGGAATAGAAGGAGACTGCTTTGCCTAATGCAGGCTACAAAGGAAATAGCAAGCCCACATACTTGTAGGGGACAGGTAAGTTGCACAAATATATGTAGACAATGTGTATTAGTCAGAGTTATCAGAAAGACAGATATAATAGGATATGTACATAGACATATGAAGGGATTTATTAAGGGAACTGGCTCACATAATTATGGAGGGTGGGAAGTCTCCCAACGGGCCATCTGCAAACTGGAGGCTCTGGGATGCTGGTAGCATGGCTAAACCAAGTCTGAAGGCCTCAAAATCAGGAAAGTCAATGGTGTAACTCTCAGTTGGAGGCTGAATGCCTGAGAATCTGGGAGCTGCTGGTGTTAAGTCCTAGAGTCCAAAGGCCGGAGCCTGGAGTTCTGATATCCAAGGATAGGAGAGGAAGAATGCAGCCCAGCTCTAGGAAATAGATGGACATATTTGTCTTTCCTCTGTTTTTGTTCTCCAGCCCTGGCAAATTGGATGGTGCCTGCCCACGTTGAGGGAGTGTCTTCCTCACCTAGTCCACTCACACTCACATGCTAATCTCTTCTGTAAACACCCTCACAGACACACCCCAAAATAATGCTTTACCAGGTTTCTATGTATTCAGTAATCCAGTCAAGTTGACACCTAAAAGTAAACATTACAAGGTGTATTGGGGAGTTCAGAGACAGGAAAATAAAGTAGCGAAATGTAGAATCTAGAAGAGGTAGTTGGCTTTTGCAAATCAGAGTAAGCATGTCTATTGCCTCAGGGCATTCACATTCAGTATTTATTTATCAAAAGTGCTAACCAAATTAAACAGTTTTTGGATCATTCTAAGAGGCTAGCTCCCAGTTGGCCACATACATAGTTTTGAGTTGTCATATGTCATTTCAGTTAAAATACTGTCCTATCCTATTTCTGATGTGTCTAGGGGAAACACCAGGCTTTGAGTGGGCTACATGGCCCATCTCTGGATGATGCAAAGGAGCTGTGGTAAGGATTATAAACAGTTAGGAATTTTTTTTTTTTTTCTTTGAGACAAGGTCTCGCTTTGTCACCCAGGTTGGAATTCAATGGTGTGAACATGGATGACTGCAACCTCCACCTCCTGGGCTCAAGTGATCCTCACACCTCAGCCCCCTAAGTAGCTGAGATTATAGGTGTGTACCACCATGTCTGGCTATTCTTGTATTTTTTGTAGTGACAGAGTTTCCCCACTTTGCCCAGTTTGGTCTTGAACCCGTGAGATCAGGCAATCCGCCTGCCTTGGCCCCTCAAAGTGCTGGGGATTATAGGCATGAGCCACTGTGCCTGGCCCAGTTAGGGTATTTCTAATACTCTGATCTCATTTGAATGAAACAGCAACATCCCATGGTTGGAGTGTTAAATTCATGTGGGCTAACAGGAGGACAAAATAAAAGCTATTGGCTGTACACATGAGGGAACTCAAGGTGTTTCTTGCCTCACTTTGCCTCCAAAAGAGGATACCTACTGATAACAAAAGTAGGTAACAATGCTGGGGGCTGGAGTTTTTTATGTCACTAGTTAAAAGGTTAAAGCAGTACTTTCCCAACCTTTTTCAGTTTATGCCACAGCCTGCAGTGACTGGGATAAAATTCTTTCATCCTCCTACCTGCCCCAAAGGCACACTCTGACCCTTTTCTTTGAGAAGCACTCTTTAAAGTTCCTTGAATACATGTGGTATTGCACCTGGCTTTTCCTCACTCAGTTGTTTTCTATAAACCTTGCTTTCCTTATGGGTAAGTAGTAGATGGCCTTAGGGTTCCCCCTAATTGAGAAAGTGGTGTCTCCTTTTCTTTTTTCTCTTCCATTCCTAAACCTTCCCTTTTTAAAAGTTCACTTCAGAAAGAATTCAAAGAGATCTATTTGAGCTTGTTGGTCTTCAAGAAAAACATATTTTCGCTTGTGATATACTTTTGCTTGTGGCAGTTCTTTGTTTTTTGTTTGTTTGTTTGAAGTTCTGGGATACATGTGCAGAATGTGCAGGTTACATAGGTATACATGTGCCATGGTGGTTTGCTGCACCTATCAACCCGTTATCTGGTTTTAAGCCCCACATGCATTAGGTATTTGTCCTCATGCTCTCCTTCCCCTTGTCCCCCAGTTCTCTTTTTTCTTAAAACTTTTATTTTAAGTTTGGGGGTATATGTGCAGGTTTGTTACACAGCTAAACTCATGTCATGGAGATTTGTTGAACAGATTATTTTATCACTCAGGAATTAAGCCTAGTACCCATTAGTTATTTTTCCTGATCCTGTGCCTCCTCCCACCCTCCACCCTCTCAGGCCCCAGTGTGTGTTGGTCCCCTAGGTGTGTACATATGTTCTCAAAATTTAGCTCCCACTTATAAGTGAGAATATGCAGTATGGATTTTCTGTTCCTCAGTTAGTTTGCTAAGAATAATGGCTTCCAGCTTCAACCATATCCCTGCAAAGGACATGACCTCATTCATTTGTATGGCTGCCTAGTTTTCCATGGCATATATGTACCACACTTTCTTTATCCAGTCTATCAATGATGGGAATTTAGGTTGAGTCCATTTCTTTGCTATTGTGAACAGTGCTGCAATGAACATACACATGCATGTGTCTTTATAACAGAATGATTTATATTCCTTTGAGTATATACCCAATAATGGGATTGCTAGGTCGAATGGTATTTCTGTCTTTGAGGAATCACCACACTGTCTTCCACAATGCCAATCTTTTACCATCTGTAAGTCATCAAGAGCCCAAACTAGTGTCCGGGTTTATGAGAAAATGGTCAAGAATGACAGGTGGAGGGCCGGGCATGGTGGCTCACGCCTGTAATCCCAGCATTTTGGAGACCGAGGTGGGCAGATCACAAGGTCAAGAGTTCAAGACCAGCCAGGCCAACATGGTGAAATCCCATCTCTACTAAGAATACAAAAATTAGCCAGGTGTGGTGGTGCGTGCCTGTAATCCCAGCTACTCGGGAAGCTGAGGCAGGAGAATCGCTTGAACCCGGGAGACGGAGGTTGCAGTGAGCCAAGATCGTGCCACTGTACTCCAGCCTCTGCGACAGAGCAAGACTCCATCTCAAGAAAAACAAACAAAACAGAATGATAGGTAGAAATTAGGAAAGTGTGCAAAGTTTCTTCTGCTAAGAACTGTACAATTTTATTTAATATTAAATATACTAATATATCTCCACACCCAGGCAGATCACTTGAGGCCAGGAGTCTGAGACCAGCCTGGCCAATATGGCGAAACCCTGTTTCTAGTGGAAATACAAAAATTAGCCGGGCATGGTGGCGCATGCCTGTAATCCCAGCTACTCAGGTGGCATGCATCAGTAGTAGTCCCAGCTACGTGGGAGGCTGAGGTGGTAGAATTCTTTGAGCCCAGAAATTCAAGTCCAACCTGGGCAACATAGAGAGACCCTGCCTCCAAATAAAAATAATTTTTAAAAAAATCAAATATATAAAATATCTAATGAATGTGCATGCAGATGACTTCAGCAGACTCCAATTCTACTAGGAAACCTGTGGAGCTAAGATAGTAATTATTCATTTGTCTCTCTTTAATATCTCAACGCAGCTTAGAAATCAAAAGATGAGGAGCAATATTAAATTTGGTATTCAAAATTAAGGTTTACATTAATGCTATCAAATGACTTATTAATTTAATACTTATAAGCTTGGTTTTTCACAGATCAATTTTCCTTTTACTATTATTATTATTTTAAATTTTTATAGACTTGGAGTACAAGTGAATTTTTGTTCGTTTCTTTGGTTGGTTGGTTGGTTTTTCTGAGACAGGATCTTGCCTGTTCCCAGGCTGGAGTGCAGTGGTGGAGTGCGCAGCTCACAGTAACTTCGAGCTCCCGGGCTCAAGCAATCCTCTCACCTTGGCCTCTTGAGTAGGTGGAACCACAAGTGCACATCACCACACACAGCTAATTGTTTAAAAAAAAAAAAAAAATTCTAGAGACTGGGTCTCCCTATGTTGCCCAGCAGGTCTTGAACCCCTGGGCTCAAGGGATCCTCACACCTTGGCCTCCCAAAGTGCTGGGACTACAGGTGTGAACCACTGGCCCAGCACAAGTACCGATTTGTTACACGGATCTACTGCTTAGTGATGAAGTCTGGGCTTTTAATGATCCCATTATCCTAATAGTGTACATTATACTCATTAGGCAATTTCTCATCCTTCACCCTCTACTTCCACCCTCCTACCTTTCCAAGTCTCTAAAATCTGTTATTCCTCTATGTCCATGTGTACATATTATTTAGCTCCCACTTACTAGTGAGAACATGAGGTATTTGGCTTTCTGTTTCTATTATCACTTAAGATAATACCCTCCAGTTCCATCCATTGCTGTTGCAAAAAACATGATTGCATGTATTTTTATGGATGAGTAGTATTCCATGGTATATATGTACCATTTTCTTTATTCAACCATCCACTGATGGACACTTAGGTTGGTTCCACATATTTGTTATTGTGAATAGTGCTGCAATAAACATGAGTGCGGGTAGATTTAGATATAATGATTTCTTTTCTTGTGGGTAGATACCCAGTAGTGGGATGTTGGATTGAATGGTAGCTCTATTTTTAGTTCTTTGAGACATCTCTATACTGTTTTTCACAGAGGCTGTACTAATTTACATCCCCACCAACAGTATATAAGCGTCCTCTTTTCTCTGCATCCTCACCAACATGTTTTTTTTTGTTTTTTTCATTTTTAATAGCAGCCATTTTTTACTCCTGTAATCTCAGCACTTTGGGAGGCTGAGGGAGGAGGATTTAGACAGAGTCTCAACACAGACAGGATCTTAGTATGTTGCATAGGCTGGTCTCGAACTCCTGGGCTCCAGCCAGACTCTTGGGCTTGAGCCCAGGAGATTGAGACCAGCCTGGGTAACATAGTGAAACCTTGCCTCTACAAAAAATAATAAGTTAGCTCAGCATGGTGGAATGTGCCCGTAGTCCCAGCTACTTGCAAGGCTGAGGTGGGTGCATCAGTTGAGTGTAGGAGGTTGAGGCTGCAGTGAGCTGTGATCACATTACTGCACTCCGCCCTGGGTGACAGAGCAAAATTGATATGGTTAGGCCTTCTGTCACCACCCAAATCTCATCCTGAATTATAATCCCCATAATCCCCATGTCTCAAGGGTGAGACCAGGTGGAAGTAAGTGAATCAAGGGGTTGGTTTACCCCATGCTGTTCTCATGATAGACAGTGAGTTCTCATGAGATCTCATGGTTTTATATGGGGCTTTTCCCTCTTCCCTCACCTTCTCCTTTCTGCCACCTTGTGAAGAAGGTTCCTGCTTCCCCTTTACCTTCTGTCATGATTGTAAGTTTCCTGAGTCCTCCCTAGCCATGCTGAACTGTGAGTTGATTAAACTGTTTCCTTTATAAATTACCCAGTCTCAGGCAGTTTTTTATAGCAGTATGAAAACAGATTAATACAAAGTCCTTGTCCCTAAAAACAAAAACAAATAAACAAAACAAAACAACAAAAAAAACAAAATAAAACCAATCCCAGCCATTCTGACTGGTGTTAGATGATATCTCATTGTAGTTTTAATTTACACTTCTCTGATGATTAGTGATGTGGAGCATTTTTTCATATGCTCCTTGGCCATTTGTATGTCTTCTTTTGAAAAACAGCCCATTTTTTAATGGGGTAGGTTTTTTCTTTTTCTTTCTCTTTTCTTTTCTCTTTCTTTCTTTTCTTTCTTTTTTTTTTTTTTTTTTGAGACCGAGTCTCACTCTGTCGCCAGGCTGGAGTGCAGTGGTGCAATCTCGGCTGGCTGCAACCTCCGCCTCCTGGGTTCAAGTGATTCTCCTGCCTCAGCCTCCCAAATAGCTGGGACTACAGGTGTGTGCCACCATATCCAGCTAATTTTTGTATTTTTAGTAGAGACGGTATTTCACCATGTTGGCCAGGATGGTCTCGATCTCTTGACCTCGTGATCCACCCACCTCGGCTTCCCAATGTGCTGGGATTACAGGCTTGAGCCACCATGCCCCACTGGAGTAGTTTTTTTTCTTGTCTAATTGTTTGAGTTTCTTATAGTTTCTGGACATTAGTCTTTTGCTGGATGCAAAGTTTGAAAATATTTTCTCCTATTCTGCAAGTTTTCTGTTCACTATGCTGACTCTTTTGCTGTACAGAAGCTTTTGAGTTTAAGTCCCATTTGTCTATTTTGTTCTTGTTGCATTAGCCTTTAAGGTCTTAGTCATGAATTCTTTGCCTAGGCCAATGTTCAGAAGAGTTTTTCCTAGGATTTCTTCTAGAATTTTTATTGTTTCAGGTCATATATTTAAGTCTTTAATCTATCTTGAATTAATTTTTGTATACAGTGAAATAAAGGGAGGATCGCTTGAGTCCAGGAGGTGGAGGTTGCCGCAGGCCAAGACTGCTCCACTGTACCCCAGCCTGGGCGATAGAGGGAGACCCTGTCTTAGAAAGAGAGAGAGAGAGAGAGAGAGAGAGAGAGAGAGAGAGAGAGAGAGAGAGAGAGAGACTACTAACCCACACAGGAGATTAAGATGGTTTCAAAATGGTGAAAAGTTCTGGATTTGGCATATTTATTGAAGGTGAGTCTAAAAGAATTAGTAATAGATTGGATGTGGCTATGAAAAAAGAAAAATTAACAATTTTTCTCCAAATTACAAATTCCTTCTTTTCCTTAGACTTTACTTCAGTCAAACATGCTTCCACCTATCTTTCATTCTTCCTGCCTGCCTGCTTTCCTCCTTCTTTTACTCCTCTCTTTTTCACTCAGAATCAGACTTGCATTGCATTCTGATGGTTCAATCAGCTCCATTTTTCTCTCCTTATTTTACAACAGCATTCTTAAAAAATGAAATTGTTACTTGTTCCACATTACTGCAAAACAAAACAAAACAAAAAAACAAAAACAGAAATTCAGTCACTTGTTCAATGAGAGGATCTTTAGAAATAATAACAACAATAATAGCTGCACTCATCAGGAGGGTCTAGGTTATGTTGCTATCATGGGAAAAAATTGGCTGGACAGTGGCTCACGTGTGTAATCCCAACACTTTGGGAGGCCTAGGCAGGTGGATCATTTGAGGTGAGGAGTTCTAGACCAGCCTGGCTAACATGGTGAAACCACATCTCTACTTAAAATACAAAAACAAAACAAAACAAAACAAAAAAACGCCGGGTATGGTGGTGCATGCCTATAATCCCAGCTGCTTGGGAGGCTGAAGCAAGAGAATCGCTTGAACCCATGGCAGAGATTGCAGTGAACCAAGATTGTGCCACTGCACTCTAGCCTGGGTAACAGAACAAGACTCTGTCTCAGAAAAAAAAAAAATGTAGACAAAAATCCATTTCTCCCTTTATGCAAAGTTTGCTGCAGGTGCAGGAATTATTCTAGGGCACATGTTTTCTGTGGATTTTCCAGAGATCCAGATTACTTTGATGTATGTTAGCTCTTTCATCTCAACTTGAGGCCTCCTTCATGACCAGTAGGGAAAGATACATGAAGAATTGTGAATGGACTTTTACTGCATCTGCCTAAAAATGACATGCATCACTTCTGCTCACATTTTTTCATCAAATCTAGTGACACAGTAGTCTTCCACGTGTCAGGAAGGGGAAGATGATGTAACATAAATAAAAACCCAAACTGTCTACCTTATTGTAGCATTGTTACCTAATGTATAACTATATAGCATTTTCTATGTGACAGGCTAGGAGATTAAGACATATCTATATCCATTTATCTAATCTTTCTATTCACTTTATTCTCACAAAGCTCCTAAGTGATAGGTAATACTAGAATCCCTTCTTTTCAAATGAAAAAAAAAAAAAAAAGAAAGAAAGAAACAAAAACCCCCTGCTAATTTGATTTTTGAAAACACTTATTTCAATAGATGACATAAAATCTTTTTATTTTCAATACAGTCCTTGTGGCAGTGGCAACCATGAGAGTGCGCCTCTTAGCTCTTCTACAGCAGGAAGTCTAATGGGTCAAGAGCTCTTACCTCTGTGGTCTGAAATCAATTTCTAGGTTTGCACTGAAGCCAAACTTTCCAGGAGCTGCTCCATCCAGCAGGAAGGCAGGCCTGTTCCTGGGAGATGCCAGGACTCTTCTGATGGTCTGCTTTGTGTTTTTTGTTTGTTTGTTTTTGAGATGGAGCATCGCTCTGTCACCCAGGCTGGAGTGCGGTGGCATGATCTTGGCTCACTGCAACCTCCACCTCCCAGGTTCAAGCGATTCTCCTGCCTCAGCCTCCCGAGTGGCTGGAACTATAGGCGTGCACCACCACACCCAGCTAATTTTTGTATTTTTAGTAAAGATAGGGTTTCACCATGTTGGCTAGGCTGGTCTTGAACTCCTGACCTCAGGTGATCTGCCTGCCTCAGCCGCCCAAAGTGCTGGAATTACAGGTATGAACCACCACACCCAGCCAGTCTACTTTGGTTTGAGGACCCTCCAGTGGTCTTGTAGACTTTTCCTCTGATTACACAACAGTAAAAGTTGCTTCTACCTGTCCTTCTTTTTCCCTTCCTTCCTGCCTGCCTACCTTCCTCCTTTCTTTTTTTCTTTTCTTCACTCAAAATCAGACATGCATAATAGTCCTATGGCTCTCCTAGCCTCTCCCAAATCTCCATGTTTCTTTCATCAGTATTTACCTTAATAAATATTTTTCATATTTAATCCTATCTTGGCTTCTGCTCTTTGGAGGATCTAGACTAACACAGGGCTAGTGTATTCTATATGTGATTCTGTGTGTATAGGATAATAATTTGTAATACTTTTGACTTTTAACTAATTTTAACTTGTGTTAAAATAATGTATACATGGCCGGGCGCGGTGGCTCAAGCCTGTAATCCCAGCACTTTGGGAGGCCGAGACGGGCGGATCACGAGGTCAGGAGATCGAGACCATCCTGGCTAACACGGTGAAACCCCGTCTCTACTAAAAATACAAAAAAACTAGCCGGGCGAGGTGGCGGGCGCCTGTAGTCCCAGCTACTCGGGAGGCTGAGGCAGGAGAATGGCGTAAACCCGGGAGGCGGAGCTTGCAGTGAGCTGAGATCCGGCCACTGCACTCCAGTCCGGGCGACAGAGCGAGACTCCGCCTCAAAAAAAAAAAAAAAAAAAAAAAAGTATACATATAATTTAAAAGTTCAATGGAACAGAAAACAGCTTATAACAAATTGTAGCAAACTACAACCTTTCCCCTACCTTTCTCATCCTATTATTTAAAGGCTACCACTTTCAATATTCATACATTTTGCTGAGGTGAAGGAGTTTCTAATGATATGCTAATATTGTTAATTCTTGTTTTATTAGTTATATATATCATAGTAGATAAGGATATATACAACCCCATTTGTCTTTCCCTAAAATTTCTCCAAATATTTTAAATTATCACTTTTAAGAATAGTATGAATATTAAAATATAATCTACTATTGATTCACTATGTAATATAGTTTTTCATTTTGAAATGTTTTCGTTTCCATTTTTTCTTCTAAGATACAAATTATCAATCTCTCCAATTTACTTATTTTCCCACATACCTATCAAAAATTCTTTCCAAATTCTCAGAAAGGTCTTCAAAATATCCTCAATACTATTTTGTATATAGTTAAAATGCATCAGATTATTCATCAATCCCAGATACATAGCTGCCATCCAGGAATTCCTTTACCCTGCCTTTATTTTGGGACATCCTGGATCTCAGTGCTCATGATTTGCTTCTAATTTCCAAGATCCAGGATGACCAAAAATATGTTTGGATGCGGTAATTCATTAAATAATATCTTTTTTTTTTTTTTAATTTAGAGACAAGATCTCACTCTGTCACCCAGGCTGGACTGCACTGGTGTGATCATAGTTCAACGCCTTGAACTTCTGGGCTCAAGGGCTCCCTCCCTCCTCAGCCTCCCAAAGCACTGGGATTACAGGTGTGAGCCACCACATCTGGCTTGTAATGTAGTATCTTTTTTTTTTTTTTTTTTTTTTTGAGATGAAGTCTCACTTTGCTGTCCAGGCTGAAGTGCAGTGGCCTGGTCTCAGCTCAGTGAAACCACCTGCCACCTAGGTTCATGCAATTCTCCTGCCTCAGCCTCCTGAGGCTCTGGGATTACACGGGTGCACCACCACACCTGGCAAATTTTTTTGTATTTTTAGTAGAGATGGGGTTTCATCATGTTGGCCAGGCTGGTCTTTTAACTCCTGACCTCAGGTGATTCACTCTCCTTGACCTCCCAGAGTGCTGGGATTACAGGCTTCAGCCACCATGCCCGGCCATGGCTTGTAATATCTTAAGAAAGAATGGAAGGGAAGTATATTTTTTGAGACTCGCATGTTGAAAATACCTTTGGTTTTTTCTTATAACTAATGAATAGTGTGGCTGAATATAAAACTCTTGGTTGAAAATTTTTCCTTAGAATTTTGAGAGCATTGCTGCACTGTCTTCTACATGTACTTACTGCTCTTGCAGTCTGATGAGATAATCCTCCACATACTACTTTTTTTCTCCCTCTTCAGGTTAAAGAATCTTCATATTATTTATAGCATTCTATGCCTTGTTGTTGGTCTTCATTTGCTACTATGGGCACTGAGTGGGCCCTTTAAACACATAGACTCTTGTTCTTTCAATCTGAAAAATTTTCTTTATGTTGTGTCTTTGATAACTCCCTCATTTCCATTTTCTTTATTCTTTATTTTTTTGGAACTCTATTAATCAGATATTGAAATTTCTGAATTTTCTTTTTGTCTTTTTATCTTTTCATAGAGATAGGGGCCTAACTTTATTGCCCAAGGTGGTCTGAAACTCCTGGCTTCAAGTCATCCTCTGGCTTCAAAGTGTTGGGATTATATGCATGTGTCACTGCACCTGGCCCAAACTTACTGGATTTTCTTATTTTTTTTCTTATATTCTATTGCTTTTTGTTGTTGCTGTTCTATTTTCTTAACGCTTTGTCATTTTTTTCTAAGAGGACTTTTTTGGGGGGAGGGTTCCCAAATTATTCCTTTTAAAATACAGCATCTTATTTCTTTGCTACAAAGTAACATTGTTTTTTGTTGCGAGGATGCAATATCTTCTCTTGTTTCTCTGAGAATATTATTGATTTTTTAAAAAGATTTTCTTTTCTTCTTGCCCTATCTCAATATTCTCTGGGTTCCTTTTCCATATTAGGTTGATTGAACTTGTGCCTCTCGTGTCAAGGGGTCGTTTTCAAACATCTGGAGATCTTTGGCTAATCACCTATATTTCAGGTTAAGGCAGTATAAAGCTTATTGGTTAGTTAAATTCTCGATTACCTGGGTAAAAATTTTTGGTTGGAGGATCCCAAGACTACTCAATTTTTCCATGAAGAAATCCCCTGATCTCCTGTCCGATAGGGCATAGGTCTGATTGTTGGCATTTTGGGAAAAGAACAAATGAACTCAGGGTGCCACCTTCAGTGTCTGAGGTTAACCCTCCCCCACCACCATCTGCTAAGCTGGTGTCTCCTATCCCAGAGCTTCTCCAGTTCAATATATCCAGAGACTAAACATCTAGTTCGTGGTGGGAGATAAGAAGGCATTTGTAGGGTAGTCTAGGTACGCTGAGTATAGATTTTTTGGAGTTTCCCTCTGTTTCCAGCAGTCCTGTCTTGCTCCTTATTTTAACTGTTTACCAGAGTCCTGAAACAATTCTATTTGCTTCTCTTTGGTATTCCCTTCTGCAGGCATTTAGGTTGCAGCTTACTTTGCTCTACTAATTTAATTATTGCTCCTTCTCTGCTTTCCATCTTCCAAATATTTGTTTAAATTCTTTGCCTGAAGCCAGGCATGCTGGCATGCACCTGTAGTACCAGCCTACTCAGGAGGGTGAGGTGAAAGGAACACTTGAACCCAGGAATTCAAGGCTGCAGTGAGCTAGGATGGCACCACTGCACTTTAGCCTGGGTGACAGAGCAGGACCCTGTCTCTAAAAAATAAACAAACAGGCCGGGCGCGGTGGCTCACGCGTGTAATCCCAGCACTTTGGGAGGCCGAGACGGACGGATCACAAGGTCAGGAGATTGAGACCATCCTGGCTAACAGGGTGAAACCCCGTCTCTACCAAAAATACAAAAAATTAGCCGGGCGCAGTGGCGGGTGCCTGTAGTCCCAGCTACTCAGGAGGCTGAGGCAGGAGAATGGCGTGAACCCGGGGGACGGAGCTTGCAGTGAGCCGAGATCGCACCACTGCACTCCAGCCTGGGCGACAGAGCGAGACTCCGTCTCAAAAAAATAAATAAATAAATAAATAAAAATAAATTCCTTGTCTGCTACTGTCCCCTCTACCACTGTCTCCAAATCTGCCATTTTAGTCAGAATTTCCTGAGGATGTAAATGAATGTAATCCTCAGCCTCAGTTATAATCAGTTATAGTACCCACCACTACTGTAATTACCGCATGATTGTTAAACCTGATTTACCATCATTTTCTATTCAGTGATATCATTTATAAGGAAAAAGCCTAGTAGGGTGAGCAGATATGGAAACAATTTTAAGTTCACTCCTGTTACAGCACATTCTTATTGTAGTCTGGGACCATAAGTAGACATTTTGGTAATGTTTTCTTTTTGTAAAAAGAAAAAAATATATATTGAGGCAGAGTCTCACTATGTTGCCCAGAATGGCCTTGAACTCCTGGACTTAAGCAATCCTCCTGCCTCAGCCTCCCAAATAGCTGGGGCTACAGACATGCAACACTATGCCCCATTCTTTTCCACTACTAATAATCGGAAATAATGCCTATCATTCATTCATTCATTTACTAAACAAATATTTACTATTGCCCTGGTACTGGACTAATTTCTGGAAAAGACAAAGATGAGTGAGACCATCTCTTCAATAGCTCAGTGACTTGAAAACACAGGCTTCTCTAGAAATAATCATCACAAAGTGAGATAAATTCCAGAATAATGATTTGGGCATGCGCTTAAAGAACAAACGATGGAGAACTATATGCCTATGAGAGTTGTACAAGGATTTTCTGAAGTGACTTTTCCTTTTTTTCAAATTATTTATTTTTAAAAATTGACATATAAAATTATATGTAATATGTACAACATAATGTTTTGAATATATACACATTGTGGAATGATTCAATCTAGCTAATTAACAAATCTATTATTTGTTATCATTTTTGTGGTGAGAACACTTAACATTTTTAAACTCTTTTAGCATTTTTCAAGAACATAATATATCTTCATTAACTAGTCGCCATTCTGTGCATGAACATATTCCTTCTAACTATAATTATGTATTGTTTGACCAACATCTTCCCAATATCTCCTCTCTCACTCCCCACATCCCCAGCCTTTGGTAATCATCATTCTACTTTCTATTTCTATAGAATAAAATTTTTAGATTCCACATATAAGTGAGATCATGTGGTATTTGTCTTTCTGTGCCTGGCTTATTTCGCTTAACCTAATGTCCTTCAGGTTTACCCATGTTGTTGCAAATGACAAGACTTCTTTTTTTGGCTGAATAGTATTTTATTTTATATAAGTACAATATTTTCTTTATCTTGGTTGATTTTTGTATCTGGCTATTGTGAATAGTGTTGCAATAAATATGAGAGGCCAGATATCTTTTTGACATACTGACTTCATTACCTTTGGATACATACCCAGTAGTTGGATTGCTGGATCATATGCTAGCTCTACTTTTATTTTTTTTAGGGATCCCTAAATTGTTTTCTATAATAGCCATACAAATTTACATTCCCCGCAACAGTGTGCAAGGGTTCATTTTTCTCCACATCCTCACCAACACTTGTTTATCTTTTGTCTTTTTAATGGTAGCCTTTCTAATAGGAGTGTAGGGTGTTATTGTGATTTTTATTTGCATTTCTTTGATTCCTTAATGATTAATAATGTTGAGATTTTGCATACTTATCCACTGTGTGTTTTCTTTTGGAAAAAAAAAAATCTATTCACATCTTTGGCCCATTTTTCAGTTGGGTGGTCTTCTTGCTGTTAGTTGTTTACATTCATTATATATTTTGAGTATTAACCTCTTAGGTGTATAGTCTGCAAATATTTTCTCCCATTCTATACACTGTCTCTTCACTGTTATTTCCTTTACTATGAAGATTTTTAGTTTGATGTAATCCCATTTGTCTATGTTTGCATTTGTTGCCCTGAGGTGAATTTTGAAATGTATCTTAAACAATGAGTAGAACACTCTCAGGTAAAGAAGACTAGTGAAGAGAAAAACAGCAAACTATCAGAAATCTTCAGAGTGTTACTTATCAGGTAATCTCTCTCTAAAGCTTTTAAAGGAATAGATATAAAAAAAGGCAAATATTCATAGTATATCTTTGGTTCCTATCTTTTAGAGCATCTTTACTGGATTCTTTCACAAATAAGGCACAGATGTCATGATGTCAAGTGTCTTTGAATTACTATTTATCTGACTTTCAGTTTGTCTTTAGTTCATGCAAGACCATGACAGACTAACACACTGAACACTGCAGTCATGTGAGGGCTCAAGTCTGAAGTCAAATGAAAATGAGTCATGTAACAGTTAAAACCTTTAAGGCATACATACGGCCAGTTTTAGTTGCTTAAGCCTGTAATCCCAGCATTTTGGGAGGCTGAGGTGAGAGGACTGCTTGAGCCCAGGAGTTCAGATCATCCTGGGCAACATAGGGAGACCCTATCTTTACAACTAATTAATTAATTAGGCATACATACAGTACCATAGTAAAAGGAAAGCAAAATAATCATGAACACAAGATTCAGAATAGTGATTACCTTGGATGCAGTGGGGGATAAAGGTGTTTTAGTCTGTTTTGTGCTGCTATAACAGACTACTTGAGACTGGGTAATTTATAAAGAATAGAAATTTCTTTCTCATAGTTCTGGAGGCTGGAAAGTACAAGATTAAGACACTGACAGGTCAGGGTCCAGTCTCTCTGCTTCCAACATAGCACCTTGAATGCTGCATCCTTCAGAGGGGAGGAACACCGTGTCCTCCTCATATAACAGAAGAGAGAGAAAACCTACCCTCACGAGTCCCTTTTTTTTTTTTTTTTTTGAGATGGAGTCTTGCTTTTGTCTCCCAGGCTGCAGTTCAGTGACCCAATCTTAGTTCACTGCAGCTGCCACCTCCTGGGTTCAAGTGTTTCTCATGCCTCAGCCACCTAAGGACTGCAAGCATGTGCCACCACGCCCATCTAATTTTTTGTATTTTTAGTAGAGACAGGATTTCACCATGTTGGCCAGGCTGGCCTTGAACTCCTGACCTCAAGTGATCTCCCCACTTCAGCCTCCCAAACTGCTGGGATTACAGGCATGAGCCACTGAGCCCAGTCTCACAAGCCATTTTTATAGCAACACTAATGCATTCATGATGGTCCATCCCTCATGACTTAAACACCTCCCATTAGGCCCCACATTCTAACACTGTTGTATTGAAGATTAGGTTTCTAACACAAGAATTTGGGGAAACACATTCAAATCAAAGCAGGAGGGAACAAGATAAGGAAGAACCACAGAGGTGGACGTAAATTATTGTCTGTGCTCTAGTTTTCCTGTGGTAGACTCGTAAATGGTCTTTTACTTTTTGTGCAATATATAAAATTATTAAAATAAAAGGTTTGAGCCAGGCACTGTAGCTTAGGCCTTTTAATCCCAGCTATCCAGAAGGCTGAGGCAGGAGGATTTATTGAGCCCAGGAGTTTGAGACCAGCTTGAGCAACATAGCAAGACCCCGTCTCTAAAAAAATAAGGCCAGGTGCAGTGGCTCACACCTGTAATCCCAGCACTTTGGGAGGTTGAGGTGAGAGGATTGCTTGAACTCAGGAGTTTGAGACCAGCCTGGACAACACAGTGAGACCACCTCTCTACAAAACAAACAAACAAACAAAAATTAGCTAGGTGTGGTAGCACATATCAGTAGTCCCAGCTACTCAGGAGGTTGTGGCTGCAGTGAGCCACGATGATGCCATTGCACTCCAACCTGGATGATGGAACGAGACCCTGTCTCAACAAAATAATTTTTTAAATATTTGGGGAATAGTCAGTGAATACTAAAAACAATAATCAAAAAATATTTTTAAAAAATTAAACATAATAAATTGGCCAGGTGTGGTGGTGCATACCTGTAGTCCCAGCTGCTCAGAAGGCTGAGGCAGAAGGATTGCTTGAACCAAAGAGATCAAGACAAGCCTGAGCAACATAGTGAGACACTGACTACACTAATAAATTTTAAAAAATAATAATAAGGCTGGGCATGGTGGTTCACACCTGTAATCCTAGCACTTACGGAGGTCAAGGCGGGAGAATGGTTTGAGCCCAGGAGTTCAACACTAGCCTGGGTAACAAAGTGAGACTCTCTCTCTAAAAAAATAAAAACCAAAACAAAATAAAATAAAACTTAACTGGGCATGGTGGCACATGGCTGCAGTCCTAGCTACTCTGGAGGCTGAGGTGGGAGGATTGTTGGAACCCAGAATTTCCAGGTTGCAGTGAGCTACGATTATGCCACTGCACTCCAGCCTGGGTGACAGCAAGACTCGGTTTGTAAAAAAATAAAAAATAAAGAAGGTTGGAAGGAGAGAAGGAAGGAAGTCCTGTGTGTACAAATGAGGAGACTGTGATAGTAAATAAGAATTATGAATAATTACATTGTGTATCAAATGTTCAATATGAAAAAACAAAAGAAACTGAGTAATTCAAATTAGGGAGTGGAGGTAAGGCACAAAAAAAGAACAATTAGGCCCTTAATAAAGTACAACTTTCAGAATGAGAAGCCAGGTGGAGTGGGTGAGGTGGGAAGCATTAGGTTTTAATCTGGGGGTATACATATCTAACAGGGTGAGCCTGGCTGTGCTTGATGACTCAAAAGACTTACCTGGCACGGGAGTGAGGTGGAATGGGGCCAGCCAATGGAAAGCTAGAATTTGTTCTGGCAGAATACACAAGGGAAGATTGGCTCTTCTGTTCTGTAGCTAGTAGCTCTTTCTACAACTATGTGCTTTAGCTGGCTTCTAGGATCCCAGGAGTCCGGAAAGCATAAATGGAACATGCTGTCTCTCTCTCCTAGCTCTATCAGGAAAACAATCAGGATGCAACATGAGATCTATAAAGAAAGAGCCTCAATATAAGCAATGGAAAATAGGTTGGAGATATTTGAAAGAAGACGATGAGGTACTAGTCCACTAGATAATTCCTGACTTGAAAGGGGCTCAGTGATCTTAAGGTTTTTCAGGGCCCAGTGTGGTGGGCGAAGTGATAAGGTATAAATTCAAGTCTGTCTTGCTACAAATTGCCTGTTATTATGGCCCTATAGCTTTTTCTTGGCCAACAACAGATTAGCCTGAAAGTACATTTTTGAGGCATGGAATCCTAAGAACTGTTTACCAGCTCTGGTGGCAGTGAAGTTGTAGGGCCAAAGAGAAAAGACAAAGTTCATGGTTTTTATAAGAACATTTTGTGTGGATAATGTTTTAGGGGGAAAAAATGGCTTCTTTCCTGTTTATATGGCATCATAATCCAATAAAATTTATAGATACCCACTGATTAAAGTTTCATAAAATGTTCTGGAAACTCTTTCCTAGAAGTATTGATGATATGTGAAAATAGAGCAAATTCTCAGACAACGAACTTATGTTAAAATGTGTATGTATTTAAACAAATAGTGTTATATAACCAAATACTAAACATATTTTTTTTCCTCAAACCCCCAAATTCCCAGGAAACGTCAATCCATAGAATTCCTCTCTCTAAACCAATGGTATTTAATTTTTTTGAGGGATCCTAGGACACCTTATATTATGTTCAACTTTTGGATTCTTTCATTCAACATTTAGGATTTTACTCTATATGTTAAATCTTGGAAGCAGCAATAAATTACCTCTAACACAGTAGACTCATTATTTCATGGCTTTATTTTTCCTAGTCCCAATTCTCTACTTGCATTAGGCTATGGTCTCTTCACCACTTTCTAGGAAACTCCTATCATGGCAGCAGATGTGCCTCTGCACCTAGGCAGTACAAGAAAGGATGTTGTTGTAGGGAATAAAACTTCATCCCTTCCTCTGGCAGTTATCATTCTGTTTCACTCTTTTCATCTGTCAATTTTTCCCCCTTGTTCATAGGGTCTCTTCCTTTTTTTCCCTAAGTCTTCTAGTGATCTCTGTGTACTCAGTTTGAAGCCCAAATCCAGTGCATCCCTGAATTATGGCCTCACTAAATTTGCAAATTGTACTTGTGCTTCCATGAAGTGGCTTGAGGGGAAAATGAATTCCTATAACAGGTTTCTATCAACATACTCCTTTAAAGTGTGCACCCCCAATCCTAAGAAGAATTACAGCTCTTTTGCAGGAACTAGGAGAGTTATGACATATATCATTGTATACACAGAGGCAGCTCATAGGCTCTGAAATTATTGCTTTGAAACTGTCCTCGACCAGCAACACCAGCACCTGAGGGTTAAGAGAAGATTGGGAATAAATGAACTACAGAGCTGCTTGAGAAGCTGTAAGATCTTTTCTAATATGTTCTCATTTTTGTGTACTCTGGAGTGGCACTTAGACATAACAAAGTCTGGGTTTCCTGTACTAGACCCTAACAGATGTGGTTTTTAATGCTTGGGAATCCACCATGACCTGGATCTACAAGTGCTCTGGGGAGCCCAGTTACTCTCAGACATGTACATGAAATAAGGGAACAGGAATTATGCCTGCCAGTTTCCACCTTTATTTGTGAGTCAGAGCAGCATAGTAAGAGTTATGTGGGTGTGTCTTTAAATAAGTACCCTAAACTCCAAGGTACCCTATGTGGGTGTGTCTTTAGTTAAGTACCTTAACCATAGAGGGTTAGCGACACACCTTAGAGGGTTAGGGTACTTAAATAAAGACACACCCATATAGGGTACCTAACTAAAGACACACCCACATAAACAAGCCACAACTTTCAGCAAAGTCCATGCTTAGGCATAAACATTCATGAACTCTGTTCTTCTAACGTCTGGATACATTGTGTCTTGGAAGTTGACGCTATGTGCAAAAAGATTAATTATTAAGGTATCTAAGAGATAGCCCTCCCCTGGGGCATCCTCAAACTGAACAGCTAGGCAATTCTGTAGCCTCCATAAAGTTCATGAATGTCACTCACTGCCCACAAGCAGCTAACTTTTGTACCTATTAGAACTGAAAGAAATTCAGGGCACCCAATATGGCAGGGCAGTATATGCAATGAAGATTCCTGTACCAGGGTAGAAACTGATACAGTTGGGATGTTTGTTGCCTCCAAATCTCATGTTCAAATGTAATTCAAAATGTTGCAGGTGGGGCCTGGTGGGAGGTGTTCGGATCATTGGGGTGAATCCTTCTTGAATGGCTTAACGCCATCCTCTTGGTGCTAGTCAGTTCTTGCTCTGAGTTCACGTGAGATCTGGTTGTTTACAAGTGTATGACATCTTCTCCCTCTCTCTCCATGTCACGTGCTGGTTGTCCTTCGCCTTCTGCCATGCTTGTCAGCTTCCTTGAGGCCCCAGCGCATCTGCTTCTGTACATACCCTATGTGGGTGTGTTCAGTTCCTGTACAGCCTGCAGAACCGTGAGTCAATGAAACTTGTTTACTTTATACATTACCTAGCCTCAGGTATTTCTTTCTCTCTCTCTGTCTCTCTCTCCTTCTCCTCTCTCTCACTCTGTCCTTTTTTTTTGAGACAGGGTCTTACTCTATCACCCAGCTGCTGGAGTGCAGTGGTGCAATCATGGCTCACTGTAATCTCCGTCTCCTGGGCTCAAGTTATCCTCCCATTTTAGCCTCCCGAGTAGCTGGGACTACAGGTGTGCACCACCAGGCTAATTTTTGTATTTTTTGTAGAGACAGGGTTTCACTGTGTTGCCCAGGCTGGTTTCAAACTCCTGGGCTCTAGTGATCTGCCCCCCTCAGCCTCCCAAAATGCTGGGATTATAGGTGTGAGCCCCTGTGTCCGTCTAGGTATTTCTTTATAGCAACGCAGCAACAAACTAACACAGAGGCAAGGACCGAATGTAGGTTACTCCCAAATGGCAGTGGAAACTCATAAAGCAAATTTCATGAAATTATAACAAAAGTTCCAGGTGCAAATACTGTTCCAGATTAAGTTACATTCCAAACATTTGTATAAGCATAACAGTAAGGTTCAACTGTCTCCTGTCAGATGAGTAATATCCAGGAGTTTAGTATTGTAATAGGAACATTAAAGTTTAGTACTTCAGTAGGAATATTTGTTCCCATTAAATAGTTATTGTGATATTCCATGATTTCATATCAGAAGGTTTTTTTTTTCTTCTCCTGAATGTATCTTCCCCATTATTAGTATCTTGTTACTTCAAAAGATCTTCCATTGATGAAACAGTCCAGAATCAATTTTGATTATTGGCAAGCCATGATTCTTCCAGAATCTTTTTTTTAAATACTGGCTTTTTATATATCCACAACTGTAAACATGTAATTTATTTTGTGTATTACAAATTTTTATTCTCTATTCTTTACGTATCTTAGTTACGTATCTTAGTTCTGTGCTTAGCTCAGTTAGTAGCTTTGCTATGTGATCTGCTTGATGAAATATTGATTGGGGTAAGTGTTCCCAGACCATCTTAGGGCATTCCGTTAATATGTTCTGTTCTTTCCCCCTCCTTGCCAGGATTTCACATTTCATCTTAAAGGATTCACTGGTTCACGTCTAGTATGTAAAAATGTCTTTATATCTTATATTCCCATTGTTACAATAAAAGTTTATATTATAGCAGATGATATGCAAATTGTGTTAAGCAAATTGCATATTAGATGTTTTATTCAAATGTCAAGGTACAATTTTGTCAGTTAAACAGCTCATAACAATATCAATAAATTTCAAGTTGTCCAATTGTAAGTATTGTTAAGATTTATGTCCCATTACAGGGGCAGTAATCTTTTTAAAAGCCACACAGCATGGAAATGTTTGTCTAATAACTGAAACATATGTAGCCTTCTAGCTATGTAGCAACAGTTGCCACTTGATGTTTTCCTGCATCCTATTTTCTTTTTTCCAAGATAGATATTTTGACAGAAGTGACAAAAGTCTCATCTTTTAAAAATTAAAATAATGAAGTTTAATAAAACATGTTTAATGTTATTTAGACTCAACATGATGAATTTATTCTATAACAGTGTGTTTTATTTTGAATATTTGAAATTTTCAGCTAACACCATTGGAAGCACACACAGTTAGATTGATAAAATATTGGTAGGTTTTTGGTTTCAGAGTAAACAAATACAATTTCTATGTAACTTTGAAATTGCGAGGTGCAGTGTGGGTCATGCCTATAATCCCAGCTACTTAGGAGGCTGAAGCACCAGGACTGCATGAGTGTAGGAATTTGAGATCAGCCTGAGTAACACAGAGACCTCATCTTAAAAAAAAAAAAAAAAAAAGGCAGGTGGGGGATGGTGGTGTGCGCCTGTAGTATAGACGGCTGCAGTAAGCTATGACTGAGACAGTGTAATCCAGCCTGGATGACTTAGTGAGACCCTGTCTCTAAAAAAAACAAAACCAAAAAATACAAAACAGGTTCACATTATACTATTCTTCTTTTCTCCTTATCTTTCTCCTTTCTCCTCCTCTTCCTCTTCTTCTCCTTTCTTCTTCTGCTTGTCACCCTCCTTCTACCACTTCTCTTCCTCCTTCTTCTCCTCATTCTTCTTTTCTTCTTCCTTCTCCTTCTTCTTCTTCTTCAGCAGGGTCTCACTCTGTCACCCAGTATAGGTGCATGCCACCACATCCGGCTAATTTTTTTTTTTTTAATTTTAGTTTAAATTTTTAAAAATTTTTTATTTTTAGAGATGGGGTCTTGCTTTTTTTGCCCAGGCTGGCCTCAAACTCCTGACTCCAAGTGATACTCTCGCCTGGGCTTCCAAAAGTGTTGGAATTACAGGTGTAAGCCACCATGCCTGGCCTGTACTATTCTTTATACAGTATCTATTTTAAAAAATTCTAATGCTTCTTCCTTCTTAATGTCTCATGTGTCATATCTTTTTTTTTTAATCTTCCCATTGACACACCTATTAAGCTAGATACCAATACCTTTAGATCAGCATAGCTACTGTAGATTTATCTCTCTGGTTATCTAAAAAATTTAGTCTCTTGCACATAATGGCTTTAAAATCTCTTAAAGTTTTCTTAGAATTTCCGAAAATTATTTTTTCATTAGACATTTTCTTATTCACTAACTTGCTATTTTTAGCCAAAGTAATAATTTCTCGCAAATCCTATCTTGCTCTTTTTCTAACCCTAGCTCCTACCAAGTACACCCAGGCTAAATAAATATTTTTTAAAATTAATGAGTTGGGGCCATGGGCGGTGGCTCATGCCTGTAATCCCAGCACTTTGGGAAGCTGAGCCAGGTGGATCACTTGAGGTCAGGAGTTCAAGACCAGCCTGACTGACATGGTAAAACCCCATCTCTACTAAAAATACAACAATTAGCTGGGCATGGTGGCTCATGCCTATAATCCCAACTACTCGGGAGGCTGAGGAAGGAGAATCGCTTGAACCCAGGAGGCAGAGGGAGGTTGCAGTGAGCCAACATCATACCACTGCACTCCAGCCTGGGCAACAGAGTAAGTGAGGCTCTGTCTCAAATTAATTAATTAATTAAATTAACTAAAACAAAATCAATGACTCGGGTCCATGCACTGTGGCTCATGCCTGTAATTCCAGCACTTTGGGAGGCTGAGGCAGAAGGATCACCTGAGCCCAGAAGTTTGAGACCAGCCTGGGCAACAAAGCAAGACTATGCCTTTAAAATTTAAAAAAAAAAAAAATGTTAAAATAAATAAAAGAGAAAAATAAATAAAATTAATGACTCTAAAATGATTCTGAGTGGTGCCAGTACATAGCTGAAAGCAAGTGAAACTGCAAAGGAAAAAGGAAAACAAAGAAAAATAATATGTAATAAGCTTTTACCTTATCATGTCATGTATTCCTTTAAACAGCCCATGAGCTGGATATCATTATTCTCATTTCATACGTGAGAAACAGGCTAAAAAGTTAAGCAATGACCAAGTACACGTAGACTGCATATGGCAAGCCAGTAATCAAAGACAGGTTGACTAAAACTTCTTGCCTCTTTCTCTGACCTCGTGTGGTGCCATTTTTGTTTTGAATTGGGAGTATGGGTTTCTCTGCTGAGAGAGAAAAGGGAATTCCATGCTAGGCAGAGGGAACAATATGAACAAATAGTTATGCATGTATGTGCAACGTTTAGGAAAATCTGGGTTGTTGACCATTGTTACAACATAGTTCCACCATCCCTTCCATTGGTGAATCGGGTAGAAAGACTGGGAAACCTGCTTGTCGTCTGGAGTTGGACATCGGACTTGGGGCAGAGGGTAGAATTACCCACCAGACAGCCAGGGTAGTATGTATGTTACCAGGGTATTCTGGAGCAAGGTTAACTATCCCTTTTCTTTTCCTCAAAGGTAACCAATATTCTAACTTCTAAAATTTCATTTCTGAGTATACATTAATAGAATCATGCATTTATATTATTTGGTGTCTGGTATCTTTCAGGAAATATTATGTTTGTGGGATGCATCCACATTGTGTACATAGCTATAGTGTGTTCATTTTCACTGCTGAATGGTATTTTGTTCCATGAATATATCACATATTATTTATCCATTCTAATTCCATTGGGGTTGCTTGCAATTTATAGCTAGAATAAATAATACTGTTAACAACTTCCAGTGTAGCTTTGATATGCATGTTTGCATTCCTGGTGGGCATATCCCTAAGATTTTAGGAGATTAAAATTTTAGCAGATTAATACTATTTTTGCAAAGTTGGACCAATTTATAGTCCTACCAAAAGTGTGTGAGAGTTCCAGATCATTAACAAATTATCCAAATCAACTTTTTATCTTTTTCAATAGAGGCAGGGTCTCTCAGGCTGGAGTACAGTGGTGTGGTCATAGCTCACTATAACCTTGAATTTCTGGGCCAAGGAATCGTCCTACCTCTGTCTCCTGAGTAGCTAGGACTCCAGGTACATGACACTACACCTGGTTAAATTTTTTAAAATTATGGTTTAATTTTTATGTAGAGACAGTGTCTTGCTATGTTGCCCATGCTGGTCTTGAACTCCTGGCCTCAAAGGATCCTCCTGCCTCAGTCTTCCAAAGTATTGGGATTATAGGCATGAGTCACCCCAAGCGACCCACATCAACTCTTTGTATTGATATTCTTAACCATTCTGATCACTGGGTAGGTAATGTTAACTCCTTATAGTTTTAATTTCAATTCCCTTTTGACTAATGATGCTACATACCTTTTCATATATTGATTGATCAATTGTGTATCCCATTATTTGTGTACCAAATTAAGTTTTGGGATTTTAACTTTTTTTTTTTTTTTTTTTTGAGACAGGGTCTCATTCTGTCACCCAGGTTAGAATACAGTGGCATGATCACAGTTCTCCATAGTCTCAGCTCCCTGGTCTCAGGTGATCCTCCCTCCTCCACCTCCCAAGTAGCTAGCTGGAGCTACAGGTGCCTGCCACCACACCCGGATAATTTTTCTGTTTTTTGTAGAGACGGGGTTTTACTACGTTGTCCAGGCTGGTCTCAAACTCCTGGACTCAAGCGATCTGCCTGCCTCAGCCTCCCAAAGTGCTAAGATTGACCACACCTGGCCAATCAAGTTTCTTATCTATTTTTCTAGGTACTTCTCTTATTAATCTGTAGGATCTCTTTGCTGTATGCATTGAAAACTTTTTTTCCTATCTTGTTTTTCCAGTGTCTCAATTGTATCTTTCAAGAAACAGAAATTCTTAATTTTATAACTTTGTTATTTGCTAATCTTTTTGTTTATTGTGTTGTCTGTAATACTGATTAAGAAATCTTTGCCTACAGAAATGGTAGGTTAAATAAGAGGCATCTCCAGTTGGAAATCACTCAAGGACAGGACGAAAGCAGGAACAGAAAAAGAACAAATGAGGAGGGTCAGGTCATGCTCCTTTAGGTTCCTTGTGTGGATGTGTTAGGATGACTTCAAGCAACAAATTTGAGATGGACACTATATCTAAGGCAAGGCTCCCCTACTAGACAAGGCTCGGTGTAACTTTTTTGGGGAAGGTCCTAGGAAAACAGATACATTTATGGGCAATTTTGAGATGGCAGCCAGGGTTGCAGCATGCCAGGTCACCAGGACACTGCTTTTACTATGTACTCTGATTTTTCCTGAAGTTGTAGGCCCTAGATGTGGAGCAAGGTGTATGTCAGTCAGGCCTGGCATGAAGAAATGAAAGAGAGCATACATGGGCAGGGGTAAATATAGGGAGAATACTGAAGGGTTGGTTACTTCAATGAATTACCTCAAAGAATCTCATGAAATAGTCCTCAAATTTCTCCTAAAGTGTAATGTTTATAAAGTATGTAGAGCCATCCAGTGTTTTCAGTGTGATCTGAAAGCTTTCGTGTTTGATATAGTTTTCTGTGTATCACTCCTTGCATATTGAAGGATATATTAGGAGTTTTATCAGTTTTAACAGTCAAACTGAAAAAGTGGAAAGGAAAGGGGAATTTGCTTATTTAATTTAAAGGAAAAAAAAGTTTAGGGCCAGGCACGGTGGCTCACACCTATAATCCCAGCACTTTGGGAGTCCAAGGTGGGTGAATCACGAGGTCAGGGGTTCGAGACCAGTCTGGCCAACATGGTGAAACTCCATCTCTACTAAAAATACAAAAAATTAGCTGGGTGTGGTGGCAGGCCCCTGTAATCCCAGCTACTTAGCAGACTGAGGCAGGAGAATCGCTTGAACCCAGGAAGCGGAAGGTGTAGTGAGCTGAGTTTGTGCCACTGCTGTGCCACAGCTCAGGTGACAATGCGAGATTCCATCTCAAAAAAAAAGTTTATGATTTTAGGTATGATTAGATCCAGGCACTCAAAGACAAATAACCAGGACTCATTGTTTCTCTCAGGCTCTTACTCTCTCTCCAACTCTCTCTGAAGTGCATGTCTTTATTAGTCAATATATTAACATACATTGAGACAGTGTAGCATAGTGGTACTGAACATGGGTTCTAGATCTAGACTAGATCTAGCTAGTACAAATCTCAGCTTTGCCATTAGCTGTAAAACTTTGGGCAAGACATTTATTCTTATTGACCTCATCTCTAGCTTATGGATGATCAATTTGGACCCTGTTTCTAAGAGTTACGGTACAATTAAATGATCAATTGTGATTAACATATAGTAATTGCTCAATTGATATTAACTAGTCATTTCTTGGTTCTCCTTTCCTAAGCATTATCTTCAGTCTCAGATAGGCTCACTTTAGGCTCTCCATATATGATAGCAAAAGTGCAACCAACAGCTCAAAATTTTTTAGGTTTAAACCTGTTATAAAGAGAGCTATTCTGCCCCCAACAATTCCAACATATAGCTCAGAAATGGATTTCATGCATTTGATTTGCCTGTTTCCTGTTATACATTTATCTATGACCCAAGCACTGTGGTAAGGCTAATGAGATTCTCTGACTGGCTTACATAATTACTTCTGGAGCAAAGGTGGAGGGATCAGTCCCAACCTAACAATGTGGAATGGTAACCAAAGAGAGACAGTGCCCTAAGCAAAAATCTGGTGCATTTACCAGAAGAATGACAATGTGCTGACTATGCTAAAACATTACATGTCCAAGAGCACAGTGGATCCTGTAGGTTTTCTTAAGCATCTTATCCCACTATCAATCAGAGGCTGGTTCTTAGAGGGGCAGGGAAGTGGGAAATTAGGGATGGAAGCTGTAATGGTAATGACTATTGTGATTAGCTGAATGGGTAGAGCAACACACTCTGCAAATTCTATTCTAGTGAATTATGCCTTAGGCCTGTATAGTATGTAGATGTGTAAATGATCTAAGACCCAGTGAAGTAATTGGCCTATGACGGTGGGTTACTGACAAATGGATACTGAGATGGAGAACTTTGAGCAGTGGCTGCTGCAAGTTTGAGGAAAAAAGTGCTCATTGGTAGGATAGCAGTGTTAGACTTTGCAGTTTTTCTTTAATTTTATTTCACTGTAGTAAGAACACTTACCGTGAGATCTACCTTTTAAACAAATGTTTAAGTGTACAATAACAGTGTTGTTGATTACAGGCACAATGCTGTACAACAGATCTATACAACTTGCTTATCTTGCTTAAATGAAACTTCATGCCTATTGATTAATAATACCCCATTTCTCCTTCCTCCACTCCTGGAAACTACCATTCCCTCCTTGAATTTCCAGACTTGACTATTTTAGATACCTCAAATCAGTGAAATCATGCAGTATTTGTCCTTCTGTGACTGGCTTGCTTCGCTTAATGTAATGTCCTCAAGGTTCATCCATGTGGTTGCATATTGTAGAATTTCCTTCTTTTTTAGGGCTGAATAATATTTTACCATTTGTATGTACCACACTTTAAAAAACACATTCATCTTTCCACGAACATTTAGGTTATTTCCTCATCTCGGTTGTGGTGAAATAGTACTGTAATGAACACAGGAGTGCTAACATCTTTGAGATCCTGATTTCAATTGTTTTGGATATATACACAGAAGTGGGATTGCAGGATCATACAGTAGTCCTATTTTTAAAATGTTTTGAGGAAGCTCTCTATTGTTTTCCACTGCCACTGCACCATTTTACATTCCCACTAACAGTGCACAAGGGTTCCAATTTGTCCACATTCTTGCTAATCCTTGTTTTTTGTTTCCTTTGATAGTAACCATCCTGACAGGTGTGAGGTGATATCTCATTGTCGTTTTAACTTGCATGTCCCTGATTTATGATTTCGAGCATTTGTTTTTCACATATCTGTTGGGCATTTGCATGTCTTCTTTGGAAAAATCTCTGTTCAAGTCTTTAGACCATTTTTTTTTAATCTGGTTATCCATTTTCTTACTATTGAGTAATGTTTTGAGGAAATCAGTGTATATTTTGGAGATTAACCCTTATCAGAATGTGGTTTGCGAATATCTTCTTCTATTGTGTAAGTTGCTTTTTCACTCTGTTGATTGTTTCCTTTGCTGTGCAGGTTTATGCATCTTGATGTAGTCCCACTTATTTTTGTTTTTGCTGCCTTTTTGGTGTCGTATATATAAAATCATTGCTGATCAATGTCATGAAGTTTTTCCCCTAAGTTTTCTTCTAGGAGTTTTACTGTTTCAAGCCTTAAAGTCTTTCATTAATTTTGAGTTGATTTTTGTATTATGTGTTTTTGTATGTATGTTTTTTATACATGTTTTGATTACTGTAGCTTTGTAATATATTTTGAAGTCTGGATGTGTGATGCTTCCAGCTTTGTTCTTTTCCAAGATTGATTTGGCTGTTCATGGTCTTTTGTGGTTCCACATGAATTTTAGAATTGTCTTTTCTATTTCTGTAAAAATGCCATTGGGATTTTGACAGGGACTGCATTAAATCTGTATTGTTTTGTATAGTATGAATATTTTAACAATTTTAAATCTTCCAATCCATGAATATAGTATAATTCCATTTATGCATGTCTTCTTTATTTCTTTCATCAATGTTTTATAGTTTTCAGTGTATGTCTTTTACCTCCTTAATTAAGTTATTCCTAAGTATTTTATTCTTTTTGGTGCAGTTGTAAATGGGATCGTTTTCCTAATTATCTTTTCAGATACAAAATAATCAATCAATGTGATTTGCCACATCAACAGATAAAATCCATATGATCATTTCAATAGATGCCAAAAAAGCATTTTACGAGATTCAACATCCTTTTGTGGCTTAAAAAAAAGCCCACAGACTCTCTCTACTACAATTTGGGAATTGTCAAAAATTTTTTAAAAAGGAAGAGAAGGGAAGTACTGCAACATAATAAAGTATATACATGAAAAGCCAACAACTAACATCATATTAATCAGAGGAAAACTGAAAGCTTTTTCTGTAAGATAAGGAACAAGGCAAACATGCCCACTTTCACCACTTCAATTCAACAAAGTACTAGAAGTCCTAGCCAGAGCAATGTGGCAAGAAAAGGAAATAAGCATCTAAATCTAAAAGGAAGAAGTAAAGTTGTCCCTTTTTGGGAACAACATCTTATGTATAGAAAATCCTTTAAAAATGCGATAAAAAAACTCTTTGAACTAATACATCCAGAGAGTTGCAGGATACAAAACCAACATATGAAAAGTTATTTGCATTTCTATACACTGAAAACAAACTATTCTGTTGTTTAAGCCACCCAATCTATGATATTCCATTATAGCATCCTGAAGTGACTGAGACAACGTCTAACTAGCAAGAGACTGAAAATGTTACTTTTTGGATTCCATATTTATGCACTCAAAAAATATTTACTGAGCACTTATTATGTGCCAGGAACCTTTTTAAGATGCTGTGGCTGGAGCAGTGGCTCATGCCTATAATCCCAGCACTTTGTGAGGCTGAGGCAAGCAGATCACTGAGCCCAGGAGCTTGAGACCAGCTTAGGCAACATATGAAATCCCACCTCTACAAAAAATACAAAATTAGCTGAATGTGGTGGCGTGCAGTTGCAATTTCAGCTTCTGAGGGGGCTGAAGTGTGAGGATCACATGAGCCTGGGAAGGCTGAGGCTGCAGTGAGCTGTGATCATGCCACTGCAATCCAGCCTGAGTGACACAGTGAGACTTTGTCATTAAAAAAAAAAAAATGCTCGAAATCACTTCTCAAAATTGAACGAATTTAAAAAGAAAAAGTAAAAAACATGCTGGGAATGTTTCTGTGAACAGTAGATAAAAATCCCTGCCCTCAGCGAGCACATATTCTAGTAGGAGAAGACAGACATTAAATAAGTAAAACATACAGTATGAAAGGAAATGTCATGTCTGGTATTCATTTTAAAACATTTCAGAAAAAAGCCCAAACAAAGCAAAACAAAATAATGAGGGCAATATAAATGATGGGTAAAATATTAATAATTATTGAAGCTTGGTGATGGGAACATAAGAGATTCATTATATTATTCATACACACACACTGTTGTTTGTAATAAATGCTACGTAGAAGTGTAAAGCAGAACAGGAGAAGAAGGAATGCTTGGGGTAAATTATAGTGTGGTTAGGGAAGGCCTGCCGAAAAGTGACATTTGAGCAAAGACCATATGGATGGGGTCACACATTTGCTCACTATACTTCAATGTACAATGACAATGAAGTCTTTTCATTTACTATAACCTCTTAGTGTCCTCTGAATACTAAAGATATAGCAGTCAACAATCTCATCTTCCTTTTTAGTTCCTCCCCTTTTGGGAGGCAAGGAAGAAAAAAATCTATATTTAACCCAGCCCAGAAAAACCTCAGTTTAACCTACTTTTTGCTTCAAAGGTAGGATGGGGGAAACTGATGAGGCAATGTGGAGACACACATTTCTATTATCTTTATTGAACACAACCTTGTCAGTTAATTATAACATGTCTATGGCACCTAAGCATTTTCTCTAAGTATTCAAGTCTGTACATTTTTTTTGAGATGGAGTTTTCACTCTTGTTGCCCAGGCTGGAGTGCAATGGCGCAATCTTGGCTCACTGCAACCTTTGCCTCTCGGGTTCAAGCGATTCTCCTGCCTCAGCCTCCCGAGTAGCTGGGATTACAAGCATGTGCCACCACACCCAGCTAATTTTTTTTTTTTTTTTTTTTTTTTGAGATGGAGTCGCTCTGTCGCCCAGGCTGGAGTGCAGTGGCTGGATCTCAGCTCACTGCAAGCTCCGCCTCCCGGGCTCACGCCATTCTCCTGCCTCAGCCTCCCGAGTAGCTGGGACTACAGGCGCCCGCCACCTCGCCCGGCTAGTTTTTTGTATTTTTTAGTAGTGACGGGGTTTCACTGTTAGCCAGGATGGTCTCGATCTGCTGACCTTGTGATCCGCCCGTCTCGGCCTCCCAAAGTGCTGGGATTATAGGCATAAGCCACCACGCCTGGCCTACAAGTCTGTACATTTTTATGCCTACCTCATGTTTATCATTTTCATGGTCTCATCTTTCTTGCACAACTTTCCACCTGCAGCCACCACCACCCAACCTACCACAAACACAAGTGCTCCCCAGTCTTTCCCTCAAGATGACAGTAACTAGACCACAGGTTGCTCCATCACTGATTACCAACTGCTTCATTTTCTTACTTTTTTCTTTTTATAGTATCATTATCATAAGGAGGAATTTCATTGCCCAAATCATCAGGAGGGACCCACACAGAGCAATGTCAGTTATGGCCAGTCCTTCTTTGGTCAAACACCAGCTGTAGTTTTAGCTTATCCTGTGCTTATCCCTGTAAGAATGTAAACATTCTGCAGTTGCCTCATCCATATCTATTTTTTTACAATGTCTTGGTGACCTTACACTTCCCCCTGAACGCAGTGACTTCAAAACTTTCTGCTTTTAATAACCGACATCAAATAATTGTATTCTTCACTGTAAGATATTTTCCCTCTGATCAAAATCTACTAAACAGCAAGAATTCGAACATTTTGATTCTTCAGATCCTTTCCCTAAGCAAGGCCCCCACCCATACCCATCCCCAACCCTTGCCCCCAGCAGAAGCAGAATTAACTTCTTTTTCTGTCTCACCGAATTCTCCCTTTTGAAAAATCCTAGGTGGTATTTTTTTTTTTTTTAATGCACATCTCAGTTCAGTGTGCTGTGAATAGTGTATTAAAAAGAAATAAAATTGTAGTGGATAGAATATATCAAAATGCATGTTAAATTTTTGTTTCAGCGATAATGCATATGTGTGTGTATGTACATATATCATATTATGATTCAGTTCACATGAATGTATAATATTCGGTCTAGGTATATGTGAACTGTGTTACAATATGATGTTTCCTATTGTGGGTAGTAGTGATGTGACAGCCTAATAGCTATCAGGCCTAGTCTTTGATGTGTTAATGCTAGCAAAAGGAGTTTGGGAAACCCTTTCATTCTCCAGGTTTGCAAGACAATTCTCTTCTTAGAGAGGTCAGGAAAGTCAACTTTGAGTCTCAAATCGAATCAGTGTCCTTTCTGGTGTAGCTTCCTTTGTGTAATAATCCTCTGGCTCCTTTTGTGTAATAAGCCTCAAACCAAGGAAAAGGAAAGCTGTGAAGATTACATTGTATCTGTGTAATATTGTAAAATATCACCCGATTACACATGCCAATTATGAGTCTCAGGCTTTCATATGAATTTGCAGTTGCTTAAGCAAGGAAGGCTGTTTTTGTTTTTGTTTTTGTTTTAATTGATCCCAAGATACGTTTGAAGAGGGTGAAGTAGCAATGGCTTACAGATCCCTTGGACAACTATGGGAGGAGATGCTGGTACAATCTGCTGGACAGTCTCTCTCCCTCTTTAACAAACTAGGTCAGCCAGGTGAAAAAGTGTAAATATTGTGGTTAGCATTCCCCTCCCTCATCTCTGAGCTTCAACAGATGCACTTATCCCACTAGAATGTAAACTCTATGAGAACAGTAATTTTTGTTGACTGCTACATCCTTAGTATCCAGAGGCTTCAGCTCAGAGTATGAGAATGATTATGATAACATCACCTGCAGGGGTCCAGAGTAGAGACAGCCAAGTCAGAATCCTACAGGATAGATAGGATTCAAGAGCCCAAACACACACCTAAATGCCAATTCGAAGTAAAAGAGACAGAATATGAACCCCGGATAGGTAAGGGATCAGAAACGGGAAGTAGGGCCCAAATTGGTTTTCACAAATATCACTGGATACAGTTTCTTTTATAGGCCTAAAGGTAGGTGGTATGTGGTGAGTTACACTGAAAAACTGGGAGGATAGTGAAAGAACTAAAATTGAATAGTAGGTAGACTTTCAGACCAAAAAAGAAAATAAAATGACAAGACTTAAGTAAAGCAGTGGAAAAAGTAGATTTTACATTTCTGATTAGAATTTTCAAGACTTGGTGATCAATCATTAGTATAACATATGGGAAGATTAACAATGATTAGATCATTTACTTTGGGGGAGCTGGGCAGACAGTGACTGTATTAAAACATAGACTACATGGGGAAGTGGTTTTGATAGTAACGAGTTTAGTTTTGGACACAATGAATTTGAAGTGTCAAAAATTCAAGTTGAGAGGTCAAATATGCTTTGAAAATTCTTATCTAAACCTCAGAAAGTGGTTAGAATTGGAGCTAAAGATTTAGGAATCCATGTGTGTATAGGTGCTAATTAAATTCATAGGACTTACCTGAACAGAAAAGATTGTTTATAATTTTTTTTTAAGAGACTGGATCTTGGCCGGGCGCGGTGGCTCAAGCCTGTAATCCCAGCACTTTGGGAGGCCAAGACGGGCGGATCACGAGGTCAGGAGATCGAGACCATCCTGGCTAACACGGTGAAACCCCATCTCTACTAAAAATACAAAAACTAGCCGGGCGAGGTGGCGGGCGCCTGTAGTCCCAGCTACTCGGGAGGCTGAGGCAGGAGAATGGCATAAACCCGGGAGGCGGAGCTTGCAGTGAGCTGAGATCTGGCCACTGCACTCCAGTCCGGGCGACAGAGCGAGACTCCGCCTCAAAAAAAAAAAAAAAAAAGAGACTGGATCTTGCTATATTGCCCAGGCTTGTCTCAGACTCCTGGCCTCAACTGATCCTCCCATGTCAGCCTCACAAAGCGCTGGGATTACAGATGTATGCCACCACATCTGGTCTCTTTATGGAATTATAGAGAGAAAAGAGGGTAAAGGACGGAAGGATGAGGTAGTCTAACGTTTAGAAGTAAATAAATGATAATCCAATGTAAGGACTATAGATAAAATAGAACCAGTAGTATTATATGAGAAAATGAATTTAATATCCAAGCCTTGTTTTCCTGGCCTTTCTCCCATGATTATGCCACATGTGACAGGCAAAATTAATCAACTCATTCAAACTTCTTCTTTTCTCTCCTTCCATTTCCACACACACATATTTGTAAGCAGCTGCAAGTTGAGATCCCAGGAAATAAATAGACTTTGAGATTCTGAGGTGCATGTAGGAGGTTTGTTGTGGAAAGGAGGGTTTCTCTCAGAAACATGATCTGTGAGAGGTAAGGAAATAGGATTAGAGAGGGAGAAATTGAACTGTGATGCAGTTGCAACAGAGGTCTCAGTTGACCCACGGGAGCTATGAAGCCCCTTCAGAGAAGTTCTAAATTAAAGCCAAGGGTCCAAGCCTTTGTATTCCCACATCGATAGTGGGGGTGTAAACTTAGGTGAGGCAGCTTCTTTAAGTAAAGAACAATCATAAGAAGAATGTAGCTGCCAGCAGTCAACAGCCAACACTCTTGGCAAACGGGTGCATGAGTGTCTTAGTCCTTAAGAGGCTGGAATTGGGGGGCGTAGTGGGGGTCATACCACATCATCCACCATAGAACCTGATTTGTAGCTTTGCAAGTGTGTCTGTGTGTGTGTGTGTGTGTGCACATGTGTGTGTATTTAGTGAATCTCTGGTTAGTCAGTAAGTGGATCATAAAAAATGATTACCGACGACCAAAGTATTCTGGTGATATAACAACTATGCTGGTAAACTGACTACACCTGCTGCTGGTGAGAATAATTCCTCAAATCATCTCTGAGGCAGAGACAGACCTGCACGGGAAAACCAAGGTTGAGGGAACTAATCTTTTAACTAAGAGAAACATGTACATAAAAATGTCTCTCCTCATGCTTCTGATCTTCAGTTTCCTCAGGTTATAGCATTAAAGCGAGCACTACAACATTTAGAACAAAAACAAATACACTTTTTGCCAGAAATGTTCAAAGCCTATATAAAGAATAATTTTTAACAGACGTATAGATGTCATTATAATGTGCTGTAAATAATGACTTTTAGAAATTATCCAAACTTAGCCGGGCATGGTGGCTCACACCTGTAATCCCAGAACTTTCAGCGGCTTAGGCAGACGGATTACCTGAGGTCAGGAGTTTGAGACCAGCCAACATGGTGAAACCCTGTCTCTACTAAAAATACAAAAATTAGCCGGGCATAGTGGCACATGCTTGTAATCCAGCTACTTGGGAGGCTGAGACAAGAGAATGGCTTGAACCTGGGAGGCGGAGGTTGCAGTTAGCTAAGATCACACCACTGCACACCAGCACAGGCAACCAGAGCGAAAGTTCGTCTCAGTAAATACATTAAATAAATAAATAAATAAATAAATCATCTAAATGTATTACTATAGTACAAAGCAAACCTAAGAGTTTTATGCAATATGCTGCTGGGTTATCTCAAATACTCTGTAAATAATTAAGATATATGTAAATATTAACATATCAAAAGGAGAAAAACAGCAAATGAGAATTAGGATATAGGATCAGGAAGGGTCATCAGGTTTGTGAATTTAGATGATGCAAAAGATTTTTGAATTATTTTTTGAATTTCTAGGTAATTCTGAAGCATAAACTCTGCCATCAAGTGGCTAGGTAGTCTTGGACATGTCATGTAAGCTTTTCAGGCTTTACTTTTCTTATCTATAAAATGAGATGGCTAGACAGTTACTTAGGACCCTCTAGGTTCTAAGGGTTATATCAGAGGTATAAATGATGTGTCAGCAAAGACTTTAAATAGTATGTACTGGCTGGGTGCGGTGGCTCATGCCTGTAATCCCAACACTTTGGGAGGCCAAGGCAGGCAGATCATCTGAGGTCAGGAGTTCGAGACCGGCCTGGCCAACCTGGCAAAACCCTGTCTCTACTAAAAATATAAAAATCAGCCGGGCATGGTGGCATGAGCCTGTAGTCCCAGCTACTTGGGAGGCTGAGGCACAAGAATTGCTTGAACCAGGGAGGCAGAGGTTGTGGTGAGCCGAAATTGTGCCACTGCACTCCAGCCTGGGCAACAGAGTGAGACTCTGTCTCAAAATAAATAAATAAATAAATAAATACATACCATGTGTTACTGAATGAAGTGTTTTTAAAGCAGAATTAAAGGACTTTTGCCTCTACTTTAGAGAACAGAATTCTTAAAAATAGTCTATGGCTGCCCTCTCTTATTAGTAATATAGTAAAGATAAGAAATAAACCAAATATAAAGAGTTTTTATTTTAAACTAATTTATAAGATCTCCCCCAACAAATATTCATTTACTCAGAAAGAAGTATATAAAAATACTGTATTTATGTACATTTGATTGAACACTGTAATTTATTTTTTTAAAGAGATGAGGAGTTACTTCAGGATTGAACTCCTAGGCCCAAGAGATCCTCCTGCCTCAGTCTCCCAAGTACCTTGGGATACGTGCATGTGCTGCCACCCACCTGACTAATTTATACAATTTGTTTTTTTTGTAGAGGCAGGGTCTCGGTATGTTGCTAAGGCTGGTCTAGAACTCCTGGGTTCAAGCAAGCTTCCTGCGTCAGCCTCCCAGTATCTGGGATTACAGGTACAAGCCACTGCACCCGATTCCCAAACATTGTAAATGTTTACAGTTAATGTGTAATCCCACGGCTCTCACCGCATTAAGAAATTGACTCAAGGGAATAATAGTCAGCATATTAGGCATCGTGAATTCATGGCATTAAATGCAATACTTACAAAGCACAAAATTTTTTTTTTTTTTTTGAGATGGAGTTTTGCTCTTGTTGCCCAGGCTGGAGTGCAATGATGAGATCTCGGCTCACCGCAACCTCTGCCTCCTGGGTTCAAGCGATTCTCCTGCCTCAGCCTCCCAAGTAGCTGGGACTACAGGCGCCCGCCACCATGCCTGGCTAGTTTTTTGTATTTTTTAGTAGATATGGGTTTTTACCATGTTGGCCAGGCTGGTCTCGACTGCTGACCTCAGGTGATTCATCCGCCTCGGCCTCCCAAAGTGCTGGTATTACAGGTGTGAACCACAACGCCCGGCACATAAAAAATTATAAAATGCCATAGAGATTTATGAGCGAAGTTGATCTAGTCACTATTTTGCCTCTGAAAAAGTAGCAAGGAAAATTCTACTATGTAACATCTTGCCAAAATCTTAAAAGTTCAGGAATGTGGCCAGTGGCTCATGCCTGTAATCCTAGCACTTTGGGAGGGTGAAATGGGCAGATTTCTTGAGCCTAGGGATTCAAGCCAGTCTGGGCAACATGGCAAATACCCATCTCTACAAAAAATACAAAATTTAGCTGGGTGTGGTGGCATGGGCCTGTAGTCCCAGTTACTTGGGGAACTGAGGAAGAAGGACTGCTTGAGCCTGGGAGGTCAAGGCTGCAGTGAGCTGTGTTTGCACCACTGCTCTCCAGCCTGGGTGACAAAGGGAGACCTTGTTTCTTTTTATACAAACAGAGTGTCACTCTATTGCCCAGGCTCATCTTGAACTCCTGGGCTCAAGCAATCTTCCTGCCTTGGCCTCCCAAAGTGCTGGGATTACAGGTGTGAGCCACTGTGTCCAGCCCCAATAATTAATGTCTCCTGACAACAAGTGGCAGCTTCTTTTGTTCTTTATTATTGTTATTTTTTAAATTTGGTTTTTGTTGTTGCTCTTATTTTATTCTGAGCACCAGAAATGAGGATTTTAAAACTGCAACAAATTCCCTTACTTCTACATCCAGAAATATAATTAATTCATTCACTTAACAACTTAAAAAAAGATACAATTCATGTACCATAAAAATTCACTCTTTTAAAGTGTACAATTCAGTGGTTTTTAGCATAGTCATAAGGAACAACTATTTATTGAATACCCACTATCTGCCAAGTTTCTATTCAACTTGATATTCATGAACTAGAAGTCAGAGTTTTCACATATGGAACAACATGAACATTCCTTATTTATGTTAGATAAACTAGGCAATGTTGAAATAATTCTTGGTTGATGATCAGGGATCAATGTAGCCAATATGAAAAATGAAATTTGGTTCTAGTGTTAAAAACAATGCCAAATACAGAGTCGAGAACTATTTCCTCTTTGGCACAGCCTGGCTTGCTCATGAACTTAGATTAAATCTCTGGCATTGATTGGACAGATGTGGAGTAATTTATCACTAGTAGCACTTGAGATCATAAAGTTTTAGAGCTGGAAGACACCTCAGAGATCATCTACATCTTATACCTCCACTATACCAATCAGGGAACAAAAACCAGAGAAAGTTAATGACCAGCTATAAGTCTCAAACTCAGAACAAAGCTTTCAGATTATTACCTGGTGCTTGTTCCTTATACCAGTTCCCAAACTCGATTTCTTAAGGACCCAGGATTCTTGGTGAAACCTACAGGGCTTCTAGGATAATGGACGGATGGCTGAGTGGAAGAGCCTCTGCATCCCAACCCTGCTTCAACTCTAGCATCGTTATGTTTACCTCTTTGGCTTCCTAAGATTCTAAGCAAATTTTTGTTTTAAAAATAGTTCCATTACTAAAAAATATATGAAAATTTTTTGAAAATACTTTATGGAGTGATTTCACATTGTTCAAAGGAGGTATGTGCCTATTACTGCACATATGGTTTAAATATTATGCCTAGAAAACTGTGCAACACCACCTGAACATTTAACAGATTTCTTAGTAAATGGTATGTGTTTTAAGAAGTGTTCCTCTTTTTCATGCTTGCAGAATTTTAGAAAGTAGATTGTGCATGCTTGAAAGAAAACAAAGCAGCTGAACGCGGTGGCTCACACCTGTAATCCCAGCACTTTGGGAGGCTGAGGCAGGTGGATAACGAGGTCAGGAGATCAAGACCATCCTGGCTAACAAGGTGAAACTCCGTCTCTACTAAAAATACAAAAATTAGCTGGGCGTGGTGGTGGGCGCCTGTAGTTCCAGCTACTCAGGAGGCTGAGGCAGGAGAATGGCGTGAACCCGGGAGGTGGAGCTTGCAGTGAGCCGAGACTGTGCCACTGCACTCCAGCCTGGGCAACAGAGCGAGACTCTGTCTCAAAAAAAAAAGAAAGAAAACAAAGTATTTTTACTTACCTCGAATTCAGTTACTGAAATTGCAGGAAAAAAATGATTTGGGTCGATGATTGTACTTATTAATGGAATATAAAAGTATGTACATTCAAAAACATTTTTCCACATTATCAATGGAAAATAGAGAAGCATCATCCCTAGAATCCTTGTTTTCAAAATGTTGATCCCATTATCTGATTAGAAAACTAGACAATCCCCCACCCCAGGAGGGGATGGGTGTGCTTAACCCTCCTCTTGGTTATCTCCAGGGGCGCTCCAGCCCAACCCTGGTCCTTCTTGGAATTCTTCTCTTCAGGAGGCCCAGGCGACCACTGTCAAACAAACAGCAAAGGGAGAAGTTGCCGTGCTTCTGGGAGTCCAGGCAGTCAATGAAGGACAGACAGGATGTTCACCACCTGCAGACCCAGATATGGTGCTAGTGGATCAGCACAGGGGCATGATGACTGGACTTGGCCAAATCCTGGCTTGAAGAGCTGGGTCTGCAGGCATCTCTGCAAGAAAGCCTCAATCTTCAGGCCTAGGTTGCAATCTAGTTTCGTTCTGTCCCTGTACCGCATTCTGATGTGAATAAGTCACTGCAGCAGGGCACTGCCTTCAAACAGACGCCATGGGTCCTTCTCAACAAACATCAGCAGCTCCTGGGCAGCTCTGCAGACTTGTCCAGGGTAAATTTGACTTTCCAGATGTCACATTTGCTCTGGAGGCCACACTTGCCTATCAGTTTTAGCTCTTGGTTGAGGGGGGAGTTCTCAAAGGGTCTCCCTGTGATCACACAGGTTTTCCGACCCAGCTTGGGACCACTAGTGTGTTGACTCTGGGTGTCCATCTATGCCTCACCTAAGGACCTGGTTACTGCGAAAGGGGCTAGAAAAATTCATTAAAAAAAAAATAAAATACACCACATGTGGTGGTTCAGCCTGTAATCCCTTTAGGAGGCCAAGGGAGAAGGATTGCTTGAGCCCAGGAGTTCAAGGTTACAGTAAGCTATGATCACACCACTGCACTCCAGCCTGGGTGACACAGTGAGGTCCTGTGTCTTAAAAAATATAACAAAATACCCGCATTGCCAAGACAATCCTAAGTCAAAAGGACAAAGCTGGAGGCCTCACGCTACCTGACTTCAAACTATACTACAAGGCTACAGTAACCAAAACAGCATGGTACTGGTACCAAAACAGAGATATAGACCAATGGAACAGAACAGAGTCCTCAGAAATACTATCACACATCTACAGTCATCTGATCTTTGACAAAGCTGAGAGAAACAAGAAATGAGGAAAGGATTCCCTATTTAATAAATGGTGCTGGGAAAACTGGCTAGCCATAAGTAGAAAGCTGAAACTGGATCCTTTCCTTACTCCTTATACGAAGATTAATTCAAGGTGGATTAGAGACTTAAATGTTAGACCTAATATCATAAAAACCCTAGAAGAAAATCCAGGTAGTACCATTCAGGATATAGGCATGGGCAAGGACTTCATGTCTAAAACACCAAAAGCAACGGCAGCAAAAGCCAAAATTGACAAACGGGATCTAATTAAACTAAAGAGCTTCTGCACAGCAAAAGAAACTATCACCAGAGTGAACAGGCAACCTACAGAATGGGAGAAAAGTTTTGCAATCTACTCATCTGACAAAGGGCTAATATCTAGAATCTACAAAGAACTCAAACAAATTTACAAGAAAAAAACAAACAACCCCATCAAAAAGTGGGGAAAGGATATGAACAGACATTTCTCAAAAGAAGACATTCATACAGCCAACAGACACATGAAAAAATGCTCATCATCACTCGCCATCAGAGAAATGCAAATCAAAACCACAATGAGATACCATCTCACACCAGTTAGAATGGCAATCATTAAAAAGTCAGGAAACAACAGATGTTGGAGAGGATGTGGAGAAATAGGAACACTTCTACACTGTTGGTGGGATTGTAAACTAGTTCAACCATTATGGAAAACAGTATGGCAATTCCTCAAGGATCTAGAACTAGATGTACCATATGACCCAGCCATCCCACTACTGGGTATATACCCAAAGGATTATAAATTATTCTACTACAAAGACACATGTACATGTATGTTTATTGCAGCACTATTCACAATAGCAAAGACTTGGAATCAACCCAAATGTCCATCTGTGACAGAATGGATTAAGAAAATGTGGCACATATACACCATGGAATATTATGCAGCCATAAAAAAGGATGAGTTTGCGTCCTTTGTAGGGACATGGATGCAGCTGGAAACCACCATTCTTAGCAAACTATCACAAGAAGAGAAAACCAAACACCGCATGTTCTCACTCATAGGTGGGAACTGAACAATGAGATCACTTGGACTCGGGAAGGGGAACATCACACACTGGGGCCTATCATGGGGAGGGGGGATGGGGGAGGGATTGCATTGGGAGTTATACATGATATAAATGATGAATTGACGGGTGCTGAGTAGTTGATGGGTGCAGCACACCAACATGGCACAAGTATACATATGTAACAAACCTGCACGTTATGCACATGTACCCTAGAACTTAAAGTATAATTAAAAAAAAAAAGAAAATAAATAAAATAAATAAAATGTCACTTTCTGTAAGAGAACAAAAAAATATATATATACAAGAAAATAAAATGTTTAAAGTCAAATTATGTCAAAAAATAAAGATACTTTGCTAAGTATTGTATTCAAATACATATTCTAGTACTCACTACACAACATAGTCTAAATCAGTATTAACAGTACAAAGTTATATGTCATGTCATTATATAACATTTATATTATGCTTTATTGTATAAATAATTTTCATTTTGGGGGTGCTGAATTTGTGTTTTATTCATGAAATTAAAGAATGCCATTGAATGATGCCATAAAATGGGTTTGGTTGCAAAAATTTTTGAGTATTACTGGTGTTCAATTTGTGAAATACATGATTAATCTCACAGCATATCCATTTGGAAAGCCAAATGATCCACTTCAGTTTGTGTGATAGTTAATACTCAGTGTCAACTTGATTGGGTTGAAGGATACAAAGTATTGATCTTGTGTGTGTCTATGAGGGTGCTGCCAAAGGAGATTAACATTTGAGTCCGTGGGCTGGGAAAGGCAGACCTATTCTTAACCTGGGTGGGCACTATCTAATCAGCTGCCAGCAGGACTAGAATAAAAAAGCAGGCAGAAAAATGTGAAAAGATGAGACTGGCCTAGCCTCCCAGCCTACATCTTTCTCCCATGCTGCATGTTTCCTGCCCTCGAACATGGGACTCCAAGTTCTTCAGTTTTGGGACTCGGACTGGATTTCCTTGATCGTCAGCCTGCAGACGGCCTATTGTGGGAACTTGTGATCATGTGAGTTAATACTTAATAAATTCCCATATATATATATATATCCTATTAGTTCTGTCCCTCTAGAGAACCCAATACAGTTTGTACACTTCATAAATGTGGAATTTCATATATCAGTAGTGCTAAATGAAGGTATACCTTTATATATATATTTTACTTCAGAAATATATTTGTTCCAGAAAAGTTACAAATAAGCTGACCTTTTAAGGACGTAGAAGTTCACATATATATTTTCTTTTTTTTTTTTATTTTATTTTATTTTATTTTATTTTATTTTTTTTTTTTTTTTGAGGCGGAGTCTCGCTCTGTCGCCCGGACTGGAGTGCAGTGGCCAGATCTCAGCTCACTGCAAGCTCCGCCTCCCGGGTTTACGCCATTCTCCTGCCTCAGCCTCCCCAGTAGCTGGGACTACAGGCGCCCGCCACCTCGCCCGGCTAGTTTTTGTATTTTTAGTAGAGACGGGGTTTCACTGTGTTAGCCAGGATGGTCTCGATCTCCTGACCACGTGATCCGCCCGTCTCGGCCTCCCAAAGTGCTGGGATTACAGGCTTGAGCCACCGCGCCCGGCCCACATATATATTTTCTTAATTTTTAAAAGTTTTATTTTATTTTTAACTGATAATTGTTTATCTACTTTCTTATTTTTTGTCTTTAATCAGCAGTGGCTATGCTCCCACTACTTCAAGTCTTTCTGTCCTTTATACTCTCTATCAAGTAACTAATGATGTGAGAATAAATGTCTAAATATCTTAGAGCTCTCCTATTACAGCCTGTGTTCATCTACATAAACATATAGGCATTCAATGCATATTTATTGATTTTCAAAAAGATAAAAGAGAGTTTATTTTATATACGTACTGTGCCAGTAAAGTAAATCATGTTCCAAAAGTGCTAATAGTATATGTCTCAGTCCATTTGTGCTGCTGTAACAAAATACCACAGACTGGGTAATTTATACACAATAGAAATTTATTCCTCACAGTTCTGAAGGCTAGAAAGTCCAGATCAAGGCACTGACATTTGATGTCTGGTGAGGACCTTCTCACATGGCAGAAGGCAGAAGGGTGAAAAAGGGAATGGATGCTGTGTCCTTGCATGGCAAAAGAGTGGGAGAGAGAAAATCCACTTCCTCAACCCCTTTTATAAAGGCCTTAATTCCCTCCCAACAGCCCCAAGTTTTATATTATCACATTGGTTAATAAGTTTCAACATATTAATTCGGGGTGCCATATTCACACCACAACAGCATAAAAGGTCACTGGGATTATTTTATTCTCCTGAAGTCTTGAGACTATTTACTTTCCCAATCAGTTTGCTCTTTTCCATATTAAAAACACTTTAGGTCAAGTCACAGAGAACTTTTAAGGCTAAAGATTATACTACCTAGGGAGTGGTACATTCGTATTACTTGCCCCTTTCTCTCAATGACTCTTTTTTTTTTTTTTGAGACAGAGTCTTACTCTGTTGCCCAGGCTGGAGTGCAATGGTGCAATCTCCGCTCCTCCCAAGTTCAAATGATTCTCCTGCCTCAGTCACTGGAGTAGCTGGAATTACAAGCACCTGCCACCATACCCAGCTAATTTTTGTTATTTGTTGTAGAGACGGGGTTTCACCAAGTTGGCCAGGCTGGTCTTGAACTCCTGACCTCAGGTTATTCGCCTGTCTCGGCCTCCCAAAGTGTTGTAATTACAGGAATGAGCCACTACGCCCAGCTCTCAAGGGCTTTCTACATGAGTATATCTTAAACAAAAAGTAGCTCAGGTGTCACTCACCTAGCCTACTGAATCCTTCCGGAAATTCTCCCTTAAGACTGCTATTAGCTGTAACTTCTGCTTTTTGCCTAGCTATCACTTTACCTTAGGAATGAGGCCAACAAAAGGCAGGGTACAGGTGGGAGGGAGCAAAGCTGTACTGCCTTTATATAACCCTGATTCTAGAGTCTTGAAGATTATTTCCTAGGGTAACTGGTCTTTACAGAGTCCAAAAGGCTTGCATGGTACCTAGAGTGCTCAACAAATTTATTAAATGTCACCAAAATGCAAATGGAGTAAAAAGAATCAGGTGTATTTGCTGACTCTTGATCTATGCTCTTGGGGTTCTTTACATCTCTGCATTGTATTTACTGTATCCCCATGGTGGGATTACTACATAATGGTGTGCTGCTGCTTATCCTCAACCGTGTTCAGAGAAATCATGTTGGTAGCCTGAAACTGGCTGAAGTGGGGGAATTTTTACCACAGAAATTAGCAAACTTCTGTGAGGTGCAAATTTTTCTGGAAAAGACCATGCAGTAAATAGTCAAAGCCATTTTTGTTGTTGTTGTTGTTGTATTTGTTTTTTTAAATTGCCCAGGCTGGTCTTGAACTCCTGGCATTAAGTGATACTCCCATCTCAGCCTCCCAAAGTGCTGAAATTATAGGTGTGAGCCACTACTCCTGGCCCTATACCAAAGCTCTTTGGAAATCGTTTCAATCGATTGCTTCTGCAGGAGCTTTTGATACTTTCTCAGGTCACTTATTCTATCAGTCTACTAGGGCTACAATAGCAAAGTACCACAGAATAGGCAGGTGAGATGACAGAAATTTATTTTCTCACAGTTCTGGAGACTAGAAGTCTGAGATCAAGGTATCACTAGGGTTGTTCTCTTCTGAGGCCTCTGGTCTTGGCTTGTAGATGACTGTCTTCTTGTGTTACCACACAGTCTTCCCCAAAACCTGTAAAAATTTCCTCTTCTTATAAAGACACCAGTCATACTGGATTAGAGCCTACCCTAATGACCTCATTTTAACTTAAATGACTTTATAATTTTTATTTTTTTGAGATGTAGTCTCGCTTTGTCATCCAAGCTGGGAGTACAGTGGTGTGATCTCAGCTCACTGCAACCTCTGCCTCCCAGGTTCAAGTGATCTTCCCACCTCAGCCTCCCATGTAGTTGACATTGCAGGCACATGCCACTACACACAGCCAATTTTTGTATTTTTAGTAGAGACGGGGTTTCACCACACTGGCCAAGCTGCTCTCAAACTCCCTGCCTCACGTGATTCGCCTGCCTCGGCCTCCCAAAGTACTGGGAATACAGGCATGAGCCATCGTTCTTAGCCTTAAATGCCTTTTTAAAGACCCTAGGTCTAAACACACCCTCATTCTGGGGTACTGTGGGTAGGCACTTCAACACATACCTCTGGAGAGGGGAAACAATTCAGCCTGTAATACCCTATAAGTGAAAAATGCTACAGGTCAATGTTTAACAATCAGCTGTCCAAAAAGACAAAGGCCCGAATTGTAGCAATTGCTAACTTCTATGGTAAAATTCCCCCACTATAGCCAATTTCAAGCTACCAATATGATTCCTCTGAATGCAGTTGGGAAGAGATAAGCAGCAGCACACCATTATATAGTAAATCTACCATGGAGATACAATAGATACAAATAACCTCAATGCATAGATGTAAATAACCCCAATGACATAGATTGAGAATCAGCAAACTTTTCAGCAAGCTCTTCTGGAAAAGACTAAGCAGTAAATATTTTCAAATTTGCTCAACACTGCATCGTAGTAAAAAAGGAGCCAGGCTGGGTGCAGTAGCTCATGCCTCTAATCCCAGCAATTTGGGAGGCCAAGGTGGGTGGACTGGTTGACCTCAGGAGTTCGAGACCATCCTCGGCAACATGGCAATACCCCATCTCTACAAAGAAATACAAAAATTAGTCGGGCGTGGTGGTGTGTGCCTGTGGTCCCAGCTACTCGGGAAGCTGAGGTAAGAGGATTGCTTGAGCCCAGAAGGTCAAGAGTGTAGTGAGCCATAATGGCAGCACCGCACTCCAGCATGGGTGACAGAACAAGATCCTATCTCAGAAAGAAAAAAATAAAAGAAGGAGGCATAGATAATATGTAAATGAAAAAATAAAAAGAAGCTATACGCAATATGTAAATGAACAGGTGTGAATGCGTACTGACAAAACCAGTTTTCAACTGGCCTTTGCCTAGTGACAAGAGTTGGGGATATCTAACGGGATAACTGCTCCATCATCAGCTTTCAGCCAACCTGCCTTGTTTTGGCCTTACTCTCCTTCCCCATCAAATGCTTAGACTACTAGTTGCAGGCATCTCCTGAACCTTCTCAGGTTAGATCAGTGGGGCAGTCATAGGAGGTACACCACTAATATCTCCATTTTAGATAGAACTTGTCATTCAGCTGCAATGAATAACAGTAAGCTAACTGCCTCCATCTGCAGCACTGTCAAGATCCACCACAGCACACCAGTTGAGGTAATGTCTTCCCTGGCAGCCCCCAGCCAATGACTGAACATGGCAATGGTATGAGGGTCTAGTCATTTCTGGCCAGTGTTGAATTTCCCTAACAAGCAATATTTTCCCCAGAGCTCCACAATGGGTTAGCTGAGATTCTGCTAGATATTTACTTATTTATTTATTTTAGAGTCTCACTCTATTGCCCAGACTGGAATGCAGTGGCACAATCTCGGCTCACTGCAACCTCCAACTCCCAGGCTGATTTTTAGATCTACACCACAGTCTCTGTCTTTTTCTTCCCCATCATTTTTCCAATAGACTTCTTGTACTCCTAAATTAATGTTATATTCTGCTTCCTGGAACATCCAAAGTGAACCAGTTGGTATAAGGATTAGTGGTCTGAATGTTTATGTCTCTCCAATATTCCTATGGTCAAATACTAACCTCCAAGGTGATAGTATTAGGAGGTGGGTGGGGCCTTTGAGAAGTAATTAGCCCTCATGATTGGGATTAGTGCCTCAGAGAGCTAGTTTGTCCCTTAAACTATGTGAGGGTTGCAGGGCATGGTGGCTCACGCCTGTAATCCCAGCACTTTGGGAGGCTGAGGCAGGCGGATCACCTGAGGTAGGGAGTTCAAGACCAGCCTGACCAACATGGAGAAATCCTGTCTCTACTAAAAATACAAAATTAGCTGGGCATGGTGGCACATGCCTATAATCCCAGTTACTCGGGAGGCTGAGGCAGGAGAATCACTTGAACCCGGGAGGCGGAGATTGCAGCGAGCCGAGATCATGCCATTGCACAAGAGTGTAACTCTGTCTCAAAAAAAAAAGCCAAAAGCAACTACGTGAGGGCACATGAGATGACACCATCTATTACGAAGTCGGCCCTCACCAGACACTAAATTTGCCAGCTCTTTGACCTAGAACTTTCCAGCCTCTGGAACTGTGAGAAATAAATTTGTTATTTATTAGCCAACCAGTTTATGTTATTTTGTTACAGCAACCCTGTAAAAAAAGAAGAAAAAAAGCAAAACAAAACATACTGTTCCCCACAACCCCACTCTCACACTCAACACAGAACACTTCTGTGAACAGATGTGTGGGGGGCTGTTCCCAAAACCAAGCAATTCTCCATTGGACACCAATTGGGTATTACATAATTGAATTCAATTCTGACACTATCTACCTGGAATAGGGTAATCCACCTGGCAATTTACCTGGAGATAACGTCAGATCCCACAGTTTAAGGGTTCAGTCTCACAAGATTGCCTTTACTTCAGATTTAAGTATTAGGTTGTCACCTATACTCTGACCTGCTACAAATCAGGGTTCCCACAACCTCCTTCTAGCATTTAACTAATTTGCTAGGTTGGCTCACAGAACTCAGGTAAACAACTTATATTTGCTAGTTTATTATGAAGGATATTATAAAGGATACATATGAACAGCCAGATGAAGAGATAGACAACGATGAGGTGTGGGGTGGAAAGCAGGCACAGAGCTGCCATGCCCTCTCTGGGTGTGCTAGCCTCCCAACATCTCTGTATCTTCAGCAACCCAGAAGTTCATCAAATCATGTTGTCCAAGAGTTTTTATAGAGCTTGACATCCATCCAGCCCCACTCCCTTTCCTGGAGGTTGTTGGGTGTAGTTAAAAGTGCCAATCCTCTAATCCTGAAATCACCTGGTTTTTCTGGCAACTGGCCTGATCCTGAGGCTATTTAGGGGCCCCACCCTAAATTACCTCATTAGCATAAACTCAGATGTGATCAAGACAGGGATATTATGAATAACAAGGAAATTCCAAGGGTTTTAGCTCTGTGACAGGAACTGGAGACAAAGATCAAATTATTTCATATTATACCACAAACTCAAACAAAGGGCTTGGGGTTCGATCAGAAATGACCCACTGTCAATGGGATGTGTAATTGTTGGAGCATGGATAGTATCTGGAAGAAGGTGGTGGCTCAGTCATTAAAACTTACAGCACTGGCCTGGCGCAGTGGGTTACGTCTGTAATCCCAGCACTTTGGGAGGCTGAGTCGGGCAGATCACGAGGTCAGGAGATCGAGACCATCCTGGCTAACACGGTGAAACCCCATCTCTACTAAAAATACAAAAAATTAGCCAAGCGTTGTAGCGGGCACCTGCAGTCTCAGCTACTCGGGAGACTGAGGCAGGAGAATGGCGTGAATCCGGGAGGCGGAGCTTGTAGTGGGCTGAGATCACGCCACTGCACTCCAGCCTGGGCTACAGAGTGAGACTCCGTCTCAAAAAAAAAAAAAACAAAAAAAACTTACAGGAGTAATTTGGGAGAATGTTCTGATACAGAGCAATGCCCTTGTTGGGGCAAAAATTCAGTGTGTGTGTGTGTGTGTGTAATAATATCTACAAGAACAATGGAATTGGCCAGCTATTATAAAATTGCATTAAGGCCTACAAAAGGTTAATGAAAATCTGAGAGCTTGTTAACAAGTGAAAACTTACTGTGTAGGTCAGACAGCTTCTTTAGTAGTTTACAAAGAGGCCCTTATCTTTTTGCCCTGGGAAAACAGAAAAAAGCTGGAACACCAAACTCAGGACTTAACAGTCAAGAAGATTAAAATACAATTGAAGCCAAGGTTAGGTTGCTAGTTGGAAAACTTGGGACTCTGGCATACAGAATGAGGACAGCTAGGGGGATACCCCCAAAGATTTTGGCTGCCAAATCTCCTTTGAACACTCAGTCTGCAGAGGCTGCCTACCTTTCTTACTGAAAGCTAGTGCTCAAAAGTAGATCGTTCCTGAATAAGGCAACAGAGTGCCTTCTTGGAAGCCTACCCTATCTCTCATGACTGCCAGACCAGTAATAGAATTAAGTCATGGCCCAAATGGGAATGTGCTAGGCCCAATGTATACCACCAAAAGCAGCAGCAAGAATTAGAATATATTGCTAGGAAATAAAGGAGTATGTGGGACTGGATGTTGAGGGTGTTTGATCAAGAAGGCTGAAACATAAGACTGGACATTAAGTGACATTAATGTCCAGTGACATTATTAACTTGGAGGCATTTTCAGGATATGAGATTTCATACTCTATCAGGGTCCCAGAGGAGGGTGCAAACTTCCAGTTAGGATGGTCACTATAAGCAATTGCCCATGTTGAGTGAAGTCAAAATGTCTGAACCGCTAAAGGAAGATTAGTGAAGAACAGGATTAAAAGGGATCAGGGAAATGGGTAGGCTGGAGTAGATACATTACGTGAGGCCAGCAGCCCACACAAGAATTATGTTCCATGGGAGGGCCCGGAGGACACACCATTCACTAAGGTCATCAGGAATGTACCAGTAAGAGATGCACTAGCCTCACTAAAAAGTTCAGTGACAGTTCACCTTTGATAGTCAGAGCTAACGATAGAAGATACTATCACAGAGCATGGCTTATCAAAAGGAATGGGAATGATGGGCCCCAGACGCACATTAAATGCCGGGGGCAGGGTTTATTGCCAGAAGTCAGGGGGAGTCACAATTATGACCAGCAAAAGCAGAGTGACAGTCAAGGGGGTTCAACCCAAAATGAGTTTTAGAGTTGGCTAACAGAGTTCAGTGTCCCTACGTGCAAAACAGATGGGGAGGCAACAAGAATACTGCCTCATATATATAATCAAAAAAAGTAAGAGTGGATGGGGAGACTAAGAGTGGTTATCACAATAAAAAGCACCATGATCCCTCACCCAATTGCCAGATCTGAGCCAATTTTCAGACTGGGAACCTGTTGACAGGTGGCCAGATCCCTGGAGTGAAGGATCCCATAATCATATACTGTAATGATTCTTCCCATACTTCCCTAAAGGGATCTAGCCCTTTTCTCAGGTGACTGTACACTGGAAAGTGGGAAATATTTAGACACTTCAGGGAAGACAGACACAGGGTCTGAGTTGACATTGATACCTGCAGACCAACAGTATCATCTTGGCCTTCTTATTAGAGTAGCAGCATATAGGAGCCAGGTATTAGGTTTGTCCAAAAGTAATTGCGGTTTTTGTCATTACTTTTGATGGCAAAAATCGCAATTACTTTTGCACCAAACTAGTAATAAACTTTAGTCTTGGCCAAATCCTGGCTCATGATGTGTACCCTGGGTCCATGGGAACAGTTGATGATCCCCAGTCCCGGAATGTTATTTGGTATAGACATGCTTGGCAGTTACAGTAATTCCTACATTGAGTTTTAGATCGTGAAGCAAGACCTATTATAGTAGGGAAAGTTAAGCAGAGTATTGGAAACTGATCCCCAGTCTACTTCAGACAAAAGAGTAAACCAAAAGCAGTATCTCATATTTTAGGTGGGGACGGAGATGATTAGTGTCAACTCTTAAGGACTTCCAGGATGCCTTGATGTTGGTCCCTATTATATCTCCATTTAATTCACCTGTCTGGCCCCCACAAAAACTAGATAAATCCTAGACAAGGACCATAGGCTACTGCTAGTTCAACCAAGTAGTAGCCCTGATTGTAGCTGCCAGACTTGACCTGTATCTGTAGTAAGGCATAGTACGGCCACAGGTACACAGTATGTGGTGTAGCAATATGAGCACAGAACCTTCTTGATATTTATGTTACCCACCCCTTTAATTTTATTTGTTTTTTTAGAGTTGTTCCATTCACACCTCAATTATCCAACTATTTTTATCAACTTGTTGCCATGGACTGAATGTGTGTGTCCTCCCAAAACTCAACCCTACCACCTAATGTAATAATATTAGCAAGTGGGGCCTTTGGTAGGTAATTAGGATTAGGTGTGGTCTTGAGGGGATACTAATTCCATGAGGGATTACTACCCAAGAGGGCTTGCTTCTTTTCTGCTCTCTGCCATGTGAGAGTCCCACAAGTAGGCAGTCTGCAGGCCAGAAGAGGGCACTCACCAGAACCAGAACATGTTAACACCATCTTAGACTTCCAGCCTCCAGAACTGTGTGAAACAAATTTCTGTCATTTATAGAACATCCAGTCTACAGTAATTTGTTATAGCCGCCTGAACTAAGACATTTGTCTTTCAGTTTTTCAAAAGCATGCAACAAAATTTTCACAGAAACTGCTGCCTTCTTAGTTCATCAATTTCCATAATTTTTTTCAATTACATAATTCCAAGAATGTGCAACTAGCATTAACAGGCTTACAAACACACACAATAGTCTCTTAAAACATACAATTCAACTTGTAGGAAAAGAAATGCATATTGTATTAAGAGTAGCTTACCACTTGCAAACATGTAGATTGATCATGCCGATGACAACAATCTTACAGAGAGAATACAGAGGATCTGTCATTCATTCCAAGGAGTTAAGTGGAGCTCAGTTATGAGTACATTTACACTCAGAAAGAATAAGATTCTCCTCTCTTTCTCCCAGCTTTGTTGGGGGGGGGTTGCGGGAGGATTTGTGGGAGGGGATAGAGGGTAGTATAGTGAAATTTTTGTTCTTTTCTATTCTAAACAGATATAATTTTATCATATGCCTGCCCCAAACCACTATTAGTCCCCATTGCCTTCAAGAGAAATCTCTTTAAAAGTAGTGTATAAGGCTCTATGCCATCTTGGATCCTCACCATCTTTTCAGTCTTATTTCTACGTTGTGCCATTTTCCACTGTCAACTTTCTTTTCAAGCCAAATCAGAGGAGATCATGCTTTTTCACGTACCCACGTCTCTTCCACTCAGTCTGGGATGAATTTTTCCTTTATTAGGGTGATTAGATAACTTATTGTCCAAGCTGTGACACATGTGAGAAAGGGAACACTAATGAGATAAAACAATGGGAAAGCAGATAAAAACTGGGGTAGTACTCTGCAAACCGGCCTACGGTCACCCAGTGAATTCATCATCACCGTGATCTCAGTGCGCACTTCAAAAATCTTAGCTAAAATTTATTATGTACTGTACAACCTATTGCTGTTTTTACTGCTCTCTCTAACCTTGGTCACCACTTATACATGTAGAAACTTTGTGTCAATTACAAAATGTGCCCTTTCTTTTTAGCAGCAAATTCCAGACTATGTGGTGAATGGACACCAGGCTGGATTTCACAACTTTCCTCTCCCATGAACATTTTTGTGTAGTAAAACAAATTACCCAATGTGTCTCCAACTATATATCCTGTATAAAAATTAAGTGTTTGTAAAGATATTGAAACATTCCACTAAAATAAATGTCAGATGCCATCTGAATTTTGGGTGAGATAAGATGCAAAGTGGCTCTGTAATAAGAGAAAGAAGTTAAGTATCAAATATCTATCTGAAATTTTATGCAGTGAATATGAGAACACTGTGAAAATCTATTGGGAAGTAATAAATTTGTTACACATAGAAACAGTTGAGTATTTTATAAGTGGAATATAGGGCTATAATATTACTTTGGGGAAACATATTGTCAATATCAGCCAAAGAAAAAGAAAAACTGATATTCTTATCTCTTCAAAATGGGCTTTGATAAATCATATTATGTATAAAATGTTCAATTTGTTTTAAGAAATCTATCTTAATAAATCTATCAGTGTTTTTGTTGTTTTTCAATACTTTTGCAGTACTTTTAGCATGGTACTTAGCCACGCCGGACACGGTGGCTCACGCCTGTAATCCCAGCACTTCGGGAGGCTGAGACAGGTGGATCACCTGAGGTCGCGAGTTCAAGACCAGCCTGACCAATATGGAGAAACCCCGTCTCTACTAAAAATACAAAATTAGCTGGGGTGGTGGCGTATGCCTATAATCCCAGCTACTAGGGAGGCTGAGGCAGGAGAATCGTTTGAACCTGGGAGGTGGAGGTTGTGGTGAGCTGAGATCGTGCCACTGCACTCCAGCCTGGGCAAAAACAGCGAAACTCCGTCTTAAAAAAAAAAAAAATAGCCACTAGGCACTTTAAGAAAACCTCAAAATTTCAAACTTCTTATCCTTTAAGATCCTGACTTTCCTTCTAGGTCTACTCCATGTACCCTACTCCTCTATTATCCACTCTCTATATCTGGAACACCAAATATTTTTATTAAAATTACTTGCATTAAAATAGCAATTTAAGATACAATTTTTTTAAATGGGCTCAATTTAAAAGTCTAAGCTTCATCAGGTTAAAAAACTTAATAATTAAAATATGCAATTAACAAATCAAAGTGTTGAAAGGCTCACAAAAAAAAAAAAATAGCCACTAGGCACTTTAAGAAAACCTCAAAATTTCAAACTTCTTATCCTTTAAGATCCTGACTTTCCTTCTAGATCTACTCCATGTACCCTACTCCTCTATTATCCACTCTCTATATCTGGAACACCAAATATTTTTATTAAAATTACTTGCATTAAAATAGCAATTTAAGATACAATTTTTTTAAATGGGCTCAATTTAAAAGTCTAAGCTTCATCAGGTTAAAAAACTTAATAATTAAAATATGCAATTAACAAATCAAAGTGTTGAAAGGCTCACAAAAAAAAAAAAAATAGCCTGCACCTCATTTCTCTTCTCCCCATCTCTGCTTTCTATTTTAAAGAGACAAACACTTTTTAGCTACTGAAAGCTGTTTATTCTGCTAGCAAGTTTCATCTTTCTAAATAATATATATTCCTAGCTACTTCTTCATTTATATATTTTAGACCTTATTTCTTGACTTCTTATTAGTAGGATTTTATCAGTTAGGATGCCTCAACTTGTAGTAATCACAATCCCACCTAGTTTAAAAAATGAGAACTACAGTCGAGCACAGTGGCATGTGCCTGTAGTCCCAGCTACTTGGGAGGGAAGGATCACTTAAGCCCAAGTGTTCAAAAACAGCCTGGGCAATATAGGAAGACTCCTGTCTCTAAATAAATAAAATTTTGAAAAACTTACAAAAAAAAAAAAGAAAGAAAGAAAGAAAGAAGAAGAAAGGAGAACTGCATTTATTTTCACCATCGGAAGCACACAGTTTATGAGAAGCCTCAGAGTCAGCTTCACCCAGCAGCTCTAGCTCCATTTCTCTGTGATTCCCTCGGTTCTCTTCTCCTCTGTGTGATGTCTTCATCTTTAGATTGATTGCGTCTCTTGTGGGAGCAAAAGAAATGTAACAGTTCCTGGTTTCTAAACAACACACCCAACACCCAGAGGCAACAAAGAAAGCTCATTCTCATCTTTCACTCAAAAAAAAAAAAAAAAAAAGCCCTCTCTCTGAATTCCTAAACAAACCTCTCATAACTCTTTATTCCAAATTGGGTTATACGCCCATTGCTTAACTGTGCCCTATGGCCTAAGGAACGCCATGAATTTATTGGCTTAGACTTACTCATCCATAAATGTAGTAGAGTGGCAAGCAGGATGGGATTACACTAATCAATTTAAGTTAATCAGGCTGAACTCTAAAGCTGGACCATGTGGCCACTATCCTATGGGAGAAAGACAGATGGAAGCTGGATCAACAATGCCAACTTCTACTATGGGCATTCAGCACTCACATACTACCTACATCCCTACCACTCCAATAGAACTACTGTATAACACTGTATTTTTAAAAATCAGTAACAATATTTACTTCATGTTGACAACAGATGGTAATAGGGTCCAATGATTTTGTTTCCTTTCTGTATAATTGTTATGTTTCACTGGTAATTTTTAATTGCTTCTTCTTAAAAATCCTACAAAATTTACTTTTAATACATCCTTAAGTTTTCCAAATGTTTCATCATATCAGTTTATCAGGGAGCTCATGTATTAGTAAGGGAGTAGACAACAGAAAAGACAGGTAAAATAAAGTAACTGCAAATCATGATCATTACTATGAAGGAAATAAACAGGGGAATTAGAAAAAGTAATAGAGGAAGCCCTCTTTGGAAAATGTTTTGGAAGCCTCTCTAAGGAAGTGACATCTGGCCTCAGACCTAAAGGATGACGAATAGCCTATGTGTGAAGAGCCAAGGAAGCATTCCAGGAACAGAGATGACCAGAGCAAAAGCCTGCAAGTGGAAAAGAATTTGGCAGGCTTGAGGACAGAAAGCCAGCCAATTGGCTGGAACATAATGAGTAGGGGGGAGAATGATAGGGGATGGGACTTTGGAGAGTTAGACTGAAGTGAGATCATGCAGGCTCTTGTAAGACTCAATGGAAACGAGGTTGAATTTTTCTGAAAGAGTGTGAAGCAAGATGATTTGTTTCATGTTTTTAAAGACCCCTCTCTGATTTCCGTATGAGTGGCAGGCAGGGGGAAGGCACAGAAATGGAAGTATGAAAAACAGGCGGAAGTCCTACTACCATTCTCTTCCTTGCAGCAGTTCTATTGGACTGTACATTTTGGGCTATACAGATTGTTTTTTGTTGTTGTTGTTTTTTAAGTTTGAATCCTTTTCAAAATGTCTAATTAGCTTATTTTATTAATGTATTGTCACTGAAAACTACATGTTGATTTAACTGTGAAAACCCATAGGACAACAACATGGAGAGCTAATTGTACTTCTTTTCCCTTCCCATCAAATATGTCTATTTGTCTAGGCTAACCCATAGGACAACAACATGGAGAGCTAATTGTACTTCTTTTCCCTTCCCATCAAATATGTCTATTTGTCTAGGCTAATTATTTTTGATGAGTTAGGTAGGTTCATATACTATCTCCTTGGGAAGTTTTGTTAATGGCAGTATATGAAACAACAAGTTTTGCACAGTTTTTACTTACATTTCTCTAATTAAAGTGATATTAACTAGTCAGAGGAAGAAACAGAAACATGATTCATAATAACAAATGTTAAGAAACCATAAAATCAAATTGATTGAAAAATCATTTTTTAAAAGTAAAATATTCACGCCTTATAATTGTTACACCAAGTCTAATTTCAGGTAGTTAAAAAATTAAGATATATGGATAACTTAAAAAATGAAAAGAAAGAGAGAAGTTTCTAGCCAAATGAGTACTTTTACTTCCTCAAATTAATGTTAATATAAAATTAGTAAAAATGAATTCAGATAAAAATTAAAAAATAATTTTTTAAATTGTTGCATGAGTGCTCACTCTATTATCAACTCTATTTTTTACTCATTTCTCTCCAGCAATATCTGCCTCTTCCAGTCCTTCCCGTGTCACAACCCTTTCCTACCTTAGGGTCTTTGCATTTGCTCTCCTTCCTACTTTTCTCATGGTTCTTCCTACAATCAGTTCCTTCTCATCCTTCCAGATACTGCTCAAAGAAGCCTTCTCTGACTGCCCTAACTGCTCTTCCCATGTAAGAGCATGTCTCGTTACTCTAATAGTACCCTATCTTTCCTTTACATAAATCATCCCAATATCTTATTTATTTATTTTTTAAGACAGAAGGACTTGCTACGATGCCTAGGTGGGCCTCCACTAAAGCTCGTGGGATCAAGCAATCCTCCCGCCTCAGCCTCTCAAGTAGCTGGGACTACTGGCATGTACCACGGCACCCAGCTTCCGTTTGTAATCCTGTTACTTACTTATTCATCCATCTTTCTCCTCCTTCAATTTCAAACTATATTGTCAACTCCAAGTGAGAAAAACCCTTTCCTAGGCCGGGCACGGTGGCTCACGCCTGTAATCCCAGCACTTTGGGAGGCCGAGGTGGGTGGATCACGAGGTCAAGAGATCGAGACCATCCTGGCTAACATAGTGAAACCCCATCTCTACTAAAAAATACAAAAAATTAGCCGGGCGTGGTGGCGGGTGCCTATAGCCCCAGCTTCTTGGGAGGCTGAGGCAGGAGAATGGTGTGAACCCGGGAACCAGAGCTTGCAGTGAGCCAAGATTGCGCCACAGCACTCCAGCCTGGGCGACACAGCAAGACTCTGTCTCAAAAAAAAAAAAAAAAAGAAAAACCCTTTCCTTAACACTGTTTTCCTAGTAGTTGGCCTGAGGACAGGGATAGAGACAGCTTTCAAGAAATATTTGAATTTATACTGTAATCTGTGGACTCGATACAAATTTAACTAGCTCAAATAGAGTATATACTGTATCCAGCAGGAGTATGATAGGACATAATGGGCCCTTGTAATCTTACAAGGCACAAATTAATTAACCCACTTCCTAACCAGTTATTAGAAAATCTGGCTACACCTAGTTTAGATTCCCTTTTATAGAGTCCTTCAGGTACACTCCCACGTGAGAGACACTGAGGTTCCTCATTTGGGGTAAGGGTACTCACTTACGGCAGGTGCACATTCCTTTGAATTGGAGACTGAAAGGTGCCCAAGAAGTTGAGATAGTCTGTGGTCTGGGTCTACTGCACACATTGGGGTTTTATGGCTTGCAACTGCTCTACTGTGAAGGATTGCCTGACAATTTTCTTTTAGGGAGATTCCTTTTGTATTTAGTTAATGCCGAAGACCTTAGCGGGTCAGCTTTCTCCTTAAGTTGTCAATTCTTCTAAACTTCTGTTTCTTAGCAACAGCTGGGACTCTGTCCATCGACATTGTTCTGTTTTAGCCTCACAAGCAAATAAGAGAATAAGTAGGCATGCCAGCTTGCCCTTTAGTCATATCCCTACACACACAGTGCATTCCGATCCTAGTTGCTATTGATAGATGGTGTGAAGTATCATCATATTTCTGTGAGGCATGAAAGGGGGTAGGCAGTAGAAAATATTTTGGGGGGGAGCTGAGAAATTAGAGTTCTTTATTATAATCACTTGCATCTCCTTGACAGTCTTATTCCTAATATTAAGATTTCACTTTCTGGTATTCAGTGTAAAAACTCTAGTATTAGAAAAAATGTGGCAAAAAAAAAAAATACTGCAATTAAACATGCCTCTCAAATAATCTGATCTGGTCTTACATTCTTAGACCATAGGCTACAGGCAGAAATGGCTTCCAATGATTGTCAAATTTGCAGAATTTGCTCCAATCTGCTTTTTTTCTGGAAAACTTGTTTAGAATGCCTCTCTTTTCCAATGTACTTTTCAAAACTCACATATAGTAATCAATATACTTGACATTTAAATATATTTGGCTACCAAATTCTCTAATGCAACACTCAATGACTGAGTTCTAAAACACTGTTGGAGAATGTCTGGATAAACGATTCACTGCTGCATAACACAAACTAAATTTCCATCTTAATGGTGGAAAGTCCACATTACCCCCCTATCTTATCTCGAATCAGCCAGTTCCAGTTTCTCTGAGGTTTGTTATTTGCAACCCCATTCACAGTCAAACTGAGGCAGGGCTCTTTCAGTTGCAACTGGCTGAAATCCACTAAAGCTAGATTAACCAAAGACACAAAATTTTATTTTAAGGATAACTTATTATAAATAATTCAAAGATAGGGAGCAGACCTATCTTTGCAAAGCACTAAGATCAGGAACCAGAAAGCGATCAGGAACTGAGGCAGCCACTATATCTGTGTCTGATATGTCAACATTGCTTCATGAAAGCAGACTCTGGGGTCAAATTACTTAGGGTTTAGTATCTTTAGCACTTACTTTAAGCAAGGTTTTTAGTTTCCTTATCTGTAAAGTAAGGATAATAGTACAGGTTGAGCACCCCTAATTAGAAAGCTGAATTGCTCCAAAATCTGAAACTTTTTATTATTCTTCTTTAAATACAGCTGGGGTTTCACTATGTTGCCCAGGCAGGTCTTGAAATCACGGATTCAAGTAATCTTCCTCCCTCATGAAAATTTCTGAGCACCCACATGACACAGCAGGTGGAAAATTCCACACCTGACCTCGTATAATACATCATGTGTTTCATGCACAATATTACTGAAAACATTGTATAAAATTGCCTTCAGGCTATGCGTATAAGGTGTAAATAAAGCATAAAATAGAAAGCATAACAGAATTTCATGTTTAGACTTGAGTACCCATCTCCAATATCTAATTATGTATACGCAAATATTCCAATAACCCAAATCCTAAACACTTCTGGTCCCAACCATTTGGGATAAGGAATACTAAACCTGTACCCAGATTCATAGACTTACAGCAGTTAGAACACTGGGTGACACAGTAAGCAATCTGAGATTACTCTTGTTCTCTATCACAGCTCTCAGATTCTACACATGCTGCTTGCTACCCAACAAAGCAGCCCTGGCCTATGTTTATATTTTCCCAGTTCAAGTGATCAGCAGTCTGACAAGCTTCTCTCAATCCTAATTTTAAATTCTCAGAACAATCTGATTCATTCAGATAGGGTTCTGTTGTTCAACTAGCTAAAGCCAGAAGTGTTAGGTCACCTAATACATTACTAACTGCTGAGGCCCATTCCTGAATGTGTGTGGATGTTTCTCAGTGGTGATGGATCATGAATCAAGGCTAAAATTTTAAATGTTTTTTATACTTCTCTCAGCTATCTTCTGTTCTTTTACAGTCGCAAAAAGTACCCAAGTAAGTGACTTACTCAATGACATACAGCTAATGAAAGATGAAACTGTGATACAAAACCAGGTCTGAAGCTGGTCCAAAAGCAGTGAGTTATCTCAGTTGGTTGTTCAGTCTGTTCTAGATTGAACTCTTGTTCTACTCTTTCCCTCCTTCTCACTACTGCACTTGACTAGTCTTAAAAAACAAACTAGGGGCCGGGCGCGGTGGCTCAAGCCTGTAATCCCAGCACTTTGGCCGAGACGGGCGGATCACGAGGTCAGGAGATCGAGACCATCCTGGCTAACATGGTGAAACCCCGTCTCTACTAAAAAATACAAAAAAAAAACTAGCCGGGTGAGGTGGCGGGCGCCTGTAGTCCCAGCTACTCGGGAGGCTGAGGCAGGAGAATGGCGTAAACCCGGGAGGCGGAGCTTGCAGTGAGCTGAGATCCGGCCACTGCACTCCAGCCTGGGCAACAGAGCGAGACTCTGTCTCAAAAAAAAAAAAAACAACAAAAAAAAAACAAACTAGGTCTGATTCCAAATCCAATATTTCTTTTACAAAATAATGCATTAGAGTTATGTATATTTATTGAGACTATATTATGTAGTTGACCCTGTATTTAACCAAGCTTGAGACAGAAGACTTCAAGTAGTTAAGAAGCGGCTTTGCTGTTTTTCTTATATTTAATAATATAAAAACCCCTGGAGTATAACATATATAAAGTTCACAAAAAGTCAATGTGCAGCTTGATGCACTTTCTCATACACATTCGCCAGTGTAACATTCCAGATCAAGGTATACATTTCCATCACTTCAGAAGGCTCACTGTGCCCCTTCCAAGTCAATACCAACACCAGAAAGGTCAATACCATCCTGACTTCAATCATCAATTGGTTTCGCTTGTTCTTGAATTTCATACAAATGGAATTATACAATATGAATTATTTTGTGTGTATTTCACTCAATGCAATGACTGCGAGATTTATCTATGTTACGCGTGTAGCATTTTCTTTTTTATTACCAGGTAATATTCCATTTTATGAATATGCTTCACTTTGTTCCAGTTTGGGGCTATAATGAATCAAATTGCTACGAACATTGTTACACAAAAACTTTTAGTAGACACATTCATTTCTCTTGAGTATACGCTCAGGAGTGAAACTGCTGAATTATAGGGTAGCCATAAGTTCAGCTATAATGAATACTGCCCATCAATTTCCCAAAGTGGTTGTAACCAATTTGTACGCTTACCAGCAGTAAGAGTTTGTTACACTATAAATTGTTAACAAGAAAAATAACATTGCAATCAGTCTGTTATGCTAGTCACGTTTCTTTGTTCTGCAGAATGTATTTTATTTGAGGTTCCTTTGTTACTGGTTATAAGAAAGGGTGAGTTTTGGCTAAGCTGTTAGGTAGAGAGTAGATCCTCATTCATTTGCACCCTCACCAAACCACAACTCCAATCTGTGTAAGATTTCACTGGAAAACACTACCTAGCTTGCCATCGCTTATGGCAAGTTTTTTCAACAAGGGTACTACTGTCATTTTGAGCCAGATAATTCTTTTGTGCAGGGGAAGAGGGGGCTGTGCCGTACAATGTAGGATTTTTAGCAGTATCCCTGGCCTCTAACTACTATATATGAATAGTGCCAACTCTGCAAAACCCACCCACTGGGATGACCACAAAAATTTTTCCAGATTTTGGCAAATGTTTTCTCTGGGGGCAAAATCTTCCCTACTCAATGGCCATTACCGACCACTGTTTTATAAATAAGTGTCCTGTCCTCCCCACGTCATCTAAAAAAAAATGTTATGAGTCAATATTGTGTTACTAGGATGCTGTCAATGATTGTTCAACAATGGCACATTAGAATCACCTAGAGGAGCTTTTAAAAAAAATGCATATGCCAAGGCCCCACCTCAGAACCATGGAAGAGAATCTTGAGCATTTTTAGTATACAACTCCTCAGGTAATTCTAAATTTTGGCACAGCTGAGAATTATGTATCTTCTAAACATATTACTCTTCCCAGGAGTATATGCTTTAAAACAAATTTCCATCAATGACTTTTCAAGCATTAGTAGAGGATGAAGGACAGATTTGTGGAATAGGAGGTTCTCAGTCTCAAATCACACCAATTAAGTGACCACCCATAGCCCATAAATGTAAATGATGGTATTGTTCAGTTCCTGTTTGAAAAAAACAATGAAAACATATTATCCCAAATCAGACTTTGAAGACTTTAATGTATTTGTTTTTTAGATGATTAATATGTGATAATCCTTCTACCTAATTCTTATACAGCAACTGGACACTATTCACCACTCTTTCCATGAAGCACTTACTCATCTTCAATAGCACAACACCCTTCTGGTAACCGTGTAACTCCTCCTTATCCAGTTCATCTTCCTTTACCTAGTCAAAAATAAACTGAAATTCTTCATTGCACACACTTAGGCTGTCTTCCAAGTTTACTTCATGAATACTCAAGACTTTAATTTTTCCCTACACACTTCACACTTAACAGCTTTAATTTTCAGTCTAGACTTCACTTAGCTACATTATTCTATCCAGAAACATCCCGGGCAATTCAAAGGCATTGGACATTCTGTAAGCCTTTTTTTTTTTTTTTTTTTTTTTCCAAAACAGTATAGCTCTGTTGCTCAGGCTGGAGTGCAGTGTCGCGATCTTGGCTCACCACAACCTCCGCCTCCGAGGCTCAAGCAATTCTCCTGCCTCAGTCTCCCAAATAGCTGGGACTACAGGTGCATGCCACCACGCCCAGCTAATTTTTAAATTTTTAGTAGAGACAGGGTTTCAACTTGTTGGCCAGGATGGTCTCCATCTCCTGACCTTGTGATCCACCCGCTTTAGCCTCCCAAAGTGCTGGGATTACAGGTATGAGCCACTGCACTGGGCCCAATTCTGTCTTAAATCAAACATAATGCTCCCTATCTACACATTTGTAAATACATTACTATATAAGTGAATGTCATTCAGCAGCAAATGACTAACATCCCTCCTCCTCCTAACCCTGCCTGAATCCAATCCCATCAAGTTTTGTCATCCTTCCCTATTCTACTTCTCTCCACCTCTATTATACTATCCTAGTCTATCGTATCATTTCTAACCTCTCATATCTGCCAAAGACTCCTGATTCAATTAGGAATACTGTACCTACTTCGGCTCACATCTAATCCTTCTCTGGGATTTACACCTAAAGTAAAAACTTTCAATTTGCTAATCCCACCAAGCTACCACCCAGTTTCAAATCCTTCAGTAGCTTCCTCGTTGTCTTGAAAAATAATACTTCACTTAGCCTTTGGGCCTAGCGTCTATGTAGCCTCATCTTGTCCAGCTGCTCTTTGCTCCAGCAGTAACAAGCCTCTTAAGAGTTCCTTACAGATAGGGTGGTCATGCCATTTACTATCCAAACCTGAACACTTATGAAAGTGAATACAGCCTGTTCTTGGCAAACTGGCAAATGCACTGACGTGATCTCTCTGACCCCAGAATCTTTGTCCATGTTGTTTCTTTTACCCAGAAAGCAGCTCTTACTTCCCTTTCTTGCCTAATTCATGTTAATTCTTCAGGTCTAGATCAAGTTGGTCACGTAACTTCCTTGAGACTTTCCTGACTACGGTTCTTTATTATGGATTCTCACAGCACTGTATGTCTCTTCATACTATTTTTCTAAGTTGTGATTTTATAGTGTGACTGTGTCCTGAACTAGGCTTTAACTTTGGAAGGGTTAGTTTTTGCTGTATTATAATCCCTCCCTACCCTCAACAGAATGTCTGGTATGTAATACATTCTTACATTTGTATTGAATGAATATCAATACAATGTACTGGGACACAGTCTCTTTGCTCAAGGACCTCACAATGTAGTATGGAAACAAATGTTATATTGTGATACAATGATATATTGCACTTACAGAATACTCAATTCCATGTCCTAAAAGGGAAGTCAGAGAGTTGTCTGACAAGTCTCACAGGCTGACAGCACAATTGTGTCAGGGTACTCAACAGTTCTTGAGCATTTACTTAAATGAACCTATGAAAGACTGACCCATAAGATAAATGGGCTATATCCACTTACAATGAGAGATACCTTTCCAGTGACCTGCAGAAGCGTCTAGGGTACCAAGCGTCCGTGAGGAATGATGGGCGGCAATCCTGAGATTGGTCTGTGAAAAAATTAACTAAAATACTAGGAATATATGATATGTACATACATGTTTATTTATGTTTAGTTTACAAATATATGTGGTATATAAGCAGGGGACTGATTTAATTAGGTTTCAAGTGTGAAGGAAACCTAAAGGATAAGCTGAAGGGAAAAATGTAGAGAAAATAGAGGCCTAAACTAAGCCCGGTAGTGGGATTTAAAAAGAAAGGATGAATACAAAATTTCTGCATTAAAATGAGTGGTACAGTTTGTCCCTCAGTATCTTCAGGGAATTAGTTCCAGGACCCATTTACCAAAACCTGGGGATGCTCAAGTCCTTTATAGTTGAGCCTCTGTATCTGCAAATTCCTGCAGGTACAGAGGACCAACAGTATTTGGACAGCAGTGAATAAAGCATCTAGGTGAGGGCCAGGCGTGGTGGCTCATGCCTGTAATCCCAGCACTTTGGGAGGCTGAGGCAGGGGGATCATCCAAGGTCAGGTGTTTGACACCAGCCTTGCCAACATGGTGAAACCCAGTCTCTACTAAAAGTACAAAAAATTAGCTGGGCGTGGTGGCACGCGCCTGTAGTCCCAGCTACTTGGGAGGCTGAGGCATGAGAATCACTTGAACCCAGGAGACTGAGGTTGCAGTGAACTGAGTTCTCACCACTGCACCCCAGTCTGGGTGACAGAAAACAAAAAAAAAAAGAAGGAAGGAAGGGAGGGAGGGAGGGAAAGAAAGACAAAGAAAGACAAAGAAAGACAGACAGAAAGACAGAAAGACAGAAAGAAAGAAAGAAAGAAAGAAAGAACGAGCATCTGGGCAAGGAAAGGAGTGATATAGCAACAATGCAACTATTTTTTAATATTTTTGAGGTTGGCTACTGAACCTTCTTTCTTACTCTGCATGCACACAATTTTTGCAGCAGAGGATGGAATCTTTGTATCTTCTTCAATGCCTATTAGATTTTATATATACTTGCCTCTTAGTATTACCTCTAAGAATTTTGTTTGAAATTTAGCTTTTAGTGATTCAAGAATTTATCAGTCAAAATCCCCAAACACAGTGACCATAAAGAAGGCGAATGAGCCACTGGTGGACATCACAATAATCTGGGAAACTTCCCAAATACTATCTAGAACCTAGAAATTCTGCATATCAGAAGAGGGGAAGAATACGAGGGTCAGGCATGTGTAGTTTCTGAACTTTCCAGGTAACTGAGTCCTGTCCCTTCCTCAACACTAGGAACTAAACTCCCCTAATTTCTTACCAGGAAAACAGAAAATGTACAGTAAATCTTCACTAGATGATGACTTAGGATTTCATGGGTTCTATTCACAGAACTTCGTAAATTTAAGAATCATATTGGAAAGACTTCCTCTGGTTTGGCAAGGACATGGGAAATACTGTCATACGTTGAGATTTTAGGGTATTTTCATACTGTCTTGATTGTTTTTGTGGTTTCTCACATGCAAATCCTTCAGGCAACAAGAAGATAATTATGGAATTAAAATCTCAACCCTGGCATCCAAAAAGCTAACAAAGGAGCAAGTCATCCTGTTCACGTTATATATTTCAAATTCTGGATATGTGGTTCCCAGTCTATCCCCACCTAAGGATACCCATTTAGTACTTTGCCTAGTAAAGCACATCACAATTAAGGACCCACAAAATGTTGTCTCAGATTCTGGAAAATAATATTCTTTCCAAAGAATATGAAATTTTAAAAATGGGAAATTAGTAAAAAAAAACCTCCTGGTTAATGTTAATTATGTGGAATTTTTCGTTAGTCACGTGAGATTATCAACTGTTTGGATATTGTTTTAGTATCAGTAAGCAGACATAAAGCCAGTTTATTCAAATAAAGTGACACTGCAAATTTAACTACGTTGATAAATCACCTAAAAGGTATCTTTGGATTGCCTACATGCTTTTTAAAAAATAAACTGGCAAGATTGTTGCAATTTTCCACCTACTGTCTACTTCTGTGAAGCAATAAAGTATGATTTTACTCGAAATCTAAATCTCCAATGTTCAATATTTTATTGCAAATTGGGCAAGATATTTTTTCGAATAGCATGTTTGATGGCACAATATGGCAGAATAGCATATTTGATGGCACAATTAGTAGTTAAAAAAAAACAGTCTGATGTGCTTCCGGAAAACGTAAAACAGACTGTATTATACAGTAATTATTTTCATAAGACAATGACAAAATGTCAGAGTTGTAATTGAGGACTTTATTAACTGAACTATACTTCTGATTACAACATTCTTTATATATGTTTATTGTTAGCTTCTCTGGAGAAACTAGGGGCACAGGAAGTTCCTATCATTAAGGATATTAACATAAAGCTTAATATGAAAAATTAGCACTCAGTTCATAATACTCTAGGGACTTCAGAAATGAAGATCTGTATGATCCTTTTATCCCTCACAGCCCAGTATTAAAACTAATATTGCAAAGGACGGTAGTGTTCCATTTCGTTTTGCTATTCAATTATTGCTGACAGATACATGTTTTCAAAAAGGCCATGGGCATCTGTCTGCTTTCCCCTACTCCTCCAGGTGAATATACCCTTCAATATGCAGTAAATACATATGTGGAGTTATGTTTTGAGATTTTTTTTGAAGGATTTGAACCAAATTGTTTAAACAGCTGGTAGCCTAAAACTCTGGAATATTTCCCACAAGGGAAAAATAATTATTTGAGGAATGCATGTTACCACAAACTCATTTGACTTGGAAAGTGGGCCTTTACACCAAATCAAATAACTGAACAATGGAATTAGAAACGTTTAAATATTATTAACCTTGGCCGCTGGGTGCCGTGGCTCCCGCCTGTAATTCCAACACTTTGGAAGGCAGAGGCAGGCGGATCGCTTGAGCTCAGGAGTTCAAGACCAACCTAGCAACATGACAAAACCCCGCCTCTATAAAAATAAGTAAAAAACAAAAATCATTAACCTTGAGTGAGTCAAGTCCATCTGCAGACTGAAAAAAATAACGTGTAACAGAATTTTGATTTAAAAAACAATGTTTTCAAAAAAGCATTTCAAAATGCTTTACGTATGTTTCAAAAACACGCTTAAAAAAGATGTTTCCAACACATTGAAGGGATTTAACTAAGGCCCACAATTACAGTTACGATACAAACTGTCAGCTAAAAGGCAGCAACTTAAGCTGAGACAGTTACTAACACCCCTCGAGTAGCGTTTTTTGTTGCGATTCGGTGCCGCACCCTTCACCCCGCCCTCCGGGGAGGAACCTAGAAAGGAAGGGTTGGTGTATTTCTAAAGCAGGCCACCCACACAGGAATCAAGCATCATCACAGGCTATCAACAACCGGGTCTCTATTTTCACTCCTCCTCAGGCGCCCCGCCTGTGCGGGACATCAGCTCCCGAGGGAGCGTCAGTCGCAGATCGCCCTCGATCGCCCTCGTGGTGGCGAGAGGCCACCACTGTTGCCCAACAGTTGCGTTCCCAGGCTGCCTGGTGTGACGCAGCAGCCCCCGCCCGGACCCTGAGGCCTGGCGCTCCGATGGAGCCGAGGCCTGTGCTACCCGACACTCCTTGCGACCCGGCCCCTTAGGCTTATTCAGCGCGGCCGTTCCCGGCTTCCCGAGTACGATCGCACTCTCTCCCCACCCCCGTTCCTCCCCGGTTCCTTGTCAGTCTCCGCCGCGACGTCTTTGCGCAACCATCCCGAGTGACATTAGCGCCCATACCCGCACGGAGCGAGCCTGAAGCTCCCATTTCCCGGAATTCAACGCCGCGCCGCTAAGGGCGGGCACCCAAGCGAGGATCAGCGGACTAAGGCCACGACCAGCGTCGGGACGGCCTCCGCGCAGTCAGAGTCCGGCGGCCTCCGCGCGGCCAGCGTGCGCACTCCCATTCGTGCGCGTGCGCGCACTCGCCCTCCGCCCGCCCCAGTACCAATCGCTTTTTTCCTACACCCACGACTCTTAAACGTAGTCCCTCCCGCCGCCCGCGCGCGAGCCGAAAGGGTTCGGCGTGCGCGCACTCGCCCGCTCGCCGGCCCGCCTCGCGCTCTGTCGAGAAGGGGAGTGAGCAGAGGCGCTTACGTCGCGCGGGAGGCGGAGGCGACGGCGACCTCGGTGGCGGCGGCGGCTACGACGGAGACGGTTGCGCTCGCTCGCTCTCTCGGCGTCATGGCGGCTGCCGGGGGCAGATAAGCGGCGGGAGCGGGAGCGCGCGCGGCGGCGGCGACGACTCGTTACTTCTAGCTCTTGCTGCCCTCGCCGTTGGTGCTTCAATAATGAATTGTTAGCTCCACTCCGCAGGGGATCGCGCGTTGGTGCTGCGGACCAGGGCTTCCCCTTCCCCTTCCCCTTCCCCTCCGCGTCTGTCCCCTTCCCCCTCCCCCGCACGGACTCTTCCTTACCCGGAGACGCCGGAGCTCTAGGACCTCGGCAGCGGGATCCCGGGCCTGGGCGCGGGGGAGGCCGTCGACTGGAGTCGGCTCCCTCCGCCCCGCCAAGCCTGCCGGTAAGAAAGGGGGCAGCAGGCGGGTCAGGATGTGGCGGGGAGGACAGGAGCCGGCCGGGTGTAGGGCGGGCGCGGCGCGGTGCCCAGGCGGCGGCCCAGCGGCCGGGCGAAGGCCGGCTGGCTCGCTGAGTGCCGGTGGCGGTGTACGGGCCCGGCGCGCAGGGGGCGTGTGAGCGGCGAGTACAGGCCGGCGGCCGCAGAACGCGTACTTACGCCGGTCTGGCGGCCCTGCCTCGGCCTCTTCAGCTTAGTGCCGACCGGGCCGCGAGAGGAGACCGGCGAATGGGTGGCTCTTAGCCGGTGCGTGGGTCCCGCCGCGACCCGGGCTCCCAGCACGTGGGGAGCGGCGGGAGGGGGAGGGGGCGGCGGCTCGGGCGAGCCTGGGAGGGCGCGGGGCGGGTCTGCGGGAAGTTTGAGGCGGGAAGAGGGACTCCCGGACCGGGATGGAGGCCCTGGGAGAGGGGGCAGGTCCGCAAGGGAGGCCGATTGGAGCGCGTTGGATGGATGAGCAAGGAGGATGATTTCCGAACCTCTTTCGAGTGCCGCTCTAAAAACTTAGCAGGAGCAAAGCAACTGCTAAAAGACAGGCGATTGAAGACGTTTGATAACTTAGGATAGTCCTCATGGAGACACTTGAGAGGAAAGAGCGCTGTGTGCGCTTGGAGCTTCAGAACTTAAGGTTATGGAAGGGTTTCAGAGGACTTTTTCGGATAAGGGAGATGGAGAAAGGAAGTTAAAATGTACAGAGAAAGCCATTTTGAGGGACGCAAGGAAGGTGAAAATGAAAGAACGAAAAGGGGAGTGAACTTTTTAAAGGAAGAAACGGGAAAGGCAGTTTGTTAACATCGATTTTTTTAAGACTTAATTGTTCAGTAAGGCTCTTTGAGTAGGGTGAGATTAATATTTAACATTAGGAATAAATGTCCAGTAGAACGGTTACTTTTTAGATAACCTGTGCTTGCAGAGTCTACTGGACTATAGTCTAGAGAATTAACATCCTGATCCAGATGCAGACTTTGCTATCATTGAGTTGGTAACAGTCTGTTTCCCTCCCTCTTTTGTGGAAGGGAAATAATCGTAGGAGTGAATTCTGTTTGCTGAGGTCGGAGGACAGCTCTGCTCTCAGTTGGCTGTCTCGGTACTTTCTGGCTGGGGAAGGATCTGACGTCTCCTTCCCCCGCTTCTTCCTCTCCCTCCCCTGCCAGAGATCTCCTTTGTTTATTCGTGGATGGCTTGTAGGTGATTCTTCAGTGTTGTACCGAAATCTCTAAAGGTGGAAATGGTGTGTCTTGGTTCATTATTCTTGCCCCAATTTTTTTACGTAAAAAAATCAGATATAGTGGATATTCTATTACCTTTTTAATTTTTTTCACAAAATAAAAACCAAGTGCAAACTGGTTAAGTATTATTTAAACGTTATCCCACTATCCGTTTACCTGTTAAAGAACACATTTATTTTGATCTGTGCATTTTTGTTGAGATTATATGATATCTTTTATTTGCCTGTTCCTCCCATGGGAGCGTTTTCAAAACTTTCTCACTCAAGTGTATGAAGTTCTTGGTGGGAGGAATGAGGGCTTGATTAAAGGTAACCTCCCCCCACCCACTACTTCATTTATTCGACCAAGTTATCTAATAAGACTCCGTTATCTACTCTTGGGATGTATGCCTATGTTACTTCGTATCACCTTGCTTTAGGAGTCTATACAAACATTGTTAGATAGTTGCAGTTTCAGTTAGTCTCTCAAAATCATATCACTCCACAAGTATTTTAATTCTTCTATCCGAAGTATACTAGCAGTAGCATACTAAATTCCAGTTAGTAGTCAGGAGTGTGGTTACTAGAAGTCTAGGTATTTTAAGTATTTAATAAAAGGCCTCCACTTCTTCCTTACCACCTCTAGTCTAAATGGCCTACGTAGATTTATATGTTTTAAACAGGGCTTATTTACCTTTTTTCTGTAGGAAATTTTCTTAATTTGTTAATATATTTTCTTTAGGTGAATGAAAGGAGAGTCCCAGAAAACCTGTGACTGTTGAAGAAAATTTATCTGTGAATTTTTATATTCAAGGAGTCAGTATTTATATTCATTTTTTAAACTGGGAAGATTTATATTTTACTTTAAAACTTCTTAATAATAATTTACAATGAATGGACACAGTGATGAAGAAAGTGTTAGAAACAGTAGTGGAGAATCAAGGTAAGTAAGCACTTTGTTATCAGTCGTTTACTATGAAGAGAGTTGAAAACTTCACTCTCTTTTTTCTTTATTATTATTGTTGTTGTTTAGCTTTCCTCATAGGTAGCAGAGTTTTCAGGTTTTCCTCTTAGCTATCCAAAATACTAAAAAAATTGTGATATACGAACCTTTTTTCATAATACAGGTTTTAATTTTTTTCATTCAGATACACAGTAGGTCTTAAATATAGAAAGTTTTTGTTTACTTAAATCTATTTGGAAGTTTATATTTGAGCTAATAATTAAGCTGGAGCATGTAAAGTAGATTTAAATTGTTTTGACTGTTAGTGAAATTTCTAGATGAAGGCAGTAAAAATTTTTTCACTCATCTTTTTCTGGCATTTTGTCTTCTATATCTGTACTGTTCAATATGGTTACCACTAGTCACATGTGGCTATTTAAACTTCAATTACAAAGTATTCAGAATTTACTTAGTCGTACTAGATACGTTTCAAGTGCTGAATAATCATATGTGTCTAGTGGCTACCATATTGGACAGTACATAGAAAAGTTCTATCACTGGAGAAAGTTTTAGACAGTGCTGAGCCAAACATTTGTTGAAATATTACTGCGCCCTGTTTTGTTTTCAGATTGGAGTTTTAATTATCTGTGAAGGTGTTAAGAGTTCTTGCTTGGGCCAAGTGTTTGCAAAGAAGATTCTTCAAATTCTGTAGCTCCCAAATTTTGAGTTATCTGCATATTAATTTATAATCCATGTAGTTATATGCATTATCATATTTAGAAATTAGGAATGTGGAGTCAAACTGTTTACTTATCCCATTTCTACCTCTTATTAGTTGTGTGAATTAGGGCAAATTAATCTCTGAAGCTCTGATTTTTGCCCCCTAAAGAGGGGATTACACTGTTATCTTATTTAAAGTTCATGGCTGGGTTTGGTGGATCATGCTTGTAATCCCAGCACTTTGAGAGGCTGAGGCCAGGAGGATCACTTGAACTCAGGAGTTGGAGATCAGCTTAGGCAGCATAGTGAGACCTTGTCTCTAATTTATGAAAAATAAAATTTTAAAAAAAATTGAGGATTGAGGTGCTTCATGTAAAGGGCTTAAAATATTTTCTGAGACAATGAGCACTGAATATTTGCTTATTGTAACCAGCATGTTTTGTGTAACACAGGATACTATATAACAAAAACATTAATTACAGTGTTGGCAACATGGGGGTGGACAAGAAATGGGAAAGTTTTGGCAATTAAGAAGATTAAGAAAAATGTTAGATAGAAAACTAAAATTAAGTAGTAGTATTTGTTTAATCTGAAACTTGGACTCTTGTTTTTCTTTTTTTTTTGAGACAGAGTCTCGCTCTGTCGCCCAGGCTGGAGTGCAGTGGTGCGATCCTGGCTCTCTGCAACCTCCGTCTCCCAGGCTCAAGTGATTGTCTTACCTCAGCCTCCAGAGTAGCTGGGATTACAGGCGCTGGCCACCAGTCCCAGCTCATTTTTGTATTTTTTTATGTAGAGATGGGGTTTCGCCACATTGGCCAAGCTGGTCTCAAACTCCTGTGCTCAAGTGATCCACCTGCCTCGGCCTCCCAAAGTGCTGGGATTACAGGTGTGAGCTACCATGCCCGGCCTGACACATGGAATTTTCTGACCTAACTAGTTATATTTTAGTTTATCAGCTTTCATAGGTACCGTTTGGATAACAAGAATATCATACAGAATAAAATAAGGAACAGTTATGGAAAGCAGCGTTATTGAACAAGTATTGGTCTAGGAGTTATAAAACCTGAGTTGATGCTATCTCTGCATTAATTAGAACTCATATGATTGCCTCCACTCTAAGGATTGAATTGATATTGAGGTTTCATCTTAATTAAATACAAAGTGAATTGTAAAGTTTCGAACAGTAAAGTTTTACTAGAACCACCAGAGTTGAGGTTTAATTAAAAGACTTGAATCTTAGCTTTGATTCAGATCTCTATAGGTATGCTACTACAGTTATGTGAATAGAAGAGTCATATTGTCCACCCACAATTTTTTTTCTTCGAGACAGGGCCTCACTCTGTCACCTGGGCTGGAGTACAGTCGTGTAGTCTCGGCTCACTGTAGCCTCTGCCTCTACCTCCTGGGCTCAAAACGGTTCTCCCACCTCAGCATCCTGACAGGCGTGCATGCCACCACATTCAGCTAATTTTAAAATTTTTTGTAGAGATGAGGTCTCACCATATTGCCTCATCTGATCTTGAACTCATGGACTCAAGCAGTCCTCCCACCTTGGCCTCCCAAAGTGTTGGGATTACAGGTGTGAGCCACCATACCTAGTCTCATATTTTCTTATTTATAGTTGCAATGAAATGTTTAGTAGGTAGAAATATCTAGAGGAAACACAGGAACCAAACTACCCATAAAATAGGAAATAAGACTCTTGAGAGTAAATCCTCTAGTTGGATATGCAGACAGATCATATGCTGGTATATTCTGACTACTTACCTGTTCCAATATTTTATTTATTTTTCTGCCATATCTAAAGTGAGGAGGAGTAATTGGTCTAATTTGATACTACAGGTGAAAAAAATTAAATCTTGTGGCCGGGCGCGGTGGCTCACGCCTGTAATCCCAGCATTTTTGGGAGGCCGAGGCGGGCGTGTCACCTAAGGTTGTTGGGAGTTCGAGACCACCCTGACCAACATGGAGAAACCCTGTCTCTACTAAAAATACAAAATTAGTTGGGTGTGGTAGCCTGTAATCCCAGCTGCTCTGGAGGCTGAGGCAGAATTGCTTGAATCCAGGAGGTGGAGGTTGTGGTGAGCCGGAGATCACACAATTGCACTCCAGCCTAGGCCACAAGAGCAAAACTCCTTCTCAAAAAAAAAAAAAAAATTAAACCTTGTGAAATCTAATTTAAGGAATCTTTTACAATGCATACTCATCTTAAATAATTGCAAAACATATTTCTTTAATTATTCAGAGTTGTTAATTTTGTGTGCTTCTGAAAAATGTGGTTATCTAGTTTTTACAACTGTCTTGGAGTTTATCAGGAGAGAGACCTTCTTTTTTGCCTTCATTTTCTTTCTTACTGCTACTATAACTGTGGTCTACAGTCATTAACACTGAATTCCCACTCCTTTCTCCAGAAGCTTTTGTCATAAGACATTACGAAGAAGGGAGATTGTGCCTTGTTAAAAGACTGAGGAGGTGAACTTTAGAGGTAGAGGGATTTTCTTGCAAAAAACCAAAAGCTTGTATAACTATGAATATTAATATAGAGTAATTTTTTTTCTTTTTTTTGAGCTGGAGTCTTGCTCTGTCGCCCAGCCTGGAGTGCAGTGGTGTGACCTCGGCTTGCTGCATCCTCCACCTACCGAGTTCAAGCAGTCCTCCTGCCTCAGCCTCCCGAGTAGCTGGGACTACAGGCATGCACCACTGCATCCAGCTAATTTTTGTATTTTTAGCAGAGACAGGGTTTTGTCATGTTGGCCAGGCTGGTCTCAAACTCCTGACCTCAAGTGATCTGTCTACCTTGGCCTCCCAAAGCACTGGGAGTTACAGACATGAGCCACCATACCTGGGCCCCTAATACAATTAGATGAGAAATATACTTTGTTTTTAAAGTTGATATTCATTGTAAGTAGCTTTCTAAAGTAAATTTTGGTTTTTTAGTGGCTAGAATTCTATAATGTATTTTTGCTTCAAAATTTCCTTTTTCCTTTGTGAAAGTTTATTAAACGGAATAGAATTAAGAAAGAATTCATTTGGCATTGGCAGGTTACAGTTAGCTTTCTATTGAAAAAAAATTTTTTTAAGTGTTCTGTCTGGAGAGCTCTCTGTAACTATTCACTGAAAGGAAGAAGAATACACAGAAAAATATGTCTCTTTGGCTATGCTACTGCTGACAATCTTGAAATTTATTTACTAAGAAATGTGGGCCAGGATGCACCTGTATAACAGTTACAGCTCAACACAAAGTTTTATGTAACTGAAGTTAAGCTTTTTAAAGATAATGCTGGAAGATTTCAAAGCATCAATTTGCAGCTGTGTGAATTTGTGGTGGTATTTGCAAGCAAATTTTTCAAATCCTGGCAGAGTTTTTCTTAGTGTTTTTTTTGTTTGTTTGTTTTTTTGAAATGGAGTCTCACTCTGTTGCCCAGGCTGGAGTGCAGTGGCACGATCTTGGCTCACTGCAACCTCTGTCCTTGGGTTCAAGCAATTTTCTGCCTCTGCCTCCTGAGTAGCTGGGATTATAGGCGCCTGCCACCACGCCCCGCTAATTTTTGTATTTTTGGTAGAGATGGGGGTTTCACCATCTTGGGCAGGCTGGTCTTGAACTCCTGACCTCATGATCCACCCACCTCGGCCTCCCAAAGTGGTGGGATTACAAGCGTGAGCCACTGTGCCCAACCGACTGTTTTTAGTTTTAAATAAGTTATCTTGAGTGATGATTTATTTCAGGAATGGCTATATGGTTAAAGATCAGAAATGGTATATGAGTTAACTTTCAAAGATATTACTTTTCTGTATATAGTCATAAGATAATGTGTGGGCAAGCATTAATGTGATGTTATCTCTTTTACTCTGCGTTCGTGGTTGCTTATTTAAGATGTTGATGACTGATGGGTTATATGTGGTACAGTTTTGTGTTTTAAAATGAGTATTACGTTATGATAAATGGAGAAAATGTTTAAACTTTTTTTAAAAATGGGGAATATTTAAAACTACAGAAATAGAAAAGTTGCTCCAGTTGTGGTCCATGGACCAGCAGTGTTGGCATCACTTGGGAGCTTATTATAATTGTAGAACCTTGTGCCTTGCCCCGGACCTACTGAATCAGAATCTTCATTTTAACAAGATTCCCAAGTGATTCTTATGTATTAAGTTCATACACATTTATATGAAGCTATTCATCTGGAGTCATAGCATCTTGCTACTTTTTTTGTTATTGATGTTGTTATATATGGTTTTCATTTTCTGGGAACCTCCAGGGAACTGTGTCTTGAGCAAGACCAACAAGAGGCTAGCTAAGTTTTATTTCTCCGGAAACAGTAACAATGGCAACCGATGATTGTTGAGCTCTTACTGTGCCTTAACCTAGCATGATGCACATAGGGCGTTGTGCATTACTTGAATTATCACAGTTCATCCTCACAAAACTTCTGTGAAGTATACAGTGTTATGATTCCCACTTTCCAGATGGGGAAACAAGATTTATAGCCATTTTATTTATTTTTTAGTTCTTTTTTAAAAAACTATTACCTAAACTCTATACTTTACTTAGGTTTCAGTGATTTTCCCATTAACTCCCTCTTTTCTATTGTAGGATTAAATCCAGAGTACCACATTGCGTTTAGTTGTCAAATCTCCCCAGTCTTTGATCTGTGAGAGTTTCTAAGTCTTTCCTTAGTTTTCATGATCTAAATCATCTTGAGAAATACTGGCCAGGTATCCTGTAGAATGTCTTTGAAATCTAGATTTGTCTGTTGTTCTTTTTTTTTTTTTTGAGATGGTGTCTTGCTCTCTTGCCCAGGATGGAGTGCAATGGTGCGATCTCGGCTCACTGCAACTGCCGTCTCCTGGGTTCAAACGATTCTCCTGCCACAGCCTCCTGAGTGACTGAGACTACAGGTGTGCGCCACCAGGCCTGGCTAATTTTTGTATTTTTAGTAGAGACAGGGTTTCTCCATGTTGGTCAGGCTGATCTTGAACTCTTGACCTCAGGTAATCCACCTGCCTTGGCCTCCCAGAATGTTGAGATTACAGGTGTAAGCCACCATACCTGGCCTTGTCTATTGTTCTTAGGATAAACTAGGGTTATTGGTTCTTAAAAGAATACCACAGAGATAAAGTGTGCTAGTCACATCATGGGAAACGTGTTATCCTCATGACATTACTGGTGGTGGTAACCTCCATCACTTGGTCAAGGTAGTATTTGCAAGTTTCTCTACTATAAAGTTCCCTTTCCATAATATATTCTTTGGAAGCAAGTCACTGTGTCTAGCCTACTTTCAGGAGGGTTGGGTAGGAATTAAATTCCATCTCCTGGTGGGGGGAGTATTTACATGTATTAAATGGAATTTCTGTAAGGAAATTTATAAATCATTTATATATGTATGAATTTATATGTGTGCTTATATGGATTTAGTGGATTATATGTAATCCACTAAACTGGATTACAACTCTATAAAATACATATTTGTGTATAATATTTGTGTGTTTATGTATAATAGGTACTTTTATGTACCTAATGTATAATAGTTGACTTTTTTGTTACTTAAATTGATCTAGCCTTGGCTCTTGGAAGCTTTTTTAGTTTGGCTTGTATGTTTCTTTTACATACTCCCTTACTTTCACCCGAGAATCAGCCACTCTCCAAGGAGACTTGGTTCCATTTTTGTGGAGAATGGTATTAGAAACCAAGATTTGGGTACTGCGTATGCTTGTTAATATTCAAGTGTCACTGCTTTTATTTCCTCTCAGTGAACAAAGTGGACAGAGCTAGGTAATATATATAGATACACTATGTATACCTAGATATCTATAGTAATTTCTGTATCTTTCCATCTATATACATACCAACTCATACATAAACATGAGTTCATACCGATGGCTCCAACTCTAATCCTGTACTATAGGGTTCATTCTAACCTTTGTTTCTTATTCCTTTGTAACTTCCTTATTCAACAGTGAGAAACCTGGCTCTCACCATCCACCATTTATGTGCTTATATATTCACTCCTAATATACATGTAAAGCAGTTTTAGAATTTTTAGATATACTTTATCAGGAGAAACTAATTTTCCAACTAAAATATGGTGTTTATGTACAGTACATTTTAATATTTAGCCTTTAAGTTTCTAGTCAAAACACTGTTTTCTGATGTTGGTCAAGTTCATTTTTCCCTCACCCCTTTGAGTGTAATTATGTGATAAATTTGTGATAAAATTAGATTCATTTGTCACAGTGTGCATTCCATCCTGTGATCATCATCATACTGGTTGATTTTTAAAATTTGTGTCTATTAATACTTATTCCGTGAGGCACTGTTCTGTGGGTTTTGACAAGTGCATAGAATCATTTATTCTCTATTCCAGTACTGTACAGAACCATTCCTTCATCATAAAAGGTCCCAGATCTACTGAACCAGAATTTCCATTTTGACAAGATTCCCAGGAGAATTGTATTCATGTTAAATTCATATGCGTGTATATGAAGCTGTTCACCTATAATCATTTGGCATCTTGCCATGTTTTAAAGTTATAAATTAACTTCAAGAAAGACTGTTATAATCTAGGGGTGATAATGGAATAGCCAGTTTAAATATACAATTGAGTATATTCGAATTTGTGGGACCAAATGGCATGCAAGTGAGGTAAAAAGAAAATGGAGGGTAAATTACTGGAGTCATTTAATGAGCTAATTGGAAAGTTTTCATAGCATGCTTTAACTTTTGTAATTTCAATAATGATGAGAAATGTAGTTTGAAAAGAAAGGAAGAACAAATAATATATATTCAAAAAGATGTTAGAGAGGAAGTGTTTTTTTTTTGTTTTGTTTTGTTTTGTTTTTTTTAAGACAGAATTTTGCTCTGTCGCCAGGCTGGAGTGCTGTAGCATGATCTCAGCTCACTGCAACCTCCGACAAGTGATTCTCCTGCCTCAGCCTCTTGAGTAGCTGGGATAACAGGCACATGCTATCACACCCAGCTAATTTTTGTATTTTTCGTAGAGACGTGGTTTCACCATGTTGGCCAGGATAATCACGATCTCCTGACCTCGTGATCCACCCACCCTGGCCTCTGAAAAGTGCTGGGATTACAGGTGTGAGCTACCGCGCCTGGCTCAGGAAGATGTTTATAGAAGTCATAGTCCCCCAGGTAAAGAAGTATGCAAGTCTCCTAATAAGGAGAATGTGTTTGACATCTAGCTTTGCAGTTATTTATCCCAGGTTTATTCATTGTTAAAAGTTTTTGGCTAGGCGCGGTGGCTCACGCCTGTAATCCCAGCTCTTTTGGGAGGCTGAGGCGGGTGGATCACTAGGTCAGGAGATCGAGACCATCCTGGCTAACGGTGAAAACCCCTTCTCTACTAAAAATACAAAAAAATTAGCCAGACATGGTGGCAGGCACCTGTGGTCCCAGCTACTCGAGAGGCTGAGGTGGGAGAATGGCGTGAACCCAGGAGGCGGAGCTTGCAGTGAGCCGAGATCGCACCACCACACTCCAGCCTGGGCGACAGGGTGAGACTCCGTCTCAAAAAAAAAAAAAGTTTTTGTGTGGGTTAGTTCCAGGTAAAGGAAGGAAAAGGAAGCATAGCAGAAAAAACGCTACCCATGGGGAGCGTATTCCCCATGTGAATGGGTTGGAACCACTAGTTTTAGGGAGAAATTCCAGGAATCTTGTACCAAAATCAACTTGTATATGTGACTGAGAAAATCAGTGTTTATGATTGAAAATATATTATCTATCACTATGGTATGAGGTGACTGTTGAGTCAGAAGTCAACTTTAAATGTTAAGTTGCGCTCAGAAGTTTCTTTGGTGTAGATAGATTGAGATCTAAGTTATTGAGATTAAAATATGTAGAGACAAAGCTGGAAATGTGCAAAGTTCTATTCAAACAGTACTGACTTCTGGAATTCAGTGTCTACAGTATCTCTCAGAACTGAGGCATAAGGCGCAAGAATAGTGGGTTAGTCTTAATGAGAATGACTCCGAATAGCTATTTCTCAGTTCTACTGTTGTTTTCAGAAATACAAGTGTTTGTTTTCAGGTAGTTATTTAGATGATTGAGCAATTACTATGTGGTAGATATCATGGGATTCTAAAATTTGAGTTCCTTTAAAGCTTATAATCAAGAAAGAGATAAAAGTCTTCAAAAATACATATATATATCAGGTGAATACCATAAATGCAGAGAGATACCAAAATCTGTGGCCGTTCAAATGTAGGAGTGAGGTTTGATCATAAGGACAAGTATCAAGCCCAATATTAAAAGGAAGAGGGTTTTTTTTTGGGGGGGGGGTTTCTTTGTTTTTGGAGGGATCGACTTAAACCATGATAATCTTAAATTTCACATATGTTAAAAATGTCCTGGTAATGTGACTTTGGTGGTAAGGCATTTTGACAGGATTAAGCAAAAAAGCAGAGTGATTTAATTTTTATACTAAGGAAAAGTATGTTAGTAAAAGATCATGAGTCTTAGGATCAAAAGCTTTTATGTCAAGGCATGGGGCCTTTGGAAAAGAGTGAAGTAACAGTCTGAATTTCCTACAAGCCTAAAACAAGAAAGAGTCTTTTTGTTTTTGTGCTTGATACTGATTATTATTACTTCTGTAATACTGTTTTCACAGTTCTAAATGATTCAGTCCTCAGTTACATTAGTAAACGGCAGAGGTTTGATATGAAAGGAAAATTTATAGTAAAAGAATCAGAATTAGTTGTATATGGGGTACCAAAATTCCTAATCATCTTTTATCTATTCCAGTTTTAGAATGTATTTTATAGTGAAGGATTAACCTAGTGTCCAACCTAGTATCTGATACATACTCCATTATTTATTTCACTTTTAACCACATGACTCACAGTAAAAGAAGTTTTTTTTTAGATGCATTACACACCCATAGGTATATGCAGACAGATGAAATACCACATAACAAATAATTTAGTTTAAAATTATATATTGCTGGATTGCTGGTAGCTTCATTTTTTTTGTGGCAGTATTCATTAAAGTAATATAAAAGCATATAAATATTTTAAAACCTTTTTTTTTTTTTTTTTTTGGCAATGGAGTTTTGCTCTTGTTGCCCAGGCTGGAGTGCAATGGTGCAATCTCAGCTCACCACAACCTCCGCCTCCTGGGTTCAAGCGATTCTCTTGCCTCAGCCTCCCGAGTAGCTGGGATTACAGGCATGCACCACCACACCTGGCTAATTTTGTATTTTTAGTAGAAACAGGATTTCTTCATGGTGGTCAGGCTGGTCTCGAACTGCCGAGCTCAGGTGATCCGCCTGCTTTGGCCTCCCAAAGTGCCGGGATTACAGGCGTGAGCCACCGTGCCCTGCCAAAACCTTTTTTAAAAAGCAAACTAAATATCAGTAATCTCTTTAAAATTGAACATTTATTTATTTATTTTTGAGACAGAGTTTTGCTCTTGATGCCTAGGCTGGAGTACAATGGCACAGTCTCGGCTCACTGAAACTTTCACCTCCTGGGATCAAGCGATTCTTGTGCCTCAGCCTCCCAAGTAGCTGGGATTACAGGCATGTGCCACCATGCCTGGCTAATTTTTTGTATTTAGTAGAGATGGGGTTTCACCTTGTTGGTTGGACTGTTCTTGAACTCTTGACATCAGGTGATTGACCCACCTCAGCCTCCCAAAGTGCTGGGATTTTGGGTGTGAGCCACTGCGCCCAGCCAAAATTGAACTTTTAAATGTAGGCATTATTTGTGTTAACTGAAATATTATTATTAATAATTTGAAGTTTATGTTAAAGTAGTGACAGTAGTAAAATGAGCCCCATGTACATACCATACAGCTTCAACATATTTCGATTCATAGCCAATCTAATTTAATCTCTTAACTCCTATTACCCTCTCCAACCTCACTTGATTTTTTGGAAACATAATTTCTGTGTGTGTTAGACTTTTCTGCCTGATAGATAATAATACTAAAGGGGGAAAAAAATCGTTAAGGTTTGCCTGATTGTTATAACTATAAATTAAAGATTTAGAGATTTTCATTCATGTCATAATATTGTAATAAGTTTTGTATGTATGTTAGGAAACTGTTTTTCAGTGACTTTTCAGTGTATATATCCATAGCCCTTATTTCTCATCTGATCATTCTCTGCTTACTAGAAAATACTTTCTCTTGAGTTTATCCCAGGTTCAACACAACTAAGTAATCATCTTTGAAATCAGTCATGTTAAAAGTTACTCTTCCTAGTATCGCTCCACTTTCAGCAGTTTTAAATTTCTTCAGTTAGAAACTTTAAGGAAATAGAATCATACTGTACTTTAAGAAGAGTTTATAGTACAATTTTGTCTTGGATTGGTAGTTTAGAATGCTGAAAGGAACTGTTGTTTTTGCTGGTCAGTGCTTAACAAAGCAGTGGAACTACCTGGTTTTCAGAGTTGTACAGATGAGAAGATGTTTTCCAGGTCTTCTGAAACCTTTTACAGTTTTTATTTGTACTATTTCATCAAACTTTTTATTTCTGTTTATGTGTGTGTATACTCCATCATGGTGTAAAATGTATTATATAGGTCATGGTCCAAAAAGTTGGAAAACCATTGCTTGACTTTGGCCACTATTCTTTTTTGTTGTTGTTAATACTTAGCATTTAGTCATTGCTTACTACTTTCCAGATTCTTTCTGCAGTCATGCTAAAGTGGACAATGGTCTATAAAATAACTAAAATTAAGGTCCTGACTGAATGATCTTCAAGACCTAGTTAGCAGAGAGATATATGTATACAAATAATTGTAATATTGTGAAGGAATTGTTAGTAACATGAGCACAGTATTGTGGGAACATGAGCTAGAGCAGTGATGTGTGCCTGGGGAAATCAGGGAATGGCTACCTAAAGGACATAGTTTTGAATAGTCGTAGTTTTGAATAGTCTTGAAGAGTGAAAAGTTTTAGTGATTGCTTTGGAGAGAAAGCATTCTCCAGACAGAGGGAAAAGTATGGAGAAAGATACTGATGCTGAGTTCTGAAATCACTCCCCATAAAACCATGCATGTGATTGCATTTCCCCTATTTCCAGTTCCTCAGTCAGGAATCGGGCCAGTTGTATTTTATCTTTTTACTTTCACATAAAGTTTTTTTTTTTTTTTTCCTATGGCATTTCGTTCCCAATAGAAACTCTAGCTCAATACTCATTAGTTGAGGATATGAGCAGGTGAGTTAAAATTGTGTATGTATAAAACATAGTCTTTCCAAAATGTTTATTTCACAAAGTTAGTACAGCTGTTAGGCTAGAGAAACAGTTAGGGTACTGTATTAGAGAACTAAAAACACAGAGGCTTAAATATAACTACTTCTCTTTCACTCCCAGGGAAGGGAGTTCAAACTTTGGGCAGCCTTACTTTTCTTAATGTATGACTTCCAATACTAGTGGTTACCCTTTTCAGCTAGCAGGGAGAAGATGCAAAGGGGGAGGATTTAAGGCAAGCCACTTCATATTTAAGGCTATGATGTAGAAATCACACATCACCATCACTTCTAGCTGTATCTCATTGGCCACAACCTACTCATATGACTATACTGAGCTGTAGAAGATACTGAGAAAGCTAATCTTTAGCGGGGTGGGCATGTGTCAACCAAAACTGGGGGGATGGTTATTAATACTAGAGGACGAGCAAAATGGATACTGGGTGGATAGGGAGGGGCACATTTTCTGCCACAAACATTAAGGAATTTTTTTTTAAAAAACTACTCCTCTCATCCTAAGAAATTAGTGACTTTTATTTTTCTGAACTTCCTTTTAGTTCTCCATATATATTCATAATTTGTACCCTTGTTATTACAATGTTGGCATTTATTTACACAGCCTTCTCTGATCCTGAATTTATTTGTCTGTATTATGAAAATAAAAGGATTAAATAAGAACCTAATATCTGGCACATAGCACCAACTAACAAATAACATCATATTTTCCTTTTTTTATTAAATAATTAAATAATTAGTTCTGTGTGGCAGAAACGTGAGGCTCATCTAACCAGTGTACAGATATAAATACAGCTAGAAGGAGAAGAAAGGGCTAGAGAGCTAGAGGAAAATAATTTGTGGTTGAACTTCAGAACATCAAGTTAGTCCAGAATTTACCCTGTAAGTGTGTGTCCAAAAATTCTTCCAAGAATTCCTTAAAAGAAGGCCGCCTCCGTTTTTTTAAGAGTTAGGGTCTGGCTGTTGTACCTGCTAAAGTGCAGTGGCACAGTTGATAGCTCATTGCAGCCTCAAACACTTGGGTTAAATGATCCTCCTACCTCAGCCTCCTGAGTAGCTAGGACTAAAGCATATGCCACCTCGCCCGGCTAAGTTTGTATTTTTTTTTTTTTTTTTTTTGGTGGAGATGGGATCTCATTATGTTGTCCAGGCTGATCTCGAACTCCTGGCCTCAAGTGATCTTCCTGCCTCAGCTTCCCAAAGTGTTGGGATTACAGGTGTGAGCCACCGTGCCTAGCAAGAAGCTCTTTTGAATGACATTGACACTTAAGCAGTAGCTATAGGTGGAAGGGAACAAGAGGCATAGGATGAGAATTTAGTGCACTATGCTCTATTCTTTAGTAAATAAAATTCTTTAATTTCTTTATTTATAGCTCTCTTTGTCAAGCACACCATCTTCCATTATAATTCTGTGGAAAATTAGTTTACCTTCTATCAGGGTTTCCCCAACACCCCCAACTGGAATCTAATTCATCTAATCACTGTTAACTGATAAAAAAATAAGGGAAATAAAAAGTAGGGAAGTTATATATACAAGAAAGAAAATCTTTATGTGCTAAGAATAGAAGTAAATAAATATTGTTATTTAATGTAATTGAAAATAGATCTAAGGCTTTTGACGTATAATGTTTAAATACACATAAACAGTCTATTCTCTAGTGCTACTAGCAGTTTCTGAGGTGGCTATTGTATACATTTGACTTTGCCTTCTTTATTTTATTTTTTTGAGATAGAGTCTTGCCCTGTCACCCAGGCTGGAGTACCATGGCTCAATCTTGGCTCACTGCAACCTCTGCCTCCTGGGTTCTAGTGATTCTCGTGCCTCAGCCTCCTGAGTAGCTGGGAACACAAGCATGTGCCACCACACCTGGCTAATTTTTATATTTTTAGTAGAGATGGGGTCTCACCATGTTGGGCAAGCTTGTCTTGAACTCCTGGTCTCAAATGGTAACACCAGCTTCATCCTCCCACAAAGTACTGGGTTATAGGCATGAGCCACCGTGCCCAGTTTGACATTTGCTTTCTTTAATGTTCATTTTTATCTTTTCAGATTTTTTAAAAAGAAGTTTTGTTATTTTATTTCTACTGGCCTAGTTTGGCCAATTTATTGATACATTATACATTAGATAATTGTATTTCCATTTTTCTTACATTGAATGTTTAGTTGCCTGTCATATTCACTTTACTTCTGTGGCTTTTACATTTTTGCTTCATTGTACATTTTTACTACCTGCAAAGAAGATTTCATAATCTTGGATGTTAGTGAAGAAAACTTGCGATATAGTAGGTTGCAAAAATCACACCTCTTACACTTCAGTATGTATTTCTTTGTTATTTTTTTTTTCTTTTAGACCATTCTCCGAAACAGTCAGTACATATTTTAGAATTAAAAAAGTATTCTTTTACTTAAGACCTGTATTGTTTATTAAGTTCAGGAAAATTTACACTAATATAGTACTTGAATTTTCAGCCTGCATTCCAGTTTGGTCAATCATCTTTCAGTACAGAGATTACATATTGCATTTGACTGTCATATCTCTTTAATCTCCTTTAATCTGGACAGTTCCTCTTTCTTTGTTTTTCATGATATTGGCATTTTGAAAGACTATAAGCTAGTTATTTTATGGAATATATGTCTCAAATTGAGTTTTTCTGGTATTCACTTAACATTATATCCAAGTTATGCGTTCCTTACTCTGCGTACCTGGCTGGAGAACTGTGTAGGTAATGATACATCTTCTCAAGTGTTTCACAGCTGGAGCTCACATTGTTTGTCTGCCCCTACTCTACATTCAGTCACCAGGACATGGTGTCCAGTTTCTCCACTGTGATTTCTAATTCATTTGTTAACAGCTAAGAAGCAATTTGTGAGAAGACACTTTGAGTCTATGTAAATTATCCTATTCAGCAAACTCTTCCCCTAGATTTAGTATCCATTGATGATGATTTTTTGCCCAAATCAGCATTTTCTTTTTTTTTTTTGAGGCGGAGTCTCGCTCTGTCGCCCGGACTGGAGTGCAGTGGCCAGATCTCAGCTCACTGCAAGCTCCGCCTCCCGGGTTTACGCCATTCTCCTGCCTCAGCCTCCTGAGTAGCTGGGACTACAGGCGCCCGCCACCTCGCCCGGCTCGTTTTTGTATTTTTAGTAGAGATGGGGTTTCACCGTGTTAGCCAGGATGGTCTCGATCTCCTGACCTCGTGATCCGCCCATCTCGGCCTCTCAAAGTGCTGGGATTACAGGCTTGAGCCACCGCGCCCGGCAAATCAGCATTTTCTTGGATGATTGCATAATTATGGTTTTCTAAGACTAATATCCTGTCCACATTTACCAGTTGACATTCTGAGCTCTATCAGAGCCCTCCTCTGTGTGTCTCTTTCTGTCATCAGCACCTACTCAAGGGTTCCTGTTTTATTTACTGAGTAGTGATCGTTAACTGTCTTTATTTTTATACTCAAATCAGATTTGGTCAGTGGAAGCCCCTTCAAGTTGGCTCCCATGTCCTTTTGTTTTTCCTCTTGTACTTTTTGACATTCCTCCATATATATGCATTTTTTTTCATTTTGGCACAGGAAGGTTGTTAGACTCATCTTGTATCTTCCCTGTTGCAGCCTTAGCACCTGCCATTTCTCAAAGGAGCTGTAGTTTATTTAAGTGTGGAATAGTATTTAGAAGTCAGAATCTAGGTGCTAGGTGATTGTAAATTTAAAACTTCAGAGAGGATGAGTTTACATTGGTTGATAAATAGCACATCAAAAGACACACTTTGTAAATAAAAAAGATATCTGCAGAGGGCCTTTTTTTTTTTTTTTTTTGGTTATCACTATTTGTAGAATCAACTGAAGACAACATGTACATCCGTCAGGGACATGAAACCATGGTGCATCTACAAAATGGAGTATATGCAGTTGCACAAATATGTCTACTACTGCAGAATGATCTCCAGGATATAATGTGTATATAATCTGCTACCATTTATTTAAGAGTAAAATATGTTAATGATTATTTATGAAAGGGGAAATATAAACATTCTTATTCATAATTTGCTTATGTTAAAAAGGGAAAATAAAAAATTTTTAAATGGTTACTATGGGGAAGAGAGGACATAGTGTACAGGAGTCAGGAATGGAAGCTGAACTTCTGACCATAACTTGTTCTGTATCTCCAAAGTTGGATCCAAGTAAATAAAGCAACATAAAATCAAAAGTAGTAAGAAAGCACAGTCTCTATTTAAAAAAGAAGCAAAATGGTCTTTTTAAAAAGCAAATGGTCCTAACTGTGCCAAATTGGTGGTCACACAGAGATATTTTACTTGACTTTATAGCAGTCATTTGACTGTAGAAGTGAGTATTCCTGAAAACAAAAAGAATTGCATAGTCATCTTAACTTTAATAATCATATTGTTTATAATGGTATTATTTTGAAACTATTAAAAATGAAATAAAGCAAATAATTAGTGCCATTTGCAACCAACTCAGCCCGAGTGATGACTTGAATATACAATCGAAGTAAAAAGCCTGCAGTTTTGAATTACATGAATTCTTAATGTATTTTCTCTAAAAATACACACATTCTAGCTCATTCCATTGAAACATCCTAAATAAGGCAACCAGTCCAGTAGTTATTGCAGTTTAGTTTCTAATTTATTATAAATAGAAGGGCTTTTTGATAAAATGACTGGGTTATAGCCCCAGGCGACAAATACACAGGATGAGTCTGGTACATCCTGTCATACTAGAAAGGCAGTTAGGTTATCAAAGACTACTTCAGGTCTTGTCAGAAGGACTTAGGAGCTAATAAAGGGTTTCCTGTTGGCAAAAGATGGGAGAGTTTGGACATCAAGGATGCTGACAGTGGATTAAAATTTATAAAATAAATTCAAATCCATGAGTTCATAATGGGACTTAAAAAATTATTGGTCGGCTGGGTGCGGTGACTCAAGCCTGTAATCCCAGCACTTTGCGAGGCCAAGACGAGCAGATCACAAGGTCAGGAGATCGAGACCATCCTGGCTAACATGCTGAAACCCCATCTCTACTAAAAAAATACAAAAAACTAGCCGGGCGAGGTGGCGGGCGCCTGTAGTCCCAGCTACCCAGGAGGCTGAGGCAGGAGAATGGCGTAAACCCGGGAGGCGGAGCTTGCAGTGAGTTGAGATTGCGCCAGTGCACTCCAGCCTGGGCAACAGAGCGAGACTCCGTCTCAAAAAAAAAAAAAATTATTGGTCAACTTTAGAAGATGCTGGCGATTTAACTCATTTTGAAAACTGGTAAATAAGGAAAAGAAATAAAATCCCTTTTCTTCATGAACTATATACCTCAGAGTTAACAAATACAGTGAGGGAGAAGTTTCTCTTTATAGAAGTATTCTACCTAATAATGAAGAAAAGATGTTTTGGGTAACTAATGAATGATGTCACCACTTTACTGCCTCTAATTAATGGAAGAAAACATATGATTGTCAAAGGCTGCTAAAAAATACTAAGTATGAAGTGATGGGGAGCTTTATAATGGATGGATAAGGCTGGCAGTACCTGAATCCACAGATTTTTACTAAATCTCACACAAAAGAAAACAACAGAACATTAAATGCCATCTGGTAGAAGTCCACAACACCACGTATAAACTATTCTTGTCAAGAACAGAACTTGAATCTGATCAAGCCTCTAGATATAATAGCCAGTTTATAAGAAATACAAGGGATAGAAAAATATGTTAAATGATAACACAGGTGCACTTAGCAAAATCTAGAAAGCAGAATGGAAGAAACAATTATGAGACTAAAAGTATAGCCTGGTGTGGATATTTAATATTCAGCATACTTAATTTAAATGTTTAATAATATAAAATCTTTGATATTAAAGAAGTGGTCTTTTAAGATATATTGGTATTGCAAATGTTTGCAAATAGTTTCTTAGTTGAATCAAGATTGGTATGAGTTGCTAATTGTGGAGCTGGGTGATAGGTTCATGATAATTCATCATATTGCTCTACAGTTTATATTTGAAATTGTATATAAAAATAAACTTGAAAAGACACTTTAATTTGAATTACTATTTTATCTTTTAAATGTGGTATTTCTCCTTAATTTACCCTAAGAAAACACTTTTATCACAGTACCTATTAATGGTGGTTTTTCTTCTGTGAATTAAGTGAGGAAAAGAATTCAGTGGGTTTATTTATTTATTTATTCCATGGGTGTATTATCTGAATTAAGAATTCAGTGTTTTTAGTAATCTACCTACCACTTTAATACTATTGTGCTAGTGAGATTTAATATACTTTAAGGATAACTCTTACGTGTTGTACAGATATTTCAGTTTTGTGAAAGATTAGTAATACTGGTTGTTACCTAAAATATTAATTGGAGATCAGAGATTTAGTAGCCAAATTTGTGAGTTTTACATAAAATATGTAAAACTGTGTCCCCTATATCTCTTTGATTTAGTTATTTAGTCATTCATCTACCTGTGAAACATTGTACTCTTCATCTAATGCTTGACATAAGAGCAGCAATAAGCCAATCCCAGCGCGCAAGGAACATAAGGTCTTAGATGGGGTACCTGAAAACAAAAACACTACAGTGATTATTACATCATTTGCTCGTAACCAAGATAGAGGTATATATTCAAGAAGTTTTGGGAGTGCTCAGGAAGGATACCCTATTTAACATTGGGTTGAGATAGAGTTGGCAGAGATTTATTGGAGGAGTAGCTGTGAGGTGGGACTCAAGTTAAAAAATTACATAATGAAAAGAGAAGGAATGGTACAAAGGCAGGAAGTAGAAAGAGTAAGTGGCTTTCAGAGAATTACGTGTAGCTTGCCGTAGCTTGAACTTAGGGATTTAAGTGAGCAACTAGTTGAAAATAGATTGGAGAATTAGAGATTCCTGAAAGGTCTCATAGGTGTTTGTTGAACTTTGTTACAAAACAGAAGACTTAAAAAGGAAAGGCCACGATCAGCTTTTTATTTTAGAACGAGCATTTGCAGCAGTAGGTGGAAATAAAATTTCTTTATTAGGGAGAGGTTTTTTGACCTATTTTAGCTCAGAGTTTTAAGTCTATAATTTTTTTTTCTGGCCCCATATATATTTTTCTTTCATTTTTAAAATCTCTTTTTAAAAAAACATGCAAAACATTTACATAACTCTAAAACTGAAGACGCATTTCAGTTGCTGTTCCATCTGCTCTTCCCTCCCTCTCTCTTTAGGTGATCATTTTTTAATTAGTTGGGTTATTCTGCCATTGTTGCTTTTCAAAAAATAGAAGCGAATACATATAAATATTTTTCTTTCTTATGCAAAAGAGGCATTCTGTAAACTTTTTTTTTCACTCAAACTATATCTTAGATCATTCTATAGCAGTAAATAAGATATTCCTTACTCTTTTTGCATCTTGTTTTTTTGTTTGTTTTTTTGAGATGTTTTGCTCTTGTTGCCCAGACTGGAGTGCAGTGGCGTGATCCTGGCTCACCACAACCTCCACCTCCAGGGTTCAAGCGATTCTCCTGCCTCAGCCTCCCAAGTAGCTGGGATTACAGGCATGCGCCACCACTCCCGGCCAGTTTTGTACTTTTAGTAGAGACGAGATTTCTCCATGTTGGTCAGGCTGGTCTCGAACTCCCAACCTCAGGTGATCAAGCCGCCTCTGCCTTCCAAAGTGCTGGAATTACAGGTGTGAGCCCCCGCTCCTGCCTCTTTTTGCATATTCTTTATCCTCCTAAAGAACAACTCAATAAAATACTTTATTCAGTATTTCTAATAACCAAGGTAAAGGCATTCTAACAATAAACCTGTGCGATTAGAGCTATAGCCTAGCCTCGGGTTGTTGCTTTTATCTCCAGTCAGTACTACTGCCTAAAGAATGTGAAAGGAAAGATTTCTATATTTATTTAAGAATTTTGATTTGATAACAAGCAGTTTGTATTAGCTATGCATCTGGAGTGACTAATGACTAATAAGAATTACAGGCCCACAGGTAGCCCCCACAATTCAGTTATTCATCTATCTACTGTTCACATTTATTGAGCACACATCTGTGTGAGGCACTGTGCTAGGTACTCTGGAAAAAAATTGAGTTTCATAAATATCCATTGTGTCATAGATACAAATTTAAGACCTCCTGAGGTCTATTTGTTAACCTTACTGTGTATGATCTCTACTTTCAAGATCTTCAAAGGAGATACTTTATTGCTACTAGCAGAATAATTTAGTAGAACTCAGATTCCTCAAAAGAGATACACTTTCTTTCTTTGCTGAATAATTCATTTAACAGCACTTATCTTCTAAGTGTTTTCTCACTACTGTACCAAACTTGGTTGTATCTTTAGTGCTCCCCATACATGTGGATCAGTTGTTTTAAACATAGCAAAGAATGATATTTATCCATTTATATGACTGTCTCAAGGTTAAATAGTTCTTTTAATGGTAAGGACTTCGTCTCATCTCAATCTGTCCCCAGTGCCTAACACATGATAGTTCTCAATAAAGTGTATTGAGTAAATGAAATATTTTGCTTACCTGCTGTGTTAAGGGAAAAATAAAGTTGTATGTCAGGAAAAAAAGTCTTCTAATATCATTGCTAAAATTTCTTTCAAGGGATGCAAGTAAAATACGGCCTTAAAAATTAAAATTTAATATGCTATTTTTGGACCTCAAAACTGTGTGACCAGAGAGTAGACATGATGGCAAAAATGATGTTCATAACATAAGCCTTTAAGAAGCAAATTGTAATTTACCGTTTCTGTGAATATAACATTTATTCCATTAGATTTAAAAACACACAATGCTTATTCATACTTTAAGCATTTATATATCTCACCTGTAGAATCAAAATTCTTCCTGCAAACTTTTATTTCTGTTTTCATGCAGAAATTACTAAATTCTTGCTCTGGGAAAAAGAGAATTACTGTGTTGTCTTAGAGTAAATACCTCCATCTGGTGGCATTTTAGAAAATTACAGACGAGGACAGGAAGCTTGTATTTTCTTGTGTATCTGTAAACTATGTTACCTGTGGTTTCTTATAAAGCCAAATTAAATTACATCAAAATCTGATTCTACCATATGTACCAGAAATTTAATGCCCTAGTTTTCAACATATAAACAAATGACCTTGGGGATAATTATATAATGAACTGTTTAGTCCAGACCATTTCTGCTCTATCTTGGACTAAAAATTAGAAATGGTAAAAAAGATAGTTTATGAAATGTTAATTGCTTTTGTATGTATGTGTATACATGTTAGGAAATACGAGAATTTGCTATTTCAGACTTATTGCTACAGATCCACGAAGAACTATTAATAAATGTTTTCTCAGACAAGCAGTGTTACTGATTTTTTAAAATAAATTATATTTTATCATAGCTCAATTATATAATAATCTACATTATCCTGGAGTGATAGAGATGGAAACTTGAAAACAGGCAGAAACTACAAATAAATTTCTGCTTATTGCTGTAAGATTTATTTTTAACACATTTAATCTTTTTTTCTCACATTGCTTACTTTATAATTGCTAGAACTTTATAAAGGTAGGTATCATGGCTTCAACTCTTGACTTCTCAAAGTTTCTAACCCAGGATCTTATACTTAGTGGATTTTGCATTTTGTCTTAGAAGATTACAATCTTATTGCTTATGTTTTAGCCATAAAAATCTATAAAATATGTCATAAATCTATCAAGTATGTAATATATCACGTATAAATTATCAAGTATGGCAGCTGTTACTATAGATTAAGTCAATTTATTTTTCTATTTTGTTGGCCAAAGATAGTTGAAATATTAAGTATGAAGTGAAATTTAATGATTTGGGGCTTTCTGCTGACGTCTAAGAAAATTAAATTCCTAATGAATTTTGTTTGAAATTGTTTATTTTCAAATTATAGCCAGTCGGATGATGATTCTGGGTCAGCTTCAGGCTCTGGATCTGGTTCGAGTTCTGGAAGCAGTAGTGATGGAAGCAGTAGCCAGTCAGGTAGCAGTGACTCTGACTCCGGATCTGAATCAGGCAGTCAGTCAGAGTCTGAGTCAGACACTTCCCGAGAAAACAAAGTTCAAGCAAAACCACCGAAAGTTGATGGAGCTGAGGTAATCAATAAAATACCCAATGAAAGGTAGATTGCTTGTATTACTTTGGGAAAATTTAGAGGATTGGTTTATACCATTCTTAATCTAGCTTTTAGAGAAGACAACGTTTTAAATTAAAATTTACTTTTAGTGATCCTCACATTCATGGTGGTACACGTGTGGACTAATTGGCTTGGAATAGATGCATTTTTGAACTAGAAAACACAAAGTGTAAATCACATGCAGGCAGATAAAATGTTTTCTGCCTCTTACGCAGAAATTGAATTTCATAAATATCCATTGTGTCATAGATACAAATTTAAGACATCCTGAGGTCTACTTGTTAATCTTACTGTGTATGATATCTACTTTCAAGATCTTCAAAGGAAATACTTTATTGCTACTAGCAGAATAATTTAATGGAACTCAGATTCCTCAAAGATAATGATAGAATAGGATAAGGGGCTATTCTGTTTGAAAAAAACTACTACAAGAGATACAAAAACTTGTCTATACCTCATGGTAGTGTACAGTGTTACTCAGAGTACCTGTCTGTGATGAGATAAGATGCTTGAGGGCCAGAATATAAATCGACACATGCTTCCTTCATAGAAAAGAATGTTGCTACTGCCCCCCACCAAATCTGAACTAAAACAATGTGCCTGGTGACATCGTTGGTGTATATTCTGACTCAGCCTCTTCACCTCACACTGATAAAATAGGTAACCACACTATGAGTTGCACTAATAAAGCATATTATCACTTAGATGCTCTTAACATCAAGAGGATATTGATTAATATTGTCTGTGGAACTCAACACACCATTTTTTTATACATAACTAAACTCAGCATTTTATTTAACTATATTGCAATGATAATCATGTTACATATAGGTAAGGAAAATAGTCTATTACTTTGAGGCAGTAAAGATGGTGGTACGGTTTTTCAATAAATTAACCTTTTTTGCAGTTTTCTTGATACTTCATCGTTCACTGGTTTATATTTCTATTATAGTTTTGGAAATCTAGTCCTAGTATTCTGGCCGTTCAGAGATCTGCAATGCTCAGGAAGCAGCAGCAGCAGCAGCAGCAGCAGCAGCAACAACAACAACATCATCAAGCCTCATCTAATAGCGGATCAGAAGAGGTGCATTTTCGTCATGAGTTTTTATTTTAAAAGTGGACATGCTGCTGAATCACTTAACTAGTATTTGTGAAATTATTAAAAATAATAGGTGCTTTGAAAGAATAAGTAGGAAATACTTTAAGTGTATATATCAAGAATATTGAAATACACCTTTTGCATTATCCAATAATTCCAATTTTAGGGATTAATCCAAAATAAGCAGTGGGACATTTGTGTGCATTTGCTCATCACAGCAAAGTTAGAAATAAACTAAATGTGAACTCCGTGGGAAATAATTAAATTTGATATGCACCTACACACATATATCCATATACATGTATGAATGAAGGAATATGATACCATTAAATCATATTTGTACAAAATAATAACAGAATTCTCAACATAATATTTTTGAAGGAGTAATTTGTTTCAACAATGTAGTTTTTGTGTGTGTGCAAGCATGCATACATGTATGTTTGCACAAAAACATTCAGGAAAAATTACAACAAAAAGTAATAGTAATGGTGAAGAAAAAAGTTCAAAACTTGGCATGCCAGCACCTGGGATTTCTTGTTTTGGCTATACTAGGCAACAGTAATGGTCTCCAGAGAGGGTAGATTTTAAGGTTTTATACAAAATGCTGACACTTTGCTGTTTACTTAATTTCACTGGCTATATTAATTTGCAATAAAAATGTTACTAATTCCTTTCAGCTAGTTAATATAAATAAAACTACATTAAAAAAGGCTTCACAAGTGCTGTTATTCGTAAAGTGAATGTTAAATAGTATAGCAAGTAAAAATTTGATATGGTTACATTCTAATCATTAGTGGATGATACTGACTTTATTTTTTTTCTGCAGGATTCTTCTAGCAGTGAAGATTCCGATGACTCATCAAGTGAGATCAAAAGGAAAAAGCATAGAGAGTATGTCATTTTGTTCAACTGACTTCTTCATTTTAGAAAAATCCTAATGATTTCATATTTCTTTCTTTATGAAAATTGTTCCCAAAAGGAAAGTCTTCTAAATTCTTAGTTCATGGCATTTTATAAAGTTAATTTACACCATTACACCATTTAAAGATAAATCTTTAACATTTATCTTTTTGTGACTACCCGAGGGTATTATGCCATTTCTTTATCTCCTATAACTCCCCCTATATATTTTTAAACTTTAATGATCTCCTTAGTTGTAATATCAGAAAATCTTAATAACTTGGGAATATAGGAGTATAGGGATGACAGGATGACTAATTTGGGATGATTCTTAAAATTATGTTAATAGCTATCCTTACTATTCAGCTGCATGTGAAATTTACTTCATACTGTAGAACTCATTCTGGAAACTCACTGTATTTTCCTAAAGGTCTTGACCCAGCAAGTATTAAGAATACTTCAGAATTTCAATCCATGTTTATTTTAATGATTTGGAAACATATTCCATTTTCTTGACTTTTATTTTCCTATTTGCCTTTGATATTCTGTCTATTAGGTTGGTTACTTGCTTTTCCCAAAAGATTCAGGCATTTTTAATGTGAATACTCATATCTTTTATTAGTCTGTTCTATCTTTTATTCTGAAAGGTCAGTCATTTATCTTTGGATTTTTTTTCCTTTCTCTTTCTACAAATCTCTCTGATCCTCCTGTTAGTAGACGTATATTGGATCATCCGGTTTGTTTTTTTCCTTTATAAAAATATAAAATGGAGACTTTTTGGCATGCAAGCCCTGAAAAGATCTCAAAGTAAAAAATTTGCTTCTATCATGTTTTTATCATAAGCAGATATTATCATATATGCTTGTTTATGTAGCCTTCATCATAGTTACAATTGGTGCAAAAGATACAGAGCAATGAAACAGAAGCATAGCTGAAATAGGATATAGTGTATTTGTAAGAATTCAGTGTGCGCCTTTCATTTGAACTTCTTATGATAGCAAAATATTAACATCCATTATTTTTCTCTACATGTTGATTGTAATGAAATAGACTTAATAAACTAAAAATAATAATAAAGGTAAGGTACTCAGACTGTATGTTTGAGATGGTACTAGTGTTGCTCTCTTTTTTTTGTTTTGTTTTGTTTTTACATTTTTCTGTAAGCTTTTCTTAGTGAACGTGCACTATTTAAAAAATCAGTTTAAAAAGATGTTTTTCAGAATCACAGCCTCTAGAGAATTAAAATGGCATGGATTAGTATCTCTTTTTTGAGAGGGCAAGTAGAATAATTTTACAAGATTTTCATCTATAGTGAAAATTAAAATATTTATTTGCTGTTCATTGACGTCTAACTGATTAACAAAACTAGACTTGCGAGAGAGTCTATGAAGAATATTATCCAGAATGTTTTTATTCTATAAATGTTTCATCATTTTTAGCATAAGTAAAAGCAACAGTATTTTTGATAATAACTGGAATATAGTTTAGTTGATTTGATCATCTTTGTATTAGGGATAAAATTTGCCGTATAAGTACAAATAAAAATACTTTATAAATTTTGTCTACAGTGAAGATTGGCAAATGTCTGGGTCAGGATCTCCATCTCAGTCTGGTTCAGATTCAGAATCTGAAGAAGAGAGAGATAAAAGCAGTTGTGATGAAACAGAATCTGATTATGAGCCAAAAAACAAAGTCAAAAGCAGAAAACCTCAAAATAGGTATGGTCTCAGTTTGGTGGTGAAAATTGTGGAAGGTGTTCCTTCTTTGTTTATATAGTTTTTCAAATCTTGGTTTTTTTTTTCTTCTTCTTCTTGTTTCCTAGATCTAAGTCAAAAAATGGAAAGAAGATTCTTGGACAAAAAAAGAGACAGATTGATTCGTCTGAGGAGGAGGATGATGAAGAAGATTATGATAATGACAAAAGAAGTTCTCGTCGCCAAGCAACTGTTAATGTTAGCTATAAGGAGGATGAAGAAATGAAAACAGATTCTGATGATCTACTAGAAGTCTGTGGAGAGGACGTTCCTCAACCTGAGGAAGAGGAATTTGAAACCATAGAAAGATTTATGGATTGTCGGATTGGGAGAAAAGGAGGTAGTTTTTTAAAAACCATTTATTGTTTGCTTATTTAAATAATATTTACAAGAGTAAAGGACCGGGTGCAGTGGGTCACCCTGTAATCCCAGCACTTTGGGAGGCTGAGACGGGTGGATCAACTGATGTCAGAAGTTCTAGACCAGCCTGGCCAACATGGCAAAACCCCGTCTCTACTAAAAATACAAAAATTAGCTGGGTCAGGTCATGCGCACCTGTAGTCCCAGCTACTTGGGAAGCTGAGGCAAGGGAATTGCTTGAACCCATGAGGCTGAGGTTGCAGTGAGCTGAGATGACGCCACTGCACTCCAGCCTGGGTGACAGAGCGAAACTCCATCTCAAAAAAAAAAAAAAGAGTAAAGTGTTAAAGATGTTTCAACAGTGTTGAAAGCCAAGAGGGCGGATTTGTTGTTGTTGTTGTTTTACTTATGTTTTATAAAAGCATGCTTTGCTTAGCCTGAGTATCTTCTTAATAACCACCTGACCACGTTTTCTTTTTTTTGTTTTTTTTGTTTTTTTTTTTTTTGAGACGGAGTCTTGCTGTGTCACCCAGGCTGGAGTGTAGTGGCGCGATCTCGGCTTACTGCAACCTCCGCCTCCCGGGTTCAAGCAATTCTCCTGCCTCAGCCTCCCGATTAGCTGGGATTACAGGCATGCACCACCAAGCCCGACTAACTTTTTTGTATTTTTAGTAGACACGGGGGTTTTGCCATATTGGCCAGGCTGGTCTCGAACTCCTGACCTTGTGCTCCACCCACCTCGACCTCACAAAGTGCTGGGATTACAGGCATGAGCCACCGCACCGGCTCTTTTTTTTTTTTTTTTTTTTTGAGACGGATTCTCGCTCTGTCGCCCAGGCTGGAGTGCAGTGGCGCGATCTTGGCTCACTGCAACCTCCGCCTCCCGGGTTCATGCCGTTCTCCTGCCTCAGCCTCCCAAGTAGCTGGGACTACAGGCGCCTGCCACCACGCCTGGCTAATTTTTTGTATTTTTAGTAGAGACGGGGTTTCACTGTGTTAGCCAGGATGGTCTCCATCTCTTGCCCTCATGATCCGCCACCTGCCTTGGCCTCCCAAAGTGCTGGGATTACCAGTGTGAGCCACCGCGCTGGGCCTCCACCTGACCACATTTCATATATTGTGGATAATTATAGAATAATGCTGTGGGATCTCAGGTGGACCTCTGTCTTTTTATTTTTTCTAATTTGAAAAAAGAGGGGATTATATTAGATAATTCTGAAATTCTTAGTTTTATTTATGAGCAGTAGAATTTCCCATGTTTCTATACCCCCGATACTTTAAGAGTGTTATGTTTTTGTGTTCATATTTTTGAAATTTTGAGTTGAAATATAATCCTACAACAGAATTAATTACATGGAAGGAACTTGTGCTTTTGTTTTCAGCTACTGGTGCTACTACAACCATCTATGCAGTTGAAGCAGATGGTGACCCAAATGCAGGCTTTGAAAAAAACAAAGAACCAGGAGAGATTCAGTATTTAATTAAATGGAAAGGATGGTCCCATATCCACAACACTTGGGAGACGGAAGAAACCCTCAAGCAGCAGAATGTTAGAGGAATGAAAAAATTGGATAATTATAAGAAAAAAGATCAGGAAACAAAAAGATGGTAAGTATGCTGTATGTCATACTTTTTTTTAATAGTTCAAAGATTACTAAGCCTTTATGTTAATAAAGAATACATAGTAACATTAAATGATAGCCTAAAATAACTGTAGACTTTATAATACAGTTGGCTGTCTTTGTCCACAGCTTTTCTATCCTTGGTTTCAACCCACCATGGATTGAAAGTATTCGGAGGGAAAAAAAAAACAACAACAGTCAATAATACAAATTAAAAACAATACAATGTGACAACTATTTACACTGTAAATGTAAAATTAGGTATTTTAAGAACATCTAGAGATGATTTAAAGTATAGAGGAGGATGTGTGTGGGCTATATTGCAAGTACCATGCCATTTCATGTAAGGGACTTGAGCATCCTCAGATTCTGGTATCTGTAGAGGATCCTGAACCAATCCCCTGCAGGTACTGAGGGATGATTTTATTCCATCTCAAGGTAAAACTCCTAGGGGTGTACCTATCTAAACCTGTCCGTGATAACAGTCACATAGAGTGTCTCATACATTACAAATTACAGAATTTTAGTTAAAAACTAATGATGCCTTATTCCTGTTTCAGTTTCTTTATTACTGAAACTTGGCCCACATAGTGGCAAAATGGGAGATTCTGTGCTACAAATAGTGTTGGGGATGGGGGAGTGACAGGTTATTTATGGGAGATTTTTAAGTCTGTTCCCGGATTAATAATTTTTCAGGTTGAAAAATGCTTCTCCAGAAGATGTGGAATATTATAATTGCCAGCAAGAACTTACAGATGATCTACATAAACAGTATCAAATAGTGGAACGTATAATTGGTTAGTGATAAATGATTCTGGTTAAAAAAACTTTACCTTTTTATGCTTGAAATAATCTGAAAAAAGTCATAAATTTGCCACTTACACATCAAACACAGTAGCTTGCTCTTACTAAAACCGTATTGTAAACTAGATAGCTAAATTTTACTCGTGTAGCCTTTACTAAGAATTATGCATCTGATGATTAAATGTAAAAAAAAAAAAAAAAATAAGTAAATGCCTGATTATCTCACAGCTCATTCCAATCAAAAGTCAGCAGCTGGTTATCCTGATTATTACTGCAAATGGCAGGGCCTTCCATACTCAGAGTGCAGCTGGGAAGATGGAGCTCTCATTTCCAAAAAATTTCAAGTGTGCATTGATGAGTATTTTAGCAGGAACCAATCAAAAACCACTCCTTTTAAAGATTGCAAAGTGAGTATTGTCTAACATTTTAAATTATTAAAAATATATTTATGCATTATAAATATTTACAAGCCTAAATATAACAGTCGGATCCTGACTTCAGATAGGGAGAATATTTCTTGGTTAATTGGTCTTACAGGAAGTGAACTTCCTGCAATTATGTGTTTTTGTTTTTTAGTTTTAGTTTTATAATTTTTTATTTGAAACTTTCTCTTTTAAAAAAATTATAAATGACGTTTTGGTCAGTGTATCTTCTTAAATGTTGCACTGTCTTTTATCTTGTTGAGCATCACTATGTCAGAAAGGTAAGTTGGTTATGTTGATTGTTGGAAAGGGTTGGGAGACTAAATAGAAAAAAGCTCTTGGAAACTAGAGATATGCTCAATATTAAAGATAGTGGATATTTTCTTAGAAGGTAGAGAAAGAGGAGAGGGATATAGGAAAGTATCCAGAGCTACCTTGCACAATACTTTCTGAATCCTTGTAACTTACCGAAAGTTACTAGTGATAGTGTTGAGATCTGTATAGTACTAGATTTTCTTTTCTTATTAAAATAATTACATTCTTCATAGGGATAACTTGGAATTCAGAAATTGAATGAGAAGCTAAGCCAGTTTTATGGTTTATTTGTAGCTTAAGGCTGGAGCAATGGTTGTGAACAATTTAACATAGGTTTTGCATGTGATATACATGAGACTCATATTTTGCCGGGAACTTAATTTTCTCTATAAATTTTTTTTTTTTTTTTTTTTTTTTTTGAGACGGAGTCTCGCTCTGTCACCCAGGCTGGAGTGCAGTGGCCGGATCTCAGCTCACTGCAAGCTCCGCCTCCCAGGTTCACGCCATTCTCCTGCCTTAGCCTCCTGGGTAGCTGGGACTACAGGCGCCGCCATCTCGCCCGGCTAGTTTTTTTTTGTAGTTTTTAGTAGAGACGGGGTTTCACCGTGTTAGCCAGGATGGTCTCGATCTCCTGACCTCGTGATCCGCCCGTCTCAGCCTCCCAAAGTGCTGGGATTACAGGCTTGAGCCACCGCGCCCGGCCTAAATTTTTCTTTAAAAAAGAAGGCAAAATATTTCACTTTTCATTTTTGTTATAGTAGTAGAAAACAGTATTGACTGAATCCTCAGATACATTTTGAGTAATGGAATCTCTGAGCTTGATGATTAGAGATGAAATTTAAGAATTTATGGTAAAGCTGAGGCTTTCATCTTTTAGTATAATTTCTTATATTTAATAATTCTACATAATTTTATTTCTGCTGAAGGTATTAAAACAAAGGCCAAGATTTGTAGCCCTGAAGAAGCAGCCATCCTATATTGGAGGACATGAGGGCTTAGAATTAAGAGATTATCAACTGAATGGTTTAAATTGGCTTGCTCATTCTTGGTGCAAGTAAGTGTATTTTGAATCATCTCTTTAATTTGACAGAGTAAGAATTTTACCAATACAGGAATCAGAAAAGATTTCCATTTATATAAAGGATAAGACTCTTTGGCAGTTGATATGCTACTCTTTGTATTTCCTAGTTTATATAAACAATATTACATACTAGGAAGAAAATCCAGTGGAGTTTGAGTTTAACTTGATTGTTGCCTTTTTAAAATACGTTTTTATTCTGTTTAAAAATCAAAATGCATATCCATTCTCATCCCATGCTGTTCCTGGAATATTCTCTTTTTCCTAGTTATTTTAATATCCATTTAATCTTCTACGTTTTTTTTCTGTCCTCTGTGGCCCCTATTCTACTTTTTGACTCTGGGTTGCAATTTAGCTGTAGGTTTTTTTTTTAATCTATGTTCTTCCTATATGCTTTTTACTTATTTAATAATATATCTGCACTCTACTACTAGTAGATGAATTGCATTATTGTCTTTATAATTGATTAAACATATACTATTACATCTTTTTTTTTTTTTTTTTTTTTTTTTGAGACGGAAGCTCGCTCTGCCGCCCAGACTGGAGTGCTGTGGCCGGATCTCAGCTCACTGCAAGCTCTGCCTCCCAGGCTCACGCCATTCTCCTGCCTCAGCCTCCCGAGTAGCTAGGACTACAGGCGCCCGCCACCTCGCCGGGCTAATTTTTTTGTATTTTTTAGTAGAGACGGGGTTTCACCGTGTCAGCCAGGATGGTCTCGATCTCCTGACCTCGTGATCCGCCTGTCTCGGCCTCCCAAAGTGCTGGGATTACAGGCTTGAGCCACCGCGCCCGGCCAATACTATTAATCTTTAAGCCTCTTCTGGCCTAAAGTGGTCATCTCCTTTTACTTTCCTTACAACATTAGTGATTGAGTAGCCAAATACCTTTACATTTATTATTTGTAGTTAATAAAAGTGGTATATTCTGTATAATACCTATCAGATTAATTTTATTTAACTTCATATAAACATATACACATGATGTAAAAAGGTTTCTTTGTATATTTGAATATTTTCTTTCATGCTAATTTTTTTTTAACTTTGTAGAGGAAATAGTTGCATACTCGCTGATGAAATGGGCCTTGGAAAAACAATACAGACGATCTCATTTCTGAATTATTTGTTCCATGAACATCAATTATATGGACCTTTTCTATTGGTAGTACCGCTCTCCACTCTTACTTCCTGGCAAAGGGAAATTCAGACATGGGCTTCTCAAATGAATGCTGTGGTTTATTTAGGTGACATTAACAGCAGAAACATGGTAAGTTGTTTACCTGTAAATGTAGAAATCAAAATGTACTTGTCTTTGGGATCGAGCATTTTTGTTGTTGTTGTTGTTTTGAGATGGGGTTTCACTCTGTCTCCCAGGCTGGAGTGCAGTGGTATGATCTTGGCTCATTGCAACTGGGACCACAGGAGCACACTACCACACTCAGCTGATTTTGTATATTTTTTAGTGGAGACAGGGTTTTGCTGTGTTGCGCAGTCTGGTCTTGAACTCCTGAGCTCAAGTGATCTGCCTCCCTTGGCCTCCCAAAGTGCTGGGATTACAGGCATGAGCCATCGTTCTTGGCCTAACAAGGATGAAGGGTTTTGTTTTGCTTTGGTCTTTATAAAAATCTTTGTTTCTGGCATAGAACTTGCCACAAATAAGTTCTCCGTACATGTTTAATTGACTATAACAAAGCCAATTTTGGTTTAGTGTTACTTCATATATATATTTGACTGATTTGTGTGTGTGTGTGTGTTGTTTTTTTTTTCTTTTTTTTTTCTTGTCACTCTGTCATCCAGGCTGCAGTACAGTGGTGCGATCTCGGCTCATTGCGACCTCTGCCTCCCAGGTTCAAGTGATACTCCTGCCTCAGCCTTCCAAGTAGCTGGCATTACAAGTGCCTGCCACCACACCCGGCTAATTTTTGTATTTTTAGTAGAGATGGGGTTTCACTACGTTGCCCAGGCTGGTCTCAGAGTCCTGACCTCAAGTGATCCACCCACCTTGGCCTCCCAAAGTGCTGGGATTTACAGGCGTGAGCCACCATGCCCCCCTATTTTATATTTTTAATGGAAAATTTCAAATATACATGGGAACAGACAGAAGAATGTAATAAACCCTCATGTTCTCATCTTCAGTTTCACAAATTTACTGATAGTTTTGTTTTATCTATACCTCTTCACACTACTTTCCTAGTTACTGTGAAGCAAACCCCAGACATCATATTTCATCCATAAACATTACATTATTAAATGAATTAATCACTAATGTTTTCTTAAATAAGACCTTTTCTTTTGTGAAAGATGTGTTTACTTTAAAATTGTGTTTACTTCATTTTTTAACAAATGCTGTGGTATTTATGCTTTATTTATAAGATTTACGTAGCATTTTGGACTATATAAAGAATAACTCTGGCCGGGCGCGCTGGCTCATGCCTATAATCCTGGCACTTTGGGAGGCCAAGGTGGGTGTATCATCTGAGGTCGGGAATTCAAGACCAGCCTGACCAACATGGAGAAACCCCGTCTCTACTAAAAATACAAAATTAGCTGGGTGTGGTGGTGCATTCCTGTAATCCTAGCTACTCGGGAGGCTGAGGCAGTAGAATCGCTTGAACCCGGGAGGCAGAGATTGTGGTGAGCCAAGATCATGCCATTACACTCCAGCCTGGGCAACAAGAGCAAAACTCTGTCTCAAAAAAACCACAAAAACTCTTTTATTACATAAACATATATTAATAGTCATTTACATATTTGAATGGATTTTAATTTTTAGATATGTAAGTAAAAGTATAATTTGCTTGATGTTTGTCTTAAAATTGTCCTTCAAATTTCTTGATAGATAAGAACTCATGAATGGACACATCATCAGACCAAACGGTTAAAATTTAATATACTGTTAACAACTTATGAAATTTTATTAAAGGATAAGGTAGGTATTTATTTCTCACATGTTTTTGTCTCTTGTATATCAGTTTTTTCTTTATCATATGCTGTGGCCAAGATGAGAGAATAGCCTAAATCGTGAGTCAGCGAACTGTAGCCTGTGGTCTTATTTTTTTAATGGTACTTGAACTAAGAGTGGTTTTTACCTTTTTGAAAGGTTACATTTAAAGGGTCGTAGAAAGAATATGTAACAGAGACCATATATTTATCTGCAAAGTCTGAAATATTTACTATCTGGCTCTTTTTAGAAAAAACTTACCAACTCTAATGAAACTAGTTTGTTATAGTGTGTATTGATTTGTAAGCTCTTTAAAGAAGAGGAAGATAACTAATAGGATTAAGCTACCGCTGTGTGAAGCAATGAAGGCTTTATGGATACTGCCTTATTTAATTCCTCCATCTACTTTATATTCGCTTTCTCTACTTTATGGAAAAGAAAACAGGATTCAAGAATGTCTCAAAGAATTTAATGAACTTGCCTATGGTAACACAGCTCTTAAGTAGTGGAATCAGGCTTGCTGTAACTCGGAGACCTAAGTTTAAGAGAGTTCTACAGTTCATAAAAGTTGTACAAAGAATTGTACCTACACTTGGAATAAGACACTGTTCTGAATTTGTCTTAGTTTTTTTTCATATTGACGTTAATAGAGGCTTCTATTGGGCTTAGGCTAAAAATCTTTTGTAAAAATTTTCAATGACACTGCTAATTTTTCTCTGTTATCAGTTTATAAGCTAATAAAAACTTTAGCTTGATATTACATTCTAGTGGTTAAATTTGTCATAGAAGGAATATGTGCTGAGTTACTTGTGTATTGTAATCTTGAAATTACAATTTTTTATTTGAAAATTAAACAAAGCGTGTTTTTAATTTTTGTTTCGTTTTAATAATTGAGTTCAGATTTAATGGTAAGGCTAAATCTGAATTCCATTTTTATCTCAAAATATTGTTTTTCTATTTTAAGGCATTCCTTGGAGGTCTAAATTGGGCATTTATAGGTGTTGATGAAGCACACCGATTAAAGAATGATGACTCCCTTCTGTATAAAACTTTAATAGATTTTAAATCCAATCATCGTCTCCTTATCACTGGAACTCCTCTACAGAATTCCCTCAAAGAGCTCTGGTCTTTGCTACATTTCATTATGCCAGAAAAGTAAGACAAATTTACAATTTTAGTCATAGTTTTGTGTGGTTATGTTTAGTGGGAAGAAACCCAGGTAATAAGGTCAGTAAGAGTTTTTATTGCCCTAAAAGATTAGATCACAGATAACTAAGAATTTTTAAAAAAGGAAAATGAGGTCAGGTAGTTTGTAATACTATTTCAATTTTTCAATTTTGTTAGTAAACTTAAGCCATGTGTTATAAATCACAACAGTTGATTTTGCACATGTTCAAAATATACCTTGCTTGAAAAACTAACACAGTAACATTCTTTGTATTTAATAGTAGGAGTAACAACAATGAGGTGCTGGCAATCCTTTTTTCTAAATGAGGAAAACTAGACTAGACAAGGCTAAATAAGTTCCCTAAGGTCACTACTTGTTCTCTTTCAGTAGGTCCAGAACTTTAAAAGTATATTTTTTGAGAAATATTTTAGTGATAATTACTCCCATACCTCAAAATACTTCATATTCACTTGGTTCAAGAATCATAACTTATAAAACAACTAATTATATTTCATCATGCATCTTCTTGGGAGAGAGATTTTTAGAAGTAAATAAGTTTTTAGCTAATTTTTTATTCTAAAAATCTGTAGTGTTTTGTTTATAAATGACTCCCTTGAAAAAAAAAAAAAACTCATATGCAGTTTGACTTTTTCTAGTGATTGTTCCAATTTCTTAAATTTTAAAGGTTTTCTTCCTGGGAAGATTTTGAAGAAGAACATGGCAAAGGGAGAGAATATGGTTATGCAAGCCTTCACAAGGAGCTTGAGCCATTTCTGTTACGCCGAGTTAAGAAAGATGTGGAAAAATCTCTTCCTGCCAAGGTTGAGCAGATTTTAAGAATGGAAATGAGTGCTTTACAGAAACAATATTACAAGTAAGCTGTACACAGAGCATATGTTCTGAACTTTTAATTCTGAATACCTTCCATGTGTGTGTCCTGCTCTTGGTGCCCCCACCTTCTCTACAATAGTGTCAGAGCAGTTGCAATTCTTGAGTTTTAGAGTAAGTTTATTCTGTGTCGTTAGGAGGCAAAAGGAGATTTAATGACATGTCCAAAATGATGAGTAACAAGGCTAATTCATCTTCTAACACATAATTAATTGCTTTCCTGTATATCATACTGTTACATTATAAAAAGTTTAAGTGTTAGGATTTCCACGATATGAAGGTATTATTTGATTATGACAGTTAACAGATAGAGGCCAAAAAAAGAAACTTAGAACAAAATTTTAGGCCCTGCTGCTTTTTGAAGAGTATTAACAGATCATAGCTGGTATAAATTTTGTATGTCAAGATCTATACAGTAGGACTTCTCAAAGAGTCAGAAAGGAAAATCTGTTCTAATATCTATTTAAACATTTAATTGCATAGAAGGAAATAAATTGCTACATGCATTTGGAGTTTCAGAAACATTTATATTTTATGGTAAATCTCTAGGTGCCACACATTTGAAAGAATATACTTATTGCGTAATTATTTTTGTTATGGAAAATTTCAGACATGTACAAAAATAGGTTAATTTAATGAACTCTTATACCCATGACTCAGCTTTACTTTTTTTGTTTGTTTTTTTTTTGGATGGAGTCTCCCTCTGTACTCCAGGCTGGAGTATAGTGGCACGATCTTGGCTCACTGCAACCTCCGCCTTCTGGTTTCAAATGATTCTGGTGCCTCAGCCTCCCGAGCGGCTGGGTTTACAGGTGTGCCCCACAATGCCGTGCTAATTTTTTTATTTTTAGTAGAGACAGGGTTTTGTCATGTTGGCCAGGCTGGTCTTGAACTCCTAGCCTCAAGCTATCCACCTGCCTCAGCCTTCCAAAGTACTGGGATTACAGGTGTGAGCCTCTGTGCCCAGTCCCAGCTTCACTTTCCTCTCAAGCCAGTCTTTTTATGTATCTCTGGTCATCCCCATTTCCCTCAGTGACTATCCTTTTGAAGCAGATCATACATTTTTCCATAAATATTTTTCTATGTATTTCTAATAATTGATTTTTAAAAATACTAGTATCACCTGGGCACGGTGGCTCATGCCTGTAATTCCAGCACTTTGGGGAGGCTGAGGGGGACAGATCACTTGAGCCTCAACAGTTTGAGACCAGCCAGGGCAACATGGCAAAACCCTGTCTCTACCCAGGATACAAAAACAGCCAGGAGTGGTGGTGGGTGCATGTGGTCCCAGCTACTTGGGAGGCTGAGGTGGGAGGATCGCTTGAGCCCATGAGGCAGAGGTTGCAGTGAACCGAGGTCATGCCACTGCACTCCAGCCTGGGTGACAGTGAGACCCCATCATAAATAACCCACTTTAAAATTTTCACGATTTAGGAAATTATTGCTCTCTCAACAGAATCAAGTAATTTCTTGATGCCAATATTCAGTATCTGTTTAGATTTTCTCTGTTGTCTCAAAAAATTTTTTTACGTTTACTCAAATCAGGATTGAGATAGGTTCATATATGGCAATTGATTTGTCTCTGAGTTTATCTATAGGTACTTCTTTTTTGTTAAAATGTATATGATGAGGAAAACAGTTGTTCTGTAGAATTTTTCTACAACCTAGATTTTGCATAGTACTTGCCTCTAAAATAGTTTAACAGTATCCCCTGTATTCCCTATAGATCGGTAGTTAGATCTAGGTGCTTAATAATATTCAAATTAATAATTATGATAAGAGTATATTTTGTAGTACACAATGGCGATTATCTCATTTTGTTATGGGGTTCTTTTAAAAAAAAGTAATGCATTTTGTAGAATATCTGGGAAGAAGAGTCAAAGTAGGAAGAAGATACATTCACCTGTAATTCTCTAAGTGCTAGTCATATATCATGGATGTTGAACTTAAACTCTTCAAGGTACTTTTTGGCAACTAAGGTAATAAGATACTGCCATAAATTTCTGGAAAAATTCTTAGAATTATTACCTCTAGAGAAATTAATAATAAACTTTTTCTGGATAAGAAAAAATAATTCTTTATTCTTGATTACCTCTTACGGCATTGAGCATTGTCCATGGGTTTTGTTTTGCTTTTCATTCCAGTTTGGGGAACTGCCTGTATAACTTGTGGTAAAGAATGGTAATAAAAGAGTATGTACACTAGATATTTGAGACTTTCAAGTCCCTTCAAAAACTGACCTTGTTAAAAGGAAGAAAATAAAAGGTGGAAAAGGTCGTGGTGAGAGGAAATTTTTCTTTTCTTTTTTACATTCAGCTTTTATTTTAGATGCTGGAGGTATATGTGCAGGTTTGTTACATGGGTAATATTGCATCCAGGTAGTGAGCGTGGTATGCAGTAGGTAGTTTTCAACCTATGTTCCCCTCCTTCCCCCCTCCAATAGTCCACAGTGTTACATATTTATGTCCGTGTGTTCGCAGTGTGTAACTTGCACTTGTAAGTGAGAACATGCAATGTTTGGTTTTCTGTTTCTGTGTTAATTCACTTAGAATTATGGTCTACAACTATATCCATGGACATTATTTTATTTGAAGGACATCATTTCATCCTTTTTTTCCTGTGGCCGTGTAGTATTCATGGTGTATATATACAAAAAATATGGAGTATTCGTGGATTAGCGTGTCATCCTTGTACAGGGACCATGCTAATCTCTGTATCGGTCCAGTTTTAGTATAAGTGCTGCCAAAGTGAGCACAGGAATTGTTACATATAATTAGGAGCAGTAAAATAGCACCAAGGTGTTTTCTGTAAGTTGCATATGTGTTGTGTAATTGCAATCTAGAGAAGGCAGTTGTGGCTACAACCAGGTGTCCTCAGGTTTCTTTTAGGTCCGTGCAGAAGATTCCATTTCATTAGATGTCTAATGCAGCGAAAGTTGTCAGAAGATTAAGATAAGTAATGCAGGCGACCATCTTTTTAGCAAATTTGAGGGGAAAAGGATTAATATACTGTAATAATTATGTTACATTAGCCTGTTCTGTGTGTAGCTAATGGTTCGGAAAACATGTTGTGTTCTCATGAGTATTATGAAAGAGGTTTGGTCCATTGTATATCCAGTTGTGAATTTCATAATGGTACAGTTTTACTTTGGTACTACATTTTGCTTTTTTTTTTTTTTTTTTAATGCTTTTAGAATTTATCCTGGTAATTGTTCTGCTAAATGTCATTTTCATAATTTTTTTTTTAAAGATGGATTTTAACTAGGAATTACAAAGCCCTCAGCAAAGGTTCCAAGGGCAGTACCTCAGGCTTTTTGAACATTATGATGGAACTAAAGAAATGTTGTAACCATTGCTACCTCATTAAACCACCAGATAATAATGAATTCTATAATAAACAGGAGGCCTTACAAGTAAGAATTTTTAAATGTTGTTACTTTATGATAAAGTTCTAGAAATGTTGATTTCACTTACAATTGAAAATAGCTCAGTGCTTTAATATATTGGTTAAAATTTCTCTTTAGTTAATGGTGCCTTTATATAATGGTCTGTTATTAATCTTTGTAGAAAAGATTTTAAAATTCTAATTTATCTAATTATTTTGATGAATTTTCTAAAAATATGTCTCTCAAATCATGGACTATAATGACTTATCCAGCAAAAAAACCCACAGTTGTGTTCATAATTATGAAAAAAATCATTAATAGTAATTGTGCTGCATTAGTGATTTGGTAGATGGTAGTCTAAAGGACATCTTGACCTCACATCTTAACCCTTCCTGGTACTTCTGGAAGATAAGTTAGAAGTGTGAAGGCACAACTGCAGTCCAGCCACCGTAGTGCCTTGAAGGGCTGGGATCAGCATCTAGAATTAATACATTAGAATGCATTTGCTTACTCCTTTTAAACCTTTGGTTGCTTAGTTACTGCTGCTTCCAATGTAATTGTTCTTCAGCTAAGATTTTTGGAGAAACACTGTGGTGTAGTAACTAGCAAACAGAGTGAACAGTACTTTTTTCCTCCCTGACAATACAACAAAAACCTAGGTGTGATATGGCAAGGAATATTTTAGCTTAAGTCATAGTGAAATGGTAAAGGTCTTAGAAAAGTTTGAAAAGTGAAACAAGTTGTTTTCTAACATGAAAATTAAAAATCTCAATTTAAAAGAATTCAAGCAATTGAAGTGTTATGTAGACAACTTATTTACATCTTTTAACATATAACGACTTGAATTTATTGTTTCTGTAGCACTTAATTCGTAGTAGCGGAAAATTGATTCTTCTTGACAAGCTATTAATTCGCCTAAGAGAACGAGGCAATCGAGTTCTTATTTTTTCGCAAATGGTGCGGATGTTAGATATACTTGCAGAATATTTGAAATATCGTCAATTCCCCTTTCAAGTAAGCATTTAATTGTATTTGTTGTTTTAAATTTTATCTAATTCCTGTGCATATTTTACAGTATTTCCTTTGAAATTATTTTATAAGTGTTTAGGTTTTTATATAAACTGCACTCTTTCTTTAAAAAGATATATCTGCTTTAAAAAACGATTGTCATTCCGTTTTTTCTTCTTGACTTTACGTATTGCAACAAAACAATTTTTCTTCCTTTCCTCTAATTTTTATTTTCTTTTAATTCTGCCTTTTTCTTCTGTGCTTGCTTTAGATTTTAAAAACTGAACTAAGAGTTTTCTTCATTGGATAGATCTAAAAGCAGGGGAGCCTTTAGTCTTTCATCTGAATGAGGAAAACAGCCAGCAGCCTCTGAATGTGAATGCTGCCAAGATTCTGATGATTGGTGTGCTCACTGTTATCTGACACAGTGTTTGCTGAGTAAAACTAGACAACTTTAGAGAAGAAACTAAAGACCAAAATTCCCTTCCATCTATTCAAAATTTATGTTGAAGTTCATTCAGTATAACTAAAGCTAATATTATTGATGAGTGTTTAAAGTCAGGTGCTATTTTCAGTACTTTACATCTAATTTTTTAATTCTTGAAGCAATTTTATGAACAGTGCTAGGAACATAGCAGACATTATGTAGATACAGCTAGCAAATGGTTTATATTTAGTGCAGATGGTAAAATAGCAGTGAAATTATAATAATGGGACTCAACACACAATCCCTGCTTTGTCAGAGCTTATAATCTTTTACAGGAGACAGACATCAAGCAGGTGATTGCAAATAAATTTAACATTACAATTCTGGTAAGTGTTGTGAAGAAGGACAGGTATTTGGTGATATGAATATCATTGAGAAATAATTACAATCATTTAGGGGAAAACGTAGAAGAGTACCATTAGTTGAAGGTTTTGAAAACATTTTTACTGATACGTAATTCCCATATCATACAATTTACTCATTTAAAGTATACAATTCAGTGGTTTTTACTATGTTCACAGATACGTGTAATTGTCAGACAGGTGGTTTTAGAACATTTTCATCAGAAAGCAACCTGTACCCTTTAGCTATTCCTCCTGTCCTTCCATTTGCGTTCTTCTCCTGCCCTGTGTTGATTTGTTTTTAAACAAATTATTGTGTACCTGGTCAAACAAAAAATTAGTTTGACTAATTTTGAGTGTTTATAAGCACCACTTCTTTGCCGCTAATGCCTTCTCGTTCCTAGGTCACTTCCTGGAGAGAATCATTTTTAATTTTATTTGGTTTAGGTCATGCCACAGTAATGAGATGCCACTATTCTTAGAATTTGTACTAATTTGTATTTTAGTGGAAAAGAAACATTATTTTAACTTTTTAAAACTTTAATAGACATCTGTTTTCTTACTTTGTGTAGGTGATAATTAAGAGCATTTCACTTAAACCACTTAGAATACATCATTTAAAATGTATATATTTTTCTTCTCAGAGCTAAAATTCATACAGTAACAAAGCAAAGGTAGGCATATGGCTTCCCAAACTAGTAAGTTTAATACATCGGTTAAATGCATGGGTCATAGTAGACAGTTATTTCTAGTCTGTAACCAGTTAATAATTACAAAATCATTGCCGTTTATAAAGTGAAATAGTAGCTAATGTTTAATAAGCATTCAGTATGTGTAGGCACTGTGCTACGTGTTTCCCTGTGTCCTCTCACTGAGTTCTCTATAGTTTATGAAGGAGGGACTACTATTATGTCTGTTTTACTTAAAGCAGAACTGACATGGAGAAAAAGTTTGTGTAGAAAAGTCAAATAACTTGCTCAAGATACCCAGTGAATAAAATACTCATTTGCAGGATGTTGACTAGAGCCCATGATGCTTCACATCAATAATTTTCGAGTTTTAGTGTGCATAAGAATTAATTGGATGGCCTTTGCTAAACCCCTTCAGTAGGTCTGGGGTAGGACTCAATAATTTGCCTATCTATGTTCTCAGATGACACTAATGCTGTTCTAGTAACCACACTGTACTTAATCAGTGTTTTTAAAACGAATTGTAACCTGTTAATGGATCTGTGAATCAGTTTAATGGGTTTCACCAACATTTTGAAAGTAAAATGATAAAACATGATGTAACACAGTATGTCATATCATGATATGAAACTTGTTTCAGGTGTTTGTAAACAGCTGTGTACTCAATCACATACCTTTAGAATGGGACTGAGGCAGAATAGTATGACAGCCTATGCTGTATTTACTCTTGAGGGTGCAGTCTTAGTGATTTGGAGCACAGGCCAAAGATGGAATGCCTGAGCATTATTTTACCATCTAGTAGGTACCTTCTATTATCGTTTTAGCAAGACATGCTTCACATTTCTACTTAATTTTATAATTGATTTTAATTGCTTTGTAACATTCCGATTCTGTTATATGCAGTATTTTAATGTGTTTTATTCTAGAGATTAGATGGATCAATAAAAGGAGAACTGAGGAAACAAGCTCTGGATCATTTTAATGCTGAGGGATCAGAGGTATGTATTAATGCTTTTTAAATTATAAATAATTTTGATTTAGTATCAGTATATTACATTATTATATTCAGACATCTTTAATCTTCATATCTAGTTTGATAAAAAAGTAGTAGTGTTAGCCACCTTTGATCAGCAAACGAGGTTTTAAAGTCACTATTCTAGTTTAAACCTAAGAATTGCACTCTTTGAGACAGAGTCTAGCTCTGTTGCTCAGGCTAGAGTGCAGTGGCAAGATCTCAGCTCACTGCAACCTCTGCCTCTTGGGTTCAAGCTATTCTCCTGCTTCAGCCTCACAAGTTGCTGAGATTACAGGCGCATACCACCGTGCCTGGCTAGTTTTTGTAGTTTTAGTAGAGATGGGGCTTCACCATGTTGGCTAGGCTGGTCTTAAACTCCTGGCCTCAGGTGATTCGCCTGCCTCGGCCTCCCAAAGCGCTAGGATTGCAGGTGTGAGCCACTGTGCCCAGCCAAGAATTTTACCCTTTATTATCAATACTGTTTCAACATGGAACAGTTACTTTAATTTGCTTCAAAATAAATTAGCCAGATTGGGCATGGTAGCTCACACCTGTAATCCCAGCACTTTGGGAGGCCAATGCAAGAGAATCACTTCAGGCCAGGAGTTTGAGAGCACCCTGGGAAACAGACTGCTGTCTGTACCAAAAAAAAAAAAAGAAAAAAGGTAAAAAAATAAACTGGGCATGGTGGCACTCCCTTATAGTCCCAGTTACTTGGGAGGCTGAGTTGAGTGGATCACTTAGCTCAGGAGTTTGAAGCTGCGGTGAGCTATGATCATGCCACTAGACTCTAGCTCAGGCAATAGAGGTGAGACTCTGTCTCAAAAAAAGTAAAGACAAGACCCCAAAACAGCAAATTATCCCACTTTGCTTTTAAAATTTTTTTTGTTTTCCATAGATTTTTGGGAAACAGATGATATTTGGTTAAATGAGTAAGTTCTGTAGTGGTGGTTTGTGAGATTTTGGTGCACCCTTCACCAGTATACACTGAACCAAATTTATAGTCTTTTATCGCTCACCCCCTCCTACCCTTTCCCTCTGAGTCCCCAAAGTCCTTTGTATCATTCTTATTACTTTGCATCCTCATAGCTTAGTTCCCTCTTATGAGTGAGAACATACAATGTTTTGTTTTCCATTCCTGAGTTACTTCACTCAGAGTAGTAGTCTCCAGGCTGGGCATGGTGGGTTACACTTGTAATCCCAGCACTTTGGGAGGCTGAAGCAGGTCGATCACTTGCAGTCAGGAGTTCGAGACCAGCCTGGCCAATATGGTGAAACCCATCTCTACTAAAAATACAAAAATTAGCTGGGTATGATAGTGCATGCCTGTAATCCCAGCTACTTGGGAGGCTGAGGCGGGAGGATTGCTTGAACCTGGGAGGCGGATGTTACAGTGAGCCAAAATAAAAAGAGTCATCTTTAATCTTTAATTAAAGACTGAGACTGAGACTCCATCTCAGAAAAAAAAAAAAACGAATATAGTCTCCAATCCCATCCAGGTTGCTGCAAATGCCATTGTTTCATTCCTCTTTATGTCTGAGTAGTATTCCATTGTATATGTATACCACAGTTTATCTTCTTGTTGATTGATGGGCATTTGGGCTGGTTCCACATTGTTGCAATTGCAAATTATGCTGCTTTAATCATGTATATACAAGTATCTTTTTCATGTAATGACTTTTTTCTTCTGGGCAGATACTCAGTAGTGGGATTACTGGATCAAATGGTAGTTCTACTTTTAGTTCCTTGAAGGAATTTCCACACTATTTTCCATAGAGTTCTTTTTTTTTTGGTATGTGCCTTTTATTTTTTAAGGAAATAAAATTTACAGTTTGAGTTGAAACATCATTCCTGGCCGGGCGCAGTGGCTCAAGCCTGTAATCCCAGCACTTTGGGAGGCCGAGACGGGTGGATCACGAGGTCAGGAGATCGAGACCATCCTGGCTGACACGGTGAAACCTCGTCTCTACTAAAAAAATACAAAAACTAGCCAGGCGAGGTGGCGGGCGCCTGTAGTCCCAGCTACTCGGGAGGCTGAGGCAGGAGAATGGCGTAAATCCGGGAGGCAGAGCTTGCAGTGAGCTGAGATCCGGCCACTGCACTCCAGCCTGGGCGACAGAGCGAGACTCCGCCTCAAAAAAAAAAAAAAAGAAACATCATTCCTTTCCTATTCCATTTTCTTTTTTTTTTTCAACAGAAGTAAATACTTTATTGAATTTGGTATTACTAACATGTATACTTGATTTTGGAGTCTTTTTGTTGGTTGGTCTTGCTAGATGTTTATGTATTAGTTTTAAAAACTGCCTTTTTGTTTAATTAGTAACATGCTATTTAAGTTCAGAAAATTAATTGAAAAATTTTCATTTTGATTATTCAATTTCTTACAGGATTTTTGCTTTTTGCTGTCTACAAGAGCTGGAGGTCTAGGGATTAATTTAGCCTCTGCCGACACTGTTGTTATATTTGATTCCGATTGGAATCCACAGAATGATCTTCAGGCACAGGCTAGAGCCCATCGAATTGGGCAAAAGAAACAGGTATTTTTAATTTTAATTTGTATTATGTTGCTGTTTTAGAATTCTTTTTTTGGCGGGGAATGGTTTCAGTGTATCTTCTAGAGGGTAAGATCACTGCGACAATCATATACTACTATTTAACAGGATGCTGAGGAACTTGGTTTACCAAAATCACCTGGAGAATATGACAGAATTGAGATAACTATGCATAAATAGGATCATGTATGCTGTTTTTATCCTGTATTCTAGTCATAACTATAAAATGCAGTGTTTTTCATTTTATAATAAAAAAAATCTACCTGCTTATTTTAACTTGAAAGAGTTTGAGTAGCATATGCTGCCTTTCTGTTAGTGTATATTTTGTCCGTGTGCTTCCAAGATTCTCCACATATAATATGTGACCCCATTTTTATAATTGTAACAAAATACCCTTAAATGTGGTACTGAACCTTTACCTAGAGAATTTACCTAGGGAAAATTTACTACACCAGTTTTTTTCAATTTTGGAGAGTTTGTTTTATGGTGGGCTTCTTATTAATTAACTTGGGGAGTGGTTCATAGAATTTTGCATTATATAGAGTGATGAAACATTAGAATCAAGGCAACGAGTATAATAAGGCTGTCAGAAGTTTATGTGCTTCCCCCCCATTTTCCCCAGCTAAATCATAACTTAAAAATTACTGTCTTTCCTTAAAAAAAAAAAAAAAAATAAGCAACTGCAATCTCCTTGCCAAAATGTTAAGAAGGAAGGAAGGATATATTTCAAAATAGTTTCTTAAGTTGAGGAACTCTAGCTTTAAACATGTTTTTTGAATTTTCGTTTTGCTTTTAACCAGTGAAAACTTCATGTAGTGTAGAATGAGCTTCAATTTGTGTGCCAATGTTTAGGCACTTGAAGTTAGCAAAACAAATCTTTTATGCTGCAATTTGTTTCCTCGTGTGTGTTTTTACAGGTGAATATTTATCGTCTGGTTACAAAGGGATCAGTTGAAGAAGATATTCTTGAAAGGGCCAAAAAGAAGATGGTTTTAGATCATCTTGTAATTCAAAGAATGGACACAACTGGGAAGACAGTATTACATACAGGTTCTGCCCCATCAAGGTGGTTACTTTATTATTTAAAAAATGTCATTTTAGAGTCAGGAAACTCATTTTTTTATATGTTACATCACTATAGATCATTGAGGAAATGTATTCAGTGTTGTACTTTTTATATTTTGGAAGACTTTTGACTAATTTCTAGTTAGAAGACATACTTCAATACCTGGTTTCATCACTATAGATTTGTAATTTTAGGGGTAATCTCTTTAACTTCTGCGCTTCAAGTTCCTTATTTTAAAGTAAATATACTGCCCTAGACAACATGGTGAAACCCCACCTCTGCAAAAAATAAAAATCTTAGCTGGGCATGGTGACACATGACTGTAGTCCCAGCTACTCAGGAGGCTGAGGCAGAAGGATCAGTTGAGCCTGGTAGGCGGAGGTTGCAATGAGCTAAGATTGTGCCAGTGTACTTCAGCCTGGGTGATAGAGTGAGACACTGTCTCAAAAAAAAGGATACTAATACTTGATTCATCTAACTTCCTCATGTAACTTTTGTAAAGGTGAAAATGTCAGTAATTAATAAAAGTGCTGTGTAAATGTTATATTTTTAACTGTTAATGTTAAGCATTTTTGTTTTTCCTCTTTTAGTTCTACTCCTTTCAATAAAGAAGAGTTATCAGCCATTTTAAAGTTTGGTGCTGAGGAACTTTTTAAGGAACCTGAAGGAGAAGAACAAGAGCCCCAGGTAAAAAAATAAACAAACAAAACAACAAACCCACTTCAGAATATGTGTCATCTGTTTGGTAGGATGAAAGGATTCTTCAAGTATATTTAAATATTGTTTTTCTAATTATAGGAAATGGATATAGATGAAATCTTGAAGAGAGCGGAAACTCATGAAAATGAACCAGGTCCTTTAACTGTAGGAGACGAGTTGCTTTCCCAGTTCAAGGTAGATTTAAACAAAATTTTCCTTATAATTACATAAATTGAGAGGAATTGAGTTATTGTCATTTAGTGGTTTGTTAATCTTTCTTTAAGCATAATCAGGAAGATTGCTGTGTTGTATAAAAACTACTCTCCCTTGTTCAGACAAACCAGTAGCAAACTGATTTGAAAGAGACCAGATCCATTTATGAAGTTATATGTTGTTGGGTGGAAAGAGCTGTTGTTTGCTAATTAGCAACTAGAATAGTGCTTGGCAGATAGCATGTTCTTAAATACTTGAGTAAATAAATGAATCAGTGTGATCTCTTACTTGGATTTCCATGACTGAAAGCTTTCGGCTGATTTTTTTTAAAGCAGTTTCTGACATTAACTTATCACAAATAAGAAAACTCAAGTAAATCAGTCAAAGTAAGCAATAAGCTACTATATATTGATACTTAATATCCCTGGTTTTTTGAGGGCCAATGAGTTGAAAGGAGTCCTAAAACAACATAAGTCAGCTGACCTTATGGAGTAAGTTAAGTGCCATTTGTTTAAAGAAACAAGTTTCTCTACATCTTAGCTATTTTCTATGAACTGCAGTTTTTAAGGGTCAATTCATTTCATGTGTTCATTTGACAAGTATTTATAGAACATCTGCAGTGTACCCCACACAGTGAATAAAAAACTTTTGTAATTTTAATATCACCCTGGCTACTATGTGGATGATTGACTGTAGTGAGACAAGAGCTATAGCAGGGAGATAAGATAGAAGACTGTTGAGTAATCCTGATTAAGAGGTGGTTTCTGGGATTACAGGCGTGAGCCACTTCGCCCGGCTGTGATAGTTAGCCTTAATGGGTGCTTTCTGTATACCAGACCTTGCATAGTACCTTAAATGTGCTATCTTATATAATCCTCCCAGAAGGTAGTGTGCTCTCAGAGAGCTCTATGTCTCTGCCAATAGCTCTTTGCTGCCAGTAGCTCTTTAGGTTGTGTTTTTGTGATCATAAAAATGATATTAGATTGTTCTACAATACTTGATACATGGACTGGTCTGAGAATTTCTGCAGATTATTTAGCATGTTAATAGTATAAATTACTTTTTTTATTGTTCTGTTAACTGCTTTTAGTTCTGAGATGCTACTAATTTTGTTGAGCAGTAGGGCAAAAGAAAATCTTTCCTAGAGTGAAGTTATTTTTGGTTTAGTCCACAGTCATATTCATTATCCTAAGGATATTTAGGCATGTCAGTTTCTTCCCTTTAAAAAAAAAAATTAGGGATCAATTTTTCTATAACAGTTACTCGTAAAATTCTGATATTTATCAGGTTGCCAACTTCTCAAATATGGATGAGGATGACATTGAGTTGGAACCTGAAAGAAATTCAAAGAATTGGGAGGAAATTATTCCAGAAGATCAGAGAAGACGATTAGAAGAAGAAGAAAGACAAAAGGAACTTGAAGAAATTTATATGCTCCCAAGAATGAGAAATTGTGCAAAACAGGTGATTTTGCAATTTTAAAGATATTTCTATAAAGTAAGAGTATTCAACATGGGCCGATTTTGTTTGTTTCTATGAGGTATCAGTCCATAGTTTTCTTTTCTTATAATGTCCTTGATTTGATAATGTTTGCCCATGAAATGAGAAGTGTTTATTCCTCTTGTGTTTTATTCATCTTTTCAAAGAACCAGCTCTGGTTTCATTGATTTTTTTGTGTGTTTTTAATTTCATGAGTTTTTGCAATTTATTATTTCTTCCTTTCTGCTTTTGATTTAATTTGCTCTTTTCTTTCTTTTTTTTTTTTTTTTTCTTTGGGACAGCATCTTGCTCTGTTGCCAAGGCTGGAGTGCAGTGGCACAATTCTGGCTCACTGCAACCTTAACCTCATGGCCTTAGATATCCTCCCACAGGTGTGCCCCACTACACCCAGCTAATTTTTGTATGCTTTCTGTAGAGATGGGGTTTTGCCATGTTGTCCAGGCTAGTCTGGAATTTCTGGGTTTCAGTGAAGCCATCTGCCTTGGCCTACCGAAATGTTGGGACTATAGGCGTGAGCCACTGCACCTGGCCTCTTTTATTCAGTTTCTTAAGGTGCAAGCTTAGATATAGAAATGTTATCTCTCTTTTCTAATATCGGCATTTAATGCTACAAATTTTCCTTTAAGCATTGCTTTTTCTGAATCTTCCAAATCTATTTTTATATTTTCCTTAATTTAAAAATATTTAAAAATTTCCCATGTGACTTCTCTTTGTCCCATAGTTTTTTTAGAAGTATGTTTTAAAATGTTCAGGTATTTAGGAGATTTTTCAGCTATCTTTGTTAATTATTGGTAATTTAATTCTGTCATGTTCAGAAAGCATACTTTATGTAATTTTAGTTTTTAAACGTTTGGTATTTATTCAGTGGCCTAAGTAAACAAATATCAGATTTTTAAATAACTGTAATAGTGCCATGCCAAGCTATATTGCCAAAAAGGAAAAAATTCTAAGACTAATTTCTTTTTCTATTATCCTTTGGTTTTTAGGATATTATAAAATTATTTATCTTGATTACTGAGTTTTTTGGTGTTTCCTTAAATTTTAAGCCTGGGGCAAATGAGGGGCTTGCCCCACTCTAGTCCCTACCCTGCTACTATTCCCCCAGGGGTAGAGTTTTTTGTTTTTTATTTTCTTGCAACCGTATTAGATCTTATTCTGTGCCCTCAGTTGAGCAGATGAGAAGGGTCTGGCAAGGCTTCCTTCCTATTTCCACAAAGGTGACTGCTCACTTTCTCTAAGGCTGTACCATGGAGAAAAGTTTTGTCCAGTCTTCTACCATGCTGCTTTGTCGTGAGCACCTAGTGGAAGTTTGTGGCAGAGTGCCTGAGAATGGGTGCAGGTCCTCCAAGTTTTGGCTCTTAGGTCCTATGATCTCACAATAGCCTACACTCAGCCATTAGCAGATTTTAGCTGATATCGTCTTGTATGGTACTTGATTTCTGTCACCTGTGCTGTCCACAAATGAGCCACTGTTCAAGTCCTGTATCTTTTTCTCTTTTTGTAATCTCCTGTATTTCCTTACATTTAGATGTGTAGGTTGCCCTGAAATTTCATCTCTCTGATGTTAAACAGAAGAATTAGGATCTCGTAGATCAGATTTGTTGTTAGAGTAGGAGCAGTGCCCCTACCAAGTTTCTACATAACAGCCAGAAGTGGAGCCAAAAATAATGTTTTTGGCCTAAAAGTAACCATGTATGTTATTTCTTGTTTCTGTTTGTTTATTCAAACCCCTAAGTAGCTTTGTTTTAGAGTGTGTGAGAATGCAGCATTACATTAGATCTTACATTACATTACATTAGAAAGGATCAAGGGAGGTTAGAAAAAATAAGATCTAAATACCGTTTTTTACTTCATTTAACTTTCAGCATATTAGAGGTTCAGAATATGTGCCAAAGCTTTGGAAAAACTCCCAAGACTTACAGAATGTATGTTTTGATGTATCCCATTAAAATTAATAGATATTACAAATAGTCTTTTATGTGGATTCAACTGGCATTTTTTTCTTTCAAATATCTGATTTGTCTAGTTAGAATAGCAATATGTGGATATTAAGCAGAACGGAAAAAAAGGGACAGTTAATCCATTCCCCCAGAGATAATGACTAATTACATTATCACAGTGTACATCATTCCAGTTTTTAAAAATTCATTATCATTTGCTAAATTAAATTGTGGAATCCTGTTAATTTGGAACTTTTTCTTCTTTTTGACAGTATGTCATGAATGTTAATTATTCTACAACCCCATTTTTAATGGTCTCTTAGCATTCTATCATACAGATTTGTCTGGTCTCTCTTTAATGAGTATTTAGATTATGTGCTTTTTGTTTTTGAGGCAGGATCTCACAGTGTTGCTCAGGCTGAAATGCAGTGGTACAATCATGGCTCACTGCAGCCTCAACTTCCTGGGGTCAAGTGATCTCCCACCTCAGCCTGTCAAGTAACTGGAACTACAGGTGCATGCTCCAAAAATGCCTCGCTAATATTTTAAATTTTTGGTAGAGACAAGGTGTCACTATGTTGCCTGAGCTGGTCTTGAACTCCTGGGCTCAAGTTATCTTCCGGCCTTGGCCTCCCAGTCATGCTGGGATTACAGGCATGAGCTGCTGCTCTCAGCCACGTTTTTTTTTTATGATGTAAATAACTTTATTGATCAGTGTTTCTTCACAGTTCTGATCTCCTCAGGAAAAGTGCCTAGAAGTTAGGTTGCTGGGTCAGTAGAATAACTTTTGAGGCTTTTGATGTAACATTGGCTCATTACCCTTTAAGTCAAAATACCCACCAGATGTATATATTTTTCTGTTTGCTTTTTAATTTTGTTTATGGAATGTTTTTGATATTTTGAATAACATTTTTAAGATTCTCACCATCTTTTATAATGGCTTTTGCTCCTAAGATAAAAGCTGTTTTTACACTAAGGTTGGGTAAATATTTATTTTCCAATTCCAGATTAGTTTCAATGGAAGTGAAGGGAGGCGCAGTAGAAGTAGGAGATACTCTGGATCTGACAGTGATTCCATCTCAGAAGGGAAAAGGCCAAAGAAACGGGGAAGACCACGGACTATTCCTCGCGAGAATATTAAAGGATTTAGTGATGCAGAAATTAGGCGGTAAGATGATATAAGACAATCGCTTCAACTTGGTTTTAGTAGAGTGTGAAACTAAAATACAAAAATTTAATAATTTTTAAAAATTGTGATGAAGTTTTAGAAGAGGCAAATGTATGTTATTTGAGTAGGAATTGGGTGGTTCTGCTTTTGGGTATTATAACTGAACAAGTTTGGTGTCTTACCTTTGCATGTTATTTATTTATTGCTAAACTACTTAGGCTACAAAAATTTTTTTATTAATTTGACTCAATAGTGATCCTTTTGAATAATAAAAGTATTTATGATACATTTGATTTTTTATTAAAAATTCTCACTGTGTTTAGGACTCCCAAAGTTACTAATATTTTATAGAAGTTCTATATTTTTCTAGTTTATTAACACCAAGGTAATTTCCTTTTTGAAAATAACCTTGTTATAAAACCTTTTCTGATAATGTTGAAGTAGGAATTGAGGTGAGGTAAGATTGGCCATGCAGGATAAATTGTAATGTCCATTCAGAATGTTTATATATACATATTTATTTAAGGGGAATGGGATAATGGCTTACTTTTGTTTGTGTAATAGTTTTGGATATGAAATTTATTAAAATCTTGTTCAGTTTTGTATTTTGAAAGTTTGTTTCTTGCAAGCCATTGTAACTTTTTTCTTTTAAATCTTAGACCTGACAAAATTCTTCCTCATTCTTTCTACCAGAAAACTTAATACATTGTTAGCCTTTTTTAAAGGTACTTTCATGACCACCTGAATTGCTGGACTTTTCGTCTTTAGTTGAGGAAGCATTTCGACTTCTACTTTACCTGGATATTTTTCCTCATTTGTTAACCACTTATGTAGCTTTCTTAAGTAAAATTTTAATTTTTCGTTGTTGTAATACCACACATCTGAATTAAAGCCATTCAATAAATTTTTATCAGCACTTGGAACATGAGGAAGTGTAATATAATTAATAATTATTGTGGAGACACTTCCTATGGTAGCTTCAGACCTTTTTTGGTCTTATGAAAATAATAAAGTAATTTTTAAAACAAAATTTAGCTTCTATTGTTTTATTTATACTGGTATCTCTAAACATCATCATGGGTGTTAAAATATACCTTGTCTTACCTGGTGTATCTTAATGTTTTAACATTTTTGTTTTTAGCATAGTTGATTCATTCTTCCTAGATAACAGTGCCATGAATTAATTTTTATACTAACAAGTATTTTCTTATATCTGTAAATATTAGAAATACATATATATTTAGTGAATACTGAAGCTCACATTTACCAAACAATTATTTTCTCTTAGGTTTATCAAGAGCTATAAGAAATTTGGTGGTCCTCTGGAAAGGTAGATACATTTATTATTCTCATAGAATAATGGAATGTGTTACATGCTGTCAGCTTTGTTTGTGTTAACATTCAGTTTAGCTACTTTGTTAAATTTGCTTTTAATCGGCATTTACAAAATTAATGTACAAGACAAATTTCAGATTGATTTTTTAAAATGTTTTTATACTGTCTTTAATTTCTAGTCTCAAATTTCTTTCCTGTAAATGAAGTTATTTATACAATATATGTTTAAATTGCACTTTTATGACTGTAAGGCACTTTTTACAGTCTTTATCTCATTTTTCAATAACTTAAAAGTAGCGTGAGCAGATTTATGCATAGAAGGGCTGAGTTGCTAACCCAGTCTTTTTTTTTTTTTTTTTTTGAATGGAGTCTCACTCTGTTTGCCAGGCTGGAGTGCAGTGGCCCGATCTCGGCTCACTGCAACCTCCGCCTCCTGGGTTTATGTGATTCTCCTACTTCAGCCTCTCAAGCAGTGGGACTACAGGCGTGTGCCACCACATACAGCTAATTTTTTTTTTTTTTTAAGTAGAGACAGTGTTTCATCATGTGGTCCAGGTTGGTCTAGAACTCCTGACCTCAGGTGATCCGCCCGCCTCAGCCTCCCAAAGGCTAACACACAGCCTTTTAACCAGCCCTGCTTTCCCTAACTAGAGATATTTTCTTAATTTTCTCGAACTCATTCTCTTATTATACAAACTGTATTAAAATTCAAATTAAGACAGTTTTTTGAAGTTATCAAATAATCTCAATAAGTATTGTGATTTGGATATTCTTTGCCCTTTGTTGTGATTTGGATATTCTTTGCCCTTTGTTGTGGCCAACCCACTGTCTTAATATAGACCAGCAAAGACTCAAATTAGTTTATTTTTTTATCTAAAAAATCCCTTCAAAAATAGACATATTTTGTGTTTCATTTTGAGATAGCATACTTAAAATATAACGAAATACTTGCATAATTATTTTAGATAAACAAAAGTCTTGAATATTAATCATTCATAGTATTTGGTACAGAGTAATAAAAAGTTACAGAACTTTACTCAGCTTTTTTGTTTACAATTATAAAACTTTATCACTTCATTTTGAACATCTTAAAATTTGATCAGTTATTAAAAGCTTTTACAGAATTGTTATGCAATCTTCCATTTGCTCTATAATTAAGTAAACTTATTATCGAATATATAAATGAATTGTTTCTCTGCCACATTGTCCTGGTTTTTATGTGCTTCCTGCCATTTATATGAACAAGAATATATAGAGCATGTGGTAGAGTAGCATTTAGATCTTGAAATAGAATGAAACTTAGTTCATCTTAAATGGCACCACTTCATTTAACATATTTACCTGAAAATTGGATTATTTTGTTACAGATTAGATGCAATTGCTCGAGATGCTGAATTAGTTGATAAGTCGGAAACAGACCTTAGACGACTGGGAGAATTGGTACATAATGGTTGCATTAAAGCTTTAAAGGATAGTTCTTCAGGAACAGAACGAACAGGTAACATTAAAATGAGAGTGATTTAAAAGAGAAGTAAATGAAAGTTTCAAAATATGCTTTGTTGAGCTAGATATTATATCTTAAATTACCTATTCATCAGTCTCAAAAGATTATTTATGAAACAAAGTAAAGCCATTCTGGATAATAGGAAATGGAGAACAGAATTGCAATTTGAAGGCAGTAGAATCTGTTTTTAATTCCACTGACATTTTCTGTCTGGGAGGTAAGGTCAGAAATTACTGTTTTATATCAGTTATATATGTGTGTGTGTGTATGTATACATATACGTATATATACACATACACATATATACACATATACATTCATAGCTGTATGTGTATATACACACACAATACAATATAGTATCTATAGGTTTTTTAGTATAGATGACTGGGAAAATATAATGCAAATATACATATATGATACTGGTTTGGTACATAATTATTTTATTATTATGCTTATTTTGCAGTTCATTTACCTGAATAAAAATATTTAGATAAGATTTAATAATTAGGCCAGTCATAGTGGCTCACACCTGTAATCCCAGCACTTGGGGAGGCTGAGATGGGGGTTTAGCTTGAACCTAGGAGTTTGAGACCAGCCTGGGCAACATAATGAGATCCCGTGTCTAAGAAAAATGAAAAAATAAAAATTAGCGGGGTGTGATTGTGCATGCTTGTATTCTCAGTTACTTGTGAATTGAGGTGGGAGGGTTGCTTGAGCCCAGGAGGTCGAGGCTGCAGTGAGCAATGATTGCACCACTGCACTTCCAGCCTGGGTGACAGAGCGAGACCCTGAGTCATCATCCTATAATTCTTTGTTTAGAGGTTGGTGGTATTAATAGATTGATCCATCTTATGTAATTGGTAAAACACTTAAATACTTTTCGTGAATCTACATCTGTTAGATTATAATCACTAGTTCATATGTAATGAAATTTAAGGTTTTCCAGTAATCTCTTAATAATATAAATAAAGAATATTTATTGTTAAATAACATAAGTAATAGCATCAGTTGCTTGGTGTTTTATAGAATTATGTTTTATACTTTTAAAAATACTCTTTTTTTAAAAAAAAATCAAGGTGGTAGACTCGGAAAAGTGAAGGGTCCAACATTCCGAATATCAGGAGTACAGGTGAATGCCAAGCTAGTCATCTCCCATGAAGAAGAATTAATACCTTTGCACAAATCCATTCCTTCTGATCCAGAAGAAAGAAAGCAGTGAGTTACTTATTTTCTCCATTGTAAGATTTTTCTTATTCAATAATTACAAAATGAATGTGCTGAATTTTTATGGTGTTATTGGCTAGTTTTGAAAAAAAATCGAAGAAATAAAGCGTAGTATTTTAAAGTTCTAATGACTCACGTTTTTCAAAATTAATTTTTCAGTAAGGCAATTACAAACTCACCATTAGTTGTTAACTTTAATGCCAGGTATACTATCCCATGCCACACAAAGGCAGCTCATTTTGATATAGACTGGGGCAAAGAAGATGATTCCAATTTGTTAATTGGCATCTATGAATATGGATATGGAAGCTGGGAAATGATTAAAATGGATCCTGACCTCAGTCTAACACACAAGGTACTTCTATTTCTTGATTCTGTTGACCATTCATGTTGAATTTAATTTATTCTAATTCTTTCTTTTAAATTATGTTGGAAATAATGGAAATCTGTAAACCAAGGCTCTAGCTAGTTGTGTGACCTTGGTGTATTTAGAAGATGCTTTGCATGAAAGGATCAGATTTAAATGATTTCTGAGATTTTGTGTTACTGTGAAATTATATGTTATTAAGGCATTAGGTGTATTATTTTTCAGATTATTAGGTTAAAAGTTTTATTCTATCAAAAATTTTGTGGTGCATAGTAGATGTACTTATTTTTGGAGGCATGTGATAATTTGATACAATCATATAATATGTAGAGATGAAATCAGGGTAACTGGGACATTATCACCTTAAATATTTATCTTTACACTAGGAACATTCAAATGATTCTTTTCTAGCTATTTTATAATGTATAGATTATTGCTAACTATAGTCACTCTACTCATCTATCAAACACTATGTCTTATTTCTTCCATCTAACTATATGTTTCTACCTATTCATCATTAATTTTATTATTCCAGTAAGACAAAATCATTAAAACCTTTATATATATTTTTAAAAACATCAGTATTTTCGTATTTTTGGTCATTTGGTTGCACTGTGCTAGCTGAAATCTTTTTTTTTTTTTTTTTTTTTGCCTAAAATGGGAAACACTGGGAGAACTTCCTTATTGTTTATACTTATGTGTTGGGAACCTTTAGATATTGGTACTTTGTTACCGTGAAGAAAAAATTAAGTAGTCTAGATTCCCCTATAAAACTTTCCTCCCAGTGTATACTTTAGGTCTTCTAGAAAGATGACATCTTGTATTCTAGGAATTTTTGTGTACATTATATATAAATACACTTTTACTGAGAAGGGAAGGTGTTTAAGGATTATATAACATTGAATAACAGTAAATGTTAAGTACACTTTTGTATATTTGAAGGAAATTTACAACCTCATACTTTCTATTTTCATTTTGAAAGATAATATGAGGGTATTTAAAGTATATTTAGAATTCATTCTCAGCAAAATTAAATCTTTGGCTCTGGCATAGGTATAAAAAATGTATTTTGCACTGAGTTTATTCCTACAAATACTAATAATTGAAACTTGTTGGTGAACTATATATATATATATATATATATATATTTAAATGGTTAAGCATGTTTTACCCAATAAATTTCTCATGTTATTTATTAAGACAATCTGAAAACGTGAATTGCTTTTTCAGATTCTTCCAGATGATCCTGATAAAAAACCGCAAGCAAAACAGTTGCAGACCCGTGCAGACTACCTCATCAAATTACTTAGTAGAGATCTTGCAAAAAAAGAAGCTCTTTCTGGTGCGGTAAGTTAAAGCCCACATGCCTAAGATAAATTGCGTTTACTTGACCATGCTAAACATCTGAAGTCAATATGAGCTTATATAAATAGATTTTTCTGTAATTAAGTAGTTTTATTTGATGTTGCCTTATTCAAATTTTACCTTAAATTATCTCGGCATACATGTTAAAACTGGTGAATCATAGCTTTTAGAAGTAAGATTCTAGTTTTTTTCTAGTTTTGGAGAGGGATAGAGAAAACTCGTTTAGAGTATGGAGTACTTTTTGAGAAGTCAAGCCTACATAGCCTACATGACTGTTTTACTTGGAGTCATTAGAATGCTTAAGGGACAGCATCATAGCTTGCCGAGCTTACTGAAAAAGAAGGGAACAGACACCAAAAAGGAGATGATTGGAAACTTAGAGCAACCGTTAGAAGTTTACCTATGACCATAATGTCAGTAACTACCTGTAGCATTAAAAATCATTCCTAATGCTGTCTCTTGTGCTATTGAATTAAGCTGAAGGTGATAATAATCTCAGAGGACAAAAAATTGTTTCTACTTCTCTCTGATTCTTTTTTTAAAGGAATAATAATTGGCTAGTATTTTTTATTTACATTAATATTATATTTGACTCATTAAGTTGTAGCACCTTTTTTGAGTTTCTAATGTTGGTACAGCTTATTACCAGTAGACAAAGGATCAGGTAGGTATATGTATTCTAGCCATTGGATTTAATGTTTATGAAGTTTTTAAAAATGAAATCTGTAGAATTGGTTAAAATTAAAATAATGATTTTTAGGGAAGTTCAAAGAGGAGAAAAGCAAGAGCTAAGAAGAATAAAGCAATGAAGTCTATAAAAGTGAAAGAGGAAATAAAGAGTGATTCTTCTCCTTTGCCTTCAGAGAAGTCTGATGAAGATGATGATAAAGTAAGAATGTGTTTTAGAACAACAGCCTTTTCTATGGAAAAGGAATTATGGCATGTTTTTGTGTACTTTACATTTAAAATTTGAACTAGTTCCTTAAAATTTGTGTTTTAGGTACTGAAGTCTGTGTGTGTGTGTGTGTGTGTGGTGTGTGTGTGTGTGTGTGTGTGTGTGCGCGCGCACGCGCTCGCATTTATGGTTCATGACATAGTCTCATTTATAGAACAGAATTCTAACTATCCAGTAGATATTATATAGCACTAGAGGCATAGAGCAAAGGTCCTTCCTTTTCAAACATTTGCCAGTTCGATGAGCTTCTGTCTCCTTTAATTGTATTAGGAACTTGAACGGGACTGGCTTTATAGGAAGGTGAACATTGCATGTATAATTATTAGGAGGATTCTGGGCTGTCTTTCAGAATCCACATACATGCAATCTGTAGTCATGTGAAAAAAAAATTAGTCATTGTTAAAATTTGGTTAGTAATACATTGGCCATACTTGCACTTTCCAGGATGAGATCAGTTCTGTGAAACATCCAAATAAAAAAATTAAAACAGAAAGAGACAGTGAAGAAAAACCTGAGCCAGATGTTTATATAAAGAAGGAACCAGAAGAAAAGAGGGAAGCAAAAGAAAAGGAGAATAAAAAAGAACTTAAAAGGGAGATAAAAGAAAAAGAGGATAAGAAAGATATAAAGGAAAAAGATTTTAAAGAAAAAAGAGAAAACAAAGTAAAAGAAGCTATACAGAAAGAAAAAGACATAAAGGAAGAAAAGGTATGCAAATCATAATAAAAAATAGAAAGTAAAAACAATCAGCATATTTACGTTTTAGGAGACTAAATTGCATATCAGCCGATACTAGTGTCAATAACTGAGTTCTTCAGAAGCATGTGTGGGTATGCAGTAGAGGAGAATAATAGGTCTGAACACTCTTTCATGCTTTACCTTCAGAGTAAAATTACAGAGTAGCTTTGGTTGTTTCCCCAAATAAAATTGGGGAAAAAAATTAAAATAGATGAGGATGTTCAATGAGAATGAGCACTTGTAGAATAAAATGAGACAGTAATTATTTTCTGGAAGTGTTAGTCATTTTGCCTTTGTTGCTATTGGGGTTTTGTTTTTGTTTTCTTTTCACTTTTTCTTTAGTTGAGCGAATCCAAGTCTGATGGTAGGGAAAGATCCAAGAAATCTTCAGTGTCAGATGCTCCAGTTCATATCACGGCAAGTGGTGAACCAGTTCCCATTTCTGAAGAATCTGAAGAGCTGGATCAGAAGACATTCAGCATTGTAAGCCTTTGACTTTCTGATTATTAGTACTAAATCATATAACATTTAAGTTGAATTTTGTCATTTATAGCTTTTAATTTAGAACTGCATTTGAATTTATTGTAGATTAGATTGATAAAAGCCATATATTTAAAATTTGAAGGCTTTGTTATTTTTTTGAGTTAGCATCTTACTCTGTCACCCATGCTGGAGTGCAGTGGTGCAGTCACAGCCAATTGCAGGCTCACCCTCCTGGGCTCAAGTGCTCCTCCTGCCTCAGCCTCTCGAGTAACTGGGACTAGAGACATGTGCCATACAGCCAGCTAATTTTTAGTTTTTTTGTAAAGATGGGGATTTTTTATATCACCCAGGCTTGTCTTGAATTCCTTGGTGAAAAAGGGAGATAAGCCTGGGTGTGGTGGCTCACACCTGTAAGCACTTTGGGAGGCCAAGGCGGTGGGTCACCTGAGGTCAGGAGTTTGAGACCAACCTGGCCAACATGATGAAACTCTAAATAAAAAACTCTAATACCAAATTAGCTGGGCGTGGTGGTGGGCACCTGTAATCTCAGCTACTCTGGAGGCTGAGGCAGGAGAATTGCTGGAACCCGGAAGGCTAAGGTTGCTGTGAGCTGAGATTGCACCATTGCACTTCACGTGACTACGTACCCGGGCCAGCAGCAGTGAGACTCTATCTCAAAAAAAACCAAAAAAACAAAAAAAGGGAGATAAAAGGAGGCCAAGGTGGGCCCAGGTGCTGGGATTACAGGCATGAGCTATCATACCCAGCTGGTTTCTTAAATTTAGAAGCAACTCAGAGAGACTTTTTAAGAAAGACTTTAAGAAGAGGGGTTTAACGAGTACTTTGAGTGTATTTGTTTTCCTCCAGCTCATATTTCAAATTTTTAAATTCCCAAATGCCATTAAAAAATAAATACGTGTATATACACACACACATATATGTAATTGTGCTTCTTATCTATGGTGAAGGACTAGTTTTTTTCCCAGTCTTTTGCAGACCAATATTTTTTTTAAAAAATACAATAAGAGTGAAATGTTTCACTAGAAAAGTAAAATAAAAAATTATGTACAAAATATAAGCCTAATGTTTTGTTAGTAGATGCAGTAGCTGTAAAGTTGCATTGCCAAATTATATGAGTTTCTAAACAGGCTCAATTTTTGTACCTATGTTGTTTTGGACTGGCAATACCTCTTGTCTGAAATATACTGATTCTGCATGTTGTCATGCCTTTGTGTTCCTCAAAGTGAGGGAGAAACTGTGCCTTTTCTAAAGACTTTATTTACTGAAGATATTTATAATTTATGTATTTATTTATAATTTACTCAATGTATATATTCATAATTTATTTACTGAATATAATTGTATACTTATGTAATTACATAATATAACAGTATGTATGTGGTTAATAGTACTGACTCTTGAGGCAGAATGCTGCTATTTGGAAAGTAAGTATGAAGATTAAATGAATTGGTACATGTAAAGTTTGCAGATCAGTGCTGTCTTCAGAAAAGCTCAGAAAGCTCAGAAATTGATAGTGATTGTGAGACTAAAAAGTCCAATTGCAGAGCAAAACCAGGAAGGAATAATAATTAATCCCAGCACTTTGGGAGGCCGAGACGGGTGGATCACGAGGTCAGGAGATCGAGACCATCCTGGCTAACACGGTGAAACCCCGTCTCTACTAAAAATAAAAAAATCTAGCTGGGCATGGTGGCGGGCGCCTGTAGTCCCAGCTACTCGGGAGGCTGAGGCAAGAGAATGGCATGAACCTGGGAGGCGGAGCTTGCAGTGAGCCGAGATCCGGCCACTGCACTCCAGCTTGGGCGACAGAGCAAGACTCCGTCTCAAAAAAAAAAAAAAGAAAAAAAAAAGGCCGAGTGGTATGAGATAGATACGTAGTTTGGCCTTAACTAGGACTAGGAAATGTTTCCTTACAGGCCACAACTGAAGGTAACATTTGTAGTCTGATACATAAATGTATCATGTTTATATATAGTTACAATATATACAAATTTATGTATAAATATATATTCCTATATTTCCTTTTTAGAGAATGCATGACAACATGCGTTTCTAGAATCTGAATCTTTTGTACTAGTTGGAGCAGTTAACGTACTTCAGTCACTTGTTAGACTTGGTTGTTAGTTTTATCACTAGTATTAATCAAATGCTATACTTCAAAGATGGAAAATTTCACCTTCTAAAATTATATTTGTTTTTGACCCATTATGTCCTTCTAGATCCCCAGCTTACCCTCTTGTCCTGCTTTCTCTTCTTTTGCACCATTACTAGACAGTGCTGATTTAATGAACCCACTAATGTATTTCCTACTGATTCCACAACATGCCCTAATATAGTTCAAATATTGTTCATGCCCTTTAAATATATTGGTTCTTACCAGTCTTCTTGTTCTCCCTACTTTGAGCTGTTGACATTCTTCCAGTCACTGAGAATATTGGAGACATTCAAAGCTGCTGTGGCTCCTATCTTCCATTTTATTTATTTGAGCCATATGTTTTATCTCTGGACTTTATTTTTATCTCCTCTGCAGGTTCACAGGTTGAGATTTCTTCTCTCTTTTTCAGGGGTAACTGTTTTTGTTTTGTTTTTGTTTTTTGCCTACTCTGTATTGGGTGGGACTCGGGGGAGGTGGTATTCTTTTGCTTTTTTGAAGTGAAAACATTAAACTCTTCACTTGAGCTACTTCCCCTTCTCTATGTGGTCCACTAATGAATTGTACCTCTTGCCACTTTTTTTCCCCCACATTTCTTTTTTAGTCTTCTGATTTTTTCATGTAACTGCTGGAATGGAAATATTCCTACTGTGCACAATGCATGAATTTTCTCTCCATTGATCTTAAATGATATTGTGTGTATCATGGAAATGAGGACTGGAATAGTTCTTAAACATGGACTCCGGAGCCAGACTTTCTGGCTTGTATAGGATTTTACCTCTAAGTAAGAAATTCCATTGTATTTGGGAATAGCTCTAAATAATTACGAAATTCAATGGCCTTTTCTAGGTCGTCACTCTCTAAACATATTTGCTTCATGCGGCACCTTGGTTTTCCTTATCTTTTACTGGTTATCTTCCTAAGTGACAGTATATTTTAGCAGTCAAGAAAGAGCACAGAGTCTGAGATCAGTTAGAGCTGGATTTGACAGATGTCATTTTATTCTAAGTTTCCGTTTCTTCTATAAAATAGATTAAATACTACTGCAAAGGACTATTGTCAGGGTCTATTCTTAATTGCTTCCATCCTGCTCATACCTCCATTGGTACTCCACCTAGCAACCAGAGTAATCATGATTTAGAGGGAGAATAAAGTCCCACCATTATATTTCTGTGCTTAAAACACTCCAGTGGCTTTCCATCTCATGTAGGAGAAGATTCTTAGCCTGAAACCAACCTCATAGCATCTAGTCACCTCCCATCATTGCCGGCCACTTCTCTCACTTACTTGGTTCCAGCGACACTGGTGTTCATACTTTTTTTTAAAACATGTCAAGCAAGTTTTAGGGCATTCATGTTTGTTTTTTCCTCTATTTGGAATGGCTTACTCCTTCATTTTCTTTAGATGTCCTCTCAAACATTGCCCTTCTCTGAAATCTTGTATAAGATAGGAAGCTCCCTGCTCTTTATTACTTTGTTTTTCTTTATCACAGTTGTTGTCACCTGACACACTATTTCTTCTTTATTTACTGGCTCTCTAGTATTATACTAGATGCCAGGTTCCATAAAGGCAGGATCTGTTTTACTTACAGCTCTATTTCCTGGGTCTGGAACAATGTCTAGGACATAGTATGTACTAAACTGACATATGTTGGATAAATTATTTTCTAACAGAATATAAACTGCCAAAGTTGAACAAAAAATAGGAAACATAAAGAACAGCAATGAATAAACTAAAAGTTAGAAAGGAAATTAAATATTTTCTTAAAGCATCAGATCTGACTGAATTTTAATTTTCTTTATAGTAAGAGAGGTCCTTCAGAGCAGTGGTGTGAGGATTTATTATTTTATTTTTTTGAGATAGGGTCTCACTCTTGCCCAGGCTGTAGTGCCAGTGGCATGATCACAGCTCATTGCAGTCTCCTGGGTTCAAGCAGTCCTCCCACCTTGACCTCTTGAGTAGCTGGGACTACAGGTGTGTGCCACCATGCTTGGCTAATTTTTTTTTTTTTTTTTGGTATAGAATCAGAGTCTCACTGTTGCCCAGACTGATCTCAAACTCCTGGACTCAAGTGATCTTCCCGCTTCAGCCTCCCAAAGTGCTGGGGTTACAGGCATGAGCCACCACACCTGGCCCGATGTCTTAATAAATGATGTTGGATTATCTAAATGTATTGTCTGATGTTGACCCATCATTCTTATATTCCTAGAACTAAACCAGCTTGCTTTCTGTGAATATAATGTTAATTTTTAATTTGTTTTTGCATTTACAAGTTTTATCTGAAGGTTCCCTTGTTAGTAATATTTTTATTCTGATTTTGGTAGAAGGTTGTCGTTCCTATTGCTACAATAAAACATGCAGTTCTTAATATGTCAGCCTTTTATAACCATGTCAGGAATGTACAGGCCAAGGAAAAAGTTACCCTTTGACCCTGTATTCCCCAACCACCCGAAATATGAAGAACAAGTCATTATTGCCACCTTCTGTTGTTGCAAAAGTTTGGAAGAATAGACAGTTTATATATCCAGCTATATTGATTTTAATAGTTTTGCTAAAATCATTTTACCCTGTATTTAGTGGATAGTAGGGTATATTAAGTTATACTCTGAAATATTTTTACTCTCTCTCTTTTAATATTCTGTATTTAAGACTCCTTATAATAGTGTGCTACAGTATAAAAAATAACCATTTATGTAGAAGCTAAGTAAAATCCAAAACTTTTACTTACTCAAATACTAATTAATTTTAAATGATAACAGAAAGGCTTACTTTCTTGAAAAAAATCTAAAGGGGAAAGAACCATGATGTATAAGATTTGTGAAGTGAGATTTAATTGCTTATTTTGCTATCAAACAGTGTTATAATATAATACGTAAATATCATTGAAGGAGGTAGATCTTGTTGACTTTAGGTTTTTAATACATGTGTTTATATTCTTGTTTTCTCATTTTAAAGTGTAAAGAAAGAATGAGGCCTGTTAAAGCAGCTTTGAAACAACTTGATAGGCCTGAGAAAGGCCTTTCAGAAAGAGAACAACTAGAACATACTAGACAATGTTTAATAAAAATTGGAGACCATATCACAGAATGTCTAAAAGAGTATACAAATCCTGAACAAATTAAGCAATGGAGAAAGTAAGTGATACACTTTTCAGGAAGTGTTAAATTTGTATTATGTAACTGTCTTTTGTTTTTCTGTTTTCTTTCCTGATTCTGAAGTTTAGGGAACAAGATAATTTTTAAAGAGGTAACCTGCAGATGATTGTTTTAATTTTTCTCCCTTCAACATTGAAGTTTTTTATTTATGAGTGGTTACTTAGGTATCATGGTGTGTAACAAGTGGTATCTCTGCCTTGTTTGACAAGGTTTCATTAAATGACAGCTGTTTCATTAAAATTCAGATTGCATTTTATTTGCAAAAGTCTTTGCAATTTACCAAATTATTATCGGTAATATCTTTTGAGGTTGATGTACCCACAAAGTTTATTGTTGCATGAATTTAGCAATTTACATCCTGGATACATGTATAAAGTTGTAAAAATTAACATCCTCAAGCAATATAAAATGCAAAAGTTTGGAAAATAAAGGTAGTGCATTATTCTTAAAGCTAAATTTAGGTAATCTAAAGGATTATATTTAATTTCTTCTCTACTTTTTTTAGTGTAAAAATGCTTGGCTTCTATCTTTTACATTTAACCAGAAATACAAAATTTGAAAGCCTGGCAACTTCTCATTTAAATAATACCTTTTGCCAAGAATGGGTTATCATTTTTTCAAGAATGGGTTATTATTTCACTGAATGAAAATATTTAGTTGTATCTTACACACCAATATTTGAATCCTTATAATTAGGGCTTAGATGTTTGAGGTTCAAAGAGTTAGAATATCTACTTTTTCTGCGTTCTAGATGAGAAATAAGGAACATCTTATTGAAATTACACAGTGAATTTGGTTGAAAGTAAATTTAAAAATGAGCAAAGAATTAAAGAATTTGAAATAAAATTTTAAGTAAAATAAAAAAATTACACAGTGACTCATACAAATAGGTACCATTTCAAATTCGGTTTGTTATTAGGAAGGAGTGGGGAAACCTTTGGAAGAAGAGAGACTTAATAACCAGGAGACTTAGCTTTTTCATTGTGTTCTGTCACTTTACATCCTAAGGCTATGCTCTCATCTCACTTTTCTTCATTCATTTGGGCAGATTACCTTTTTGGTTTTCCCATTTGGTTCTCAATTACTTTGATTTCGTATGCCTTATTGTTCATTCCTGCTGCCTCTGTCTCTGGTTAAACCAAATTCCCTTAAGAGGGAGATGGGGAAGGAAAGACGGAAATACCCCATGAAGCAAAATAGCTTTTGCTGTCTTGGAGAAATTGTATTTTTATTTATTCATTTTTTTGAGATGGAATCTCACTCTGTTGCCCAGGTTGGAGTGCAGTGGCGGATATCGGCTCACTGCATCCTCTGCCTCCTGGGCTCAAGCTATCCTTCCACCTCAGTCTCCCTGGTAGTGTGGGACTACAGGCCCAGGCTGCCAGGCCCGGCTAATTCTTGTATTTTTTGTAGAGACGGGTTTCACCATGTTGGCCAGGCTGGTGTTGAACTCCTGACCTCAAGCAGTCTGCCTGCCTTGGCCTCCCAAAGTGCTGGGGAGAATTTTTTTTTAATGCAGAAATAAAAAAAAGTACCTTATATTGAGACCTATCATTGGCTGACCCCATCCCCTCAACAACAGTTATTGTGGGCCAGGCGCGGTGGCTCATGCCTGTAATCCCAGCACTTTGGGAGGCCAAGGCGGGCAGATCACGAGGTCAGGAGATGGAGACCATCCTGACTAAGACGGTGAAAACCCCTCTCTACTAAAAATACAAAAAAAAAAAAAAGTTAGCTGGGCATGGTGGCACGTGCCCGTAGACTCAGCTACTTGGGAGGCTGAGGCAAGAGAATCGCTTGAACTAAGGAGGCAGAAGTCGCAGCTGTTTTGCTTTATGGGATATTTCCCTCTTTCCTTCCCCATCTGGGGAGTTGTACAGAATGAAAGAAGATAGAAATCTAAAGATTACAGAACGGTTGGCATTAAGCAAGTGTTACAGTAGTTACCGTAATGATCTTTTTGTTTTTTGCTTACAATTTTTTTCAATATATTTTTTGACCAGATTTCTTAAAAAGAACTGAAATGCAACACTAGTTTTTATTTAAAGATCACTAATAAAGTGATGGCCAAAATAGAATGTATATTTGTATTTTATTTGTCTATCAAATATGCCTCATTCTAGCTGATCCTTTTAATAGTATTACTTGTAGGAAATATGAACAGATATTTACTATTCCATTTTACAGAAGAAAAAAATGGATTCAGTTGAAAAGCATTTTAGGGCTGGAACTGGAGAATAACAGAGGAAACACTAGGACCTGAACTCTAAAACAGGCACTAAATCTTAGGTTTGTGTAAGTGCTGACGCTTGCCTCAGCTCTGGTGTTTTGTTCAAGATCAGACAGTCATTTGGATGATATAATTAAGACCAGAATCTGGTTCTTGACTAGATTTTTTTGGAGAAAATATGTATATGTATGTGTGTGTGTGTATATATATGTATTTTTTTTTTTAATTTATTTTATTTTTTTATTTTATTTTTTTTGAGACGGAGTCTCGCTCTGTTGCTCAGGCTGGAGTGCAGTGGTGCGATCTCCGCTCACTGCAAGCTCTGCCTCCCAAGTTCATGCCCTTCTCCTGCGTCAGCCTCTCGAGTAGCTGGGACCACAGGTGCCTGCCACCACGCCCGGCTAATTTTTTTGTATTTTTAGTAGAGACAGGGTTTCACAGTGTTTGCCAGGTTGGCCTCGATCTCCTGACCTAGTGATCTGCCCGCCTCGGCCTCCCAAACTGCTGGGATTACAGGCGTGAGCCACCGTGCCCGGCCGGAAAATATATTTTTACAAAGAACTTACTTAGGAGCAAAAAGGTACTTTATTAAATTCCTACCTTTTACCCTTATGAGTTAACCTTAGAATGTAGATATGTTCGAGATAGTCTGTGAATTTATATAAAGGCTAGATGAATTTTCCCCCTTCTGTGGATTTCAGTTCAGTAAGGTACCATTCAATATATTCTCAAGTTCATTTTAAAAATATATTTCAAGGTAAATATTTTACCTGTAGTGTACTTTTGAATCTTCTAGGGACTACTACCTTCCCTTAGAACTTAACATTCCTTTTCTTTTTGGAGGTATATTTAACAATTACAGTTCTTATATATTTAAGGTATACAGTTTGATGATTTGATATACACATGCATTATGAAATAATCACCACAGTTTCTGATTAATTACTGATGCCTCCCTTGGAATGGGAAGAGATACCAAGCTGTACCTCATTTATGGTGTTTGATCGTGTTAACTCTTGGGACCATTACATTACTATTATTAAGTGACAGTTACTTTTTAATGCATTATTTAAGACAGTTCTTTACAAGCATAATCCATATTATCTGATGGTATTTCCGCTCCAGTTATTAACATACCTGTCCCTTATATGCATAATCAGGATCACAGTATGAATCTGAATCACTTCCTGATTTAATTTATATCTTTGGTGCATTTCAAATTAGGATTGTTTACTGCTTTTCAGTCTAAAGACTATAAAATGAAGTGATCTGGAAGAGAAGTAAAATACAATGTTTAGTTTCACTGGAAGTTTTGAAAAAATACATAGAATTAAGATCTTTAAGAGTTTGTTCCATAGAGGGCTGTGTATGTGTGTATGTGTTTCTGTTTGGAGGGAAGTAGTTCCATGAAAAAAACTAAATATTTTCCACCAGACTAATGTAATTTGCCTTTTTTTAAATTCTTCTAGAAACCTATGGATTTTTGTATCTAAGTTCACTGAATTTGATGCAAGAAAATTACATAAATTATATAAGCATGCTATTAAAAAACGGCAGGAATCTCAGGTAAACTTGCCATCATATTTTTTCCCTTAATTTATATAATTAAAACCATGAGACATTCTTTTTACAAAGCAATTTGATTAATAAATACAGAATGAATAAGATAAATTTTAAAAATCACCATTGAACACCACAATAATAATTGTTGCAGGCAAGATTCACAGAAGGGAAGTAAAGTTAATGGGCAGGAAAACAGGATATTGACAGATCCCCTCTGAAATGTATATTAATTATAAAGGGAAAATAATAACTTTATAGAGAAACTTGCCTGACCCACCTTAAACAAGTGATCAAGGTTAGTGTCACCAGTGGTTAAGACATATCAGCATCATGAACCCTCTGATACTGAGAAAGGCACATCACTTATGTGGAATTCTTGCCAAAAATATATAAGTGTTATGTGAAAATATCAGACAAGCCCTACTTGAGGGATATTCTATAAAATAACTGTCTGCTACTCTTCAGAAGTATTAACAGCATGCAGTAGACTAAGGAACTAGGGAGCTGCCCCAGAGGAAGACATGACAACTTAGTGTAATATGGGCTTCCAAATTGAATCCCCAAGCAGATAAAGAACATTAGTGGAAAAATGTGAAATCTAAATGAAGTCTGTTCTTCAGTTAATAGTGTTATACCAATGTTAATTATTTGGTTTTGATCTTTATACTACGTTTATATAAGATATTAACATTAGGAGAAGCTAGATGAAGGGTATGTGAGAACTCAGTATTTTTGCAGCTTTTCTGTTAAGTCAGTTTATTTCAAAGTGAAAAAATATCTTTAAGTCATGGGACAAGTAGTTCATACTTTAAAAACGGAGATCTATAAATGTCATACATGTATATATACACATATACATATATGTACACACATAAACATTCTAATATCTTGTGTGAAGACTTCAGTATCAGTATTTTCTAAGAATTATCCTTTTTTGTAAGTTTGTGAAGTCACCTAAAGATTCTTACACATGTGTGCATTTATTTTAGCAAAACAGTGATCAAAACAGCAACTTGAATCCTCATGTGATTAGAAATCCAGGTATGTAAGCCTTACTGATTGGGAAAATAAATTTAAAAAAATTTTTTTTTTAAATATTTGTTTTAAATAAACCAAATGATAAAAAAGGTTCTTACCTTGTTTTTATTTACAAGTACCTTTATATTAAGAAGATACAGTAATTCTGATACATACCTACATTATTATATAAAATGTATTCTCTTAAACTATAGTTCTTTTTAGTTGATTATCCTTTTAATCATCCTTTTCCCAGTTTCTAGAAATTGTAGAATAACTGTTAAAATGAACAAATATTCTTTTTAATGTAATTTGGAATAGTAATGCATTCTTTCTGTATGAGAGCCACAAAAGTGTAGTCTGAGAAAGGAATGGGTCCCATATTTTTTAGTTTTTGTCACATTTCAGAATCAAGTGACCTTTTTAAATTAATCCTTAGTACTGCTTTTATACACCATTTATAAATGCTTTAACTGCTTGTATTTGGGAACCAATTTTGTTTTGGCAAAGGTTGAAACGAGCTTTTGTTATCTATCAACTTAAGTTTTTTTTTGCCACATGTTATTTTTAAGGTCATTAATAAAAGTTGTACTTATCTAACAGATGTGGAAAGATTAAAAGAGAATACAAATCACGATGATAGCAGCAGGGACAGTTATTCCTCTGATAGACACTTCACTCAGTACCATGATCATCATAAAGACCGACATCAGGGAGATTCTTACAAAAAAAGTGAATCCAGGAAAAGACCCTATTCTTCTTTTAGTAATGGTAAAGACCATCGTGATTGGGATCACTACAAGCAAGACAGCAGGTAAACTTGGCAGTCACTTTAGAAATTTTACTTATGCATGTCTTTCTCCTTATCATGATAATCCTGTATTTAACCTATCAACGAATTCAATCTTCATGCAGTCAAAACAAATCTTGTGAAATAAAGGTGTTGTATATAATTAAGAAAAATTTATATATTTTAAGAACTGAATTTCTCTATAAAATAGCTTTTGAATTATAAAATTGAGATCAAAATATGTAGTAAGAAAGTTAATGTAGGGAGTTGCATAATTATAAATTGTGTGGGATTCATTGTTGGTTTTGGAGAATATTGGTTCAAATACTCTTTAAAATATAATGAATGGGATAAAATAAAAACTTGATATAGTAGTTCAGGTTTGGCTTAGGAAATTTTGTATTCCATATTTTTAAAAAGTCATGAGGGGAAAAATTAATATGTGCGAACACATCTCGTTGAGGTTAAACTTCATCTCAGCATTCTGGAATATACTTGGAACCAGGAGGGTTTTTTGTTTATTGTTGTTTTTCGAAGCCTTTGAACAGTAAGCTACCTCAGTGTAATAACAGAATACTTTTTATTCCTTTATTGATAAAGAAGTATTGTCAGTAGTTAATGATCATTACTAAAAGTAAACTTGAAAACAGATTTATAGTATTTATGCTTTTATAGTAAATAGAAGAAACAAATTAGAAGACATTCTTTGTATTTTAGTTGTGTTCACTACAATAATTTCTTTGAGAACCTCTGTCAACACTATGAACACATCAGTTGTAGAATGTCTCTTATTATTAGAAAGCATCAAATAATTAAAAGAAAAAGGCAGATTTGTAATATATATTTCACAGGCTTATACAATATAGTTGTTTGTAGTAAGGTCAACAAAAAAGGAACACATTATCTTCAGTGTGTGTCAATTTGGAAAAGGCACTCATTTCAGAGAATACTTCTCATTAAACTGCCACATTTATTTTTTGTGAAGCTGTCACATGTTTGTGGATTAAATTTCTTAATGATTCATGTGTCAAGTCTTACTAACAGTCAAACTTGAGGAAGCTTGTAATAGGCATCAGCAACCAATGAAAAACTTTTTCAGATTATTTCGTAGACTGCATTCTAGCATTTTTAAACTTTTTCCTGCTTAGTGGTTGATAAAAGGCTCTGGTCTCAGGAGTGTTTCAGATAGTTGTAATAGTCTTAATTTCAGCTTTCAGACAACTAAGATGCAGTCATATAAATGATTTGTAAAATAAAAAGCAGCTAATTATCTAAAATAGCCATGTGAAATTAGATGCTATTTTAGGGACTTTGTATGGTTCACTTTAGTTTTATGAATCAAATAGTTTTTCCAAAGAGATATTTCCAGTGATTTTTAAGTTAATTTAGTAAGTTTTATAATGAAACACTGAGCTTGTATACAGTTAAAAACATGTTTGAAAGTATTTTTATGTTTTTTAGTAATCTTTTATTTGGAAACATTTTAATTTGCATTATTTATCTAAAATTCTCAATTTTTCTTTATTAGATATTACGGTGACAGAGAGAAACACAGAAAACTGGATGATCACAGGAGTAGAGATCACAGGTCAAATTTGGAAGGAAATTTAAAAGATAGATCTCATTCTGATCATCGTTCTCATTCAGATCATCGGTTACATTCAGACCACCGATCAAGTTCTGAATATACGCACCATAAATCTTCCAGGGATTATAGGTATCACTCAGATTGGCAAATGGACCACAGAGCTTCCAGCAGTGGCCCTAGGTCACCACTAGATCAGAGATCTCCTTATGGCTCCAGATCTCCATTTGAACATTCAATTGAACACAAAAGTACACCGGAGCATACCTGGAGTAGTCGGAAAACATAACAAAAACTGCTATTTCATCTTTCTGGACTTTTAGCCATATATCATAAACCAACACAGTAATTGCCTTACATGACTTGAAAGATATAAACAGATCTTCTATCAGTAGCAGTATTGTTACTTCTTTCCAGGATGCAAGGTCTATTATCCCAACAGAAGAGAAAATATTTTTATATTTAAGGATTATGCTGCACTGTACTACAAATGTTGTAGTACTTTTTTTTTGTTTGTTTCTTTTTTAAAGAAATGGAAAATGTTTACTATTACAGGGACCTCAACACTGCCCTCCCATACAGGCTGGATAAAACTGTTTTTAAGTCAGTGATTTTAGACTGACCTCCATTTAAATTATGTTTATATATGAACTTTACTCTGACCTGTGATCATATTTCAGGAAGGAATGAAAGAGAGTTCTTTCTTAATAAAGAAAAACACTCAAGGACTTTGTTCATTTCCAAAGCTACTTGTTTACATTGTACACTGCGACCACCTTGCCGCTTTTCATCACAAGCTTGAATATTTAAATTCTGTACTTATATCTGTAAAATAGCCAGGAATTTCCTGTTTGTGATCTATTATTATGCCTTTTTACAAAAAAGAAATGGCTGTAAATTATTGTAAATATTAAAGGAACTTTCCTTACTTCCTTCCCTTTCTCAGGCTTTTTTTGACTGTTCCTTTCCCTACCAACTCAGGCCTTCTTATTAAAAAAAAAATCAGTGTAATAACACTTTTTAATGATTTGTCTTGATGGAATCATTGTTTAGAATGTAAAAATGGGGAAAGGGGCCACTTTAATTCCATTAGTCCTCTTTTTATACTGAATATTTTATTAGATACATGTTATTTCTTCCCCCCTTTTTTTCCTTTTTTAGTCAATATTGTGTTTGTAGTTTTAAAATGGCGAGATGATATGTAAAATCTTAAACTGCATGCTCTGGAAACATTTTTTTCAGATGCATCTGGTTTAAAAGGGTAGGTGTAGAAACACTTTTCAGAATCCAAAACGGCCAAAAGTTACTGTAAATCTGTTTGTTTTCCCGTTTCATGTGGGCAATAATGTCAAATGTGCTATGCAGCCAGGTTAACATTTTAGATAAACTTGATTGACTTTTAATATAAACTGTTACAATGCACACTGATTGTATATAAAAACCTTATATATGACAAATTAAATTTAAGAAAAAGGATATGTGGGCTCCTGTAATTTTCTGCTGCATTCTTACTCCTTCAAGCACTTAACACCCCCCGCACTCCCTTTTTAAGTAGCGTTTTGCTGCCAGAAAACGTATTTTGGTAAGCAGTTGAATATTTGTAATGTGTAGCATTACAACTAAATCTTTTGGAGAATATATGAATATTCCTATGAAGTAAAACTTAGGCCATAGACATTTTTGCTGGCCCCTTTTGGCTTCCTACAGATGTTATTATGGGATGCTTTATATTTATTCACAGATTTTTATTTTGTTTTATATTCAGTGGGATTTTTTAAAGTCGTGGCACATTCTAGCATGTATGCTTTGATGTAACAAATTTGAATCTTAACTTTGACAAACATAAGTATGTGGATATAATTTCTATAATATTCCTCTGTGTGTCACTGTTAGTTGGCTGTGGGAACAACCTGCAGATATTTGTCCATAGATTTTTTTTTTTAATTTTCCTTTGTCCAATTAGATCTATGTGTATAAAAGCTTGTGGGTTTTTTTGCTTTTGGTTTTGTTTTGCAGTCATTTATCTTTCTGATACAGTTACCCTGAAGAATAATGATGGTTGGTTTCTTTTCTGGTATATGAGATAACATGGGAGGGAATAGCTCAGTTTTTTAAACATCTAATTTATATTTAAATATAAAAGTAATGAACGTAGTCCTGGCACACATTTTTGAAACTTTTATCACTTTTCTCTACATTTAGTATGATTTTTTTTTTTTTTTTTGAGATGGAGTCTGGCTCTGTCGCCCAGGCTGGAATGCAGTGGCTGGATCTCAGCTCACTGCAAGCTCCGCCTCCCAGGTTCACGCCATTCTCCTGCCTCAGCCTCCCGAGTAGCTGGGACTACAGGCGCCCGCCACCTCGCCCGGCTAGTTTTTTGTATTTTTTAGTACAGATGGGGTTTCACTGTGTTAGCCAGGATGGTCTCGATCTCCTGACCTCGTGATTCGCCCGTCTCGGCCTCCCAAAGTACTGGGATTACAGGCTTGAGCCACCGCGCCCGGCCTAGTATGATTATTTTATTCCACAAGCTAGCATTTGACTTATGATGCTTAAGTCATAAGATCATGGCTAGCGTTTTTTAATTTATTACTTTGTAGCTGAGATACTTGCATAATATTCTATTGTGCAAATTTCACAGAACAGTGTTGCATTTTCTGAGACAAGGGAATGGGCTCTAATTTTTAAAATAATGCTACATTTAGTTGAAAGTTTCAGTCAGCTGAGTTGAATGAAAAATATAGAACTATGTACATTTATCAAATGACAAAATATGTTCATTTTTTGTAAGAGATCAGTAAGCAGAAAAGAAATTAAGACAGTGGAGAAAAACAGTACATAAATACAGCAGAACATTCTCTATAAAATATGCTTTTTGTCTTTCACATGCTCATTTTGCTTTGTTATTTTTATCCAGTTATGTTTAATTTTTCAAGGGTGAGAGATTATGCATAGTACTGTACCAATTAACCTTCCACTCTTATACAATAAATGATTCTTACTAAAAGCAATAGCCTGTTTGCTTATAAAGATATTCTTTGTTTAGAGTATGTTAGAAATTAATGTTCAGACTATGGAAAATGAGTTTAAATAATTTCATTTATTTTCAGAGTGAGTAGCTTAATGAGAACCTTTTCAATTTTATGTAATGTAGACTGTATATATAATTTCTCTTTTTGTAATTAATATGAAAAGGTTGAGTAGGTTATTCATTTTCCTGATGTTTGTCAAGAATATGCTCTAGGGGTAAATGGCATGATTTGTATTTCTACCCCATTACTATCTCTAACTAGAAAATGATCTTTGCCCCCAAATTAGCTGTCATAGCTTTATAAATACAACAGCTTTAAAAAGGGATAGGGATTTGGAAGAACAACTAATATTTAAATATGGAATTTTTTAAAAAAGACTTTCAGCTTCATAGGGAACTGCAAAAATGTTTTAAAATATTTCTGAGTTAATATGTAAAAGCACATTAATATAGATGCCTCTATTAAATACACATTACTCAATTTTAAAATGCAGACGAAACTTAGATTTTAGCACTGTACAATAATTGTAATGAATGGAGGATGTTATAGAGGACACAGTAATGCAACAACAAATATTTTGAGATAGTGTCAAAATGTGAAATTTCTAAGACATTCAATTACAGATATTTTGAAGAAAATTTGAGATTATATTTTCTGACAATAACTAGTAATTGATTTTGTGAAACACTTCATGCTAATTTTCTTAACTCAAAAAAAATTAGGACCTAATAGGTTGACTCCATTACAGAAATTCCTTGAATTCTGATAGGAAGATCTTGGAATAGGAAATCTTAGCTATGGTGTAAAAGGATGAAAGATGAGATTACTGGGGAAAGTAGGATTAATAAAATATGTTAAAAGATTGTTACAAGTACCTATACAAATTCTCTAATGAGGCTTCATGCACTGAATTTTCTACACTAAAAGGCCACTAACCACTCTGTCCTTCAGCTTAAAAAAAAAAAAAAAAATTAAGGTGTAAAAGAAAATTACACATATTTGAAACAAAATTTGTAGTAGAAACTCAATTCATTGAAATGAATGAAATAATTTTAATTCCATGTTCTACTCCACATTTGAGTCCTGATGTAAATATGAAACTAAAGAGGTATGAACAGTCTAAAACTCCTAACGATTCTATTAAAGGAGCTAATGATATTGTTTGCGTTGGTGATACAAAAACCTTATGTGACTGAAAAATGATGTATTGTCATTTCATTATTGTAGACTAATATTCATTAGATTTCAAATTTAGAATGAGCTATGGAACTGCCACTACTTTACTTGTTACTTTTTTTATTCCTTCTGTTTACTTTTCAAATCTTTGCTTTGTCTAGTGTTCCGCAGGCTGACTATATTAAGTCCTGGTGTGGTGGTTTCATTATTATTGTTATTTTAATTTCTTTTTTGATCAGCTGTTGCCTCTTACCCACTTCTTTTTACTTTGTGGAATCCAATGTCATTGTTATCATAAGACTTAATTTCTGATTTATTTCTCAACAGCTGTACTATTTTTTTTTCCTGTTTCTAGTGCTATCTTTAGCTTCAACCACTACCCTGAAGTCATCTCCACCTAGACAGCTGACAATATGTAATTTTAAAATATGTAAAACCAAACTCAACCCTTTTTAAAAACTACGAGGCTGGGTGCAGTGGCTCACTCCTGTAATCCCAGCACTTCGAGAGGCCGAGGCAGGCAGATCACTTGAGATCAGGAGTCTGAAACCAGCCTGGTTAACCCGGTGAGACCCTATCTCTACTAAAAACACAAAAATCAGCTGGACATGGTGGTATGCACCTGTAATCCCCACTACTCGGGAGGCTGAGGCAGGAGAATTGCTTGAACCCAAGAGGCAGAAGTTGCAGTGAGCCAAGATCACGCCACTACAGCGTGGGCGACAGAGTGAGACTGCCTCAAAAAAAAAAAGAGAAAGTTTTAAAAACTAGGGTCTTTGATAAATGCATTCACAGCTTTCTGCCTAAGGCACTTTCTACTTAGCTATTTCTGTTCTTTTTGCTCCAATTCAGTCACTCCTCTCAATACAAATACTTCTTGATCTTTGCATTGTTGTCCATCTATTAAAAATGCTTATTTGTGATTTATACAAAACTTGTTTCCTCAGTTCAGGTTTCTTTCAGCTCATATGTCATTTCGAGTCTTGAAATTAGTACCCTGCCCCATCATTTAAAAAAATCCCTTATCTTGCATTTTCTTCTAGCATTACCACTGCTCATATATTTGGTTCATTTGCCACTGACTGCTTCCCCACTAGAAGATAAGTTCCATTAGGGCAGGGACTTTATTTTGTTCACTGCTATATTCTCAGTACTTAATGCCTTGTATCAATTACATTGTTTTCATTTTTTTAGTGTCCTTCCCAGAAATGCTATGCCCTACAAATGGCTAGCATTACCAAACTTTTTGTCTTACTAATTGTTAACCTGATTTATTAGTATTGGAAACTATCGTATGCTTTACTGTCTCATGGATTACTTGAGTCTGTTTACTAACTTCCAGTTTTTAAACTTGACTGATAAAAATCACCAGAGGTACTTGAGAAACATAGAAAAACCTAAGCCTCGGCCGGGCGCGGTGGCTCAAGCCTGTAATCCCAGCACTTTGGGAGGCCGAGACGGGCGGATCACGAGGTCAGGAGATCGAGACCATCCTGGCTAACATGGTGAAACCCCGTCTCTACTAAAAAATACAAAAATCTAGCTGGGCGAGGTGGTGGGCGCCTGTAGTCCCAGCTACTCGGGAGGCTGAGGCAGGAGAATGGTGGGAACCCGGGAGGCGGAGCTTGCAGTGAGCTGAGATCCAGCCACTGCACTCCAGCCCCGGCAACAGAGCGAGATTCCGTCTCAAAAAAAGAAAAAAAAAAGAAAAAGAAAAACGTAAGCCTCATCTCTTGGAATTAAAATGGCAGGGAAATGCTCCAAGTAATGGGGTTTTAATATCTCTTTCATTGACCTGAATAATTAATACAGAGGTTAATTCCACTGTTATAAATAATACACTAATGCTTAAATGAAAAACTGGTTTCTGTAACTATATGGCTACTTAGGAAATATAATCGATACTTTGCAAAGAGATATGCAGAGACGTGGTATATATAAAATAGGAAAATGTAAAACATTTTGATTTGTCTATTGCTTTACCTTTCTTCTTCATTATTTTTAAAATTAGAAGTGGAGTCTTGCTATATTGCTCCAGACTGGTATCAAACTCCTGGGATCAAGGCAATCTTGCTCCCTCAGCCTCCCAAGTAGCTGGGATTACAGACTCAAGCCACAGTGACTGGGTTCTCTATTCCCTTATCTTTCGAAAAGAAATATATTTTTAGATGGTATCATGAGACACTTATCTTTTTTAATGCACAAGAGCACAACTTGTAAAAACACTAAGAGAAATATGTTGTATTTCCAATGTTTTTAAAGTAAAATTGCAAAAACAAAAAATATCCCCTCTCTTGCTGTTACTTGCTATATTTTTCCCATTAAGAAATTTACATCATGTTTACCCAAGTTAAATTCACCTTCTCTAGGCATACATCATGATGAGTTTTGACAGATTATGCAGTTGTTGTAACCATCAGCGTACTTAAGATATAAAGTATTTCCATCTTATCAAGTAAGTTCTTTTTTGCTTCTTTCCCCTATACCAAGCCCTTGGCAATCACTGAGTTGTTCCTATAGTTTTATTTTTCCCATAATGTCATATAAATGGAATCATATGGTATGTTGCCCTTTGAGTTTGCCTTTTGCTTAGCATGATGCTGTTGTAATTATCCGTGATTTTGCATCTATCAGTAGTTCATTTCCTTTTATTGCTGAGTGATCCTCCTTTCCCAGGTTGGAGTGCAGTGGCACAATCATGGCTCACTGCAGCCTTGACCTTTTAAGTATGTCTGTGATTCATTTTGAGTTGATGTTTTCTATATTGTGTGGAACACAAAAAGTTGTGGGTTCTGTTATTATTTAAATATTATATATCCAATTTTTTCAGCACCGTTTGTTAATAAGACTATCCTTTTTTCCACGATATTTCTTTTATTTATTTATTTATTTATTTATTTTGAGACAGGGTCTCACCATATTGCCAGGCTGGTCTCAAACACCCATGCTCCAAGCCATCCTCCCACCTCAATCTTTCAAGTAGCTGGGACTACAGATGAATGCCACCTTGCCTGGCTTATTTGATTTTTATTGAAAATAAGCTATCCATATATGTGTGAGTCTGTTTCTGGGCTTTCTATTCTGTCCCATTAATTTATATTTCTGTCCTTATGACAACACCACACTGTGGTGATTACTATAGTTTATAGTAAGCCATAAAATCAGGTAGTTGTGAGTCCTATTTTGCTTTTTCAAAATTGTTTTGGCTTTCTGTTTATTTAATATTTTAAAAATTGGATCCCAGACCCGGCATGGTGGTTCATGACTGTAATCCCAGCACTTTGGGAGGCCGAGGCAGGCGGGTTGCAAGGTCAGGAGTTCGAGACCAGCCTGGTCAACATGGTGAAACCCCGTCTCTACTAAAAAAATACAAAAATTAGCTGGGCATGGTGGTGTGTGCATGTAATCTCAGCTACTCAGGAGGATGAGGCAGGAGACTTGCTTGAACCCGGGAGGCAGAGGTTGCAGTGAGCTGAGATCACGCCACTGCACTCCAGCCTGGGAGACAGCAAGACTCCAACTCAAAAAAAAAAAAAAATTGGATCTTAATGAATTGCAATGTTTTGTTCTAAATTAGAAAACATGCTGAGATTTTGAGATTGCATTGTTTACATAATCAATTTGGGAAATACTGACAATTTAACAATATTGAGACTTTCAGCCCATGAACACAAAATGTGTCTACATTATTTAGGTATTTTAATTTTTCTCATCAGCATATAGCAGTTTTTCAGTGTATACAATCTTGTAACATATATTGTTACATTTATCTTTGGTAAATTATATTTTTGTGCTATTTAAATTTTTTTTTATTTTCAGTTTTTAAGTGCTCATGTTTTGGATTTGACCTTGTGTCCTTTGACCTTGTGTCCTCTGATGATGCTCACTGACTCATTGGGTCTAATAGTTTTGTTCCGGATTCTTTAAGATTTTCTGCATAAATGAGCATGTCTTTAGTGAAAAGTTTTATTTGTACCTTAGGTTCTTCTATGCACATGATCATGTCTGCAAGTAAAGACAGCTTTACTTCCTCTTTGCAATCTGTATACTTTTTTTTCCTTGCTTTACTGCACTAGGTATGACCACTTATACCATGTTGACATGGGCGAGAGGTGGAGAGTGGATACCCTGGCTTATCCTTTATCTTACAGTGGAAGCATTTAGTCTTTCTTCATTATTATCTTAGCATTAAGTTTTTTAAATAGATGCCTTTTAACAGGCTTTGTAATTTACCTTCTATTCTTGGTTTTTAGAGAAACTTTATCATAAATGTTGTCTACTGAGGTGATATGTTCTTTCACCTTAACTTTTAAATGTCTGTATGTTCCATAGTGATCTTTTTTTTTTTTTTCTGTTATTAATTGTTTATCTTTTTTTCTTATTCAGCCTAACTAGAGGTTTGCCAATTTGGTTGATAGTTTTAAAACCAGCTTTTGGGTTTTTTTATTGCTTGTCTTTTTATAAAAATGTATTTTTAACGGCTTATTTATTTATTGAGAGACAGAGTCTTGCTTTGTTGCCCAGGCTGGAGTGTAGTGGTGCCATCATGGCTCACTGTAACCTTGAACTCCTGGGCTCAAGGGATCCTCCTACCTCAGCCTCCTAAGTAGCCAGGACTACAGGTATGCACCACCATGCCCAGCTCATTTTTTGTAGAGAAAGGGTCTCACATATTTCCCAGACTGGCTTTAACTCTTGGCCTCAAACGATCCTCCTGCCTCAGCTTCCCAAACTTCTGGGATTATAGGCATGAGCCACTGTGCTCAGCCTAAAAGGCTTTATTTTTTTAGAACAGTGTTAGGTTCATGGCAAAATTGAGAGGAAGGTACAGACATATACTCTCTAGTCTCCACACATATAACCTCCCCATAAGCGGAGTGCTACATTTGCTTACAATTGGTGAATCTGTATTGACACATCATCACCCAAAGTCAGTAGGTTCACTCTTGGTGTATATTCTGTGGGTTTGGATAAATGTATAATGACATGTATCCTTCATTATAGTATCATACAGAGTATTTCCACTGCCCTAAAAATTCTGTGTCCCTCCTATTCATTCCTCTTTCCCTCAGTCCCCTAACTTATGGCAACCACTGATCCTTTTACTGTCTCTATAGTTGTTACCTTTCCAAGTGTCACAGTTAGAATCCTATGGCATGTAGCTAGCCTTTTCAGATTGGCTTCTTTCACTTAGTTATATGCATTTAAGTTTCCTTCATGTTTTTCGTAACTTGGTAGCCCATTTTTTTCTTAGCACTGAGTAATATTCTGTTGTCTGGATGTACCATAGTTTTATATATCCCTTCACATATTGAAGGACAGGTATCTTGATTGTCTTCAGGTTTTGGCAATTATGAATAAATCTGCTATCAGCATCCATGTGCATATTTTTGTGGAGACATAAATTTTCCATTTGTTCGGGTAAATACCAAGGAGGGCAATTACTGGATTACATGCTAAGAGTATGTTGACTTACGGAAGAACCTCTCAAACTGTCTTCCAAGTGGCTGTACTATTTTGTGTTCCCACCAGCAGTAAATGAGAGTTTCTGTTCCATGTGTTTGTCAGAATTTTGTGTTGTTAGTGTGCTGGACTATAGACATTCTAATGGGTGTTGAGTGTTATCTCACTTGTTTTGATATGCATTTCCTTGATGACATATAATATGGAACATCTTTTCATATGCTTACTTGCCATGTGTATATTTTCTTTGTTGAGGTGTTTGTTCAGGTCTTTAATCCCCCCTATTTAAAAAATTGGGTATGTTTTCTTACTGTTGAGTTTTAAGCATTCTTTGCATATTTTGAATAACAGTCTTTTATCACATATGTCTTCAGCAAATATTTTCTCCCAGTCTGTGTCTTGTCTTCTGATTCTCTCGACAATGTCTTTCACAGAGTAAAAAAAAAAATTAAAAAATTTAAAAAAAACTAATTTTAATGAAGTCCAGTTTATTTTTTGTTTCATGGATTGTGCTGTTGGTGTCCTATAAAAAGGGTCATCACCTTATCCTGTACAATACTGATAGATGCAAGAGGCAGATAAGGGTGCACAGGGCCTTGTCTGGGCACGACTGCAACAGACTGGAGGCCCGCATGTGTGCACTGGGAGAATGGGGTGGAGCCACCAGGGATTCACACCTTACGCAGGTGATGGAGCCTGCCGTTTCAGTTTGTGTGTGGTGGCCTGGTATTCAATCGGTGAGGTGGAGGCCTGTTGGCAAGACCACCTCTTTATTTTCCGAGAGCTTTCTTTTTGCCTACTCCTCACCCTTCAGTGTGCCTGTGTGCCTAATTTTTCCTTTTTGTAAGACAAGAACCCAGATTTTAGCTGAACTAAGGAGCAAAAATTCTGCATCATTTTGGTGGCCTGCTTGGAACTATGAGAAATGGTGAGTAAAATGTGGACAAAAAACTTTATTTCCCTGTCATTTCTGAGCCTTCTTGTCCTAAGACTTCTTCTGAAGGTAGAGGAAACTCAGCCCCCTGGACCACTGAGCCCTTGTTGCTCTTGGGGTCAGGAATATTGGTCTCGGTCCAACCCAGCCTTTTCTATGGCATTTCCTTTCTTTTCTGAGGGGAATATAATGTCACCTATCTTGTCTTTTACAATATTGGGGGTGTTCCACTCCCACCCCAATGGCCTCAGGTGCATGTGTGGGACAAATGGGTGAGCGGCGGCTCCCTGCCCCACTTCCCTCCCAGCTGGGGTGCATGGCAGTGTCCATTGCACGTGCATGCCATGTCCAGTAGCCATGGAGGGCAGGAATGAGCCACCAACACCACCCAGCCCAAGGTGGCCTTGGGGGCCAGGGCCCTGTGTGGCCATCAGGACAGCATTTCCGGCTAAGTGCCCACAGAGTCTTCCCTTCCCCCATTCCCCCAGCCAAGGGCTCCAGCTTGGTCTAGGCTCCAGCTTGGTCTAAGCCCCAGGGAAGAAACAGCAATTAAAAGTTTCTCCTTGTTGGGTGTGGTGGCTCATGCCTGTAATCCCAGCACTTTGGGAGGCCAAGGGAGGTGGATCACCTGAGGTCAGGAGTTGAAGACCAGCCTGGTCAACCTGGGGAAACCCAGTCTCTACTAAAAATACAAAAAATTAGCTGGACACGGTGGCCTGTGCCTGTAATCCCAGCCACTGGGGAGGCTGAGGCAGGAGAATTGCTTGAACCTGGGAGGCAGAGGTTGCAGTGAGCCAAGATCGTGCCATTGCACTCCAGCCTAGGCAATAAGAGTGAAACTCCGTCTCAAAAAAAAAAAAAAAAAAAAATTCTCTCCCTGTTGGAGAAACCCATATGCATAAGAATAAGAGGGTCTTCCTTCTGGCATCTTTCCAGTCCTGCATTTAAGATGTTTTTTCTTTCTTTTCTCCACCCTGTCAGGAGTTAACTTTTACGTCATTTTTTTTGTTTTTGTTTTTCCTTTTAGAAGACATTTTACAGGACCCCAATTCACAAGACATCCTTTTGTCTCCATTGTTGGAGGAGGACTCAATTCCACAGCTTCACCTTAGCATTCAGCTTATGATAAGGAGTCCATGCAACCCCCTGAGGCAGGTCTTTTGTCCCAAACTCAATTCCAAGCTTCGAGTTGAAGACCTAGGAAAGAAAACTGTATCTGAGGGATTCAGAGGCAGACGATGACTGAAGTTAAAAGGCACAGTGCAGGTGAGCATGACTAATTGCTGCTGATTAAGCCAAGTCTCCCATTTCATGGATAAAGGTCATGCTAGTATCCCATGGCATAAATGAGGTCTAGGGAACTCAAGCTACTGACAGCAGGGGAGATAGGACATACATGGGTAAGAGAGGATAATCCTATCACCTAGGTCCCACTGTTAACATGGGTGAAAGCTGCTTTGGCACTCATGGGCAGCACCCGTGTGCTGGTGACCACCTGGTGTTGTGGTCACCAGGACTCAGGGATAAAAATAAAGAAAGAAGGATGCCTCACTTTCTCCACCTCATGCACCTCAGGTATTCACTAGGAAGAGAAGGGAATCAGGGATGCCTCTCTCCCCTCTTTCTAGATGCATAGCCATTCATTTTCAGTCTGCACCTCTTTCAAATGCATCCTGAGTCCTGGGGTTGCTTTGAAAAAATGCTGCCTTTTTCCTCCTCTGTCGTTTCTTCACAGATGGCTGGTTGTGTCCCCATGCTACAGGGCACTGCCCTCAGATGTATCCTCCAAACTGGGAAAAGTTAATTTCCCAAGCCTTAAACTGGTTGGCTTGGGATTGAGCTTGAGGGGTTGGAAGCCAGAAGCTTGACATACTAGAAAAAGGATAAGAGTTTTTTTAAACCAGTCGGGCTTTTGGCCTCCCTGTCTCTGTGCAAATCAGTAAAGAGAATGATAAGGATCACTGTTTATATTCTCTTTAAAGTTTTAATTATGAAAAAGTATTTGTGAGGTTGGTCTTAAGCTGTAGCCAATCTGGTGTTCTTTGCATGTCTCTCTGTATGATTCTGTCAGAAATAGGGTTACCATAGGATGCGATGTGGACCTAGGACTCCATAGGCCCACTGTTCAACCCAGTCTAGCAAACCGGTCAGTGGCAAACTTTGCTGCAGGTCTCCATCTTGTTTTACTTCCTTGAAAGCGTGACCTGTAACCATGTGGCAGTGCTTTCTTTTAGGCTCTGCCATTTTACAACGGTGGCCTGGGTTCAATTCTGGCTTGGGTAAAGGGTCCTTTCTAGTTTGATATCTGCATGGCCTTTACTATTTGTTGATTCACTCCCCCTTCATGAACCACCTTCAATTTTCCTTTCTCTGAGCACCTGGGAGATTACCTTTGGTAAAGTTCAAAAGCCAGAAATATTGGCTGCTTGGCATGGGCAAAGTCAGGTAATAAGGGATTTAAAAGGATTTTCTTAAAGAGCACTCAGCTTAATTAAAAGTGGATATCCAAGTTATAGGTATATTAGACCTTTATGTTTTTCTCCTCTTGGATCTTATTTTGTTGGAAAAAGGTTGTTTTCTCAGTTGACTGAATTCTTTTTCTCCATTTTTTCTTGCCACCCTTAATGCATGCATGGGAGGCCCTAAGATAATTTCTGATGGCCTGGTAAAAACAGAAAAGGTGCCATTAATTCCACTTTTGGAGAAACCTCTGTTTTCCTCATGGAGCTCCAGGAATTAGAGGCAGATAGATCCCTTTCAAAATCTGCTTTTGTCTTCCAGCTATACCTGTTTATTAGGCCTTAGAAACTGCATGCTTTCCTAGCCTTGCTCTTAAAGGGCCCCACTTAGAGGCCAATAGTCCAATAAGAAGATTGGTGAACAGAAAATCTTTTTTTTTTTTTTTTTTTTTTTTGAGACGGAATCTCACTCTGTCACCCAGGCTGGAGTGCAATGGCACGATCTTGGCTCACTGCAACCTCCACCTCCCAGGTTCAAACAATTCTCCTGTCTCAGTCTCCTGAGTAGCTAGGACTACAGGCGCACACCACCACGTCCAACTAATTTTTGTATTTTTAGTAGAGATGTGGTTTCACCATATTGGTCAGGCTGGTCTCAAACTCCTGACCTCGGGTGATTCACCCCCCTCAGCCTCCCAAAGTGCTGGGATTACAGGCATGAGCCACCGTGCCTGGCTGGTAAACAGAACATCTTGTACTGGATCTGCTTCTGTTTGTCTGTATGGTTATATACATGTTGCGTGTGATGTCTATAAAAAAGAGAGCTCTAATTAATTGGCATAAAGGAAAATAAGTGCTTTTTTGAAAGAAAAATAAAAGCTATAATGCCTTTTAGTTCATGTGACATTAATCTTTGAGTAATGAAAACAGTCTTGGCTGGGCATGGTGGCTCACACCTGTAATCCCAGCACTTTGGGAGGCCGAGGCGAGCAGATCACGAGGTTAGGAGATTGAGACCATCCTGGCTAACACAGTGAAACCCGATCTCTATTAAAAACACAAAAAATTAGCTGGGCGTGGTGGTGGGTGCCTGTAGTTACTCTGGAGGCTGGAGGCAGCAGAGTGGCATAAACCTGGGAGGCGGAGCTTGCAGTTAGCCAAGATCGCACCACTGCACTCCAACCTGGGCAGCAGAGTGAGACTCTGTCTCAAAAAAAAAAAAGTCTTAAAGATTATTGGTAAAATGCAAATGTAGTTAAAATGGAAGTAGGTGGTCTAAATTATGTGGGTCAGATACTAGATTTCCTAAATGTTTTAAAGTTGTAAACTGTTTCTTTGGCCTTTGAGAACTTGCCTATTTTATAACATGGTAAGGCCTGCGTACATAGGCCTTAATCTCAGTAAATAATCATTAATCATATAATCTTAGTAAAATATTATAAGAGGGCATGGAAATCTAAATTTTTGCCTATGGTAACAGGATTGCTTTAAATTAGTTAAAATAAAGCTAAAGGTTTAAGAAAATTATGGAAGGATTGTAAAAATTAATCTTGCAAAAGAAATTCTATGTGTAAACATTGACTAAATTCAGTAGTGTATTATATTGTTTTTCTGTAAATTCAGCATTGAAATAAAAGCACAACAAATTTCCCTTAAGGCACGAATCTGCTCTTTAGCAAAATTTATAAAGGGTTATAAAAGGTTATAAGAATCTTACCTTGTGGTCAAACTGCTTAAGATTGGATACAATTATCTAAGTTTTCATTAGAAAATTGGGGTTGACATTAATAGTAAACTAACGTAAGGGCAAAATTTGGCTTTCTCTCCCATGTACAAGATTTTTGTGTAACAGTAAAGGATAATGAAAGATTTCTGTTTGCCTTGTGGATAGGCTGCCAAGGAACAAAAAGAGAAAGGAGGAGGCAAATTATTTGGAAAGCTAAGTTTCCCTCTTAATCAGTAAAGGTTTTTGCTTTGTTTTAAAATTTTTGAGGCCGGGCGCGGTGGCTCAAGCCTGTAATCCCAGCACTTTGGGAGGCTGAGACGGGCGGATCACGAGGTCAGGAGATCGAGACCATCCTGGCTAACCAGATGAAACGCCGTCTCTACTAAAACAAAAAACTAGCCGGGTGAGGTGGCGGGTGCCTGTGGTCCCAGCTACTCGGGAGGCTGAGGCAGGAGAATGGCGTGAACCTGGGAGGTGGAGCTTGCAGTGAGCTGAGATCCGGCCACTGCACTCCAGCCTGGGTGACAGAGCGAGACTCTGTCTCAAAAAAAAAAAATTTTTTTTTGAGTCATCATTTTGGCAAAATAAATAACTTATGGTAATATGGAATTCTATTTCATAACATTAACAGACTTCCCAAAATCAAATTTCAGCCTCAAGATTGTCTTTCCTGACCCCTACCTTTTCAATGGTACAGAGGGCCCCTGGAACATTCAAAAGAGAGGTAAGCAGGATTATTTGACATGTTTAGGTATGTGTGATTGCCAATATGATGTTTAATCTTCTTCAGATTGTACTTTAGGAAATAATATTAACATTTGTTTCAGAATTGTATGAGATTTCTAAAATTCAATGACTGAGTATATGCTATCAATCACAATTAAGGTTATTATGTTAAGTTATTAGAAACCACAGAGATAACCAAATTTCTTTGTCAATCATGTTTTGAGAGTAACTACCCCGGACATTTTGTTATTCACAGACAATTGTTGTCTTGTTTTGATCCTCTTCAAAACATAGTTTATAATCAGCTATAGAATCTTGACAGGTGCTCTCAAATGCAGGTTTCTGATAACTTTGGGGAATGTGACAATGGAATAAAAAGAAGTACAGGAGTCAGGAAGAACTGAAGTGTTCATGAATATCAAGCAAAGCAAGAGTAAACTGAATGGACTGACCTCATAGAAAACTGAAGTACTATTTTTTCATACTTTTGCTTGGAACATTCCTGATCCTTGTTTTGTTTTTCAGAGTCAAGGATATGTATTTTGAGCTATTTATGGCCTTTAATAATTGAGTAAGGTATACTCCTGTGAACAAAATTTGGAGCATATTTGTTTTTTTCTCTGACTGGCTTCTTCAGGATTTGGAAACTTGTTATGAGTATTCTTGACTTATGGCAGTATAGTTGTTTGCATCAGTGCAGTAAGAATCCATTTTCTTTTGCAACAGGATGCAACTAGAGAAACTGGTTGTTTTACCAAGGCTTTGACTGGAAGGGTATGCTTCCCTTTAAGGAATCAAGCTTGACTTGCAGAGCCGATAAAAGCCCCTTGGGAAAACTGACCTCATACCTTGTCTACACAGTCCCTGTACAGGGTTCCTAACCTATGGTGAGTAAAGAATGTCACTTTCTAACAGGTCATGGAATGCCATGTTCTTGGGACCTCAAGAAGAATGGAGTTTACCCAACTCATAGGTATTTGAGTGTACAAACCCATGGCTGGGCTTGGCTTTCGAAAGTCCTATCTGAGATTCCTTGTGGAACAGAATTCCATCAAAGCCTATGTAGGCTGAGGCAGGAGAACAGGAGAATCGCTTGAACCTGGGAGGCAGAGGTTGCAGTGACGCAAGATCACACCACTGCATTCCAGCCTGGGCAACAAGAGCAAAACTCTGTCTCAAAAAAAAAAAAAAAGCCTATGTAAAAACAATTATTCTTGTTGCACTTTATGCAAGTAATCAAGCCAAGTATTAAGACTAAACACTATTTTGCAAACAGCTCAGGCTTACCATGATTTGCTTTTAACAAATTGAGGATTGGAGAGAGAGAAATTATGTTTCAAAATCTATCAAACATTTGTCATTAAATTCTAAACTCATTAGTTGTTTTTAAGTTTTTGCCTACATTTTAGACTAACCCTACTTGTTGCTGTGGACCAACCAGCAATCTCCGGCTGCAGCTCAGAAGGAACAAAAGGGATAGGTAATGTAAAAATCTAGATTAATATTTTAATTCTGAGTAATTATCCTGCAAATCCTACCAGGTGATGAGAGTAAATAGGTGCTGATAACCTGGAGGTTTCTTTTTGGGAAAATAAGACCTATGGAGCTCACCAAAGTCAAGTCTCATGCACCCAAATCTTACCAGGCATGACTGTAGCCACCAGTTATCTGGGAGTGTTGGAAGTCTTGGGATTTTTGAGCTGTCCTTACCCTTTTTTGTTTCGTTTTGCTGCATGTTTTCTAATAACCCAGTTTGTCTCTTCTTACCTTCAGGCCACTGAACTCCAAACGATCATGTAACGGGAACCTTAAACCATAGCCCCCTTTTACCAAGGACCCTTAGATAGGCCTCTGAGGGAGATCTGATTGCTGTCTTCCCAAAACAGTGCCCTCTGTCAGCAGGAAGCAGTTAAGATCGGTCTTTGTCCTTATCCTTGTTCTAATGGCAGTTGGATGCACTTCTTTAGAGGAGGGAATGATCCATGAAGAAGGCAGATAAGGGAACCTGCCCAGGGCCTTGTCTAGGCATGCCCACAACAGACTGGGGCCCCGCTTGTGCGGGGTGAAGCCACTGGGGATTTGCACCTTATGCAGGGGGAGGAGCCTGGCCTCCTCAGCTCATGTGCGGGGACCTAGTATTCAATCTGTGAGGTGGGAGCCTGTTGGCAGGACTCCCTTTTTGTTTGCTGAGAGCTTTCTTTTTGCCTAATAAATCAGCTCTCCTCAACCTTCAATGTGTCCTTGTGCCTAATTTTTTCCTGGTCATGAGATAAGAACTTGGATTTTAGCTGAACTAAGAAGCAAAAATCCTGCATCAATATGACAGATAAAAGAAAGCAAATTTTAAAAAAGCCAGGTGCAGTGGCTCATGCCTGTAATCCCACCACTTTGGGAGGCTGAGATGGGCAAATCACCTGAGGTCAGGAGTTTGAGATCAGCCTGGCCAACATGGTGAGACCCTGTCTCTACTAAAAATTAGCTGGGCAAGGTTAGCTGGGCAAGGTGGCGTGTGCCTGTAATCCCAGCTACTCAGGCAGCTGAAGCAGGAGAATCACTTGAACCTGGGAGGCAGAGGTTGCAGCGAGTGAAGATTGCTCACAAAAAAATGCATTTATCCCATTTATGTTTATTAAAAGGACAGATATGTTTAGTCTTCATCTTATTTTTTATTTATAATGCTTTATATCTCTTTTACTTTATATATTATCTTTGATTTGCTCTTTTTCTCTGTGTATTTTTTTCTGATATCTGAAAGGTCTGTTTTTAGTTCTTATATCAGTTATTTTTATAAATTTTATACTGTTTAACTCTTTCTTGATTTATAAAATTCACATAGTGTCTAATGACTCTTTATTATGAAATATAAAACATTTAGTAAACTACTCTCTGTCCCTCTCCCATATTTTCCCTCCTGATATTTTATTAACTAGCTTATATTGTTAATTTGTCAAGTTTTGCAACACATATTGTATTCTACAATCAAAATGTCTACATTGGTAAATTTATTTCTATACATTTATTCAATATTCTCATTTTATCAAGATTTCTTTTTTTTTTTTTTAATCTTTGAAATTTTTTGTTTACTTTGGAACCCATGCGTTGGGAGAACAAGGCTAATCCAGCCTGGGGCCTGCTTCCTGCTGCAGCATTTCCAGGCCCTAAGAGTGGGCCAAGGAGAGGACATGAGCGCATCTTTCCATGTTAAGTAGTGGGAGATTCCCTAAGTAAAAGGCGTTTCCTCAAGTAGGACACATGCAGTCTCCAGCAACAGTCCTAGGGGGTGGGGGTTCTGGGGCCTTCAGGCCAAGGCACTGCCCATGACTTGGAAGAAGCCACCTGGTGTTCCAGGCCCTGTCAGGTGAGGCTCTTGCAGCTCAGACCAGAGCCTTCTCAAATTTGGTTTAAAAAAGCAATCCGTGGTTTCTCTGGAGGCTTGCTTCTTGCAGCAGCCACAGCACAGCTGAACACACACCTGTTACCCTTTGGGTTACTGAGAGACCTAGCTGGATTTCCTAGGCCAAGAATCCCTAAGCCTAGCTGGGAAGGCAACCACATCTACCTATAAACAGGGGGCTTGCAACTTAGCTCACAGCCGACCAATCAGGTAGTAAAGAGAGCTCACTAAAATGCTAACTAGGCAAAAACAGGAGGTAAAGAAATAGCCAATCACCTATCGCCTGAGAGCACAGAGGGAGGGACAATGATTGGGATATAAACCCCAGACATTCCAACAGGGAGGGGCAACTCCCTTTGGGTCCCCTCCCATTTTATGGGAGCTCTATTTTCACTCTATTAAATCTTGCATCTGCACACTCTTCTGGTCCATGTTTGTTAGGGCTCAAGGTGAGCTTTCGCTTACCATCCACCACTGCTGTGTGCAGTGGCAGACCCACTGCTGACTTCCACCCCTCCAGATCCAGCAGTGTGTCTGCTGCCTCCTGATCCAGTGAGGTGCCCATGGCCACTCCCTATGGGGCTAAAGGCTTGCCATTGTTCCGCTACGGCTAAGTGCCCAGGTTGGTCCTCATGGAGCTGAACACTAATCAGTGAGTTCCATGGTTCTCTTCCGTGACCCACGGCTTCTAATAGAGCTATATAACACTCACCACATGGCCCAAGATTCCCTTCCTTGGAATCAGTGAGGCCGAGAACCCCAGGTCAGAGAACAAGAGGCTTGCCGCCATCTTGGAAGCAGCCCACCACCATTTTGGGAGCTCTAAGAAGAAGGACCCACACCCCTTCTCCCCTTCCCCCTGTAACATTTCCACATTGGTCAGACTTTGCATATTTTAGCTCCAGATAGGGTAGAAGGTCTAGTGGCGGATCCTCAGCTGCTTCTTTGCTTGTTCTTGGACAGGACATCTGTGTAGCACTTCACCTCCTGGGTCTGCTTGTTGCACTCACCCACCTTCTCCTTGCTCACCTCCCTGGGCCCTGGCCCGAGGTAGGGCTGGCAGATCCAGGGGAAGGGCAAGTCACTGGCTGTCTTTGCTACCTCCTGCCTGGATATTTCCTCCTGACACCACAGCTTCAACTCCTGGCTCACGCAGCGACGTCCTCCAGGGTCTTCACCTCGGCCAGCTCCTCTGGCAGCTGCTGATGTACCTGCAGTGAGTGGTGCCACAGCTTGAGCAGGTGGGCCCCGACGCAGGACAGTGGCCAGGGGTGCTCCTGCAGGATGTCCAGGTACTCCCTGGCCAGCTCCCACACCACAGGGCTCCGGCCCTCAAATAGGGCGAGGTTGTACGGGTTACCCTCGGCTCTCATGAGTCCCTGCACGCCTGTGTCCTAAATGTAGCCCTCCACATTCCACAGGCACTGGATGTTTCCGTTTGCAAACACAAGGATGGCCACAGCCTTCCACACTGGTCCCAGGACGCTGCGGCCGACAGGGGCCCCATCTGCTTCAGGCACGCCCATGCAAGGTCAGCAACTGGCAGCTGGCCTTCTCCAGGATCTGGACGTACCTCAGAGTCTTGTCAATCTCTGGGAAGACACGGATTTTGCATGTGACGGGAACAGAGTTTCTCATGTGTCAGCTCAATCATTCTTTGGAGCAGGTCCCACTTGTCTGGCAGGTAGGAGCCATAGTGACCTCTCTTGGCTATCACCTGTAGGCGGCCCAAGTTCAGGTTGATGATGTCACAGTAATCCTGAGACAGGAGAGCTGTCTGAACTAACACCTCAGGGTCATTGGCACACAACTGCAGGATGAGGGGCCCGGTCCTTAGGGTACACCTCGCAGTACAGGTTTTCCTTTCGGTAGTTGATGTTGTGGCCGAAGACCTGGGTGTGCAGCGTGGGTGTGTAGCACAGCTGCGCCCCATGGCGGCCGTTCAGCAGCCTCCAGGCCAGCTTGCTCTGGTCACCATGGGGGCCACCACGTGGCGCGGCCCTGCCCTAGGGTGCACCTCCAGAACTCGAAGCCCTGCCGCTTTGGCATGGTCTCCAGGTGCGCGAGGGTCCCGTCTTGTTAGCTGCGCACCGTTGGCTACCGAGGGGTCGGGCGCCGGGCGCCAGGTGCCGGGTTCCCAGGCCAACCTGGCTCCCGCCCAGCCGCCTCCCGGGGCCCCTGCCAGTGCTCCGGCCTAAGCAAACACCTGCACCGTGCGGGGGCTGCTGCCGGGCCCAGGGCTCCAAGTCGCCACCCAAAATTTCTACTTTAATCTCGAGGTTGAGTCGGTTCTGTCATCCAATAGATTTTGCAGAGACTTCAGTGTTCTCCCAGTTCAGTGAGGTCTTAGGACACCTGCCTTTCATCTGTGTATCCCCTTGACTGAATTTCATGCGCAGAGGTCGAACTTTATTTCCCTCAGCCTTTTGAAGCTATTGCTAGGTCGTCTGCTGTTAACAGCCTTTTTCCTCATGTAGTTAGTTGTTTTGTAAGGAAACACGAAGAACTTTTTATTCTTAATTTCAGTAACTTAACCAGAATATGTGTTTGTGTTGATAATCTGTATACTTTTTCACACTGCAGATTGCATTATTTCTTCCATTTATGAAAGTTGTTTTAAGAAAATAGTATCTATGAATATATTTTCTGTTTCATTGTCCTCTTTTTCTATAATCTTCTATATAATTTCTTCAATTTTTTTTATTTTTATTTTTTTTTGAGACGGAGTCTGACTCTGTCACCCAGGCTGGTGTGCAGTGGCATGATCTCTGCTCACTGCAACCTCCGCCTCCTGGATTCAAGGAATTCTCCTGCCTCAGCCTCCCGAGTAGCTGGGATTACAGGCATGCACCGCCACGCCCGGCTAATTTTTGTATTTTTAGTAGAGACGGGGTTTCACCATGATGGCCAGGCTAGTCTTGAACTCCCGACCTCAGGTGATCTGTCCGCCTTGGCCTCCGAAAGTGCTGGGATTACAGGTGTGAGCCACCGCGCCCGGCCTCAATCTGTTTTTCTTATTTTGCATCTGCGGTCATTGTCTTATGTCTTTCTCTCTAGGCCGCTGATTTGATTTTCAGCTGTGGTTGTTTTGCCCCATGCTGTTTCTAATTTCTTTATAATTTTTAACAGTGGTGTTTTGGTTTTTAATGTTTACTTTGGTTTCATAAATCTCCCCATTCTTTTATTCTGACTGTATAGTTCTCCATTCAGCTTTCCAGTTTAGCTAGCTTCCTATTACTACGAACAACCCTGAGATTAATATCCTTGCATATGTCCGCTATAGGCTGAGCCTGTGTAAGAAAATTCTCGCATATGGATAATAGGATTAGGAATAGGATATAGGAATAGGATTACTCAGTCACAGGGTCTATTTTACTTTATTATTCCATTTGACAAACTGTTACCAAATTGCTCTCCAGAGGGTCTGCACCAGTCTGCACTCCCATTTGTAGATTCTGTAGTCCCTTATTCATGTCAATGATTGACATTATCAGACTTTCTTTTTTTTCCCCAATCTTATAGATATAAAGTAGCATCATCTTGCTTTATTTTAAAAATTCTCCCTTTTATTTTCACTTGTATTTCTCTCAATTAACAATGAGTTTGACATATTTTCATATATTTTATACTCTTTTGAGTTATTTTCTTCTATGGATTGCCTGCTCATATCATTTACCAATTTTTATATTGATTTTCCTTTTACGTGTTAATTATTGTTCCTTTGGGATACTAAAAATTAGTTCCTTATTGGTTCAAAATATTGTAAATATTTCCTCCCAACCAATTATCTGTCATTAACTTTTTCTTGTTTCCCAAAGCTGATATTGTATTTAGACTTGTTTAATACATTGTCTTGTTTGTTCATTGCATATTTTGGCCTTCAGATTTTAAAATTAACTTGTACAAATTAAAAAATATACACAGGGCAGGGCACAGTGGCTCATGTCTGTAATTCCAGTATTTTGGGAGGCAGAGGCAGGCGGATTGCCTGAGGTCAGGAGTTTGAGACCAGCCTGGCCAGCACGGTGAAACCTGATCTCTACTAAAAATACAAAAAAATTAGCCAGGCATGGTGGTGAGTGCCAGTAATCCCTGCTACTCGGGAGGCTGAGACAGGGGACTCACTTGTACCGACATGATGCCACTGCACTCTAGTCTGGGCAACAAAGTGTGACTCTGTGTCAAAACAAACAACAACAACAAAACAGAAAAATATTCTGTGATACATTTGATGCAAAATTTTTCTGGTTGGATTTACATTTTTTAGTTTATGCAAATAATTATAAAGTAGTTCATGCCTCTGTTATAATGATATATTTGCAATATATTTGTGCAAATGTATAAATATTTTATGTATAAGTATTTTTATGTTTTAAATTGTTTTATTCCATACTCCTAAAATATTAAATAATACTGGAATTAAATACATGAATACATTCAGAAATATATATAGAATCAAGTTGGAAGTTAATCTTAGAATTCGCTTTATTTATCTCACTTTGTAAACAAGAAAATAGAGACACAAAGAGGTAAATTGACCTAAGTGGATACAGGTTAATTATTGACTTCATCAATCTCATTTAACATATATGTGTATGTTAACTTTGACCTTTGTATATAGTACTGATGTCTATGATTTATTCACTGCTGAGTCTTTCATTCACTGTAACACAGAAAAACATGTTTGTTAAAATAGATTTTTCAGATATTAGACAATTCTTGTTCACATTACCTTGATCATGCATAACCTTCATTATTGGTCTTTGAGGGTGGAGATAATATTTATTCTTGATATATTTGGCAAAATTGAGACTAGGATATGGTACTTTGGCAAAGGTGTTCTGCTATCATAACAAGTAGCATATGTCTGTAAAGCAACTGTCTTCAGAATGGACATCTCTCACTATCTGCATATTCAAGAAAGTTCAGGATACAGTTCAGAGACGATAAGTGCTCTCTTATTTATAACATCTAATTAAAATAGTAAGATGCTGAGCAGATGCAAATATTTTGCAAAACAGATGCCACTAAAAGGCTTTGGTAAGCATGCATGTGAATACGTAAATGTTTTTCCCAAAGACTGTCCTATTAGATTAAGAAAAAGAAACAGCATGATAACAATAGGCTCCATTTATTTCATGAGAACTTGGCAAGTTTTGGTGAAGTTTTAGTGTGTCAACTTGGCTAGTTTACATTACACTTCCCAGAATTTACTGTCCTGTGTGTTGCCAGTTAGAGTGGGCCACCAGGGACATTTTTGTGGGCGATTCAGAGGGCAAAAGTGAAGATGCAGCCATTTTATGGCCTAGACAGCTTGTTGCTTGTCTATTGGATCACCTCCTGGCATGAGTCAGTGACCAGGCCTGCACCTGTTCTACCCTCCCCTGGAGTCAGTGTCTCTGACTCCTGGGCCAGGTGTGTGTGTTTAGCACCGTGATGAAAGGCCCTTTTTTCTGGACGGCTTGTATTTCCTTAAGGTGAGAAGAAACAAGAAATGACATATTGGTCAGTGTGTTCTCAGGGGCTCCAGTTGTGCTTATGGGTTTGAGACTGTTCTTGGTCTTCCTCACTTTAGACCCATCTTCTTTCCCAACTGTTTACTGTATGGACTTAAGAGTTTCAGCTTCAGGTGCAAAGTCTACAGCCTTACAGAGACTGCTTAACCAGCTCCCAAAGTTGATAAAGTCAAATCCCTGTACCGAATCCCCTTATCTATCTATCTATCTATCTATCTATCTATCTGTCTATCTAGTCATCATAATCATCTGTCTCCTAATAGTTCTTTTCTGATTAAACCTTACTTGATATATTTCTTCATTTATTTGAAGAAATATGACTAAAATGTCCTTTTAAGCTATATGTGTTATACATAGCACATACGTATTAAAATAAAATTAAGGATTTTGAGTTTTTCACTTTCTATTTGGACCTAAACCAAGAATGACTCTTCTTCTTCTTCAACTATCAAGAACATTTGATAAGGTTGATCTGACTCTTCTTAACTCTGGCTGCATTTTACATATTAATATGCACTTTGGGCTGCAGAAAATCCTTACTAGACTGATTTAAACACCGAGGAAAAGTTATCTTCCATAGTCCTGAAGTATTTTGTCTCAAGGGTAACTCATCAACAATTTAATGATGTGATTGAGGACCCAGGTCCTTTCCATTTTCTACTCTGCCATCCTGAGATAGTTTTCTTCAATACCACAAGATGGCTGCTGCAGTTCCAAAAGGAACAACAGCCAGAAGAAGGGGAACTTCATTTCTCATGTGTCTTTCAGCAGCGAAACTCTTTCCCAGAAGTCTCTACAGTAGGTTTTCCCTCACAATGCATGGGCCAGAACTACCGTGTGTATACATATATAAACATATACACAATTATATATAACATATACAAATATATACACACATATATTATATATAGAGATATGCATGCCAATCTATGACAAGACAAATGGAGCACAGTGATCAGCTTAGGTAAATTAGGATTTACCCCTGGAGCCGGGAGTAGCTCATCCTTCCCAGAGTGAAGTGGGCAAAATGGAATAAATTGGGATTGGCGTAGCAAGAATAAAAGAGAAAAATGAATGAAAGGGCAACATGCTCCTGAGAGGCCAAGTAGTGTGGCTGCGCAATAGTGGGTGCCCCTCCCTAAATCAGAACACCTCTTTTTTCTGTCTGTTGGAAATCCTTAAAAATGTACCAAGCTCTCTGATATGGTTTGCCTGTGTCCCTACCTAAATCTCATCTTGAATTGTAGCTTCCATAATTGGCATGTGTCCTGGGAGGGACTTGGTGGGAGGTAATTGAATCATAGGGGTGGGTTTTTTCTATGCTGTTCTCATGATAGTGAATAAGTCTCATGAGATTTGGTGGTTTTACAACGGGCAGATCCCCTGCATACCCTCTCTTGCCTGCTGCCATGTAAGACATGCTTTTCCTTCTCCTTCACCTTTCACCATGATAGTGAGGCCTCCCCAGCTATGTGCAACTGTGAGTTCACTAAACCTTTTTTTCTTTATAAATTACCCAGTCTCAGGTATTTCTTCATAGCAGTATGAAAAAGGACTAATACACTCTCTTTTGTTCTTTTTACACATTCTTCCTTGGCAATGCCATCTACTTTCATGACTGTAATTATTATGTTTCAGTAGACAATTTCTACATCATTGCCAGTGGTGACCTCTCCCAAACTCTAGAGTGCTGTTTTCAGAGGCCCATTGGACATTTTTATCTGGTTGTCTTCTCTACCTCAAACTCTGCTTAATTTTTTAGCAACCCATTTTCCTTCTTCAAACCATTTTCCCTCACCTCAGTTTCTGTATAACCTATTTTCTGATCCGTAGAGTTCCAGTTAATTATGGTTTTGCTCTAGCTGCAAATTGTGAAAACAAGACACGCACATACAAACAGAAATAAGACACTGCACTTCACGTATCCTTTAGGAATTTAGCATTAGGGTGAGTAAATATTTTATTACTACTGTGGTATTCAAGATTGCCCTATACTGGTCTAGAAAGAAAATGGCAAGAGTAAGAGTTTACTAGTGGCTAGCTGCTTCAGATGGGAGCTATAGTTGCTATCTGAGTTGAAGTACGTGATGAAGTCTGCAGGAAATCCCTTACATAAAACTGCAACAGGGGTGAACATCTTTTCACTAATCTTTTTATATTTTTGTTTCTTTGTTGCAGGCTTTAGCCCTTGCCTATTTTTAAAATTTTATAATTTTTAATTTTTATTTTTGTAGAGATGGTGTCCTGCTACGTTTCCCAGGCTGGTCTCAAACTCCTGGGCTCAAGCGATCCTCTGACCTTAGCCTCCCAAAGTGCAGAGATAACAAGCGTAAGCCACCTCGACCAGTTCCTTTTCTATTTTAGTTCTAGCCACCGAAGCTATAAAATGTCAATATGAATAGTCAAATTATTTAAGGAAGTGATTGAAATTTTAACTATATTACCCATACTAATTTGTATTTGAGTTTATAATGTACTATATTATAATAAATAGTATTAATTTAAAATATGCTAATATTTTCTTTTTGAGACGGCCTCTTGCTCTGTCGCCTAGGCTGGAGTGCAGTAGCGCAATTGCCACTTACTACAAGCTCGGCCTCCCGGGTTCACGCCATTCTCCTGCCTCAGCCTCCTGAGTAGCTGGGACTATAGGTGGCCCCCACCATGCCCAGCTAATTTTCTTTTGTAGTTTTAGTAGAGACGGGGTTTCACCATATTAGCCAGGATAGTCCCAATCTCCTGACCTTGTGATCCACCCGCCTTGGCCTCCCAAAGTGCTGGGATTATAGGCATGAGCCACCGTGCCCGGCTGCTAATCTTTTAATTAAACATTTTGTGTGTGTGTGGAGATGGAGGTCTTACTATGTTGCCCAGGCTGGTCCTGACCTCTTGGCCTAAAGTGATCCTTCCATCTCAGTCTCAGAATTACAGACCTGAGCCCCCATGCCCAGCCCCTAATCATTTCTTCATTTTTCCAATGAATCCTTTTCTATTTAAGTTACTTTGAGTGAGTTTGTATTATTTACTACCAAGTCATCAAGGTATCACCAGTATATCATTTTCACATACCACATTAAAAAGAAATTTAAGTGGTCAACTGTCAAAAGCTGCTAAGGAGTTAGTTAAAATAAGAGTAGAGAAGGTTTCAATGAATGTAGTATCAGGGAATTAATTTCTGACCTTGACAAGAGAAGTCTCAGCTGAGTGGAAGAAAATTATTCCAAATGGATAGTACTGAGGGAAGCATGTGAGGTGAGGAAATAGAAAGTGGGACTATAGGCAACTCTTTCAAGAAATTTAATATAGACAACACTTTCAATAAATTTAAAAACAAATGTATTTTCAATAGAGACAGGAGTTTTACTATGTTGCCCAGGCTGGTCTGGAACCCCTGCCCTCAAGCAGTCCTCTCACCTCAGCCTCCCAAAGTATTGAGATTACAGATGTGAGCCACTGGACCCAGCCCCAAGAAGTTTAATGGTGAAGAGAAACAGAGAAATAGGTCATTAGCTTCAAGATTATGTGAAGTTAAGAAGGATTTCGAGGAATGAGGTGGAGGTGGGGATTGTTTTCAAGAGAAACAGATACTTGAGGATATTTTGGGTGGATGAAAATGATCCAGTAGAGGGGGAAAAATGATAGTAGGTAGTTCTGATTTTAGTTCTTTAAGCAACGCACAGAAGAGCAGATAATTGCAAGGATGAAGCCTTTGATAAAAGTTACAGGGGTCAAGTGTCAGAGGAGTCAGGGAGGAGCAATCATATGGGTATGATTGCTCAAAGTCTGGTTGTTGTGGGGGCTGGATATTTTTTCCTAATACAAACCTCATAAAAGAAGAAGGGAGGAAGTTCAATGGAAATATTTATGTCAGAGAATGGGAAAGAAAACCCTTAGAAGATGGCACTATCATGACCAAATAAGTAGAAATGACTAAGCTACTGAAAGGGACTCCTTGCAATTATATTCTGTATCCTCTAAATGGACAGAGCTACTTATCTTTCAAGCATATAATGTAGCAATAACGACAATTGGTTGCTATTATCGAGCACTTTACTTATATGCTTTTATAATTTTACGAGGTACCTGTGAAGCTAGAATTTCTTTCTTTCTTTCTTTTTTTTTTTTGAGACGGAGTCTCACTCTGTTGCCCAGGCTGGAGTGCAGGGGCGCAATCTCGGCTCACTGGAAGCTCTGCATCACGGGTTCATGCCATTATCCTGCCTGCCTCAGCCTCCCGAGTAGCTGGGACTACAGGTGTCTGCCACCATGCCCAGCTAAGTTTTTGTATTTTTAGTAGAGACGGGGTCTCACTGTGTTAGCCAGGATATTCTCGATCTCCTGACCTCATGATTCGCCCGCCTTGGCCTCTCAAAAGTGCTGGGATTACAGGCGTGAGCCACTGCACCTGGCCAGGGCTAGAAGTTTTAAATTACTTATTAGTTATACTTTATTTTATTTTTGAAAAACATTTATTTTCAATTCAGGGGTACATGTGCAGGTTTCTTACATAGGTAAACTTGTGTCATGGGGGTTTGTTTTACAGATTACTTCATCACTCAGGTATTAAGCTTTGTACCCATTAGTTATTTTTTCTGATCCTCTCCCTCCTCCCACCCTCCACCCTCTGCTAGACCCCAGTTTCTGTTGTTCCCTTCTATGTGTCCATGTGTCCTCATCATTTAGCCTCCACTTACAAGTGAGAACATGCAGTATTTTGTTTTCTATTCCTGTGTTACTTTGTTAAGGATAATGGCCTCCAGTTCCATCCATATTCCTGCAAAGGACATGATTTCATTCTTTTTTATGGCTGCATAGTATTCCATGGTATTTATGTACCACATTTTCTTTATCCAGTCTACCATTGATGGGTATTTAGGTTTATTCCATGTCTTTGCTATTGTGAATAGTGCTGCAATGAACATAGGCATGCATGTGTCTTTATCATAGAATGATTTATATTCTTTTGGGTATATACCTAGTAAAGGGATTGCTGGGTTAAATGGTAGTTCTGATTTACATTCTTTAAGGAATCACCACTTTCCTACCAGCAGTGTAAAAGTGTTCTCTTTTCTCCACAACCTCACCAGCACCTGTTATTTATTTTTTTGACTCTTTAGTAATAGCCATTCTGACTCATGTGAGATGGTATCTAATTGTAGTTTTGATTTGCGTTTCTCTGATAATCAGTGATATTGAGCTTTTTTGCATATGCTTGTTGGCCTCATGTATGTCTTCTTTTGAAAAGTGTCTGTTCATGTCTTTTGCCCACTTTTTAATGGGATTGTTTTTTTCTTACAATTTTGTTTAAGTTCCTTTATAGATGCTGGATATTAGACCTTTGTTGGATACATAGTTTGCAGAAATTTTCTTCCATTCTGTAGGTTGTCTGTTGATAGTCTGTTTATTCTGTTGATAGTTCTTTTTGCTGTGCAAAAGCTCTTTAGTTTAATTAGATCCTGGTGGTCAATTTTTGCTTTTTTTGTAATTGCTTTTTGCATCTTTGTCATGAAATCTTTTCATGTTCCTATGTCCGGACTGGTATTGCCTAGGTTGTCTTTCAGGGATTTTATAGGTTTGCATTTTACATTTAAGTCTTTAATCCATCTTGAGTTGATTTTTGTATATGATGTGAAGAGGGGGTCCAGTTTCAATCTTATATCTATGGCTAGCCAATTATCCTAGCACCATTTATTGAATAGGGAGTCCTTTCCCCACTGTTTGTTTTTGTTGACTTTGTCAAAGATCAGGTAGTTGTAGGTGTGTGGCTTTATTTCTGAGCTCTCTATTCTGTTCCATTGGTATATATGTCTGTTTTTGTACTAGTACCAGGCTGTTTGGTTATAGAAGCCCTATAGTATAGTTTGAAGTTGGGTAGTGTGATGCCTCCAGCTTTGTTCTTTCTGCTTGGGATTTCCTTGGCTATTTAGGCTCTTTTGTTGGCGTCATATAAATTTAAACAAAAATTATTATTTTTGGAGATGGGGGTTCACTCTGTCACCCAGGCTGGAGTGTGGTGGTACAGTCTTGGCTCACTGCAACCTCCCCCTCCTGGGTTCAAACAATTTACCTACCTCAGTCTCCCAAGTAGCTGGGACTACAGGTGTGTTCTACCACACCTGGCTAATTTTTGTATATTTAGTAGAGATGGGATTTCACCATGTTGGCCAGGCTGGTCTCGAACTCTTGACCTCAAGTTATCCATCCACCTCGGCCTCCCAAAGTGCTGGGATTACAGGCATGAGCCACTGTGCCTGGCTGTTATGGGAAGACAGGGATCCCGAATGGAGGGACAGGCTGGAGCCATGGCAGCGGAACATAAATTGTGAAGATTTCATCTTACTATGGACATTTATCGGTTCTCAAATGATACTTTTATACTTTCTTATGCCTGTCTTTAATCTTTTAATCCTGTTATCTTCATAAGCTGAGGATGTACATCACCTCAGGACCACTGTGATAATTGTGTTAACTGTACAAATTGATTGTAAAACATATATGTTTGAACAATATGAAATCAGTGCACCTTGAAAAAGAATAGAACAATAGTGATTTTTAGGGAACAAGGGAAGACAACCATAAGGTCTGACTGCCTGCGGGGTAGGGCAAAAAGAGCCATATTTTCTTTTTGCAGAGAGCCTATAAACGGACATGCAAGTAGGAAACATACTGCTAAATTATTTTCCTAGCAAGGAATATTACTATTAATACCCTGGGAAAAGAATGTGTTCCTGGAGGGAGATCTATAAACGGCCAGTCTGGGAATGTCCGTCTTGCACAGTTGAGATAAGGACTGAGATAAGTCCTGGTCTCCTGCAGAAACCTCAGGCTTACTAGGGTTGGGAAAACTCAGCCCTGGTAAATTTGTGGCCAGACTGGTTCTCTGCTCTTGAACCCTGTTTTCTGTTGTTTAAGATGTTTATCAAGACAATATGTGCACTGGTGAACACAGACCCTTATCAGTGGTTCTGCTTTTGCCCTTTGCCTCGTGATCTTTGTTGGACCCTTATCAGTGGTTCTGCTTTTTGCCCTTTGAAGCATGTGATCTTTATACCTACCCCCTGTTCTTACACCCCCTCCCCTTTTGAAACCCTTAATAAAAACTTGCTGGTCTGAGACTCAGGCAGGCATCACAGTCCTACCAATATGTGATGTCACCCCTGGCGGCCCAGCTGTAAAATTCTTCTCTTTGTACTGTCTCTCTTTATTTCTCAGCTGGCCGACACGAAAATAGAACCTACGTTGAAATATTGGTGGGGGGTTCCCCCAATACTGGGCCTCTTTTTTGGTTCCATATGAATTTTAAGTTAGTGTTTTTTCTAGTTCTGTGAAGAATGTCAATGGTAGTTTAATAAGTATAGCATTGAATCTATAAATTTCTTTGGGCAATATGGCCATTTTAACAATATTGATTTTTCCTATCCATGAACATAAAATTGTTTTCATTTTTTGTGTCATCTCTGATTTCTTTGAGCAGTTTTTTTGTAGTTCTCTTTGTAGAGAGGTGAAAGCACTTCCATAGTTAACTCTGTGCCTTTTCACTGGGGGCATTTAGCTCACTTACATTCAGGTTTAGTATTGATGTGTAGATTTGATCCTGTCATCATGATGTTAGCTGGTTATTTTGCAGACTTGTTTGTGTGGTTGTTTTATAGTGTCACTGGCCTATAACACACTATGTGTGCTTTTGTAGTATCTGATAATGATCTTTCCTTTCCATATTTAGTGTTTCCTTCAGGAGCTCTTGTAAGGCAGGTCTGGTGGTAACAAATTCCCTCAGCATTTCTTGTCTGAAAGCAATCTTATTTCTCTTCTGCTTATGAAGCGTAGTTTGGCTGAATATGAAATTTTTGGTTGAAATTTCTTTTCTTTAAGATTGCTGAATATTGGCCTCCAATCTCTTCTGGCTTAGAGAGTTTCTGCTGAGAGGTCCTCTGTTAGTATAATGGGCTTCCCTTCGTAGGTGACCTAACCTTTCTTTCTAACTGCCTTTAACATTTTTTCTTTCATTTCAACCTCGGATAATCTGATGGTTACCTATCTTGGGGATGATCTTCTTGTGAATTATCTTACTGGAGTTTTCTGCATTTCCTGAGTTTGAATGTTGGCCTTTCTGGCTAGGCTGAGAAAGTTCTCATGGATAATGTCCTGATGTATGTTTTTCAAATTGGTGCTATTCTCCTCATCTCTTTCAGGTATACCTGTCATTCATAGATTTGTTCTCTTAATATAGTCCCATATTGCTCAAAGGTTTTGTTATTTTCTTTTCATTCTTTTTTCTCTATTCTTGTCTGCCTGTTTTATTTCAGAATGACAGTCTTCAAGCTCTCAAATTGCTTGTTCTATTCTACTATTAATACTTGTGATTGCATTCTAAAATTCTTGTAGTGTGTTTTTCAGCTCTATCAGGTTAGTAATATTCTTTTCTATACTGGCTATATTGTTTGTCAGCTCCTGTATTGTTTTACTGTGATTTTTAGCTTCTTTGGATTGGGTTTCAATGTACTTCTGCATCTCAATGATCTTTGTTTTTATCCATATTCTGAATTATATTTCTGTCATTTTAGCCATCTCAGCCTGGTTCAGAACCCCTCCTGGAGAGGTGGTATGGTCATTTAGAGGAAAGAAGGCACTCTGGCCTTTTGAGTTGTCAGAGTTCTTGCGTTGGTTCTTTCTCATCTTTTTGGTTGAAAATTTCTTCAATCTTTTAAGTTGCTAACCTTTGGATTTTTTTTCCTTTTATCCTATTCAATCATCTTGAGGATTTAAGTGTGATATAAGGTGGATTCCGCTGACTGGTTTCATTTCTGGAAGATTTTAGGAGACCATTGGCCAGCTTTCAACTCCTAGACTGCATGCTTTAACTAAGGGGGACTTGTATTGAGGCTCAATGTTGTTCTCTGTCTCCTCAAGATTAGAAATCCACTGTGCTGTGGGAGGAGGCCCAAGTTGCTCCCAGACTGCTGGTCACTACACTCTGATAGGTGGTGTCAGTCAAAGCATTTCATAGTGCAGTGGCAGCATGATTCATTCTCATTTGCATGTGCCAGCAGCAGCGCTGTGGGGTGTATGTTCCATCAGCTGTAGCAGGGTGCTAGTGGGTGCTGGGATGCCAGTCTCCATGGGGGCACACCACAGTGGCAGAGGCAACACACATGCTAGAATTTTAACCATTTTATTATTGTGGAAATTGGCCTAAATAAGTGAATTCTTCCAAGATCATAGTTAGGGATAGACGGGGATAAAATTCAGATATCTAGTCTTTCTCAAATTTCATCATTCCCTACTCATACCACTAAGCCGTGCTTTCTCCATAATGTGCGTTCTTGTTACTGACAGTGTCACACCATGGAGTCCTTGGGGACAGTGATGGGTAAGGAGAAAAGACGCTATGGGGACGCTTATACAAAGGCAAACCTCCAGTTACACAGAGAACACAATGAACCTATAGGTGCATTCAGTTAATTGAATGTCTTCATCGTGTCTCTGAATATGATGCTGACATCGTATTGTTTGGATCTCTCTGGAAAGCAAAAATGTTCTTGCTTGGTTCACACCCAATCACAATATTAAAGGCAGATAAGTTGTTTTTCTGTGGTCCATTTTGTTCTCAAATCCTAGTTTTCAAAATCCTTTTACTATATCCAGATTTCACAAAACTTGTTATTTGTTTAATGCAACAAAAGGAAATGAAATTCCTGTGTTTCCAAAATGCCACAGGTCCAAATTTGTATCTCATATGTTTTTGACCATCTTAACCACTAGAGGGGAGTATGAGTCTACCCATTAAACTGAACCACAGAAACGTTTACTTTTAACAGGTGTTTGGTATGAAATGCTTGGTCTCAGACTTCCTAAAATAATTTCAAAAATTATGAATCCCATGAAACAGTTTAAGTTGATATCTAAAATTGTTCAAGATAAGACATAATTTTTGTATGTTATAATAAAGCATATCATTTCTAGTGCATTTTAAATATTGGAATTTGTGATGGTTAATACTGTCAACTTGATTGGCTTGAAGGATGCAAAGTGTTGTACCTGGCTGTGTCTGTGAGGGTGCTGCCAAAGGAGATTACCATTTGAGTCAGTGGGCTAGGAGAGGCGGACCTACCCTCAATCTGGATGGGCACAATCTAATCAGCTGCCAGAGCAGCCAGAAAAAAAGCAGGCAGAAGTACATGGAAAGACTAGACTGGCTTAGCCTCCCAGCCTTTATCTTTCTCCCGTGGTGCTGGATGCTTCCTTCTCTTGAACACTGGACTCCAAGTTCTTCAGCTTTGGGAGTTGGACTGACTTCCTTGCTCCTCAGCTTGCAGATGGCCTATTGTGGGACCTTGTGATCATATAAGAAGTCAGTACTCCTTAATAAACTCCCTTTTATATATACATCTATGCTATTGGTTCTGTACTTCTAGAGAACCCTAACTAATACAGCATTTTAAAATAAAATAGTACAGTTTTCATGTATCTGAAGGAATCTAAATAACTTAGCAGTTTTATACTCATCACTATCCATTTAAAAATTATATGGTGAGGTGTTGGGGAGGGACTTGTGCTTTCTGTGTGTGGTGCCCCTCTCCCAGCCCTGCCTAGACTCATCCTTGTATTCAAATAAAGAAGTCGTTTTTTAATTGATAGATAAGTTCTCTCTCTCTCTATCTCTCTCTCTCTCTCTCTCTCTATATATATATATGGATATTTATATATAAATGATTTAAAACATACTTTTAAAAGTAACTATTTAAAACTATTAACTATTTAAAACATACTTTTCTGTTTTTATTGAAATTAATCATTCACATAATAGAAAGACAGAAATACCTCCACAAAGCTTTTATGAAAAAGAGCAGTCCCTTGCCTCCCCCAACTCACCCCCAGCATTGTCTACTTCCTTTCTTAACTCTCTTGATTGATCCTTGTGGTTGTAACTGACTTAAATCTCTATAAAAGGTGTGTATTTCTACTTCTCAATATTACCGTTTTTGGCATTAACTATTAACTTTCTATTATGAAAGGATTTAGTTCAGTTTTATCTCCAGCTTCCCCACAACAGCATTCACAGGCCGCATCTTTCCTGTATAGATACAATTTTAATAAGAACAATGTTCTAGCAGGCATAGTGGTTCATGCCTAATCCCAGCAGTTTAGGATGCTGAGGCAGGAGGATCACTTGAACCCAGGAGTTGGAAACCAGCCTGAGCAACATGATGAGACCCCGTCCCTACAAAAAATGCAAAATTTAACTGGATGTGATTGCACACACCTGTAGTCCCAGCTACTAGGAAGGCTGAGGTGTGAGGATTGCTTGACCCTAGAAGGTGGAGGTTGCAGTGAGCCAAGATCATGCAACTACACTCTAGCCTGGGAGACAGAGTGAGACTGTCTAAAAAAAAAGAGAAATGTTCAGTGTTTACATTATGATGACCATGTAAACAGTTTGTTGATGAACCATGCAGTATACTGTGGTTACTTTTTTTTTTTTTTTTTTTTTTTGCTAGCACAGTATTTTATCTTCCTTGGAATTTTTAAATGTCTTGTCAATTACTTGTTCTTTTTATGTACTTAATTTAGTCCCAAACTCTCCCTTAATTGTGTAAATCTTCAATTATGATATTCAAACACATTAGATACTCTATCAACTTCATCTCTTTCAGAAGTCTCTTCCAAAACTTTCTAACCTTTCCCCTTCAGGACTGGTGTGCTTCTACCCTGCTGTAACCATAGCCTTGGGATTTTTCTTCATTCCATAAATAGGGGTTCTCTTGGCCTCCCTCCTGTGTTGTATTCCCTGGTTCCCGGATCTCCTATTTTCCTCTTTGGTTTTTCTCTTATTTTGCGGAGTGTGTTCTCCAGTAGCATTCTAAGAAAGGATAAACAGGAATTAAGTTTTTGAGAGTCTATTTCTAAAAATGTCTTTTTTTTTTCTAATCTCCCACTTAATTGATAATTGGGCAGACTTTAAAATTCTAGGTTGGAAATAATTTTTCTTTTTTTCTAATCAATGTGCAGTTTTCATGAAGGTAGTAGTGAGGTTCCATATCCAGGCAGTTTTTATCTTGATGATTATTTCAATTGAGCTAGAACATTACATTTGTGCATCACTGAGAATGGGAGCAACTATTTGATAACCATCAGTTTTCCATATTTGTGTTGAAAATGAACCTAAAGTTAAAGAGTGATTGCTCACTGATAATGACTTTAGTTACTTTCTTGGACACAGTGTGGATGAGTTATCACATTAAAATAACAACAGCCACCAAAGCAACCTATATGGTTGGATTGGGCGCAGTGGCTCATGCCTATAGTCCCAGCACTTTGCGAGGCCAAGACGAGAGGATTGCTTGAGCCCAAGAATTCGAGAACAGCCTGGGCACCATGGCAAGACAGAAATACTCTTTATAAAACACTCTCTAAACAAAATTTTACAATTAGATTGGCCTGGTGGTGCATGCCTGTAGTCCCAGCTACTCGGGACACTGAGGCAGGAGGATTGCCTGAGTCCAGGAGTTCGAGGCTGCAGGAGGTATGATTGTGCTACTGCATTCCAGCCTGGGTGACAGAGCAAGACCCCAACTAAAAACAAAAAGGAACCTATAAGGTTGATTGCTTTGACATATGAGGTTAAACTTGTAGGTTTCGTGTAGTTCTGGATAATTTCTTCACGTTCTGTTTCAGCATTTGTGGGGTTGGGTACTTAAAGTCTGTACAATAATATATCATTGATTTAATTCTCTGAAAAATGAAAAATATTAAGTGCTTAAAAACAGTAACACTCAGCAATGGAATAATTTGAGCCATAATTTTGTCTTCTGATGAAAATTTATATCTTATTTTCAACTTATAAACTTGTGAGATTTTGGTCTTGAAGTATTAGATTCTGGCTATTCACTAGAGTAACAAAACATGAAACTAAAAATATAATCTTTCCTGGCATTTTCAGCATCATGATGAAGTGTTTTAATTTCATCTCTCCTTTCCAAAAGTCATGTGAGCAACTTTCCTTTCAAAATCTCAGTAACTGTAGTATGAAAAAGCACAGTCATTTACTTACTGATTATTTCTTCATATAACATGAAGGAGTTATAGTAATTACCACAATTTAATTATCTTAATAATTTTTACTATTTCACCTAGTGCTGAATCATTCATGGTAAGGTGTCATATTTTTCTTCATAACTCTTTTCTGTGAATAAAGTAGTATATACATTGGCATTAATGTATAAACTATTTTATTTGCAATTTACCTCTTTTCTTTCCTGCATATTCAATTGGAGCATATAAGTCACCCATTTGTATCCTATGTCAGGGGCTGGTAAATGTTTTTGGCAAAAAGCCAGAGAGTTAATATTTTAAGCTTTGTAGGCCCTATGGCCTCAGTGGAAACTACTTGGCCATTGTACCATGAAAGCAGCCATAAACAATGCATAAACAAACAAATGTGCATGTGTTTAAAAAAATAGCATTGTATTTATGGATAATGAAATATTAATTTCACAAAATTTTCATATATAAGGGAATATTGCTTTTTATTTTTAAAACCCTTTAAAAATATAAGTCTATTCTTAGCTGGAGGGCTAATAGGTGGTGGGTCAGATTTGATCTGTGGGCCGTAGTTTGTCAACTCCTGGCCTATATTATGCTCAAAAAGAAAACCAATGAACTAAGTCTGTTCTCATGTAGTCTGGGTTTTCAGTGATAAACGAAACAAATAAAAATAATCAAATACTTTATATGTATTACATATATGCCTAAATCTAAATCATACATTTACCATTGGTAGTAATTTAACAGTAAAGTGAATGATCTGCTAACGCAAAGAAGAAAATTATTGCTGTTACACTTTTATACCGCTTATATCTAACAGTGTCATTTGAAAAATGAATTTTACCAGTAGCTTAATTTTTTTTTCTTTGTTCACTGGCAGACGGATATGATTTTTTTGTTTGTTTGTTTTGGTAGCCTGAACAGACTAAGACGTTGATATATTTTAATATTTCTATGTTTCTATTTTTTTTTTTTTTTACAGTTCATGTAAGGTATTCAGAAAGAAAAGTCAGCATAAACATGAGAAGGAACCCACTCTTGTCAGAAAAATCCTTGGTGGGAGCAAAACTGGATTTTTGAAACTTGGGAAGATAAAATACCTAGAAGTTTTAAAAAACAAGGCCCTCAGTGACACAGGTGACCTTGTACACAACTCAGTGCAAGATTTCTAAGATGCAAAATGAGGCTGGAAAGAAGGCAAGTGACATCAGGGAGAAACTAATATGTCAGGCTATGGAGTTTAGTGCATAATATATTTTTTCTTTTTTTAATTATTTCAGTAGTTTTTTGGGGGAGCAGGTGGGGTCCGGTTACATGGATAAGTTTTTAGTGGTGATTTTTGAGATTTTATTGCACCCATCATCCAAGCAATGTACACTGTACCTAATGTGTAGTCTTATCCCTCATCCCCCTGTCCCACCCTTTCCTCTGAGTCCCCAGAGTCCCTTACATCATTCTTATGCCTTTGCATCCTCATAACTTAGCTCCCACTTGTAAGTGAAAACATAACAATGTTTGGTTTTCCATTCCTGAGTTACTTCACTTAGAATAATGGTCTGCAACTCCATCCAAGTTGCTGTGAAAGCCACTATTTAATTCCTTTTTATGGCTGAGTAGTATTCCATGGTATATATGTATGTATATATACCATATTTTCTTTATCCACTCATTGGTTGATGGGTGTTTAGGTTGGTTCCATATATTTGCAATTGCAAATTGTGCTGCTATAAACATGCATGTGCTAGTTAGTGTCTTTTTCATATAATGACTTCTTTTTCTCTGGATAAATACCAAGTAGTGGGATTGCTGGATGGAATGTAGTTCTATTTTCAGTTCTTTAAGGAGTCTCCATACTGTTTTCTATAGTGGTTGTACAAGTTTACATTTCCATCAGCAGTATAAAAGTGTTCCCTTTTCACTACATCCATGCCAACATCTATTATTTTTTGAATTTTAAATTATGGTCATTCTTGCAGGAGTAAGGTGGTATCACATTGTGGTTTTGATTTGCATTTCCCTGATAATTAGTGATGTTGAGCATTTTTTATGTTTGTCAGCCATTTGTATATCCTCTTTTGAGAATTGTTTACTCATATCCTTAGGTCGCTTTTTAATGAGATTTTTTTTTTCTTGCTGATTTGTTTGAGATCCTTGTAGATTCTAGATATTAGGCATTTGTTGGATGCACAGTTTGCAAAGATTTTCTCCCACTCTGTGAGTTGTCTGTTTACTCTGCTGATTATTTCTTTTGCTGTGCAGAAGATTTTTAATTTAATTAAGTCCTATCTATTTATCTTTATTTTTGTTTCATTTGCTTTTGGGTTCTTGGTTGTGAACTCTTTGCCTAAGCCAATGTCTAAAAGAGTATTTTCGATGTTATCTTCCAGATTTTTTATAGTTTCAGGACTTAGACTTAAGTCTTTGATCCATCTTGAATTGATTCTTGTATAAGGTGGGACATGAGGATCCAATTTCATTCTTCTACATGTGGCTTGCCAATTATTCCAGCACAATTTGTTGAATAGGGTGTCCTTTCCTCACTTTATGTTTTTGTATGTTTTGTTGAAGATCAGTTTGCTGTAAGTATTTGACTTTATTTCTGGGTTCTCTATTCTGTTCCATTGGTCTATCTGTCTATTTTTATACCAGTACCATGCTGTTTTGGTAACTATAACCTTGTAATATAGTTTGAAGTCAGATAATGTGATGCCTCCAGATTTGTTCTTTTTGCTTAGTATTGCTTTGGCTATGCAGGCACTTTTTTGGTTCCATATGAATTTTAGGATTTTTTTTCTAGTTCTATGAAGAATGATGATGGTATTTTGATGGGAATTGCATTGAATTTATAGATTACTTTTGGCAATATGGTCATTTTTACAATATTATTCTACCCATCCATGAGTAGGGAATGTGTTTCCATTTGTTTGTGTCAATTATGATTTCTTTCAGCAATGTTTTGTAGCTTTCCTTATAGAAATCTTTTACCTTCTCGTTTGGGTATATTCCAAATATTTTATTTTATTTTTTACAACTGGTGTAAAAGGAGTTGAGTTCTTGATTTGATTCTCAACTTGGTCACTGTTGGTGTATTGCAGTGCTACTGATGTGTGTACATTGATTTTACATCCTGAAACTTTACTGAATTCATTTAGTAAAGACCTAGGAGTTTTTTGGATGAGTGTTTAGGGTTTTCTAGGTATACGATCATATCACTGGTGAAGAGTGACAGTTTGACTTCATCTTTACCAATTTGGATGCTCTTTATTTCTTTCTCTTGTCTGGTTGCTTTGGCTAGGACTTCCAGTACTATGTTAAATAGAAGTGGTGTAAGTGGGGATCCTTGTCTTGTTCCAGTTCTCAGGGGGAATGTTTTCAACTTTTCCTTGTTCAGTGTAATGTTGGCTGTGGGTTTGTCATAGATGGATTTTATTGTCTTAAGGTACGTCCCTTCTATGCTGATTTTGCCGAGGGTTTTAATCATAAAGCAATGCTGGATTCTGTCAAATGCTTTTTCTGTGTCTATTGAGATGATTGTGTGATTTTTGTTTTTAATTATCTTTATGTGGTGTATCACATTTATTGACTTGCAGATGTTAAGCCATCATTGTGTCCCTGGTATGAAACCAACTTGATCATGGTGGATTATCTTTTTGATATGCTGTTGGATTTGGTTAGCTAGAATTTTGTTGAGGATTTTTGCATATATGTTCATCAAGGATATTGTTCTGTAGTTTTGTTTTTGTTTGTTTGTTCTTGTTATGTCCTTTCCTGGTTTTGGTATTTTGGTGATCCTGGCTTTATAGAATGATTTAAGGAGGATTCCCTTTACCTTTTGGAATAGTTTCAGTAAGATTGACACTATTCTTCTTTGAATGTCTGATTGAATTCAGCTGTAAATCCATCTGGTCCTGGACTTATTTTTTGTTGGTAATTTTTAAATTACTGTTTCTATATTGCTACTTATTATTGGTCTGTTCAGGGTTTCCATTTCTTCCTTAATCTAGGAGGGTTGCATATTTCCAGGAATTTAACCATCTCCTCTAGGTTTTCTAGTTTGTGCATGTGAAGGTGTTCATAGTAGCCTTGAATGATCTTTTGTATTAATATTTCTGTGGTATTTTTTGTAATATCTCCTGTTTTGTTTCTAATTGAGCTTATTTGGATCTTTTCTTGGTTAATCTCACTAATGATCTATTGATTTTGTTTGTCTTTTCAAAAAACCAGCTTTTTGTTTAATTTATCTTTTGTATTTTGTTGTTGTTGTTGTTTCAATTTCATTTAGTTCTGCTCTGATCTTTGCTATTTCTTTTCTTCTGTTGGGTTTGGGTTTGGTTTGTTCTTGTTTCTCTAGTTCCTTGAGGGGTGACCTTAGATTGTCTATTTGTGCTATTTCAGACTTTTTATGTAGGCATGTAATGCTATAAGCTTTTCTCTGAGCACCACCTTTGCTGTATCTCAGACGTGTTGATAGTTGTGTCACAACTATTCTTCAGTTCAAATAATTTTTAAAAAATTTCCATCTTGATTTCTTTGTTAACCCAACAATCATTCAGAAGCAGATTATTTAATTTCTATGTATTTGTATAGTTTTGAGAATTCCTTTTGTAGTTAATTTCCTATTTTATTTCACTATGGTCTGAGAGAGAGTACGTGACAAAATCTTGGTTTTCTTAAATTTATTGAGACTTGTTTTGTGGCCTGTCATATGGCCTATCTTGGAGAATGTCCCATGTGCTGATGAAAAGAATGTATGTTCTGCAGCTGTGAGTAGAATGTTCTGTAAATATATGTTAAGTCCATTTTTTTCTAGAATGCAGTTTAAGTCAATTTTTTATTGTTGACATTCTGTCTTGATGACCTGTCTAGTGCTGTCAGTGGAGTATTGAAGTCCCCTACTATTATTGTGTTGCTATCTATCTCATTTCTTAGGTCTAGTAGTAATTATTTTATAAATTTGGGAGCTCCAGTGTTAGGTACATATATATTTAGTATTGTAATATTTTCCTGTTGGACTAATCCCTCTTTGTCTTTTTAAATTGCTGTTGCGTTAAAGTCTGTTTTGTCTGATATGAGAATAGCTACTCCTGCTCAATTTTGGTTTTCATTTGCATGCAATATCTTTTTCCACCCATTTACCTTAAGTTTATGTGAGTCCTTTTGTGTTAGGTAAGTAGCTTAAAGACAGTAGATTCTTGGTTGGTAGATTTTTATCAATTCTGCTACTCTGTATCTTTTAAGTGGAGCATCTAGGCCATTTACCTTTAACGTAAGTATTGAGATGTGAGGTACCGTTCCGTTATCAGTCATGCTAGTTGTTGCCTGAATACCTTGTGTTTTTTAAATTGTATTATTGTTTTATAGGCTCCATGAGATTTATACTTTAAGGAGGTTCTATTTTGGTGTATTTTGAGGTTTTTCAAGATTTAGATATTTCAGCATTTCTCGTAGTGCTGACCTGGTAGTGATGAGTTCTCTCAGCATTTGTTTATCTGAAAAAGACTTTATCTCTCCTTCATTTATGAAGCTTAGTTTCACTGGATACAAAATTCTTCGCTGATATTTACTTTGTTTAAGGAAGCTAAAAATGGGCTCCAGTCTCTTCTGGCTTGTAGGGTTTCTGCTTAGAAGTTTGCTGTTAATCTGATAGATTTTCCTTTATAGGTTACCTGATGCTTTTGCCTCATAGCTCTTAAGATTCTTTCCTTCATCTTGACTAGTTAACCTGATGACTGTGTGCCTAGGTGATGATATTTTTGTAATGAATTTCCTGGGTGTTCTTTGAGCTTCTTGTATTTAAATATCTAGATCTCTAGCAAGGCCAGGGAAGTTTTCCTCCATTATTCCCTCAAATAAATTTTCCAAACTTTTAGATTTCTCTTCTTCCTCAGGAATACCAATTATTTGGTCATTGAACATATATTAAACAATTATATTTGGTCACTGAACATATATTGAACAATTATATTTGGTCATCGAACATAATCCCACATTTCTTGGAGGCTTTATTTATTTTTAACAAATTCTGTTTTTCTTTGTTTTTGGTGGATTAAGTTAATTCGAAAGCCTTGTCTTTGAGCCCTGAATTTCTTTCTTCTACTTGTTATAGTCTATAGTTGAAGCTTTCTGGTATATTTTGTATTAGGTTGGTGCAAAGTAATTGTATTTTTGCCACAATACTACAGTAATATTTCTCTAAGTGTGTCTTTTATTTCCAGAAGTTATAATTGTTTTTTCTGTATGATATCTATTTATCTGGAGACTTTTTCATCTATATCCTGTAGTGTTGTTTTAATTTCTTTAGGTTGGTTTTCACCTTTCTCTGGTACCTCCTTGAGTACATTAATAATAAACTTTCTGAATTCTTTATCTGGCAATTCAGAGATTTCTTCTTGGTTTGGATCCATGGCTGGAGAGCTAGTATGATCTTTTGGGGGTTCTATAGAACCTTGTTTTGTCATAATACTATAATTACTTTTCTGCTTCCTTTTTATTTGGGTAGACTATTTCAGTGGAAAAATCTGGAACTCAAGGGCTGCTATTCAGATTCTTTTGTCCCATGGAGTGATCCCAGGTGGCTATTGATCTAGCCACCCAGCAGGGATACCAGATGCTGGGCTGGTGCTAGGGAATGTCTGCAAATGTTCTGTGATGTGGTCAATCTTCTGGTCTCCCAGCTGTGGCTACCAGCACCTACTCTGGTAAAGGTGGCAGGGCAGTGAATTGGACTCTGTGAGAGTCCGTGGTTGTCGTTTTGTTTAGTGTGGTGGTTGTCTCAAATGCTGCTTATGCTAGCAGTGAAGTCACCATGTGGAAAGACTCAGGACCTCTCGTTAGCCAGGATGTGGCAGGCACTGGAATTAGCTGTTGTTCTCTCCTTCTTTGGAGCAGGGTTGTTTACTTATGGAGTTACTGTAATGGACTGAGTTGGTTGGCCTGCAGTCAAAAGGCAACACTTTCAAGAAAGCACCAGCTGTGGTAGTAGAAGGGATACATAAGCTTGCCCTAAGTTGGTCAGAGTAATTATTCAACTTTCTCAGGCGACAGTCTGGGCCATCTAGGTAAGAATATTTAATTGTGATATTCTAATTTTATAATAAATTTGTACCATCCCAGTTCAGATACTTTTATACTTTTGGCACAAATTGTAGCAAAAAGATGCCAGATTGAGCACAACTGATCTTTGAGAAAAATATGTATTTATGAGAGGATGTAAGGGGATGTGTTTTTTAAACTTGATTTATATCTTTTGTGAATTTTGGAAAATATTCAGCCACTATCTCTTGGAATATACTAAGTATATTAGCCCGCTCTCATGCTGCTAATAAAGACATACCTGAGACTGGGTAATTTCTAAAGGAAAGAGGTTTAATTGACTCACAGTTCCACGTAGCTGGGGAGGCCTCACAATATTACATGGCGACAGGAAAGAGAACATGTGCATGGGAACTCCCCTTTATAGAACAGCATGGGAGAGACCCACACCCATGATTCGATGACATCTTACCAGGTCCCTCCCATGACACGTGGGAATTATGGGAGCTACAGTTCAAGATGAGATTTGGGTGGGGACACGGCCAAACCATATCACTAAGCTTCCATTTTCCCTAATATTTCCTTCTGGAGCTCTTATTACTATGTGATGGACCTGAAATTCTATTTTCCATGTCTCTTAAATATTCTTGATTTTTTTTACTACAATCTATTTCAAGCATAAAATAGATAAATTATAGAAAACAATACAACCCACACCAGTAAGACATCTTTGTCAAACTATAGCATTTTGCCATAAATGCTTATTATACATATTTTTGAGAAATATAGATACAATTATATATAGATAGGCATATATGGATATAAAGATGTTTTTGAGAGATTATACATATATTAAAATCTCCTGGATACTTTCTCTGGATCTATTGTTTTTCCTGCTTCTCTCAAATTAACAATGATTCATGATTTTATATTTTTAGTACATAAATATATCTTAAAATTTTATATTCAAGCTAAACATTTTGATATAATCAGATGTATCAACCTTTTCTTCATGTCGTTTGCTTCTTGTGTTTTTGGTATATTGTTTAAGAAATTCTTACTCAATTTAAGGTTCATATATAAACAAATATATCTATATTTTCTTCTAACATCTAAAAATGTTTTTCTTTTGACATTTATGTCTTTAAAACATCTGGAGTTTATATTCATGTAGGATGAGGTAAAGATACTTTTTTTTGAAAATGAATAAACAATAGTTCAAGTGCAATTTATTAAATATGTTATTCTTTTCCCATTGATTTGAATTGTCAATTCCATTATATGTCATTTCTATTTATATGCTGGGGTCAACTGCTGGTTTCTGTTTCACTAGATTGTATTTCTAATTCTGAGGCAGTATCATGTTGTTTTAATTGTTATGTGTTATGTAAGTTATTCATTCTTAGTAAGACATGTTGTTTGGACATGTTATTCTTCAAAAATATTCTGCTTTCTCCCTGGTATAACAAAAGGCATTTACATTTTTATGATTTTAAAAAGCTTCACAGCAATAAAGTGTAATAGGTACATAAATTTGTTTAAGTATCAGTTGGTAGTTTGGTCATTTATATGTCATTAGAAAAAGAAATCATTTATTGAATACCATAATTCTGCACAGTTTCATAAAAACTGATTGATTTTACAAGAACAGTCATTATGCCTGAAGTCCTCTAGAGCTGTATGTTGCTATAGACAAGTATTCTAACAGATAATGTACTGGGACTGGTGGCAGTGGATCAATTTTCCAATAAAGTTTGTTTATCATATATTCATCATGGGACTTAATCACACTTTTCTTTTTTGGCTGCTTGTGCAAAATCATTACACGTTTAGATTTATTTGCTTTTGCACATACAGATCTGCATTTTACATTCACACTAGAGCACTTCTCCCTATTCCTACTTCCAACTTTATTTTGGGTCACAGTATTTATATTACAATTTTTATCAGTTCTTTTAATGTTTAATGAGCTGCTTTTGATAGATGGGTATATTCTTTGAATTGGAATGACAGCAATGAAACATGCTTAATGTAACAAATTTAAGTGATAATATTTAATTAACTTGAAAACACTGAGCTCAAGAGACAATATTTCAGTTTAGTTGACTGTTAAGCAAGAGTTTCTTATGAATACAGTACAAACTCTTAAAGTCTATAAATTATTAGAACAGAATAAGATTTTAGCAAAACTTATAGTTAATCTTACATCTCAAATTTACAAACTATATATAAATAATTATTGTAAGTTTAAAAAAATATTTCATTGCTAAACAGGTGATCCTTCATGGACCATGAGGGATAGAGTCTGAGGCCAGCACTGTGACAAGCCCTGTTCTCAGGTATTTGCTTCAAAAGTGCCATAGCTTTGTACTGTGTTTCAGAGAAGTAGGACCTTAGTAATCTGAAGACATGTACCTTGACAGAAGAGCTATACCAACCTCAAATGTAGTCAGATCTAGAGTCGAACATATTTTTCAATTTCACTGTGTGGCTCAGGAAATTCCCTATGATATCACACAACTCATATCCTTTCAGTGAACCACACACAGTGAGTGATCAAAGGATGGTCACTTTTATGATTGAGAAGTTTGTGTGGATGTTTTCATAATATTTTAGAAATTTCAAAGAAATCACATTCCTGGTTTAAAAAGGATTAAAGTGTTAAAGGCTTACACACACACACACACACACACACACACACATACACTCACAGCAGTTCCCATGATCCTTTACACCTGAATCATATTCTCCAAAAGCAATCACTTAAACCTTTACCTTTTGTTCCCCTAGTATTTTACCTCTATATTTCTACCTATTGCTTTTTACTAACATCGATTTTAAGCATTAAATTTTTTTTTTCAATCAGTCTTTCCAGTTTGAATAAGCTTGCTTTATTTATTTACTTATTTATTTATTGTTTTGAGACACGGTCTCCCCCTGTTGCCCTGGCTGGAGTGCAGTGGCACAATCTCAGCACTGCTACAACTTCTGCCTCCTGGGCTCAAGCAATCTTCCCACCTAAACCTCCCAAGTAGCTGAGACTACAGGCTGCAGCCACCATGCCTGGCTAATTTTAATTTTTTTTGTAGAGATGGGATTTCGCCACATTGCCCTGGCTGGTCTCGAACTCTTGGCCTCAAGTGATCCACCTGCCTCAGCCTCTCAAAGTGCTGGGATTACAGGCATGAGGCACTGCACCCAGCCATATATTTTCTTATATTCCAAAAAGATTTTATGTAGATTAAATGATATACAACTAATCTCTAAGTGCCTCCATTTTTAACTATCCATAAATGGATATGATAACGTAGGGTAACTATGAGAACTAAATGAATTAATATTTGCAAAGTGCTTAGAACAGTGTCTAGCATATGATAAATTCCATATGAGTTTTTAAAAATAAAACAATATGGCAAAAAGATGTAAATTCAAAATAAGTGAGAAAAATGATGCCAATAAAAAACAAAACAAAATGCAAAACACAAAATTATTTCCATGAAATCCTTTACACTAATGAGAAATGGATCACAATCTTGGCTTTGAGCTTTCTGATACCAAGGCAGAATATGAATGACAATCACATTGTTCACAGAGTTTACAATTTAAAAAGAAGAGCCAGTATGGTTCTTTACATTAAGAAGAGAAAGAAATGAATCCTCAGATCCAAATATTTTCACTAAGTTTCTCATAGTGAACATAGTGTTGTTGGGCTGCGTCTCATCATCCCATTCAGTCACATCATAAACAGTTCATTGAGCACATTCTAAGGCTGCTGAGGACCTGTGTAAGACCAGGCACTGTGTTTCAGTTCTGCACCATCTTTATGGCCTGGGTTAGCCTAGGAGTAACTTTAAGAATGTCATTAGTGGCTGGACACAGTGCCTCATGCTTATAATCCCAACACTTTGTGGGCCTGAGGCAGGTATAACACAGTGAGATCTGTTTCTTTAAAAAACACAAAAAAGTTAGCCAGGGGTAGTGGAGCCTGCCTGTAGTTCCCACTACTCGCTACTATAGGTGGGAGGATGGCTTGAGCCCGGAAGGCCGAGGCTGCAGTGAACTGTGGTCGTACCACTGAATTCCAGCCTGGGCGACACAGTGACACCCGATCTCTAAAAAAGATTGTATAGAATTGGGTGAATAACAAGTTGATTTATTAAGCATGTAAGGATTGTATCTAAAATAGAAGTAAATAAGTCCCGAGTAATGGCCAGAGAGATTCTTCTTTGAGTAGTATTCTGTAAGAGTATTACTTGGTTTTTCAGATAATTTTTTCATCTTCCTATTGATTCTTGGCTGTGTTCTGAATAACTCACTTTGCAAGATAACTGATCATGGAACAAATGCAATATTAATCTACACATGATACAATATTATGCTGAATAGGGTGTCAAAGGGAGAGCTTTCTTGCAAAATATTTCATGAGAAAGAGATTGCAAAATTGCTGCTGGGTGAGCCATCCTGTTATACATAATAGATCAGTTAAGGAAGAGCTCCAGGTAAATGCGGACCATATAATCCAAACTGTGGAACTGAGTCATCCAAGGGTAGGAGACAGAGGTGTTGCAGGTCTGGGGCTTGGAGCTTGAATGTCTTAGATATCCATCTGAAACACCGTTTGCCTGCCCTGAAGCAAGAGTTTGGAGGTTAGTCACTGCTTCTCTTTATCATTTTCATATTCCATGGGAGGAGTGAAGAGAAAGAACATTTTCTTCTTTCTTCTCTGAAATTTGGGCATATTGTCTCCAGTTTTCATTTAGTGATTTCATTGTTACTATTGACATTTTAAGCACCTGGAGATACTTGGGAATGGGACAACAAAAGGAATGAACAACTTAATGCAATGTGACCTTAAGAAGTTCATGTTCAACAGCATTAACAAGGATAACTGAGGTCAATTTAGTTTTTCAAGTGGGTTAGTATAGTTCAGTGAACTTGAAAAGTGGAATGACATTCTCAAGAGAACAAGGAATGTATAGTTTGTAAAGTAAAAGCAAATCTTTAAGATTTTTTTTCTGGCAAAAAAAAAGTTACCCAATGTCCTACTAACACAGTCAGAAAATAATACATTAAGAATATTTTTAGTGGTGGCTCACTCCTGTAATTTTAGCACTGTGGGAGGCCAAAGTGAGAGGATCACTTGAGGCCAGGAGTTCAAGACCAGCCTGGGCAACAAAATGAGACAGTATCTCTTAAAAAAGAAAGAAAGAAAGAAAGAAAGTACTTTTAGGCCAGGCATGGTGGCTCATGCCTGTAATCCCTACACTTTGGAAAGCTAAGGCAGGAAATTAATGGGGCATGGTGGTATATGTTTTTAATCCTGGTGACTTAGGAGGCTGAGGCAGGAGGATCACTTGAGTCCAGAAGTTTGAGGCTGCAGTGAGCTATGATTGCACCACTGCAGTCCAGCCTGGGTGACAGGGTGAGACCCCATCTAAAAAAATAATAATAATTTAATCTTAGGAATTTTAGTTCATAATCTCTACCTGTTTGGATATATTCTTCCCACTTTAATCAGATCACCATTTGCTAGCAATTGAGCTTATTGATACTGCTGCCAATTTAATGAATGAAATGGAGTATTTGAAACACTGGCCCATTTATTTCTGTAAAAAACAAACCATTTCTCTTTGCTTCTGAAATTTCTTCCCACACTTCCATCACCTTAGTCTCTATGAAGTTCTTACCAAATATCTAAATGCATCTCTTTCCTGTAAAAAGGAGCTTCAAAGTGGGTGATCATTACATTGTCTATTGGCTTGTTCAATTTACTTTAAGGTCATGCAAAAACTACTTTATCCCAACTATAAATAATTTGCTTAAATTGAGGTCAGAAGTAGCCTAAGGAGGTAGCCTTCTTCATTGAGCCACCTGAGCCTACCCCCAGAATTAATTGACCCACACACCCAACACATGTTCACAGTCAATTCAAAATGCCCTCCAGTGAACCAGCCTCCTGAGACTTTCTTTGTAATCTCATCATCCGGAGATTCCCAGAGAGCTCGGGAATCAACAAGCGTGTCTATACTGATAAATGGCAGCAGGGCTTACAATGAAAATGGGAGCTAGGAAATGGGACTGAATCTTTGTTTATGGAGAACAGGAGGTACAGGAAGCACTGTGGGACTACACAAAGAGTGAGTGAGGCTGAAGGAAGTTCTTATCGGAAAAAATTGCAACTGAGACCTCTTTTTTTTTTTTTTTGAGACGGAGTCTCGCTGTGTCGCCCAGGCTGGAGTGCAGTGACGCGATCTCGGCTCACTGCAAGCTCCGCCTCCCGGGTTCCCGCCATTCTCCCGCCTCAGCCTCCGAGTAGCTGGGACTACAGGCGCCCGCCACCGCGCCCGGCTAGTTTTTTGTATTTTTAGTAGAGACGGGGTTTCACTGTGTTAGCCAGGAGGGTCTCGATCTCCTGACCTCGTGATCCGCTCGCCTCGGCCTCCCAAAGTGCTGGGATTACAGGCTTGAGCCACCGCGCCCGGCCTGAGACCTCTTAATGTACTTTTTTCTCTTCCTTCTATGCTAGAATCTGTTCTTTACTATCCGAACATTTCTCGTTTTTTCTTTGTTTTTACTCAGTTCACTACATTATTATTTTTTTAATGTAATGTAATTTTTTTTTTTTTTTTTTTTTGGCTAGGAGTGATGGTTCATACCTGTAATCCTAGTACTTTGGGAGGCCAAGGTGGGAGGATCACGTGAAGCCAGTTCAGGATCAGCATGGGCAACATAGCAAGATCAAATGTCTACAAAAAATTACAAAAATTAGCCAGGTATGGTGGCAGTGCCTGTAGTCCTAGCTACTCAGGAGGCTTGAAGCAGGGGGAATGCTTGAGCCTGGGAGTTCAAGCCTGCAGTGAGCTATGACTGTGCCACTGCACTCCAGCCTGCGTGACAGTCAGACCCTGTGTCTATACATACATACACACACATATATATACACACACACACACATATTTACTGAATAACATTAAAAAATTAACACACAGTAATTATAATTAGCATATTCATCATCTCATTTGCATTTATCATTTCTTTCTGTTGGGGACAGTTTTCTCTTTCTGTTTTGTTTTGTTTTGTTTTTAAACAGAATCTCCCTCTGTCACCCAAGCTAAAGTGCAATGGTATTGTCACAACTCACTGCAGCCTGGACCTCTTGGGCTCAAGCGATCTTCCTGCCACAGCTGTCAAGTGGAAGCTGGGACTACAGATGTGGACTACCATGACCAGCTAATTAAAAAAAAAGATTAGTAGAGATGAGGTCTTTCTATGTTTCTCAGGCTGGTTTTGAACTCATAGGCTCAAGGAATTCTCCCACCTCAGCCTCCCAAAATGTCAGGATTACAGGTGTGAGCCACTGCACGTGGCCAATATCCTCTTTCTAGCTATTTGAAACTCTATAACATATTATTATTAACTATTGTCATTTTCCAGTAGTATAGAACACTAGAACTTACTCCTCCTATGTAGCTGTAATTTTGTATTGTTTAAAAAATCTTTCCTTATTTCCCTCTTAGCTCTCCTCCTTTCTAGCCTCTAGTATACTCTGTTCTATTTTTTATTTCTGTGATATCCACTTTTTTTAGATTCCACATAAGAATGAGAACATGCGGAGTTTAACTTTCTGTTCTTGGTTCATTTCACTTAACACAATATCCTCCAGTTCTATTCATGTTGCTGTGAATGACAGCATTTCATTATTTTTTATGGCTGAATGGTATTCCACTGTGTATATATACCATATTTTCTTTAACCAAGCATCTGGTGTTGTACAACTAGGTTGATTTCATATCTTGGCTATTATGAATAGTGCTGCAATTAAACATGGGGGTGCAGAGGTCTCTTTGATATACTGATTTATTTTCCTCTGGATAAATGCCCATAATGGTATTGCTGAATTATGTGGTAGCTCTATTTGTAGTTTTTTTTTTTTTTTTTGAACATTCACACTGTTCTCCATAGTGGCTGCACTAGTTTACTTTCTCAAAACAGTGTATAAGAGTTCCCTTTGTTCCACATCCTTGCCACCATGTTATTTTTTGTCTTTTTGATCATAGCCATGCTAACTCTGGTGAGATAATACACTATTATAGTTTTATTTGCATTCTCCTGATGATTAGTGATGTCAAGCCCTTCTTCATATGTTTAGTGACTTTTGAGAAATGTCTGTTCAGATCATTTGCCAACTTTTTAATCAGATTTTTTTTTTTTTTTTTGGGCTACTGAGATGTTTGAGTTCCTTGTGTACTCTGGATGTTAATCCCCTTTCTCATTTGTTTATTTTTGCTTATGTTGCTTATGCTTTTGAGGTCTTATACATAAAATATTTTTCCAGACCAATGTCCTGAAGGATTTCCCCTGTTTTCTTCTAGTAGTTTTATAGTTTTGGATCTTACATTTAGGTCTTAAATCCACTTGAGTTGATTTTTTAAACAGGTGACAGGTAGTTTCATTCTTCTGCACATGGATATCTAGTTTTCCCAGTACCGTTTATTGAAGAGATTATCCTTTACCCTATGAGTATTCTGGGTGACTTTGTCAAAAATCATTTGGCTGTATATGTGCAGATTAATTTCTGAGTTCACTATTCTGTTCCATTGGTCTATGTATCTGTTTTTATGACAGCACCATGCTGGTTTTGTTACTACAGCTTTGTAGTATGTTTTGAAGTCTGGTAGTGTGATGTCTGCAGCTTTGTTCTTTTTGCTTAGGATTTTTTTTTTTTTTTTTGTGGTTCCCTACAAATTTTAAGTTTTTTTCCTATTTCTGTGAAGAATATCATTGATAGTTTTGATAATAATTGCATTGAATCTGTAGATTGCTTTTGGTAGTATGGCCATTTTTACAATATTAATTCTTTCAATCCATGAGCATGGATGCAAATGTCTTTTCATTTTTTTTTGACATTCACATTTTTATGACACTTCACATTTTTATGACACTTCACATTTTTATGAAGTGATTAGTAATGATGAAGCTTACATAAGGTTTTATCAACATATGCATATGTGTTTATATAGATGTTTACACACAAAACAGGCTAAAGATTCAATTTCCTTCATCAGTGTTGTATGATTTTCCTTGTAGAGATCTTTCACCTCCTGGGTTAAACTCATTCCTTTGTTGTTGTTGTGTTTTTGTTTTTATCGTTGTTAAATTTATTCCTAACCATTGTATTTTCTTTGTAGCATTTGTAAATAGGATTGCCTTCTTGACTTTTTTTTTTAGTTAGTTCACTATTTGTGTATAGATATGTTACTGATTTTTTTTTTTTTTTTTTTTTTTTTGAGACGGAGTTTCACTCTTGTTGCCCAGGCTGGAGTGCAGTGGCATCATCTTGGCTCACTACAACCTCTGCCCCCAGGGTTCAAGCGATTCTCCGGCCTCAGCCTCTTGAGTAGCTGGGATTATAGGCATGTGCCACCACACCCGGCTAACTTTGTATTTTTAGTAGGGATGGGGTTTCTCCGTGTTGGTCAGGCTGGTCTCGCACTCCCAACCTCAGGTGATCTGCCTGCCTTGGCCTCCCAAAGTGGTGGGATTAGAGGCATGAGCCACCATGCCTGGCCATTCAGGAGCATGTTGTTGAATTTCCATGTATTTGTATAGTATTTTTTGTTTGGTTTTCTTTTTGTTTTTTTGTTTGAGAGACAAAGTCTTACTCTTGCCCAGGCTGAAGTGCAGTAGTGTGATCATAGCTCAAGCAATCCTCTTGCCTCAGCCTCCTGAGTAAATGGGAGTACAGGCATGTGCCACCATGCCTAGCTAATTTTTGAAATTGTTTGTAGAGATGGGATCTTGCTATATTTGCCCAGGCTGGTCTCGAACTCCTGGCCTCAACTGATCCTCTGGCCGTGGGTTCCCAAAATGCTGGGATTATAGGCATGAACCACTACATCTGGCCCATTTGTATAGTTTTAAATGTTTCTCTTGCTACTAGTTTCTAGTTTTATTCCACTGTGGTTAGGTAAGATACTTGTTACGATTTATGTTTTTTGAATTTTTTTTAGACTTGTTTTGTATCTTAACATGTGGTCTATCTTGGAGAATGTTCCAAATGCTGATGAGAAAAATGTGTATATCTCCAGCTGTTGATTGCAATGTTCTGTAAATCTCTGTTAGGTACATTTAGTCCATGCTACAGTTTAAATTCGATGTTTCTTTGTTGGTTTTAGATCTAGATAAATCTGTCCAGTGCCAAGAGTGGGGTGTTGAAATCTCCATCTATTATTAATTGGAGTCTATATTTCTCTTTAGACCTAATGTTTGCTTTATAGATCTGGGTGCTCTCGTGTTGCCATCTGGAATTTTTTATTTCCTTATCTTTTTGAGAATACTAAACCACATGGTGAGTTACAAATTTTTAAGTATAGGGAGAGTCTTTGGGGGTTTTCTGAGCCTACCTATTCAAATATGAAGAATTGATAACAATTTCCCAAAGTTAATTTATGTTAGTTATTGTGAAAATTATTATAGTTCTTTTTTATATGAGGCACTAGGGAAAAATTTGAGACTTTAAAAGTGATCTTCTTTCTAATGATGGGCAAGTAAGATGCTTGAACCTGTTTCTAAGTGAATGTAAATTACAAGTTTCAGTAGACTTTCAGTCTACTGAAACCATTTGAGTGGGCTACCTTGGATTTCCAGCCCAACTGAAACTTTAGATCACTGCTTCCCTCAGGTGACCTCTAACCACCACTTCATGAGAGATCCCAAGGAAGAACCACCCAGCTGAGCCCAGTCAGTGCACACATCATGAGAGAAATTACTATACTTTATTGAAATTATGGATAGGCATTATAGAAATAAATTATAGTTGGTATATTAAAACCATACTAGTCCATTTTAAAACATTTTATTTCAAAGTTGAGCACCGAAGGTTGAACATAATATTCCTTTTTGCTAGACCACAAGTTCTTCCAGGTAAGAAAATGAGCCTATTTAGTGTGGAATTTCCAGTTTTTAACAGAGTGGCTTGTACTTAGTGGGTGTTCAATAAACATTTGTTAAATGAATGACTCTTCCCTTTTATGCTATATTCAGTCCAATTTTTCTCCTCACTAAAATCTCTATTCTATTGCAGAGAGTTATTTTATAAACTGAATTCATCATACTATCCTCTGATTGCTAAAGAATGTGGTTCTGATGAGTGGACAAGTTTCAGCACATTTGTATGAAGTGATTAGTAATGCTGAAGCTTACATAAGGTTTTATCAACATTATACATATGTATATGTGTTTATACAGATGTTTACACACAAAACAGGCTAAAGATTCTTTAGCCTGATTTATTGACCCCACTGATTTAAACAACAATAATACAATTCATTTTTGCATTTGCTATGGACTAGGGGAAAAATTCATTTTTATATAATAATTAAACAAGTGTTTGATAAGTAAAATTACAGGAGAAACATTTACATTTTAATGACAGTATTCTCAGATATTTTAGATGCCCTGTTAGCAAACAATTAAAATGGCCATTTTTAGTGTTTATTTATTCATAAAAGGGGGTTAGCTTAATAGGGCTATTTGTTCAGACTTCGTTAGTATTTTCTTTCAAGTAGGTACTACATAATTCAATGTAAACCTTATAGCAACAGTAAGACATTATTGGTCAGGATCATGGCTTCATATGGGGAGCATGAGTTTTAGATCCCAAGGAGTCTAAATTCTAATGTAAGCTCCACCCCTCACTGATTGGTGATCACAGTCTAATTACTCAACCACTTTCCTCAGTTTCCTCAAATCTCACAGAGTTTGCAAGGTGCCTGCATTGTGTCTGGACATAGGAGGTGATCAACAGATATTAGATCCCTTTGCTTCCCCTGCACTGGATACAGGATCAGTCTAGTTCTAGAACCAACTCCCTCCCTTCCATACAGCCTCCATTACTGATATTGCTAATAGGCAAGTATCAGAAAAAGGGGTTACCATAAGCTTAAAGCCTTTCTGATTGATTATAAAATCACATCTGTCAGCTCACTCTTGACTCCTTCAGTTTTTGTTTCTTCTAGCTTCAGTTTTACTTCTACTCTTGAAGCATTACCAAATTGAATCCCTCCCTCCCCAACTCCCTCCCTCCCTTCCTTCCTTCCTCCCTTCCTATATTTATTCATAGGGGGCAAAACTGTCTTCTCTGGGCACAAAACAATAAATAGGAAAAATTATCTGCCTTATGGACTTTACATCCTAACGTGGGAGACAAACAGTGAACACATAAACAAGGACTGTAGTAAGATAGTGAAGGAAAACAAAGGAGGGTGCAGGAGTAGAGGGAGGGGGTATCATTAGATAGAATGGTCATGATGGGCCTCTCAGAGCCTGAATAAAGAGAAGGGCTTTATGCCTGCAAATATCTAAGGCAGAAAGAGAGTGGATGAGAAGCCCTGAGGCAGAAGCATACCTGTCCTAGAAGAAGCAAAGATGGATGTGGTTAAAGTGAGAAGAAGGGGGTGGGCTGAAAATTTAGACCATGTCAGCCAGCATGGGCTAAGGATTGTTTTTAACGTTTTTGGGAAAAAAAATTGAACTTGCAGAAAACTTGTAAAAATAGTACAATTAACTTTTGTGTATGCGTCACCTAAATTAACTAATTATTAAATTTCTGCCACATTCAGACTATTTAGCTATGTATATTATATACATGTACACATTACCATTATCTGAATTATTTGAGAATAATTTGCAGACCTTTTACTTCAAAATACTTCACTGTATGCCTCTAAGAACCAGGATATTCTCTTTCATAATTGATAAAAATTTAACACTGTATAACACTATAATCTAAGACAGAGTTCATATTCAAATTTTATCCGTTGTCCCAATAATGTCCTTTAAGAACCATTTTTCCCCCTCATAAGGGTCCAGTCCAGAATCCTACACAGACTGCATCTAACTGCCATGTCTCTTTAGTCTCCTTTAGTCTGGAACAGATCCTCAGCTTTACTTTGTCTTTTATGACATTGCTCTTTTTGAAGAATACAAGTCAATAGTTTGTAGAAAGTTCACCTGTTTGTGTTTGTCTATGGGTTTTGAATTTTATTCTAAATGTGATGAAACCCAGGGCGGAGTTCTGAGCAGGGAGTGATTCTACTTATGTTTTGTAGGTTCTATCTGGTTGCCGCATGGCGAGTTGGAGCCCACAGAGGAGCAAGTGTGGAGGCAGGAAGGCTCGTGAAGAGTGTCTTGCTATCGTCCAGGTTAGAGTCCATGGAGGCATGGGCAGGAGAAAGAGTCAGCAGGGAGACCTTTCGAATGGTCAGATTTGGAATATGTGTAACAGAGTTTTCTGGTGAATTTAATGTATGGTGTGAGATGAAAAGAGACATGGCCGATTCTCTGAGCTACTATTTAAGCCTGAGCCCTGGTGAAGGGTGGTGCCATCGCTAGAGACAGGAGGAGGCTGTGGGTTGAGCAGAGAGTGTTTGTGTGTAGGTGATAGGAATCAAGTGTTTGGCTTTAGATTTGTTACATTTGAGATCTTTATGAGACATTAACGTGGAAGTGATATGCAGGCAGTTGGAAATACAAGTCTGGAATTCAGGTGAGAGACTGGGATTAGAAAACTAAACTACCTAAATCTCAGTACTGATAACAAGAATACCTACCTTTATTAAGCACCATTGATGTGCTAGGTAATTTGGCAGGAGATTTATATCTACGTAACACCCTCAAACGTCAAGAAATACGGTGATATTAGCATTAACAGCACAACTTTCCAAGATTCTTGCCACATCTGCCTCCTATAGATTCCACTCAGATACCTAGGTGTGAGTGCTGCAGGGCTGAATTAAATGGGCTTTTGGATAAGTCTTGCTAACTGGGTGGTGCCTCTGCCCTGTACCTCTTCCTCTGAGTGTGCCTGTGTTTCTCCTGCTGTGCCCAGCTGGGCTGTGCTTTTCCTAAGGAGCTTAGACTATTTGTCCTGGATGTTGCTGCCCAGCACTGCTGGGCGCTGGTGCTTTGCTTTCTCCCGCTGGGCCACACCACCAATGCCTTAGAGTCCCAGAGTGCCAAAAATTCACGGAGGCCTGTGGTGAAATGAGGGAGATGCCCGCTGCTCTTTTTGTATTATGCTATCTTACCTGACCTAAGCTGAGCCAAAGGGATTCTCCCCTGAGGCTGTGAACTCTCTGTAGGTGGATAAAACTGTAACTCTGTGAGGTGGCCATGTTCCACCATGAGTACCTGCGAGGTAGAGAAGTCAGCTTGCTGAGAGGGAGAGGAGAAAGTGGCTTTAGAGTCAGAAGATGAGCTCCTAATAGCTTCCCAGGCTCCATTCCTGCCCTTGGGTTCCACAAGGTACCTCTGTGACCATAAAATAAATCCCTCCTTTCTCCCTTCATGCTGGAGATAGTCCAAATTACATTTTGTTGACAAAATCAGTCTTGGCCAGTTAGCTCTCTAATGCCTGAGGATCTATAATAAATTTTAAGGTGGGCGTGGTGGTTCATGCCTGTAATCCCAGCACTTTGGGAAGCTGAGGGGGGCGGATTACGAGGTCAGGAGATTGAGACCATCCTGGCCAACATGATGAAACCCAGTCTGTACTAAAAATACAAAATTAGCCAGGTGTGGTGGCGGGTGCCTGTAATCCCAGCTACTCAGGAGGCTGACGCAGAAGAATCACTTGAACTCGGGAGGTGGAGAGTGCAGTGAACCGAGATGGAGCCACTGCACTCCAGCCTGGCAACAGAGTGAGACTCTGTCTCAAAATAAATAAATAAATAAATAAATAAATAAATAAATAACAAAATAAAAAATAAATTTTAAAAGTCATGATATGAAAGAATACATGGTTGCTCCCTGTCACTGCTCTTCTCCATAAACACCTCAAGCATTGCCTATAATCAGTGTTTCTATTAACTGTATACAACTTTCTTAATCATCTCTCTTCCACCTTTCACTGTCACTTGCTCCACGTTCCCTTTCCCTTTTCTGTCATTTTTAGTTTTTTTTTGACATCTTTTCATTATTTTTTCCCATGTTGCCTTTTTATTGAGCATCTGTGTAAAATTTCTCACAGCGCCTCTCACCTCTCACATTTGAAAACCATTTTAAGATCAGAGAGGAGAAGGGCATTGCTCAATTGGGCCAATTTAAATCTGTCAGCCTTCAGGGCAGATGGCCTATTCTCTTTCTTTTCTTCATTGTCTATTTCAAGCAATTCTGAGAAGGTAAGAATGCTATCGTTGGCCTAGGCCGAACAAGGAGAAGGAATCTGTGGATAAGAGTTATGGTGATGATGTGAGCCCTGGAAGCCCAGTTTCCACACCAGTTATATACAACCCCATCTATCAAAACATTTCAGAGTGTCCTTTCCCAAAGTTAGGTGCTGTCTACACTGGGACTGTGATTTGCCAAGCTGTATGATACATGACCAGCAATCACTAGCAATAATTTCTCCATTAGCAGCTTTTCCTCAGAGTTCTTTCTGTCCCCAGTTTATCCCTAATTCCTGAAGTTATGTCCAGGGCAAATGGTTACTCACAAGTCAGGGTTTTTTTTTAGTAGGTGCTTTAAAGAATGTTTGCTGGATTTCCAGGGTGGCTGCAGTGAGGGGTCCAGTAGGAAGCACCTGATATGCACAGGTTTTGCATTTGGTCTCATGCACTCTTCCTAGGAACCATGTGCACAGCACATCTCCCTCATAGATATAAATAAACTATGCAGAACTGTGGCCGGGTCCTAAATTCTTGGATGTTCACAGGGGCATACATGCAAATTTCATTCTAGGAATAGCTCATAGGTTTGCCAGTTCCCAAAGGTGAAAATACAACTAACTATCCATCTTAGGTCCATTTCTGAGTAAGGTAGGTTGAGCACTAGGTTTGTATCAGGTCCTAAAAACTTTAAAATGCAACAAATTGAACCTCACAATGAATGTTGGAGCTATGAATTTCTTTTAGAATTCTTATTGTAAAGATGAGGAAACTGAAGCTTAAGTACAGCTTGGCACGTCTAAGGCCACATAACTAGTAAAGTAGGTGGATTTAAACTCAGAACTGTCTACTCTACAGCCCATAATATTGACCACTGTGGTATGCTGCCTCAAGGCAGAATATATAAAATAAATGACAATGCACAAATGAACCCTTCATAATGGCCTGCGACTCAAAATGTAACCCAGAATGCATTCCATATTTGTCATTTTGCTTTGTGAATGCTTCCTGTCTTATTGCCACCCTTCCTCCCAGCTCCCTAGGTACACTTTCCTAACCTCCAGATGTCATCCAGATTTCCAGTGTGACAGGATGCTAAGGATCTTGTATTGCAGGCTGCCCCAAATTGTTTCACTCCTTTTTCCTTTTCCTTCCCAAGAAGGAAGATGGACATTCATGAGCTGACTCAGGCCGAGAATCTTTCCCTTGCACTTAGGGTGAGCCAATCAATAGCTCTACTCACAGTCCTCACTGTGCTGATGACCAACACTGCATTAATGGCATCACTATTTAGCAGCGCAAAAGAAGGGCTCACTAGAAAATAAATTTATTGTCCCTCTCCATCTCCCCCTTCATTGAATCCCATCTTACTGCTTCCTGTTAGAAGGCTTTGGAAACCCTCTGGGTTATCAAATAGCACCATTTCCCTTGGTAGTGTTACATTATTGATTGAGATAATGTTCTGAAAATGTCATCTATGGCAGGTGCAATTCCTACTTGGTTAATTCATCTGTGGCTAGGTCTTGTATACTCAATCTGGTAGCAGAATGCTTTTTTTTTTTTTTTTTTTTTTCCTTTCTGGAGTTGGAGTTTTCATTACTGAAATAAAAAATGGGTCAGAGAAATATTACCCATGAAGAACTCAGTTAGAAAACATTGCCCTGTTGCTTTCTTCCTGCTGAAGTTTGATAGACCTACTTTATTACATTGCAGTTGGCAGGACCAGTTTACTCAGTTGCTTTAACATCATTCCAAGGAGGCTGAGGGCAGCCATTCTGGCTTTGTAGAATGTTAGCGTATCCTGCTGGGTGCGGGACGCCCTAGTCTTCTTGTAAATCTGTAGCATGATCTTAAGGGAGGTGACACACAAACACATCACCACCCCAAGCACATATTTCACTGGCAGGGAGCCATGACATAACCTTTTGGGTACAAAGGACAGCATATTCTATTATTTAGTTGATAGTATCAAATGGCATGCTTATTAGAGGTACTTGGGTGAAGAAGAGCAGAATTTCTTTTTTTTTTTTTTTAAGTCTCGCTCTGTCACCCAGGCTAGAGTGCAGTAGCATGATCTCAGCTCACCGCAACTTTGCCTCCTGGGTTCAAGCGATTCTCCTACCTCAGCCTCCCGTGTAGCTGGGATTACATGTGTGCGCCGCCACACCTAGCTAATTTTTGTATTTTCAGTAGAGATGGTAGTTTCACCATGTTGGCCAGGTTGGTCTCAAACTCCTGACCTCAAGGGATCTGCCCGCCTCAACCTTCCAAAGTGCTGGGTTTATAGGCGTGAGCCACTGTGCCCAGCCAAAGAGCAGTAAATTTAAAGGAAAATACCATCTAAATAATAACAATTGTTTGCATGTGACTTGTCCATTTGGAAGACATACAGAAAGGGGATAGAAGCAGAAAGAAACAATATGATGAGTTAGGTAGTGAAATAATAAAGAACTTTGAACTGCTCCTTGAACATCCCGATTACTTTCTCTGTGGGGGAGACATTGGTTCACATACAAATAGAACAGGGAGAAAATCTGCAGCAAAGTATCTTTGCTCATAAAGGACAGCAGCAATCCAATACTGTGTTATTCCGGCTAACTCCAGACAATAGAATGCTGCCAATGCTACAAAATTAAGACAAAAAATAAATGAGATAACAAGACTCTTAGGGTTGTGTCACTGTTGGGATTTTGGAGTTGAAGTTTCATTCCCAAAGAGCTGGAGTTCTGGGAATGAAGAGAGAATGGTAAAGAATTATTTTTGACTTTTAAGCATAAAAGTCAAATAGTCTATAGCACATTTCATTGTGCTATAGATTATTTGCATCCATTCAGCACAGAAACATCACTGGGTACTCAGTGATTATGTCACTTCATTTCTATGGTGTTCAGCTGACATGATTGTCTTTTTTTTTTTTGCTCCGAACTACTGCATGTAAATAACCAACTGCAATGAGTAAGCTTATTTCTTTAAGAAATGATTATGGCCAGGTGTGGTGGCTCATGCCTGTAATCCCAGCACTTTGGGAGGCTGAAGCGGGCAGATCGCTTGAGTCCAGGAGTTTGAGACCAGCCTGGGCAACATGGTGAAACCCTGTCTTCCATCTCTACAAAAAATACACAAATTAGCTGGGCACCTGTAGTTCCAGCTACTTGAGGGCATCACTTGAACCCAGGAAGTGGAGGCTGCAGTGAGCTGAGATTGCACCACTGTACTCCGGCCTGGGTACCAGAGTGAGAACCCGTCTCCAAAAACAAAAACAAAAACAAAACAAAAAAAAGAAATGATGTATGTTTACCCCAATCAGAATTTGATCCATTTAGTATTCTACCTAATACAAATAACACTGCTTTCCTGTGCCTTTCGTTTATTTTCCTAACTTTTCTACTCTTTGGTGTGTTTCTTGAACAAAGATCAACTTATGATCTCTTGATGTCTCTTTTTAAAGCCCAAGAAGTGAGGATTTACGTTTTCAAAGCCAGAAAATCCTGCCCTCCCAAATCCGCCCCACCAGGAGGAAGTTGTTACGGTTCATATTGCCTTAAAAAGAACTAGAGTGCAGGCTGCATGTCTTCAAGGGACCAAAACTGTTAGTAAAGACAGAACTTTGGGACAATATTAGTGGACAAGTCTTACAGATACTGATTTGTAACTGCTTAAAATTTAAAAAGAAAAAAATGACAGTAGTGCTATGGTTTTGAAAATCAGTGAATTTGTGGGCAGGTGGTATGACTTATCAGCAACCTTTAGGGATTTTATACAATCCCGCCCTCCCCCGACTCCCCTTCTTCTGCAGTTCTCAGTTCTTCCAGCAGGTGTCCCTATAATCACAGAACAGACATTCCACAGCATGGTATGTAACTTTATTTTTCTAGCGTAATAATTTAAAGTATTTACACACTGCACACTCACTGTTTTACACAGATACGTATTCATATATCTATGAACCACATCTAAAGGTTTCTTTGCTAAGACTCGACACACTGTGGGGGGGTTTCCAAGCATAACAAAGAGGACAATAAGTTTTGAGTCTTTTAAAGACAGCCATGTGGAGCATCTGTGAAAACCAGTGTTTTCCCCGCTTTAAGCTCCCCCAGGAGACCTCTGAACAGCTACAGCCTATCTACATGTTGGCATGACCTGAAACTCTTCTAGCTAAGGTTTCAAGAACCAACATGTGCAAGCAGCATTTTATTTCTAGAAATCTCAGGAGAAAATAAAACCTGGCCCTTATTTAGAGAAGTACATCTATTTCTGAAAGTAATCTGTGGGGACTGTTTTACAGGGACACCGATTATAAGGGGAGAATAGCAAAATACACTATTACTAGTGATGCAGGGTACTTGGAAGCGTCACTTCCAGCTACATATGGCAAAATAACCCAATCTTCGTTTCCCAACTATCAGTAAGGGTGGTTTTGTAATTTTCCCTGTAAAGAGCAAAGGTATATTAATCATATACACTCTAAACCCAGATCCTATAGAAATTCTATTGCTTTTACTTCACTTTCGTATTATTTGCACAAAAATAGTGGTTAAAGTATCCTCTGTATTTTTCCTCACTTGTACTACTCAATTATAAAACAAATTATCAACAATAGCTTCTGAATTTGGTACATGGCTCCACAGGTGAACAAAAAAAGCCACAGTTCAGAGCTGATGGTCAGTCAGTCCCTAGTCCAGCTGTTGTAAAAGGAAGGTGGCTTTAGGTTTCAACTCTCTACAGTTGAATCTCTATAAGTAAGAAGCAGATGCCCTCCTTATTTTCCCAAACTGCCCAAGATTATTCCTATAAACACAAGGTAGAGGTTTGCCACCTCTACATGAATTCACAACTCCACTCTGTGACTGGATGGCACATCAGTTCACTAAGAAATAAAACTTTACAAAACGACGTCCTCTTTTTCCTGCCAGTCTGGGCCTCTGGCAGTGTCACTGATCAATAGGACATGGCAAAAGTAACTACCTGGAGAACTAAAACTAAGCATAATCTTGGCATAAACTACTACAGTATTTAAAGTTCGTACCTTTTATTTCTGTTTATGTAAACTTATCAATAAATTATTAAAGCACAAACTGTATCACTTCTTGTTGGAACCAAAGATTTACATCTAGATATAACAATAGAAATCTACCTATCCTGGAGTTAACTTTCTCAGATTACTGTTCCTGCCTTTTGCTGTTCTTTTCCTTTTCCAAAGGGGTGCCAACAATGGAATGGAAAAGGCAAGGAGAGATCATACTTTATAGAAATTTCTCTAAGTTACAATGAGCAACTGACTAAATCATATTCAACTACAGGTGTGAAGAGGGAGAGTACCTGACTTCAGAGACCACCTGGGAAGCAGCACAATGCTTAGTTAACAAGAATATCTGGATTAAGCAGTGCTGAAGTGGCCACACACTGAGTCAGGCCAAGGAAGCTTTTCTATCATTGCTGCCCCACTCTGTTCCACTTTGCATGCAGACATATCAAAGACTGTGATGAAGATCATGGTGGACAAGGAAGAATGAAAAACGTGGTGATGGGATCTGGACGTCTACATTAGAGAAAGAACCTAACCCCAGTTCTTTGGATTCGTAAGGTGAGGTTGAGGAGGGAAAAAGTAACAGCTGTTAGAGAGGAAGAGCGCTTCTGAAAATCAGTGTTTAAGAGTCCAAGCACCTGTAAGGGAGAGTTAACGATCCTTTCAAATCAAGTGAGGGCAGAAGGGTGAGGGCATAGTTCAAAGGAACAAGGCAGCTCCACCGGAAGGTGGCGAGTAAAAGCTGCACGCCGTGGCAAATCAGTAGCAATGGGAAAAGACAGGAGGGTACAGCCAAGAATAGCTACAAACAACTGGTCACTTCAAAGGAAACGCTGCGTATGGGTGTCTGTGTGTATGTACTACACACATTAACCAAGCACACACATACATATTTAATATATAAAAAATAAAGTGCTTTCTAACAGGTCCCTGGGCAGGGACATTATAAAACATTTCACAAAACTGCAAAACAAAATTGATACAATCAAAGAACACTACATCCAACATATGTGAAAACAGCCAAACACAATATGTACAATCTGGTGGGTGTCCCAGGACAAACGTCCTGTCATATACATGGTATATACATATATACTCTTTTACTCAATATATTATGACAATACATATTTTAAAATTTTGTTATAGACAAAAAAATAAAAAAACCAAAAGACAACCCCTACAAAAACACGATAAGGATCAAGCATGTGAGTCCTAGACTGATAGACAATTCACTGCCTCCACAGGGAGTCCCATTGCCACTGCTGGGGAAAATGTGCCAGCGTTCCTTCCTCGGGTGCAGGGCCTCCACGTCCTCCAAGGCACTGTGGGCTGCGGCGGTAAAGTTGGCATCACCAGTGGTGAGCAGGTCGAAGACACAGGACTGGAAATAGATGTCCTTCACTGGCATCTTCTCATGGCATTGAGTGCTGGCAGTCTCCAGTGTGTAGCCAGGCCAGGCCTGCACCAAGGAGGTGCGAGGCAGGCTGTGTCCCAGGATGGCAGACACCTGGCCCTGACCATCATCGATGCGTTCACTCACGGGGCAGCCATTCATGCACAGCTGCAGGTCCTGGCTCTCCTCGTAAGACATGGCCAGGTCTTCAGGCATACGGATGGCAAGGGTCAGGTAGCGACCCACTTGCCGTACAAACACTGTGGTCCCTATATAGAGGGCGTGCATCTCCACATAGTGGCCACTCTCCCTCTCCACGATACGCAGGCTCTTGGCATCGCCGTCCCCACCACTGGTGGTGCCATCCACAAAGGCGGCTGGCAGGTCATCTGTCACAGCTTGGTAGACTTTCTGATCTGTACACTCATGGTGGGCTTTGAAGATAATAGTGATCTGTGGGAAGGAGCATGTACAAGGTTTAACAGAATGGGAGGGAAGCAGAATGGGGTAACTCTCTGTAGCAAAAGCTCCCATCCATTTTGAAGTTGAATGGCTTAAGGCAGTATTTCCAAAATGGACCCAACTGCTTGTACCTCAAAAATGGGTATCACTTTCAGAAAACATTTTTTAAGGTCCCATATATTTAGAATTAAAATTTAACATAAATCCAGGCAATGTACATCAACACAAAACTTTTTTACTTTCCTAAGAGAAAGAGCGCGAGCGAGCAGTGTTGCTATCAGAATATAGGCTTTCTTTCTTTCTTTCTTTTTGTTTTAAGTGACGGGGTCCACTCTCTTGCCCAGGCTACAGTGCGGTGGCATATTCATAGCTCACTGCAACATTCAACTCCTGGGCTCAAAGGGCATTCCCACCTCAGCCTCCTGAGTCCACAGGACTAAGGGCATATGCCACCATGCCTGGCTGATTTAAAAAACTTTGAAGTGATGGGGTTGGTGGGGGGCTGGACGGGGGGAGGGAGGCGGCAGAGGTCGGGGGTTCCTCGCTATGTTGCCCAGGCTGGTCTTGAACTCCTGGCCTCAAGTAATCCCCCCACCATCATCTCCCAAAGTGCTGGGATTACAGGCATGAGCCACTGTGCCAGGCCAGATTATGGGCAATTTTTACTGATAATTTATATCTTGTCTCCTTCCACAGTGGATGAGTCATGGCATAGTTCTGAGAAAAGAACAAGGTTCGTTTCTAAGTTATGATGCAGAAACTTTAAGGGGCTTAATTAACAATATACCTAACAGAACTTTGTTTCCTACAAAGATTCTTCATAGAACTAAAAAACCGTATCCCATGACTCACCACTACAAACTTACTCATTATAAATACAGAGAGAGAAAGAGTTGAGGAGGGGGCACCCCAGTAACAGCCACCACTCATGTACCCCAGGAAAGATTTCTATTAGTCCCTTAATCAAATGTTTCACATCACTGGCTAATCCCTGTGCCAGGGAAATCACCTGGCAAATATAGCTCCTAAGCACTGGCAGAGACTGAATACCCTAAACTTAGTTACAACAAATGTTTTCCCAAACAGCACCAGAGTCCCTTAACTCCTCAGAAATCTTTTCCCAGCCAACTCTCAATTCTCCAAACTAAGCACATAAATTCATCAAATAAAAAAAATTACTAATAATACAAAAGCCTCTCTTTTGTAAACCCATGTTCTTTCCAGCAGAATCCTTTAAATTAGAACAGTTATTTAAAAACCTTGCACACCTTCACCTCCAACATAACCAACATCTGTGGTACAGGTGGTGGAGGGAAGGTAACTATGAAGAGATAGGGGCTGCTGTGTCACACACACAACAAGGAGAACCTATTTCAAAGAAAAAAGACCACATTTTGAGATTTGTATCACTGCTAGTTACTGAGGCAACAGGGTTCTCTCTTCCTTCTTGAAAAAACAAGAACTATCAGGTGATTTCAGTCAGGAGGAAGGTAGACAGGCCAAATGCCATATGAATTACCCTGGATGGAGGAAACCTACCCCCTGCAAGGAAACTAATCAAAACAATAGACCCTTGTGAAAAAGACCAGAAAATGGCCCCCCCTGAAGTCCTCACCACCACCCTCAAGTTTATGTCTGAAGTTTTTCTCTAACTCGGCCAGCATTTGCTCACACTATTTAATTCCACATGTTCCCACTGGTGTTACTTGACTGGAATTTTCCAGCCATTTCATTTTACTTCAGCCAGTTATAAAGCCAGATCTGAACCAGCTGCACTGTAGCAACTGGTTAAATTCATATCCGTTGTTTGCAGCTGCAACTAAAAGCCAGACAATGTACTATGAAAATGCTGGGTTTTCTCCCTTCCTAATTACCCTGAGCCACCACTTGATTTCACTACCAGCCTTCTCACATTTCAACACCTTCTTAACAACCCAAAGGAGGTGCATCAGAGATGATTTCAGGAAATTTGTTGTGCATCCAATCATAGGACTTTTCAGAGTGAGTGGGGGTTTGCAGCTAGATATCTAACGGGGCCATAAAATAGCTTTATTTGGTGACTCTAAAATCAGTTGACAAGTGTTTTTTTAAGGCATGCTGGGATCCCTTGGAGATGAAAAGATTGATTCAAGAAAATCTTACACCTGAAAAAACTGAACGTTAACAATATAGACGGCTAAAATAATAGTAATAGACTTTTTATATAATCATTATGATTATTTTCACTTGTAATATTCACTCAAAGATTAAACTCTTCAACAATGGCTAATTGGTCTCTCTAGTCTAACAAACCTAAAATTTAAACCAACTTGATATTATGTGCAAGAACTACTTTTTTGTTCACCTTAGGAAAAACAAAGAGGATTTACTTGTGTTAGGCCAACAAAGCAAAAGTAACTGATTCCAAACAAGTTTCCAAAAAGCAAGCAAGGGTCCATATTGAGATGAATGGAATGGTTCCATTCGTTTCACCATGACTGTGTTTTTCATTAAGCACAACAATTCCAACTCAGGAACTCAGGATTCATTTCAAACACCTCCCACATTATTGTCCTCTGCTATGCCAGTGACATTAACCATAACTCCTACCTATCTAGAAGCTTAAAACTTGTCTTCTGCTCTAGTATCTACACCTACAAAATATTCTAGTTAACCTAACAGATTTGTCTTTCCAATTTACTAGTGGTGATTTGCTCGGAGACAAGTGGATATTTCTCATTTCCCTACCGAGCAAGGTAATTTGTACACAGAGCATATGTGTAGAATTATTCCTTGAATCAAAATGCTGAGGGTGATGAATTGATTGTAAAGCATGAGTGGGTTTCCTGAGTAGTCCCTTATAGTTTAAATATGCACTGAACAGGTACCTAGAGATACAATCAATGTAAATTTAGAAAACACTGGGTAATAGTTTCACATGACTTAAGTTTTATAATGCAATTTCATTCCTCATAACAATTACAACATGAGCTTTTAAAAGGCAAGCACTCAGCCAATGAAGGGCAAGAAATTCCTTTTCAGACTGTCTTCCTCTTCAGAAAAGCAAAATTTATTCATTCTTAACTCTTACTTTAGAAATATGCACAAAAGGCCGGGCGCGGTGGCTCAAGCCTGTAATCCCAGCACTTTGGGAGGCCGAGACGGGCGGACCACGAGGTCGGGAGATCGAGACCATCCTGGCTAACACGGTGAAACCCCGTCTCTACTAAAAATACAAAAACTAGCCGGGCGAGGTGGCGGGCGCCTGTAGTCCCAGCTACTCGGGAGGCTGAGGCAGGAGAATGGCGTAAACCCGGGAGGCGGAGCTTGCAGTGAGCTGAGATCTGGCCACTGCACTCCAGCCTGGGCGACAGAGCGAGACTCCGCCTCAAAAAAAAAAAAAAAAAAAAAAAGAAATATGCACAAAAAATTTAATTGGAATTTTAAAAAACACCAAACTTTTAATATTTCCAGCTAGCAGCCACTAGAAAATAAAAATTGAATATTCAAAATTGTATTTCAAAAGCTCACACAAAGATAATTTAAAAACACTAGCTATGCTACTTACTTTTCCCCTCTATGAACGAATCTATATGCCGTCATAACTCAATTTGGCACATCTGTTCTATGCCACACCATTTATTATTGATAGATGGCATTTCTGTGCATTTAAAACATCAATGCCTTTTGTTAAACCTCCTCCACCCAGCCCCTCTCAACCCCCACTTTAGACCAACTACTCCAGTTCTCTTCATTCATTTTTAATGTTTCACTCTCCTAGATCTTCACCACCCACAAGGTTTATTAGGAAAAGAAAGACAGCAGCTACAAATCAACCTTTCTACATGAAACAGGCAACAAGAACTTAAGAAGGTTTGCTGTGAAATAATTCTAAGAGGCACCTGCCTCTCCTTTCCACCACGAGAAAAAAATATATATATATATTAAATGAAAATGAGGTAGGCAACAAGGAGGGAAATACACAGGTACTGCCTCGCCAAGAGATAGAGAGATATCTATCCAAGGCACAGCAGCCTCGCAAAATGCCACAAACAGGTTTTAAAATAGCAGACTTCTCAAATGGCTGTGCACCTTGACTATTTGTGCATAATGTATTTTGGAAGAAACATTTATCTGTGTTTAATCAGGCCATTTGGCACTGTGAGTGTAGGACTTTTCTGGAATCCTCAAATATGAGAACCAGACTTTAGGAGCTCTCATCTCTGGACTCTAGCTTGGTCAGTAAACTAAACTGAAGTAGTCACAGAAACTAGCTTGAAACACATGGAAACATAATTTTGATATGCACCTGGTTAAAATTCTGCTGTGTCAAAGAAGTCAATGAATTGTATTTCATATAATTAGCTGATGTGTCTACTTTGCCATATCCTCTGGGTGCAATGATAGGCTGAAAAATAGAAGACCCTAAGGGAGAATAAGAACATGGTGCTCGCAGCCCCTTTTACTCTTAACACATGGTAACAGCATGCAGCCTCTACAATCAGTCTTCCCCAGTGAATAAAAAAGAAACCATTCCAACAAGAGCACATACTTCAAAGGAAAAAAAAATACACATGCTCTCTCTCCATTCCTAAGAAACCCAAATTTTACTTCCAAGGGTCGATTTTTCTAAATGTTAAGAAGTTAGAGACTAGGATGCTCTGAAGCACCTAAAGGAAGCAGGGGCCTTTGAAAGCACCTTCAAGTGTCTTCCCTGGTCCCATTCCTCCCTAGCTGCCAGGGTAATTTTGAAGTGTAGATCTTGGCCAGAGCAGAGGAACTCTGTCCAGGAAGGGTGGCAACTGTCCCCTGGTTACATAAAAACTGGGGAGAGCTCTGTCTCTCCCTTGAGGGGGGGAAAGAGGTATATTGATTTAGAATAACTCTTTCTGAACAATTTCTTGCAAAATTCAGGAGAGTTTTTATATATGCCATGTTTAATAAAAAAATACCGGACTAGAAAATATTTGATGTCATTGATAATTTTCCTTTAAAAATTATGAAAAAAACTGTTAGGAAGCTATGAACTCAATGAACTGGGATGTAATTTTACTATCACCACTCAGCCAATGTATCAAATATCTTATAAAACAAATATCTACCGGAAGCTGAACTTAAGATCCACAAAAATACATTTTGTTAAACAATTTTATTGGACTAGGACAAGATACTAACAGTAAGACAGTACCTGTGTTGACGAGGTGAGTAGCAGATTAAAACTCATACTATGGACTCCTTTTAGGGCTTGCATGAAACTAAGAAATGGGCTACCTTCAAAAGAGGTATCAGTTTCTCTATCCTCACGTCCCTTTCCACAGAGCTTGGAGCACTTACAGGATCCAGAGAAATGGAATGGACCAAACTTATTCTCCAGTGTTGCCCCAGGTAATAAATACATGCAGAAACAGGGGCTGCCTTGGCTTCAGAAGGGGTACTTGGCAGCAGATAGAGAACGAAGAAATCAAACCAGAGGGGAAGGACACCCAGAGCTGAAGGCAGCTAGGGTGGTCTAGAGAAGCAGCACCAAGCTCAGTGGCTAAAAAGAGAATGAAAGGGAAGCTGGCCCCGGAAAACACATAAAAGGAACAGGCACACAAATGCTAGCTTCCCAAGAGTAACTTCTGTACAATTAAGACAATGAAGGCTGGAAGCATACATAGGTGCAGAGATAGGCAAACTGGCCAACTTCCTTGTACAGACCAGAGCAATGCTAGGGTGAGCATGAGGAAAGGCCTTTGTCCTGGAAATCTCAGTCATTCCAAAAACTCCAAATGGAACCTCTCCCTTAGCTTGTCTGTTGTGTTCGGACTCTGCATGGTGAGGAGGCCAGCAAGTGTAGGAACTCACTATGCGCCCAGATACGAAGTCAGGCCTGTGTGGAGAGTATTACAGGCCCAGGATGCCACCTTGCTTAAGACTAGAGGCTAAAAATATTTTGAACAGTGAGAGTCAGGGTTGGTGGCGAATCTGTAACTCTCAGCCGAATCTGTCCTAGCAGGTCTTGCCTTCAGGCACTCCCCCTCCTGGTGGAGAGAAGCTGCAGAACTACAGACCGGAGGCTCTACTCTGGGCCTTGGTTCAGCACAGCTGTTCTCCAAACCGATGGGATTAGAAAACCACAGCCTCTTGGATCATTTTTCAGCTTTGGGAGGTGAGCAAAAAAAGTAAAAGGGCTTGAAGGTCTTCACAATACACTCACTCTGTCACTTCTAGGTTCAATTTTAAGTCCTGAGGGCTTAAAGAAAAAAAAAGAAAAGGCCCATGAGAACTCAGGAATGAGGTGGTTAGAAGTGGTCACCATGCATTTCAAGAAGTCAGTTAACTGAAATCCTACAAAACAATATCTTTATGTCTGCATTTTCCTTGGGTAGGGAAAGGGGAAGACCTCAATACCATGTAAAAGCACGTGCCCGTACATCTATGCATGCACACACACGTCTTAAATGGAAACTGACCCCCATTTCAGGAGCACACGCAGAGCAGATGAGAAGTGAGTTTTAGACAGTGTCATATCCTATCCACAGTATACATGCTATGTCCCAACTGGAAAGAACCCATGTTCTTTTGGCTCCAACTCTTAAAATAACCAGTTAACTGGGGCATAAAAAACTCCTCTTTCCATAGAACCAGTTTCACCTCAACTTCTTTCTAGACCCAGTAGCACTGTGATTTCACTGCAAGGCTGTCCAGTTCAAGTCTGTAACTTAGATGTATGTTAGCTTTTCTTTTAAGTGATCACTTACTGACAAGCTGGCCAGCTTCCTTGTCAGTATGAAAAAGTCCTTAAGTTACCCCACCCACAAGAACACAAAATTTAAAACAGTGGAAGAGCAAGTTCTACTGCAGTCAAAACAAAAACAAAATGGGTAAGGTAGCAGTTTTCATTGTTCAACACTGTAGGTAACTTTTCACACGCCACATTCCACACGAGCAGAAACTGGTTAGCATTAATTGAAGCCAACAAAAAAAGGACCAACCACTCAATGTTTCCTTCTCGCCCCCTCCCCTCAAAATGTTGACTCAAAGACAATTTAACCAGGCAGAGAGACATTTGGAAATGTGACAGAAAAACAAGTTCTAACTCTCAGCTGTGTATCAGACTTGGCCTCATGCCTCTGGTTTAAACTATGGAAGAGTGTGGATTTGTTTTAAAGCAGTAGAGCCCCATAGCACCCTCATGGAATCTTGACTGGCTCACACAGGGCTAGGCGCTGGGTTAATTTCACTTACAAACAGGGGGGTTCTGAAGGTTTCTTTTTCCTTCTAAACCACATCTGGGAGAGGGAGTGGCACAGTCAGGGAGATTAGAAAGATGGTAAAAGACTCATTACCCAGAATTTTTAATGTGTATGAATGAAATAAAGGCATAGCTTGTTCGAAAAGTATAGCATAAAGAATAAACAGGTAGCTCATTTATCTTACAAAATGATTTTTCAGACTTATAGGTTCATTACACAACTAGTAATTTCCCCATTTTTCTCTGCTTCCTTTCCTCACATCCACTTGGAAACCTTTTCACCTCCAGGCAACTTACTGAAATGATATAAAGCAAAGTTGAGTACTTTCTGGGCCTAAGACCTTAATAATCCAGTATGCACAAGAGCTGCGTGGTAAACAGAAAAGGACAAATAAGAAGACTGCCACCTGGAACTACAGCTGATTTCTGCTCTTCTGAAAACCTGCCTTTTCACGTTTCAATATTGTTTCTACAATAAAAAAAATTCACGGAGAGTATAAATAGCGAATATATGCTTTTATGAGAATTTTAAAGATGAGATGAGGCTCTGGAAAATGAATTTAATTAAGAACTGGCGACTGTGATGGTCAAATTCTAGAAAGCTTTTTGGTATAACATCAAAGACCAGCAGCCTTTCAAAAGTGGGAGCCAGGGTTCTAGGCCGTGCTAGGTTGCATGCAGATGAGGAAATACAGATGCAGGTGGGCATTCTTACCGTGGGAGGTGGAAAGAGACTGTGCCAAATCCCAGGAGTAAAGACAATGATTTGGTAAGGAGGGGTGTTAGCGTGGGACGGGCCTTTGTAGCAGCCCACTCTTCTGGCCCTTCTTGACACCCCTGCCAACTTGCTAAATGAATAACATCAATTGGAACCAGCTTGTCAATGTGGTTCACCAGTGTTCCACAAAGAAACCCTGAAAATGCTGGGTTTACACACAAACCCCACGCTTTCCCACCGACTGCTGCAAATTTTAGTTATGTGCTTAGATTGAGGCAAAGGCTGCATTCACCTCTACATCGCCCACAGTGGGCCCTTTAGTACCTTCTCTTTCAAATGCAGCACCAAATTAACCATACATTTATCAGAGAATGATTATCAGGGAAAGAATTACATTAAGCAGGGAGCTGTAACTGCAAAATCCTTTCTCATCTGTTCCCAATATGCCTCAACAAGTCAGAACTTCTTAGCATCCTCATAAAGCAAGGCGGGTTACAATAAGGAGCAAATCTCCAAGAGATGGCAAGAATGACCAATGCAGCAATATAATCATAACCAAAATAAAGAGCAATCTCAGACTGTAAGGATTAGTTACAATGTATCCCCAAGAGAGTTGTAGTTTCCTTGTGGAGGGAAAATGGTCTATTTTCCCCCCCAAAATTCTATGTGTCCCCCTCTTTATAACACTGCATGCAAGAATAGTGCCTTGCATTCAAACACAGACCTGTCAATGGAAGAACCATATCCCTTAGTCCAGAAAAATAATGATAAACACTATGTAGCTCACATGGTTTCCATGGGCTGCAAAGACTTAGCTACAATAAATGTACTAGGTCTGGGGTCAACAGAGGACAGATTTCCAAACCTTATGCAGAGATATACTTAAAATGACAGCTGAAAGCTGTTGCAATGCAGGCATGCCTGGTCTGATTTTATAACCAACAAAGAATGACCCAGAACACTGGTTTACGTGCCCACATGCTGTTGCCGAACAATAACTACACGCTAAGGGGCACCAGAAAGCAGTAGACCTACCTCATGCTCTAGGAGCCTACAAGGCAATGGTGTTTCTTACAATGGAAAACTGTAGGTTACAGTTTGAAGAAGACATTAACCAACAGCAAACCAAACTAAGTCTTTCTACATCTCTAGTATCTTCAACCAGCGGAAATTTTCAAGAACTCCCAAGAAAGTAGCTGCAGAATTTGAAATTCAGGGTAAGTATGGAATTTAGACTATATCCATAATACATGATGGGCAGGGTATGCTACTATGCTTTGGACAGGTGGTGAGTGCTGCCCATAAGATCACCAGGAGCTGGTGGCCCTTGGCAGCTCCAAAAACATACAAGACAGGCACCTCAGAGCATCTGCCCATCTGGCCAATGGTCATCTGGCTTGGTCAAGTACAATGAGCACAGTCCTTTCCCAAATTCAAATGCCTTAAGGTAAACCACCTTCTTTCACTCAAGGGTGAGGCACAGTAAAATGTGTAGCAGAAGATCTGCAATAGGACCTGTTGTCATCCCCAGTCTCACTCCTACTTTTCATTTTGTGTTACTGAGGTAGAAGGATAGAGTAAGAAAGCAAGAGTGGTGAAAAAGGATACAATCACATTAAAACACAAAGAAAAATAAAGTGAAGGAATTCAAACTACTTGCACAAAAATAATTACTAAAAACATTTCCATTATTTGTTTAGGTATGCAACTTAATAATAAATGACTTCTGAATTGTTTTTGAAAAAGGAGTAATTTTGAATTCCCTGGAGACTGCCAATTTTAATATATGCTATTGGGAATACATTTGCAAAAGCAGAATCTTTCATAAAAAAATATATTCCCCAATCACCTTCTGTGATCATGGCATATACAGATTCTTCTTGAACCCACTTAAATAGAGATACAAAGATCCACAGAATGAATGAAACAAGAGTTGAGACTGAAAGGCTGGCAAAAATAACATGGAAAAAGTCAAGCATCCACACAGATGATCCGGTTTCTCTTGAGTGTGTGAGGTACAGGACAACCACTGACAGGTGCCCTCTCTGGAGCCTGTGAAGGGTGGGCTACTTCCTCCTACAAAACAAAACCTGCCTTTCTTCTCACTGTAGCTAATTCTGCCAGTTCAGAGCCTGTCCCTCTCACCTCTTTCTGAGTGCCTGCATGCCTGTAGCCGCCTCTCACAGCCAAAGGTGGGGAAGATGGCCCAGAGCTGATGTGGATGTCAGCCGAGGTATGTGTGTGTGCCAGACACCCCTGCAGCCCCCCGGGTGGAGAGATGAAAACTAGCCCTGGCTTCCCCTTCAGAAACACATCTACTTGGCAAGGTAGCCAACTGGCACAGGTTCCTCCAAAGAGAGGGAGGCAGGCAGAGGGCAAAACTAAAAACACAGAGGCCTTGAAAAGGCATACCTGTGCACACCACGACCGACGGGAAAACAAGCCTACCTTTCTCAAGGAAGGGGAGGAGAGGGCCACGGTGAGGAAGAAAACAGTAGACCAGGGGAGATGAGGCAACATCATTAAGCACCGCAAGCCTGTCTGCCTTGAACTCATTGCTTGGCATGTAGAAAAAAAGAAAAAGCTTAGCTAATATATGACCCTGGGTGACTTCATTTTATTTTATGGTGTTTAGATTTTCCCCCCACTTTGTCTTTTTGTGATAAGGAAAAGGGGGGTACTTAGGAACAGGCAGAGCTGACAAAGTTGGGCTTGAAGATGGCTTGCTTAAGAGGCCCAGGTACCTAGGACTGAGGAGTTGTCTTAGTAGCCTCAATGAGCAAAATACCCTAGGGTCTAGTGCTTCAGCGCAGTGCTAAAGGGAGCGAAATGAATGGATGTTTACAAAAATTTCAGTATCACAGCTGGCTAGCTAGTCAATGACATCATCAGTCTTTCAATCTAGTGGCACTGCGCATGTGGGTTATTAAAAACGCTTGACCACACAAGGATGATCTGGTATCTACAAGGCACAGTACTAGGTTACCCAACAACTGGTCTATGCACTTGCTTAAATTCTCAGTAAAGTTGAGATTCCCATGAAAAAATTTTTCAAAAGATTTTTCAAAGAAAGTATTGTGGTAGACATTAAGGGAACATTTCAGATCTTGTTTAGAACTTATTTTATAAGCACTTTGTGCCTCCTATTGTTTTTATTTTTATTACTACCACTTTTTTGTACTTAAGGTTTTATTTTGGTCCTATGTGGGTAAAAGGAAATCGTACTGCAAGATTTTAGGACTTTCGTTGGTTTCACCAGCACACGTCATACTAGTATTTAGACAGGTCTTCAAGAGCAACCTTCCAGATGCTTATGGTGCTTTGCAGAGAGTTACAAAGAGAAGGGGGGTGGGGAACCAAATCCAACAACTCCTAGAGGTCGTGAAATGAAGCTACAGAATAGCTTGTTGCTGAACAGCATGGTCACCAGATGTGGGAAAATACTTTCCAATAGTGCAATTAAAGACCAAGCATTCTCATCATCTACTTGAATTTATGTCAGAGGACCACTTTCTCCAACGTTTTTTGAATGAGTAAAACCTTTGATCCTTATTCCAAACCAAGGGAGAAAACAAGATTGTCCTTTTTATTTATTTGCTAAAAATTACAACTAATTCAACTGAAATAAAATGATCTTAAATACTTCAGTGTAAACTGTTCCATTTATATAATAGCAATTTTCATAAGGTTATCCCCCACATATTTTCACCATAATCAGTAACAACAGAATTCTGAAAGACTGAATAACAAACAGAAGTGACATGAGTGGATGGAAGACATGGAGAATAAAATTTGAATACTGGTTCTTGTGACGAGAACCAGTATTTCCCCATGTACAAGCTCTGATTAATCTCTATAGTTTTGTTTGAAGGTTACTCTGCCAAGTCCTCAATTATTTGCATAATTGATGACTTTTTCCATTCTCAATGGACTGCCTTCTTTCAGTTACCCAAAGACTATTCCTAGCTTTCATGTGCCATATGACTCTGCAGTAATGATGGATTTGGGGCCACGGTTTCTCTTATAACTTCGTAATTCTATAACTCTATATATAACATAGCAAATACATATTCTGAGATATTTATAGAAAAAAATAATTTGCATACATACAAAAGCAGAGGGAGAAAACTTTATTTTGAGATATGGAATTTGGTAAGGCAAAAGACAAGCCTAAGCTTTTACTGAGAGATGAAGTATAAACATTTTGGAGCTCCCCTAAGATGTCTAGACCAGTGTAACAGTCGTCTTTGTTTAGGGCAATGACTTCTAGTCTTAAATTTGTGACACCCTAGGGTGTCTCCAGATACCTCCCGAGGTGTTGTAAAATTCCCTCCACAAAATGCCAAGTAAAATAACTTTAATTCATTTAAAAAGCATGCCACACATGTTTAGACGCAGGGGAGGGTGTCCTGGAATCAAGAGAACAGTCTTAAGTATTTCAAAAGCTTGAGTCTTGTCAATTACATTTAAAAAATCTAAATCAATGTTTTTGAATAGATACAATAAATGCAGGAAATAAAGCAAGATGAGATGATCTATGCGTGTGGTTTTGTGGTTGGAAAAGACAGGGAAAGAGGTGGTTAGTTGGGACACTATTTTAGCGGAAAACCCTTTTGACTTTACTTACTAATGGTTGGATTAACATTGACTGTCAATCAGAAACCCAGTTCATAGGTCCTCTCTACCTGGTTGCACTAAACACTGGTGCCTTGAAGTCGGTTTCAAAGATCTCTGTACAGTAGTAGTTTCCTTAAAACAAATGAACACAGACCACAGAAACTGGCAGCTAGTCATGGTAAGCTAAATTTTGCCAGTGTTTCTCTTAGCTTCTGACTGAAACTGTCAACCTGAGGCCCTGAGATTACACAGAGGTTACACATTGCTGCTCTGCAATATTCACTTATTAACCTTCTTGGTCATCAAGAAGTTAGTAACTAAAACACCACCTTGGGTTTACCACTGAGAAGCTGGCTTATTGCCATTATGTTTTATTATACCTTCCAAATCTCCAATAAAATATGTTTTCTGATAGGTCAGTGCCTCAGGCCTCACAGATTTCTTTATTTAGAACACCCACATCAATCATCTGATAAATCTGAACTTGGATTTCTTCAAGAGTCATACACATATGCACTCAAAAAAAAAAGACATCACTGAAAAAAGCATCCTTTTTTTATTAAACAGGCCTGTCTTTTCCCTGGAGAACTCGATTTCACTGTTTACTTTTTATTCTTCATATCACTGTCTATTTAAAATTAGAACCACGTTTACATTCCAATGAGAAATTCCTTACTAAATAATTTTTATTTAACCCTTTATCAACTGTTAATTGCTTTCCAAAAGAAGTTTCTTTCAACCTAGGCCCTTTTTGGCACATTTCAAAAGTTATCTGAAGAATCAAACATCTGAAAGTTGAGTAGGGAGAGGGAAAAAAGAAAGTATACTTGCCTTATTTGTAGCAGTAGCACTGGATCCAGGGACCACAGGCACGTTTGTCACTTGAACTGAAAGATAATTATTATCTATGAGTGGCCAGGCCCCTTCCACTTTGCATGTTTGGAAGTGATCCTTGAAAGTTCTGAGGTGAGGATCTCCAAACAAGCCACAAAAAAGGTAACTGGGAGGGTTCTGGTCCCCTCTCCTGTGTTCCCTGGCTCCAGCGTGGCTGTGATAGTTGCAAGGATCATGGGTCACTTCGGGGTTGGTAGAGGATGTGGGTCCATCCTTGGAACAATTCCTCTGGCTCATGAGGTCACTGATACCCAACACAGCAGAATGGTATACCAGGTTGCCACGGCAGGCTTTTGAAGTTCGCTGGGTGCAGCCAGCATAGGCACGCAAGGCCTTGCAAAACTCAGAGTCAAAGCCGTCAATGGCAGAGTTCAGGTGAGAAGTCAGGGACACAAAGTCCGTGGTACATTTCTGGATTCGACATTGGGCTGGCTGTTGGCAGTCACCTATGGGAAAAAAGATAAGACCAAACATTTGTAAACTCTTCTTAACTTCCTGGGCTACATGAGAAAATGGCATTGTTCTTTAGGAACTGTTTGTTCTATTTTATATACTGTACTCCTATTTTAAGAAATCTTCAGAAATAGGGTTTCATTGTGTTCCTGTGTCTTCCTCAAATTAAGCCACTGGAAGAAAAACTGCATACAATTAGTTAACTTAAAATTTTAACACATGAGCCACTGTGAGTGAACATGAGTCTAGTCCAGTGATCACAGGTTGAGATTACAAGGGAATAGTAAATAAAATATTTTATCAATGTGGCTATTTGTCATAGGTTTTTAAAAAGATTCCTCTACTCTAAGGTTACGCCAAAAACATGAACATTGTTTTGATTTTCCAAAATTGCATAACATCCTTCAGAAAGCATTGGAAAAGCAGCACTAGGCACAAAACCATGGTTAAAACCTTCCCACCTCAGGAAGGTGTAAAATCCTAAATTATAGTATAATTAGTTAAAACACCTTTACTTGATTTACCTGTATGGCTACAGAATAAGAAAACAAAACAAAACAAAACAAACAAAAATCCAGGTACTGTCATTCTACTTCTCCTGAGGCACATTTACCAAGAAACTTAAATAAACTGACACAATTTTCTAATTTCTACAAAATGTAAATGCTCTAAGAAGAAAAAAAAAAACAAAACACAAGATTAACTTGACCAAGCTATGTATTTGCTTTTTCCTTACCATCTAGCTCCCAAGCAGATCACAAGTAAAAGCACACTAAATAAAAACAATTCATATAAACATTACGAAAAACCAAAGTATTACTGCCCTATTAGTTTTTAAAAAAATCTATTTCCAAATGATGCTTTTTACTAGTTTCTCAAACAAAAATTTATAAAATCTCCTAAAGCACAAAAAGCACAAGAACTACCAATACTAGGTCAGTTTTGTGCCCCCAAATAATTTAATATTCTGTTCCATAAAATGGAAACAACAGACTTAATGAAAAGAGACACTATTCTTTGTCATCAACTGCAAATTATATATAAATGAACTGTAACACACATTTGTGTTACATAAAATCTTTATAGGTCTTTAAACTATGGAGACGTCTCTTAATCTCTTTAAGTATGAGGGTCCTCCATCCGAGAAATGAGGAAGCTATTCTAAGACGAAATTTGTCATCTTTTCCAGACAGTAAATATCTTCTAATTTATACTCTGGATGTGGGAAAAAATTCAGGGCCAGTAGATTATTATTAAATATGTAATTATTTCAAGATGTGGATGCAATAAACTTTAGGATGATATCAAGATTTAGGGAACTCCATCTGATAAAGACTTTACGTCTAATATTGTCTTAGAAAGCTATTTTAACATTTTCACTAGTAAACTGCTCTTAAATCTGAATTTAGTAGCTTGTAATCTGTTTCTGGCTTTAGCTGGGAGAAATAGGTGGGAGGAGACAACTTCTGCAGACAACTCTGTCACCATTTTTAAATTTGAAAAATTCTACATTTTAAATTTTAAATTGCAAATCTTCTTGGGTTCTTTTGCTTTGGCGAAGGCTTCCAACAGCCTTTTGCTACAGAGATGATGGGAGGGAAAAGGGCTAAATAGAGAGATAGTGCATTTGGGTCAAAAGGGGAAAACACTATGTAGTCAAGGCTTGGTATTCACTTTAACCTGAGTCAAAGATTAAAACATTTTAATATGTTGGAGCTATGGATTTACAGCAATCATCAAATCATACTTAAAAAAAAAAAATTTACAAAAACATCTTTGTGTGGAATCTATGTTTGCTCATTCCAAAGCTGACAAAAGTAGCTCCCAGTATTTACAGAATTTCTCTTTCCAAAGCAGATCAAATAATTTTCGGCTATTTTTCACTAGAACCAAATCAAAACTGAAACAGAAATTAACTAATTAAACAATCCCAAAAGGGTTAAAGCCATTTTGCATATGGAAAAACCAAGGCAAAGCGATATTAAAAGGCTTGTTCTAGCAGATTCATAAAACAGCTAGCATTATTAAGCCAGGAGGTGGTGCTTTCCCTCAAAACTTGTTCTTCCATCACAGGTCATATCTCCTCTTATTTCCTAACTCTAATGACAGTACTTGATGACCAAAAAAAAAAGACTTAAGTAGCCACTGTATTTTTTTTTCTTTTAAAATCAGATACACAGAAAGCAAGAAAATAAACACGGGGCCAATATCTCAGTGATGAGGAGCTCTTAAGACCACAGATAAATGACAGCACAAGAACTTACCGCTAAACTTGCAGTGCCTATTTGTTCTTTTTATGGTCTATAAAATCTATCCGAGCATGTGTTTCTTTATAATTATTTCAAACAGTCATAAAATATCAAAAGTAAGAACAGTATGGAAATGCAGATGGAATCATTCAGAAGGAAAGAAAAGTACAATTTAGTTTCCCAGCTCCCTTTTCATACCTTCCTTGCAACCCCCCAACCTTTCCCTTTTCTTTTCTTTTTTTTTTGAGACGGAGTCTTGCTCTTGTTGCCCAGGCTGGAGGGCAGTGGCGCGATCTCGGCTCACTGCAATCTCCACCTTCCAGTTTCAAGTGATTCTCCTGCCTCAGGCTCCCGAGTAGCTGGGATTACAGGCATGCACCCCCACGCCCGGCTAATTTTGTATTTTTAGTAGAGACAGGGTTTCTCCACATTGGTCAGGCTGATCTTGAACTCCCGACCACAGGTGATCCGCTCGCCTCAGCCTCCCAAAGTGCTGGGATTACAGGCGTGAGCCACTGCGCCGGCCTAAACCTCTCCCTTTTTCATAGCAGGTAGATGTTGACTGCTTAAAGAAATCTCAAATCAAACAGATCTCCCGAGGTTCTTTTGCTTTGGCTAAGGCTTCCAACAGCCTTTTGCTAAAGAGATGACGGGAGAGAAGAGGGCTAGAGAGAAAGTGCATTTGGGTCAGCATTTTCAGCTTCGCTGTGGGCTCCTATATAATGACTAACTTGCAGCATACACCCAGAAATATCCAGGCTTCATGAATTTAGAACGACAATGCACACTTTGCCTGTTACAGGTGGTAAAGTAAGCCTCCTGCCAAAATGCCAAGACAATGCGGAACAGAAACAATTTCAAGGATGTAGCCAAGAAGGCCATGAAGTGTATGAATAAGCAAGTAACTCCCATATTGGATCTCCATTCACGAATTGCAGAGGTTTGCTTTAAAAAAAAGTGAAACTAAAGGTACTCCTTTCATACTCTTTTCATTCCCCAAGGGCAGAATTAAAACTCTGCAGTTACAGATTTCTCTACTTTTGGGTCAGATCATCTGTGATCAGTGTGACAGTATTTTCATATCAGTTACTGAATATGCTAAAGCCTTTGCGGGTCTAGAGCTTTCATTTCATCATTTTTTAATGAGTCAGACATAAAGACCTCACCATTCAAGACAGTTTCCTTAACACCAGGACTACACGTGTGAATCTGCAGCACAATCACCAGTTTATACTAAAAGAAATGAGATATTCTGAAGCTGAACTAAGTGAAATGTGGAGCCATATGGGGTGCTGAGGCAGATGACAAGGATTCAGGCATAAAATACATAGTATAGTCCATCTGCAAAGAGCACTGGCACTCTTGCTAGGCTCCCTTCTCTGAGAAACAACCCGGGCATTTAAACAGCACCACTCTTCAAAGAAATCTCTCAAAAGCAGCGTTCTTTTCTTTAACAGGATTAATCGCTTCACTCCAATAAGCTGTCCATAGAAATCACTCACCACATTATGTTGGGTTGAATCTAATGGTGACTTAAATGAGGATACATGAAGCTACTGAGAGCTTCACATTCCAAATTCTTGAACTAAGACACCCTACTTTTCTAAACCTTTAAGCCAACTTACTATGCCTTTCAAAGGCCAGCAAAGAAATCTTCAGGGACCACATTCCAATTCTGTCACAGGATCCTATGGCAACTATGGGAAACAATATCCAAGCAGCTAAGGGGGACAGAGTCCCACCTAGCACAATTTCCATTTCATGAAAAGTATCTTTTTGTATTATGGACACATATTTTTCGCACAAAACACTCCTGAATATATCTTTTAACATGTCAAGAAAAATGTTCCACGTAACTACATGCAGATTGACACTATTTTCTAAGGTTCTTAAGTTACTAATTGAAAGCCGTAATCATTCTAAAGCTTTCTATTACACTTTTTTATTAAGTCGTCAGTCTTTTCCCTGATTGTAGGTGTTGAAAAGCAGCTATTACATCACAACGCAAAGCTACGCAAAGTAAATTAAATCTTCTCAGATGCCACACTTTTCCCCCCAATACTTAAAAGACCTCCCTGATTTTTAGCATGGCGGGTATGGTTTAATAAATAAGTAAAAATTACTCCGCACAGTTGCGTAGCATCGAAGTTCAGGATTTTCCAGACCAGAACGTTGTGAAGTGTCTCATATACACAGGACAAAAAGGTCTCGAAGGAAAAGAAACTTATCCAATGCTCTGTTTGTTCTCAAGACTAAAAGATAATGCCTCTTTCAACCTTAGCATTAAAAAAAGTTCTTTGTCTAGGCAAATTCCTAAAATAAAATAGTGTGAAGAGCGTCCTGGATTTTCATAAAACGATTTTTTAAAAAAGAAAAATAGGTATCACATGGTAGAAGGCTCATCTGCAGGCTTACTTCCCTAGGAACACATTCCTCAAGGCTGGGGAAGCGCCGACCTCCAGAAGGCAGCATGGTTATCTGTCAACCCCTCACGGAGCCCGAAGACACCCGGCTAGCCACTGAGCACGAGCTTTTCCCGGGAGGCTGATAGCTGAATTAAAAGCAGCTTTTGCCAAAACGAAAGAAATCCCTAGTCAAAAAAGTTGACGTTACTTCGAGATTAACTCCCAGGTTTGCAAAATCTGGTGAAAATCTTTCCATCTGGTGCGCTTCCTTCGCCTCGCCACCACCCCCAACTGAAGAAAAACAGCACAAGGCTCCTGGTCTCCCTCCGAGGAGGCTGCGGCGGCGGAAACCTGATCCGAGCCTGACTTTCAGTAAACACCAGCGCAGAGCAATAAAGCATCCGGAACATTTGTCTCCGGCGCGCGGCCCCCGCCCGCTAAATGTTTGATAAGCGGCTGTCGGAGGGGAGATTTGTCAGCGGTCCGAGCCGAGGGTGGGGAAAGGACTCGTCTTTGCGCCCGGCGGCCGCCCGGTGGGTGGCTGCGTTTCTGTCGCCGGGAGCCCGGCAGAGGTGCGTGTCAGGGGCTCGGGAGGCCTTTCTCGTAGCGCCGCGCCACGCCACCCTTCCGCCCCGGCGAGCGCCTTCGAGACCTGGGGCTGTTTGGGAACAAAGCCCTCGGCCCCGGGGCTGGCTCCCCTCACGCGCTCCCGTCCTACCTGCGTGGAGCAGCTCGAGGCTGAGCAGCAGCAGCAGCAGCAGCTCCAGCGGCGGCGGGCAGAGCCCGGGACGGCGGCGCTGCTCAACCTCGGCGGCAGCAGGGGCGGCGCTGGAAGCTGCTGCTCTCAAGCCCATGCCCGTCCATGCAGGTCTCGTGGGCTCCGGCGAGGGCGGCGGGGCGGGCGCCGTGGCGGGTCTGGGCCCGTGGCTGCGGCATGGGCCGGGGGACGCGCCTCGCTTCCTCTTCTTCCTCCTTCAGGTCCGTGTAGCAGATGGGGAGCCACCACCGCCGCAGCAAGCAGCGCGCCGCGGACACAGCCAGTCGGCGGCGGCAGCAACCGGGCGCAAGGGCATCGTGGCGGCCGGAGGCGGCGGGCAGGGAAAGAGGGGCGGAAGAGAAGACACAAAGACGGTAAGCGACTGCTGAGACGAGTCCCGAGCGCGCCAGCACCCCGTCCCCAGCCAGCGTGGGCTCGGCGGGCGTGGACCTCCAAGCGGCTCGCCCAGCCCTAGCGAGCGGCAGCCGCCGGCGGCCCGGATATCTCTGCGCGGCAGCCCCCGCGGTCAATCAATCTCAGTCCCGCACTGCCGTCCCGCCCCGGCCTGTGCCCGCCAATGCGCGACGCCATTATCCCCCGCCGCGTCCCTCCCTTCCTTCCCATTGGTTTTGACCGCACGTCCGCCCGACTCAGCCTGCCAATCGCAGGACCCAGAGGGCCCGCTCCCCCCTCCCGCTCAGTGTAATTCGAGTTCCGTGTCCATCGAGACTGCAAGTCCTCTCCTGCGCCGCAACCTTCCTCGCACTCCCTTTCCTCTGCTCTCTACCACCTTCCGCGATTTACTGTTTCCTTGCGCCCAATAGAAATGGGCGACCGCAATTCTCACTCCCGCCGGCGTTACAAAGGTACCGGCCTTTGACCTCTGCTTGAATTAATGTGATCCGATTCTTCTTCCCTCCAAGTTTTTTTTTTTTTTAATTTAATTACCCTACCCCGCCCTGGCCAGGCCAACTTCAGCTCCACCTCCTTGGAGGAAGCTGGCGCTTTTACAGAGCGCCGCGCGGCAGGTCCCCTTTTAGCCAATCACATCTGCGGAACAGCGTTCCGAACCGTTTGCGGGTGTCTGGTAAAGCAAACTCGGGGCAATGTTGAAAATCTGAATGTCACCCGCGGTCCGGAGCAGATAGGATGGGCTGGGAAGGTACCCGTAAACTCCCGGCGGAATTCGCTGGCAGCTGTGCGAGGCTCAGGTGTTCTAGTTTCTTTGACATTTCCCTTCCTGAAAGCGGCAAGGAGAGGTCTAAGAGTGGGCAAACTTCAACGTTCGGTTACAGTGTAATTAATGAGAATGGTGGGTTTTTATGCAGTGTAATTATGCCACGATTTGTTGTTGCTCAGTGACTTTCACATATTTCTACAGATTATTTCAATTTTCCGCAAATTTCTACAGATTAATTCAATGGCAGGTCACTTTCTCCTTTTATGATCGGATGGGTCCGAAAGTGAGGAAAAAGACAATTGTCTGCAAAGAAAGAGGCTGCCAAGTGGAGACAGAAACGCAGTTATGAGACTGGTGATAGATTCCAATTTGTTATCAGTAGGTGTGAAGTGGTATCTAATCTCAAGAATGACCTCAAGGCTGAGAGACACTTGATACTGCCCTTACCTTTGCCTTTCCCCAAACAGCACAGGACTGCCATTTAAAATCCACTAACATCCAAATCGTAGTTGGCAACTCTACACGCTACATTACTCAGAATCTCTAATTAGGAATTTCGTATCAACCACGGACATGCTGATATTCCACACATGTTTAAATGTGCTAATCAATGGACTAAGATAATTGAGGGGCAAACCTTCGGTCTCACCAGCTCACTCATTAGACACATTGTGAATTGCCCAAACCACTAGGTCCCTAATGAAGGATGCCTATCTGTTTTTACTGTAACTTTTCATTAGTTACTTATTACATACTATGATGACTTACGGGGTAAACACACCTTTCACTACCCACGATATAATCCAAGCCTGTGTATATCCATAATATGCTTAATAATAGCTTCACAGTTGCCTGGAGAAATGACTTTTGGGGAGGAAGGTATATGACATTTTTAGATAATACTGTGGATTAAATATTATTAGAGCAAAAATTTACAATCTTTCAATTACTTCATATAACTAATGAGGTACAGTTCATGACATACTAAGAAGCATCTTATTTATTTATTTATTTATTTATTTATTTATTTTTTGAGGCGGAGTCTCGCTCTGTCGCCCAGGTTGGAGTGCAGTGGCCGGATCTCAGCTCACTGCAAGCTCCGCCTCCCGGGTTTACGCCATTCTCCTGCCTCAGCCTCCCGAGTAGCTGGGACTACAGGCGCCCACCACCTCGCCCGGCTATTTTTTTGTATTTTTTAGTAGAGACGGGGTTTCACTGTGTTAGCCAGGATGGTCTCGATCTCCCGACCTCGTGATCCGCCCGTCTCGGCCTCCCAAAGTGCTGGGATTACAGGCTTGAGCCACCGCGCCCGGCCAGAAGCATCTTAAAAAAGTAATCAAATACTGATTTTCAAAGTATTTGGCTGACAAAGACTAAAGTTTTTTTTTTCTCTTAATCCAACATTTAATTCGACCCCTATACAAGAAACATCTCACTTTATTGATCATACTTCAAAACATATACTCAATAGTTAAGGATCAATAATTTCTGTTTGGTTTGGGTCTTTCCACTCGTGACTTTGTATGATGTTTTTTACTCCCCTCCCCCCATATCCTGTTCCTTAAGTACATGGGTGCTCTAGATTTTCCTATCAATAGAGGGCGTCCTCGAGTCATTGCATACCCTGGTGTCGTTAAACGGAACTATTCTTCAGAGGAAAAACTTCATCTCTAAGGCGCTTTATTGCTCCTCTGTTGTAAAATTTGACAAGCTCGAGATTTATAAGCCTAACAATTCACTTTCTATTGCTGCATAATTGTTCAGCCGCTAAAGGAAAATGCTAATTTTCACAATTAAACCGCAAGGTGGTTCCTATTTTCAAGACATAGGTCAGTTGACACACTCGCGGGTAAATTCGTACTGTTCGCAAGAGCAGGAATCGGCTTGGAAAGCAAGAGTGTAGTGAATAGTCGCTTATAGCGCAGCCACTCCTCAATCCCGTGAGCTGCAAGTTACAAAGGATTTTAGATTCTACAAAGAAAAATCGGGGAGTGAGGTAGAACACAAACATAAAATCGGTGACTTATAAAAGTTTTATGTTTTAATCAGAAAAAAATCATGAAGTGACTGATGAGTTGTGCAACTCACACATCCACCCTGTTTCTTGCCACTGGTACTCTTTCTCCCTTCCTCTTTGTTTTCAGGAAGGAAGGAGGAGACCTGAACAGTACATCCAGAGAATCCAGCAAAGCACAGCACGGTATGAACGTGCAAGTGCACAGAATTAAAACACGTCAGAAACACTAATGGATTCTAAACAAGATGCGGTTTCATTTCCTGAACCTATACGTGATGTTTTTAACTGTTCTCCAGTTAATATGTCTCCATTTCCAGAAATCTAACAGGAGAATCTCTGACTGCTTAACAGATCACCTAGGTTTGCGATTTGTGCAATCCATTCTAGAGTAAGGGCTCCCCGGCTGCTCCCCGGCCACTGTGTACCCAAAGCAGCGGCTGAAATAGCTCAGAGTCCGACAGCTCAGCGTCAAGCAGCCTGTAGTTTGTACTTACATCATTTTTTTTTTTTCGTAGCAGGAGTAAAAGTTTATTAAAAAGCGTTAGAACAGTAAGGAAAGGAAAGGAGAGAAAATAAGGAAAGTACAACTTGGAAGAGGGCCAAGCGGGCGACTTGAGAAACCAAGTGCCTGTACTTACATCATTCTTAACCCTTCCGCTCCTGGAGGGGGCTCAGCGGGATCAGGGGGCCCCCGAACTTCGGAACACGCAGGACCTGGGTGTGAGAGAAGAGTCCCAGAGCTTGGTGTGAGCAATGCACTCCCGGAGGGAGACAGCCCGGGGCTTGCGAAGGGCTCATCACCCGCTCGTAGACAACGGGCCCCCGCAATCCCTGCGGGCTCCGCCGCTGCTCTCACCGCTCAAAACGGCAGGTGCAAAAAGCATTTGGGAGCCGCTTGCCAGCACGCAGAGGTAATGCGCTTCCTGTCCATTTATCTCAGGAAACCAGTGGAGCCTTCCCTTCGAAACAAAATTAACCTCTCATTAGCCAGCCACTCGTTCCCAAGAAGGCCTTAAAAGCTTTACCGGCTCGCTAATGTATTTAGGCTTTTCTTCCAGGCAAACGCAGCCGCCGGTCTTGACTGCCATCAGCTCAAGGGGTTCCTCTGGGCTCTCCCGCGAGCCAACAGCCGACCTCTCTCCAGCCTAGTCTGGGAAACTCCAGCCAACCCAGGATCCCATTTTGTAGTCCCGGGCAGACCCGACACCCCTGAAAGAACTCCACTCCAGAAGACGCCAGAACAAGTTCCCACGAATTTCATGGGCGCCCTTCACATCAAAACCTCAGCTCCCCTGTCCTCAAAGAACGGGGAAGAGAGCCGGGGAGGGACTTCGGTGGCCAGCTGTCCCTGCGTCGTGGGCGCTGTTTGCTCTGCGGAGCGCCAGCCCTGCACACAGCTGGTGCGGGAAGCGTTGATGGGAGGCTGGAGGGCGGGGTGAGCGTAAACTAGGATCTAGCCGGTTCCAGGCGTAGAGAATCAAATGTGGTCCTATATCTGTAAGTGGCGAAAAGGGGCTTTTGGGAGAGCTTTCTCACTCCGGTCCCCCGCCGCCTTGAGGCTGGCAGATTTATACCACACAGGTGGATGGGCACCTAAACAAAACAGTCCCGGCCGCTGCCTGCCGCTCGCCCCCCACGTCCCCCGGGCCCACCGCAAACTTCAACAAAATAAACAACTCACCACAGGCATTCCCTTGTCTGCAGCGCGACGCTTGCCAGCTGGGAAAATAAGCCGCAAGCCACGCGGCCAAGGCGCGGAGGGAAGGCAGCGCGGCACCCGCCCCTCTCCCTCAGGTTGGGGGCAGCGGGACTCGGGGCGGGAGGGAGGCTCCGCCTCGGGGGCCGCTCTCCCAGCTCTCCGATTCCGGAATGAGCTCTCGGAGAGGAGCTGCGCCCTTCCAGCTAGCCGGATTTCTCCGCCACCTAGGGGAGAGGGCGGGGAGCCAAATCCCTCAGTCCCCCGCACCCCAGCTGCTTCCTCCAGGCAGCTTTTTCCCCAGTCCAGCCTCAAATAGAGGTGAACAGAGAACCCCCTCCTCCCGGCAACTCCTCTATCGCCACACTGCCCCCTGCCGGCGCTACCCGGCTCATTCCGGCACAGCGGACGGCTAGGGGCATAGGGGCGCCCCAGACCCCAGCGTCCGGGTCTGGGCTCAGTTCTCTCTTCGCCTTTCCCCCACCACACTCAGTCTTGCACAAAGACGCCTTTCACGCCGCCAGCGCCACCCTCCGCGCTGCCCTCCGGGCCGGCAGCCGTGCCTTCGCCCACCCGCGGCACCAGCCGATTCCTGGTGGGCGATTGTGCCACTCGTCGCCAGGCAGGGCGGCAGCGGACGCGTGCGGGCTGTTCCCACTCCGCGCCTCGGCCAAGGCGCCAGATGCGCTGCCCCCCGCCACGTTCTCTAGCTGCCCGCCGGCAGCAGCAGAATGCTCCTCTTTCTCTCCGTAAATGATTGTTAAGGGTCTTCCAAGTGTTTCTAAAATGGGGACAGTGGCGGGAATGGTCCTCTGGACTTTCGCCGAAATAAGGAATCCAGCGATCTTCCCTGACCACCTAAGGTGCCAGTGTGTCTTCACAGCTTAAGAAAGTCAAAGATAAAGATTTGGAAATAAAGAGGGGAGAGAGGGTTTAAAGAGACACCTAAGGCCCAGAGCAAGTGTGTTACAAAGAATGAGCCCACGAAACGTTCGAGGCAGGACAGTCGCTTCGATCAGCGTGGAAGGCGTGGAGGGCGAGAAGAAAGCGATTAATTTTCTACCTTACATTGATCTTCCAAAGTAGAAAAACAAACAAGCAAACAAAAAAAGTATAAATACTCAGCGGCAGCTAATCGGCGTGTTCAACTCCTGGAACTAGCGAGCTGCTTCTCTTAGTCAAGTCAAACGCTCAAGTATCTTGACTCAGGGAGGTCACTTCTTGCCTCCTTAGGCAAGAATCTACGACCCTCTCCAGCTTTTCTTTGCCTTCTCCTCCCCCAACACCTCCTTATAGTTTCTCCGGCTAACGCTAGAGGCAGCATAGGGCAGCGTAAAGAGGGCAAGTGGGACTCCACAGAGGAAGGTCTAGTTCTGACTTTCTGGGTCTGAGTCTTAGGCAACAGATTTAACGTCTTTGGACCTTGGGGTCACTATCAAGAAAGGATGTGTAAGAGGCAATAATTAGTAAAATTTACATATTTTTCTCTTTCTTAAATGCGATGACAATGAACGCCCTTCCTCCAAACCTCTGTAGGTTCCTTCTTAGTATTTTTCCGCCTTGCTTTATCTTTTCTAAGTGCCAGTCAAATTGAAAAAAAAACACTGAGATCGTTTAAAGGTAAATGTAAGACACATTGAAACATACTCTTTTGCATCTGATAATTTAAAAAGAAGAAGAAAAAAAACCCAACTCAGCTCCTGGTTCACAAAAGCAAGGAATTTTAATGTCCCCACTTGTTTTGCTTTTGAAAAGCCACTCCAGCAGTCAGCAAAGCACAGCTTTGATTTAGAAACTAAAGGCTAGTCTCTTGTGTTTTTCTTTTCCCTTCCACCAACACAAAGACAAGCTGCAGCATAAAATAATGATGAACAAGAGTTCAAAGCAAGCCCAGTGAGCCAGCCCAGAGGATGTTTTTTAATGCAGCCCCAGTCCTTCCTCCCTCTCCTGCTAAGCTTGACGGTACATAAATACCAGGCAAAAGCTGCCAGAATTCCCTGTCTCCTCCAGTCTTTCCCCATAAATATTGGTCAGTGGAACCTGGATGCTAACTTGTCAGTCATCACATAAATACAGTCATTAGATCATACATTTTAATTTTTCTTTAGTTTCATAACATTTTTCATGATTTTCAATTCACTATCCACTTTGGAAGCTTGAACATTAGTTCTCCCTCTGTGCAAGCTTGTCTGATTTCTGTTAAATTTCTATGCAACCAAGGCAAAAAAGGGTAAAATCTCATAAAGAGGCATTAACTTTTAAATTACAAATATCTTGCTTCAATTTCAACAACAGAATTTTAAAACGGCTTAGCTTTCATACAATGCACACTTTTAAAAGTTATCTATTAAAGAGGATTCTCTTTTTTTTTTTTTTTTTTGAGACGGAGTCTAGCTCTGTGGCCCGGGCTGGAGTGCAGTGGCCAGATCTCAGCTCACTGCAAGCTCCGCCTCCCGGGTTTACGCCATTCTCCTGCCTCAGCCTCCCGAGTAGCTCGGACTACAGGCGCCCGCCACCTCGCCCGGCTAGTTTTTTTTTTTTTGTGTGTGTGTGTATTTTTTAGTAGAGACGGGGTTTCACCATGTTAGCCAGGATGGTCTCGATCTTCTGACCTCGTGATCCGTCCGTCTCGGCCTCCCAAAGTGCTGGGATTAGAGGCTTGAGCCACTGCGCCCGGCCTTAAAGAGGATTCTTAAGTATCTTTTTGGGATACTTTTTTTTTGGAAAAAAAGTTTCCTTAAACAACATTGGTAGGAAAATATTGTGAGCTTGTCTAATTCTGTTGCTTTCATTTTTTAAAAAAGATTATATTTTAGGCTCATCTGTAATCCCAGTGCCTTGGGAGGCCAAGGCTGGAGGATCACTTGAGTCCAGGAGTTAGAGATGAACCTGGGGAACATAGCAAGACCTCATTACTACAAAATTTTAAAAACTTAGGAGACATGGTGGCACATGCCTGTAGTCCTAGCTACTTGGGAGGCTGAAGTAGGAGGATAACTTGGGCCCAGAAATTTCAGGTTACAGAGAGCTGTGGTCTGGTCACTGCACTCCAGCCTGGGCAACAAAGTGAGACCCTTTCTCTAAAAACAGAAGTTGTATTTTAATTGACAAATAAAACTATATATAGTTATGGTATACAACATAGTGTTTTGAAATATGTGTACATTGTAGAATGGCTGGATCAGGCTAATTAACATATGCATTACTTCACATATCTTTTTTTGTGGTGAGTACAATTAACATCTACTCTCAGTGAATTTCAAGAATAGAATACTTTGTTAGTAACTATAGTCAAAATGTTATACAGTAGTCTGTTGCTTTCAGTTGTATCAATCTCAACACTCCCACTGCCTCATTCAAATATGCTAAAACATTTACATTTCTAAATAGATCTTGGATGTTTTATTGGTAAAAGGACGTGACTTGTTTCTTCTCCCCATTTTTAAAAAATCTTGCTCAATCCTTCACAACATTCCCACCTGATTTCATTTTGATTTTTCTTTTCTTTTATGTTTTTGAGACAGAGTTTCTCTCGTTGCCTAGGCTAGAGTGCAATGGCGCAATCTCGGCTCACTCCAATCCCTGCCTCCCAGGTTCAAGCGATTCTCCTGCCTTAGCCTCCCAAGTAGCTGGGACTACAGGCATGCACCACCACACCCGGCTAATTTTTTGTATTTAGTAGAAACGGGGCTTCACCATGTTGGTCAGGCTGGTCTCGAACTCCTGACCTCAGGTGATCCACCGGCCTAGGTCTCCCAACTAGCTGGGATTCAGGCGTGAGCCACCACGCCTGGCCTTGATCTTTCTTTTTTCGTCACATCAAGCAAAATAGAACAAAGATGGGAATAGAGAAGGGACAAAAAGTCTCCTTTCAGTAAAGTTAACTTAACATTTTTCTACTGATTATAAAGAAACTTTTCGGTGATACAACGTGTATATGCACCATCTTCTGAATATTCACTAAAAGGTGATAGCACTTGAGCTTTTAGAACATTCAACTAATGTGTACATCTAACCCTTCAGTTGTCAAGATCATAGTTTGCTTACTCCTGATGTTCCTAAGTTTTTTTCATTTGCAATTGTGGAAGTCATCTTAATTATCAGGAAGCATATGAATCCATTTTCTTGTTTCTTGTTTTACTTTTCTTGCATGTTTTTAAAAAAATATTCTCTAAATTAGTTTCAGATTGATGCCTAACTTAATAATTCCTTTGTTTACTCATAATGTTTGAGAATTATTATTGTTAATAAATTACACTATTTTAAATATTAGTAACACTAATAGTGTTATTGGCAAGGAACAGAATATCAAATGAGCTACATTTGGCTACCTGAGCCTGCAGTTCCAGCTACTTGGGAGGCTGAGGCAGGAGGATCCCTTGAGGCCAAGAGTTTGAGGCCAGCCTGGTCAATACAGTGAGACTCTATCTCAAAAAACAAAAAAAGAATATTTATAAAATAATATTAGGAGAAAATGTTGCTTTCTAGATATGATTTAATAAATATTTGTTTAATTAAACATTGAAGTTCATAAAATTCTGTTTTGTTTTATAGGATCAGTGTTTAAATAGAGTGAAAACACAAGATCTAAGACCTACTTGTACTTTTAAAAGGGTGAGGATTTGCTTTGCTACCTCCCCACCCTCAAACAAAGATACAGGACAGTTGTCTTGAACCATCAGCTCATGTGATAAAGAAAGGAATTCTGGTAAATCGCAAATTTAAAAAATAAAACCTCTAACCACATGCCCAATGAACAAAGAAAAGTAAAAGAAAAGAAGGGATATCCTGTAGAAGATAAACACTATTATATTCTATCAGTAATTCAAGCCTGATTTTCAAGAGAAATCCTGCAGTTCTGAAGGATTCCTACATATGTGTACAAAAAAAGGAACATGAATACACATTAAATTAGTAAAGTCTATATTTATAAAGAAGTACTAGAAAAAAAGCTTTTTTTTTTTTTTTTTTGTCCACTTAGTATTAGAAAAGCTCTTCTCATGAAGAACTTTCTCTCTTCATCCTTCCATCATTGGGTGGCATATAGAAGCTCTCCCTCCCTCTTCTCCTCTCCCTGTCTTCATTCCTTCATTCTTCAACAAATGTTTCCCAGCTGTTAATCACCGTAATTAGGTACTGATTATACAACAGTGAATAAAACAGACCTGACCGCTATCCTCAATATACCTTCAGTTTAGTGGTTCCTTTTCTGCCAGCCTGGCCAGGAAGAAATGGCTTCAGCATCTTTCCTTCTTTGTATTCATGGAATAAAGGCCTCTTTCCTTGGCCTTTCTCCCTTTCTAGTGCTTATTTATTTATTTATTTTTCTAATAAGTCTCATTTTTTAGGGGGGAAAAAAAAACCCAAAGTGAAAACATTTTAGCCATTCAACACAGTTTAAAATAGTAGAACATAAAACAGCAAGGACTGGACTTTTTTTCATTGTATCTGCCAGTTATTCCAGTTGCAATTATGATAGACACACACAGATATACGAACACACACATATACAGTCTTTTCTAGCTCTTGAGTCTAAGGAGGCAGTTTATATATCCCAAAGATATCCATACTTCTCCATTACATTTGCTTTATAAAAATGAACTCCATTAAGTTGGAAAAGAACCATTGCAGTGAAGCAAATACCTGAAGGTGCCCATATGAGAACCAATTTGGACCTATTGCTATAATTCAAAGTTTCTTCCATAGGCAAAATCTCTATACCCACATTCACCTGTATATACGATGGCAAGAATATTATAAAAACATGACAGAATGGAATATGCAGCAATCCTTAAAGTACCATGAAATCTAAGACATATGGGAAATTGAATAGTCTTGATTCTTATAGCCAATACTCCTAATTAAGAGTTTACATTAAAAAAACTCCTGCATATTTTAATATACAGATAATAGGTATTTACACCTTACCAACAGTAGCAAAATTTCCAAGGAGATATGTTTTAATACAACCTAACAAAATTGAAAAAATAATAGGACCAAGAAATCAGTGTTCAAATAATTACAAGTACAAACATATTAAATATTCTTTTTTTTTCTTATCTTCTTGTATTTCATTGTCCTATCATTTCAAATTGTCTGAGCCACATGAGGAGGCTCAGGTAGGGTTTGCTCCAGAAGCAAGATTAAACTCAAGAATGAGAATGAACTCAAGAATAAAAATAGCGCATGTTTGTCAGAAATTTATGTGAAAGAAATCTGGCTGAATTCAGGAGTGGGGCTGGTTTCAAAAGAAGAGGATAACTTGGGAGGAGGAAGGGATTCTCTGAGGTTTGGACTCTTGCTATTGAGTTGTTAATGTGCTCTTCAGCTGTCCCAGCTGGGACTGTCCATCAATGAAGAATGTGAGGAATGCATGACTGGTGCAGACTTCTATGTGAAATAGATGAAGTTTCCTTTTCCCCTGGCCCCTGGGGGTTGGGGGCTAGAAGAGAGGATGGGGATTCTTGCCCCTACATCCCCCAGTAAGCAGTCAGCATCCAGCATACTTTCTCCCTGTCAAAAAAGAATCTGATTCTCACTCATCTTCAAATAGAACTTTTTAAATTTCTTTCATTAAGTAATGTTTTTTGAGCACCTACTAATGGTCCTGGCAATCTAAGTCCTGGAGATACTGCTGTAAACAATTTAACAAGGCTCCCATGAATGTACATTCTGGTGGTGGAAATAAAAGCAGGCAGCCCAGCACTTTGGGAGGTCGAGGTGGGTGGATCACTTGAGGTCAGGAGTTCAAAACCACTCTGTCCAACACGGTGAAACCCCGTCTCTATTAAAAATACAAAAATTGGAGCAAGATGGCCGAATAGGAACAGCTCCAGTCTCCAACTCCCGGCGCGAGCGACACAGAAGACCGGTGATTTCTGCATTTTCAACTGAGGTACTGGGGTCATCTCACTGCCGGACAATCGGTGCTGGTCAGCTGCTGCAGCCTGACCAGCGAGAGCTGAAGCAGGGCGAGGCATTTCCTTACCTGGGAATCGCAAGGGGGAAGGGAATCCCTTTTCCTAGCCAGGCGAACTGAGACACACAACACCTGGAAAATCGGGTAATTCCCACCCCAATACTGCGCTTTAAGCGCTTTAAGCAAACGGGCACACCAGGAGATTATACCCACACCTGGCCGGGAGGGTCCCATGGCCACAGAGCCTCCCTCATTGCTAGCACAGCAGTCTGCAATCTAACTGCAAGGCAGCAGCGAGACTGGGGGAGGGGCGCCCGCCATTGCTGAGGGTTAAGTAGGTAAACAAAGCCTCTGGAAAGCTCGAACTGGGTGGAGCTCACAGGAGCTCAAGGAAACCTGCCTGTCTCTGTAGACTCCACCTCTGGGGACAGGGCGCAGCTAAAAAAACAACAGGGAAAGCAGCAGAGGCCTGTGCAGACCCGAACGACTCTTTCTGACAGCTTTGAAGAGAGCAGCGGATCTCCCAACACCGAGGTTGAGATCTGAGAAGGGACAGACTGCCTGCTCAAGTGGGTCCCTGACCCCTGAGTAGCCTAACTGGGAGACATTCCCCACTAGGGGCAGTCTGACACCCCACACCTCACACGGTGGAGTACACCCCTGAGAGGAAGCTCCCAAAGTAAGAATCAGACAGGTACACTCGCTGTTCAGCAATATTCCATCTTCTACAACCTCTGCTGCTGATACCCAGGCAAACAGGGTCTGGAGTGGACCTCAAGCAATCACCAACAGACCTACAGCTGAGGGTCCTGACTATTAGAAGGAAAACTATCAAACAGGAAGAACACCTATACCAAAACCCCATCAGTACGTCACCATCATCAAAGTCCAGAGGCAGATAAAACCACAAAGATGGGGAAGAAGCAGGGCAGAAAAGCTGGAAATTCAAAAAATAAGAGCGCATCTCCCCCTGCAAAGGAGCGCAGCCCATCGCCAGCAATGGATCAAAGCTGGTCAGAGAATGACTTTGACAAGATGAGAGAAGAAGGCTTCAGTCCATCAAACTTCTCAGAGCTAAAGGAGGAATTACGTACCCAGCGTAAAGAAACTAAAAATCTTGAAAAAAGAGTGGAAGAATTGATAGCTAGAATAATTAATGCAGAGAAAGTCATAAATGAAATGACAGAGATGAAAACCATGACACGCGAAATACGTGACAAATCCACAAGCTTCAGTAACCGACTCGATCAACTGGAAGAAAGAGTATCAGCGATTGAGGATCAAATGAATGAAATGAAGCGAGAAGAGAAACCAAAAGAAAAAAGAAGAAAAAGAAATGAACAAAGCCTGCAAGAAGTATGGGATTATGTAAAAAGACCAAATCTACGTCTGATTGGGGTGCCTGAAACTGAGGGGGAAAAGGGAACCAAGTTGGAAAACACTCTTCAGGATATCATCCAGGATATCTTTCCCAACCTAGTAGGGCAGGCCAACATTCAAATTCAGGAAATACAGAGAACACCACAAAGATACTCCTCGAGAACAGCAACTCCAAGACACATAATTGCCAGATTCACCAAAGTTGAAATGAAGGAAAAAATCTTAAGGGCAGCCAGAGAGAAAGGTCGGGTTACCCACAAAGGGAAGCCCATCAGACTAACAGCAGACCTCTTGGCAGAAACTCTACAAGCCAGAAGAGAGTGGGGGCCAATATTCAAAATTCTTAAAGACAAAAATTTTAAACACAGAATTTCATATCCAGTCAAACTAAGTTTCATAAGTGAAGGAGAAATAAAATCCTTTACAGATAAGCAAATGCTGAGAGATTTTGTCACCACCAGGCCTGCCTTACAAGAGACCCTGAAGGAAGCACTAAACATGGAAAGGAACAGCCGGTACCAGCCATTGCAAAAACATGTCAAAATGTAAAGACCATCGAGGCTAGGAAGAAACTGCATCAACTAACGAGCAAAATAACCAGTTAATATCATAATGGCAGGATCAAGTTCACACATAACAATATTAACCTTAAATGTTAATGGACTAAATGCTCCAATTAAAAGACACCAACTGGCAAACTGGATAAAGAGTGAAGACCCATCAGTCTGCTGTATTCAGGAGACCCATCTCACATGCAGAGACATACATAGGCTCAAAATAAAGGGATGGAGGAAGATCTACCAAGCAAATGGAGAACAAAAAAAAGCAGGGGTTGCAATCCTAGTCTCTGATAAAATAGACTTTAAACCATCAAAGATCAAAAGAGACAAAGAAGGCCATTACATAATGGTAAAGGGATCAATTCAACAGGAAGAGCTAACTATCCTAAATATATATGCACCCAATACAGGAGCACCCAAATTCATAAAGCAAGTCCTTAGAGACTTACAAAGAGACTTAGACTCCCATACAATAATAATGGGAGACTTCAACACTGCACTGTCAACATTAGACAGATCAACGAGACAGAAAGTTAACAAGGATATCCAGGAATTGAACTCATCCCTGCACCAAGCGGACCTAATAGACATCTATAGAACTCTCCACCCCAAATCAACAGAATATACATTCTTCTCAGTACCACATCGCATTTATTCCAAAATTGACCACATAATTGGAAGTAAAGCACTCCTTAGCACATGTAAAAGAACAGAAATTATAACAAACTGTCTCTCAGACCACAGTGCAATCAAACTAGAACTCAGGACTAAGAAACTCAATCAAAACCGCTCAACTACATGGAAACTGAACAACCTGCTCCTGAATGACTACTGGGTACATAACGAAATGAAGGCAGAAATAAAGATGTTCTTTGAAACCAATGAGAACAAAGATACCACATACCAGAATCTCTGGGACACATTTAAAGCAGTGTGTAGAGGGAAATTTATAGCACTAAATGCCCACAAGAGAAAGCTGGAAAGATCTAAAATTGACACTCTAACATCACAATTAAAAGAACTGGAGAAGCAAGAGCAAACACATTCAAAAGCTAGCAGAAGGCAAGAAATAACTGAGATCAGAGCAGAACTGAAGGAGATAGAGACACAAAAAACCCTCCAAAAAATCAATGAATCCAGGAGTTGGTTTTTTGAAAAGATCAACAAAATTGACAGACCGCTAGCAAGACTAATAAAACAGAAAAGAGAGAAGAATCAAATAGACGCAATAAAAAATGATAAAGGGGATATCACCTCGGACCCGGGAAGAAGTTGAATCCCTGAATAGACCAATAACAGGCTCTGAAATTGAGGCAATAATTAATAGCCTACCAACCAAAAAGAGTCCAGGACCAGATGGATTCACAGCTGAATTCTACCAGAGGTACAAAGAGGAGCTGGTACCATTCCTTCTGAAACTATTCCAATCAATAGAAAAAGAGGGAATCCTCCCTAACTCATTTCATGAGGCCAACATCATCCTGATACCAAAGCCTGGCAGAGACACAACAAAAAAAGAGAATTTTAGACCAATATCCCTGATGAACATCGATGCAAAAATCCTCAATAAAATACTGGCAAACCGGATTTAGCAGCACATCAAAAAGCTTATCCACCATGATCAAGTGGGCTTCATCCCTGGGATGCAAGGCTGGTTCAACATTCGCAAATCAGTTAACGTAATCCAGCATATAAACAGAACCAAAGACAAGAACCACATGATCATCTCAATAGATGCAGAAAAGGCTTTTGACAAAATTCAACAGCCCTTCATGCTAAAAACGCTCAAGAAATTCGGTATTGATGGAACGTACCTCAAAATAATAAGAGCTATTTATGACAAACCCACAGCCAATATCATACTGAGTGGGCAAAAACTGGAAAAATTCCCTTTGGAAACTGGCACAAGACAGGGATGCCCTCTCTCACCACTCCTCTTCAACGTAGTGTTGGAAGTTCTGGCTAGGGCAATCAGGCAAGAGAAAGAAATCAAGGGTATCCAGTTAGGAAAAGAAGAAGTCAAAGTGTCCCTGTTTGCAGATGACATGATTGTATATTTAGAAAACCCCATTGTCTCAGCCCAAAATCTCCTTAAGCTGATAAGCAACTTCAGCAAAGTCTCAGGATACAAAATTAATGTGCAAAAATCACAAGCATTCTTATACACCAGTAACAGACAAACAGAGAGCCAAATCATGAATGAACTTCCATTCACAATTGCTTCAAAGAGAATCAAATACCTAGGAATCCAACTTACAAGAGATGTAAAGGGCCTCTTCAAGGAAAACTACAAACCACTGCTCAGTGAAATAAAAGAGGACACTAACAAATGGAAGAACATACCATGCTCATGGATAGGAAGACTCAATATCGTGAAAATGGCCATACTGCCCAAGGTTATTTATAGATTCAATGCCATCCCCATCAAGCTACCAATGAGTTTCTTCACAGAACTGGAAAAAACGGCTTTAAAGTTCACATGGAACCAAAAAAGAGCCCGCATTGCCAAGACAATCCTAAGTCAAAAGAACAAAGCTGGAGGCATCACGCTACCTGACTTCAAACTATACTACAAGGCCACAGTAACCAAAACAGCATGGTACTGGTACCAAAACAGAGATATAGACCAATGGAACAGAACAGAGTCCTCAGAAATAATACCACACATCTACAGCCATCTGATCTTTGACAAACCTGAGAGAAACAAGAAATGGAGAAAGGACTCCCTATTTAATAAATGGTGCTGGGAAAATTGGCTAGCCATAAGTAGAAAGCTGAAACTGGATCCTTTCCTTCCTCCTTATACGAAAATTAATTCAAGATGGATTAGAGACTTAAATGTTAGACCTAATACCATAAAAACCCTAGAAGAAAACCTAGGTAGTACCATTCAGGACATAGGCATGGGCAAGGACTTCATGTCTAAAACACCAAAAGCAACGGCAACAAAAGCCAAAATTGACAAATGGGATATGGTTAAACTAAAGAGCTTCTGCACAGCAAAAGAAACTACCATCAAAGTGAACAGGCAACCTACAGAATGGGAGAAAATTTTTGCAATCTAGTCATCTGACAAAGGGCTAATATCCAGAATCTACAAAGAACTCAAACAAATTTACAAGAAAAAAACAAACAACCCCATCAAAAAGTGGGCAAAGTATATGAACAGACATTTCTCAAAAGAAGACATTCATACAGCCAACAGACACATGAAAAAATGCTCATCATCACTTGCCATCAGAGAAATGCAAATCAAAACCACAATGAGATACCATCTCACACCAGTTAGAATGGCAATCATTAAGAAGTCAGGAAACAACAGGTGTTGGAGAGGATGTGGAGAAATAGGAACACTTTTACACTGTTGGTGGGATTGTAAACTAGTTCAACCATTATGGAAAACAGTATGGCAATTCCTCAAGGATCTAGAACTAGATGTACCATATGACCCAGCCATCCCGCTACTGGGTATATACTCAAAGGATTATAAATCATGCTGCTATAAAGACACATGCACACGTATGTTTCTTGCGGCACTATTCACAATAGCAAAGACTTGGAATCAACCGAAATGTCCATCTGTGACAGACTGGATTAAGAAAATGTGGCACATATACACCATGGAATATTATGCAGCCATAAAAAAGGATGAGTTTGCGTCCTTTGTAGGGACATGGATGCAGCTGGAAACCATCATTCTTAGCAAACTATCACAAGAAGAGAAAACCAAACACCGCATGTTCTCACTCATAGGTGGGAACTGAACAATGAGATCATTTGGACTCGGGAAGGGGAACATCACACACTGGGGCCTATCATGGGGAGGAGGTGGGGGGAGGGTTTGCATTGGGAATTATACCTGATATAAATGATGAATTGATGGGTGCTGATGAGTTGATGGGTGCAGCACACCAACATGGCACAAGTATACATATGTAACAAACCTGCACGTTATGCACATGTACCCCAGAACTTAAAGTATAATAAAAATAAAAAAAAAATACAAAAATTAGCCGGGTGTTGTGGTGCATGCTTGTAATCCCAGCTACTCGGGAGGCTGAGGCAGGAGAATCTCTTGAACCCCGGAGGTGGAAGTTGCAGTGAGCCGAGATGGTGTTATTGCACTCCAGCCTGGGCAACAGTGAGACTCTGTCAAAAAAAAAAAAAAAAAAAGAAAAGAAAAGGAAGTATAAGCAGGCAAACAAGTCAATATTCAATAATGCTATAGGGCTTAAGGAACAGGGTGTTATGATAGAGAGTAAAAGGGGGAGAAAGAGCCACCATTAATGGAAATAAATTTCTGAGATCCCATGCTCAGGCCTGAGTACAAGATAATTATGTAGTAAAATGGGGAAAAGCATTCAAGGCAGAGGTCAATGTCTCAAGGTGAAAACAATTTTGGAGTGTGCAAGGAACAGGGAAAAACTATGGCAGAAAGTGCCATACCCGGAAGACTTTTTAGCAATCTAAGGCAGAGTCCTTTAATTCCAATTGGCATTTGAATGAGGGAGTTGTTTTTGTTTTTGTTTTTGTTTTTTTATTGTTTCCAAATCGCAGGGAAATAAGGAACAGAAGAGGCATTTATTATTATTTATTTATTTATTTATTTATTTATTTTTGAGGCGAGTCTTGCTCTGTCGCCTGGACTGGAGTGCAGTGGCCAGATCTCAGCTCACTGCAAGCTCCGCCTCCCGGGTTTACGCCATTCTCCTGCCTCAGCCTCCCGAGTAGCTGGGATTACAGGTGCCCGCCACCTCGCCCAGCTAGTTTTTGTATTTTTAGTAGAGACGGGGTTTCACCATGTTAGCCAGGATGGTCTCGATCTCCTGACCTCGTGATCAGCCCGTCTTGGCCTCCCAAAGTGCTGGGATTACAGGCTTGAGCCACCGCGCCCGGCCCAGAAGAGGCATTTATTGAATTCAAATCTATTTAATTTAATTCCACTTGATCTGGAGATCTAAATGTATCCTCATAACCTCTCTCTGAAGCACAGATTATTGTTCTTATAGATGAAAAAATTTAGGTTGAAAGATTTAAAAACCTGCCCAATGTATTACAGTATATAAATATTAGTATTTATAATATATCATATAATACATAAATATAAAATATATTACAAAGAAATAATAATTAAAACAATATGGTACTGACATGAAAATAGACATATATACTAATGGAGTAGAATGGAGAGCCTAGGAATAAATCACCAAATATTCAGTCAACTTATCTTTGATAAGGGTGCCAATAATACACAATGGATAAAGAATAGTATCTTCAACAAATGGAATTGGGAAAAATGGATACCTACATGGGAAGAAAGAAATTGAACTATTATCTCACAACATACACAAAAATCGTCTCAAAGTGAATTAAAGATGTAAACATAAGAAGTGAAACTGTAAAACTACTAGAAGAAAAAATGGGGAAAAGCTCTACTACGGATTGGTCTTGGCAATGATTTCACAGATCTGATGCCAAAAACATAGACAATGAAAGCAAAAACAGACAAGTGGAACTACATTGAACTAAAAAGCTTCTGCACAGCAAAGAAAACAGTCAACAAAGTGAAAAGGCAAACTGTGCTATTGAAGATAATATTTGCAAGCTATATATCTGATAAGGAGTTAATCTTCAAAATATATAAGGAACGGCCGGGCGCGGTGGCTCAAGCCTGTAATCCCAGCACTTTGGGAGGCCGAGACGGGCGGATCACGAGGTCAGGAGATCAAGACCATCCTGGCTAACATGGTGAAACCCCGTCTCTACTAAAAAATACAAAATAGCCGGGCGAAGCGGCGGGCGCCTGTAGTCCCAGCTACTCGGGAGGCTGAGGCAGGAGAATGGCATAAACCCGGGAGGCGGAGCTTGCAGTGAGCTGAGATCCGGCCACTGCACTCCAGCCTGGGCGACAGAGCGAGACTCTGTCTCAAAAAAAAACAAAAAACAAAACAAAACAAAAAAAATATATATATATAAGGAACTACGCTTGGATAGCAAAATTAGTCCTAATAACCTTATCAAAAAAATGGCCTGAAGACTTGAATAGAAATTTTTGTAAAGAAGACATATAAATGGCCAATAAGTATATGAAAAATACTCAACATTACTAATCATCAGAGAAATGAGATATCACCTCACACTTGTTAAAATCTCTGTTATAAAAAAAAGGCAACAGATATTGGCTAGGATTTGCAGCAATTGAAACCCTTGCACACTGTTGGTGGGAATGCAAAATGATGCAGCTGCTATCAAAAATGGTATGAAGATTGCTCAAAACATAAAAATAGGACTGCATATGATTCAGCAATCTCACTACTGGGTTTCCACCTAAAAGAACTGAAATCAGGATCTTGAAGAGATATTATCACCTCCATGTTCATTGCTGTGCTATTCACAATAGCCAAGATGTGAAAACAGCTAAATGTTTATTGATGGATTAATGGATAAAGAAAATGTACTGTGTAAGTAAAGTGAAATGTTACTGAGAATTAAAAAATTAGGAAATTCTACAATATGTTAGAGCATGGATGAACCTCTAGAAAATTATACTAAGTGAAATAAACTTGTCACGGAAGGACATACACTGCATGATTCCACTTACATGAAATGTCTAAAATAGTCAAATACATAGAATCAAAGTGGAAAGTTGGATGCCAGGGGCAAGGGGAGGGAGAAATGGAGAGTTGCTAGTCAAACGGGCACAACGTTTCAGTTGAGCAAGACAAATAAGTTCTAGAAATCTGCTGTACAGGCCGGGCGCGGTGGCTCAAGCCTGTAATCCCAGCACTTTGGGAGGCCGAGGCGGGCGGATCACGAGGTCAGGAAATCGAGACCGTCCTGGCTAACACGGTGAAACCCCGTCTCTACTAAAAATACAAAAAACTAGCCGGGCGCGGTGGCGGGCGCCTGTAGTCCCAGCTACTCGGAGGCTGAGGCGGGAGAATGGCGGGAACCCAGGAGGCGGAGCTTGCAGTGAGCCGAGATCGCGCCACTGCACTCCAGCCTGGGCGACACAGCGAGACTCCGTCTCAAAAAAAAAAAAAAAGAAAAAAAAAAAAGAAATCTGCTGTACAACATTGTACCTATAATTAACAAACTGTACACTTACACATTTATCAAGAGAGTAGATCTTATGTTAAATATTCCTACCACAATTAAAAATAACCTGCTAAAGATACAAATAAATGGTTAGTACTGGGTTTGAACTTTGTCTTTTTGATTCTAAAGTACAGTTGTTTTCATTAGACTTCTTTGCTCTATATTATTTACCGGAGAGTTCTGATGTTAAAATGCACAGAGATTCGTCATAAAAGTTTTGAGGCAATGATAAATCAAGTCAGTGTAATTAATAGGGAAATCAAAAATGAACTAGTTAAAAGAAAGGCCTTAGGAATTATTGTTAGAAATTTTAAATTAATCCTGTGGTCCCCTCCTAGACCAATCAAGAATCTCTTTTCAATAAAAGAGAGGGCTAAAGAGTCTCTTATTTCCTCAATTTACATTCTGCCAGTTTATATAGTACTTGTCAAGAATGAATATTCTTGGCTTGATTAAATGCCTAGTAGCCTATGGCTTGATCTTGAGAATATAATTTTGATATACACTCCAACTGATTTGATCGGAGTCCTAGTTTTTAATGAATTCACAATCAGAATTATCTGATGGACATTCTCTTGTCTGCCTCACAACTTAGCTTATGCCATTTCCTCACTGTTTTCCTGTGTAGGGCTGTGTGATTATGGTAATGCATGTGTGGTGTCCATGGTGCTAGAAACACAGCAATACTAATGGTTTCTTACCACATTCAGAGCCTGGAAAGAGTACTAGGGGTATTGATAAAAAGTTGAATAGAATCAGAATGGAAAATAATTCAGATTATCAGTGCATAGCTGCAGCACTTGTTATTACTTTAAACAGATAATATTATTATATTCATGTATCAATTCATTCAACCAATCAATTAGTTATTTGGCTAATCAATCTTTCAACAGATATTTATTGAACTACCTACTATGTGTCAGACACTCTTTTAGGCACTAGGAATATAGCAATGAAAGAGAAAAGGGAACTAAGATATGCATTAATGATTAAAACATAAAAATCCTTCTCCCTCTTAGAAGAGAAGACAGGCATAAGTCATAGACATGAGGATATTCTATAATATATTAAAAGGTTAAAGTGTTTTGGGAAAAATAGGACATGATAATGGGGTGCAGAATGCCAATTTGAATGTGCAAGTTTTAAAAGGGTGGTTAGAATGGCCTTCACTGAGAAAGTGACCTCTGAGCAAACACTTGAAAGAGGTGATAGAGTGATCCATATAACTATCTGAAAACAGGGAATTTAAGTCAGAGGAAATAGCCAGTGCAAAGATTCTGTGGTGGAAGCATGCCTGGCATATTCAAGACAGAGAAAAGAGGCTCGTTCTGTCAGATTCAAGTGAGACTGGTAGGTGACGAGTTCAGACAGGTCATGGAGAAGCAATACCATAGAGAACTTCTAAGCCATTGTAAGAACTCTGACTGAAATTGGTAACCTTTGGAGAATTTTGAGCAGATAAATGACATGATCTGAATTTTAGTTCATTCATGTAATTTTGTTGAGAGTGTACTATAGCCAGGCAATAGTGGAAGCTGAGAGGCCTGTGGGGTGGTTTTTAAAAATAATCTATGCAACAGATGGTAATGGCTCAAACCATAGGGGTACCAATGGGATTGGTTAGAAATGATAGGATTCTGGATGTATTTTGAGGTGAAAACCAAAAGGATTCCTTGGTAGATTGGATGGGGATGCTTGAGAAAAGAGGAGTCAAGAATGAGTTCCAGGGTTTTGGCTTGAGCTGCCATCAAGATGGAATTGCCACTGGGCTCATATCTGTAATCCTAGCACTTTGGGAAGCCAAGGTGGAGCCAGAAGTTCAAGGCCAGCCTGTGCAACATGGCAAAACCCCATCTCTACAAAACACACATACACACACACACACACACACACAAAAGAAAACCCGCAAAAAACAAAAATTATGTGGGCATGGTGGTGTGCACCTGTGGTCCTAACTACTTGGGTGGCTGAGGTGGGAGGATCACCTGAGCCCAGGGAGGTTAAGCCTGAAGTGAGCTGTGATTGTGCCACTGCACTCCAGCTTAGGAGACAGAATAAGACCCTCTCTCAAAAAAAAAAAAAAAAAAAAGGAATTGTCATCAACTAAGGTAACAGTTGAAATAGTTTTTACTAGACAAAATGCACCAGACAATTAAGGGAATGGTTTCATAAACTCTGTTGCAATACAGAGATAGTTCATTAACTAGGATGATCTCAAAGATAAGAAAAGAGGCCTTGCATGAAGGGCAGATAGGCAAGAATGTCATCAGGTTATCTTCTGAGAGTGGTGAGAAGGAGTTGAGAGGCCTCTTAACCTAGTCATTGAGGAAGGTAGAGATGGGTTATCTTGGAATATTAAAGGGCAGGATGGTTCTGTGTGGTTCCCCATTTATTTGAACACAAAAGAGTGAGAGCAGAGTGCTCAGATGAAGTTGAACATTGTCAGGGGAAAAGCATGAGTATAATTTTGGACTTACTAAATTTAAGATTTGTTCGAATTCCTAGTGAGAATTTCTTCAATATTTCTTTGTGTTTGCTGCATCTATCCCTGAATTCTCACATTACATGTAACAATATGTCATTTGAATAACCAATTTTTATTTCCTTTCAGCAGACAGATGTAGGCGATTAATTATTTTCTTTTTATTATATAAATAGTTTCATTTTTAACAGCCTTCACATTACTAAATGCTCTATTTCAACAAAATTGGAGACTTCACCTGCCACCAGATATCCTGCATCTCAGTGATAGGCTTCATGAATCACGAAAGACTGCAAGGTGCTTACCATGATTGACTTCATATTCACACCTATCTACATATATGTGTTCTCTCCCTTTTAGGCACTTAGATGTACAGTAAATTAGGAAAATTATACCTTTCTTTAGTAAATTCTCTTAAAGTTACATCAAAATAGTTTTGATAACTACATACAATAAAATACATAGATTGGTGTGTTTAGTTATAACATTATGGGTTCTTGGTCTGGATTTCTCCCAAAGTCCTCTCAACAACCCTCGTAGAATATCTCATATTTCATATGACATCTAGTACAGCCAAAGTTTGATCAAAGTGGTCAGAGAAGTGATAAGAAATGTGGACCTTAAGGGAAGAGGCTGGAAAAAAAGTAGACTGCAGATTATATGTATCTTGGAAAGAGAAAAGATGATAATATACAGGGTTTAGGTAGGAAAGAAAATGTTGAGAAGTTTAATTTAAGAAGATAGAAAGAGTAAGAGTAATCCAGATTCCAAGGACAAAAGGCACTCCTGAAAGGTAAAATATCATAAACAAGCTTTGTTTGCAAATTTGGGAATCTGAGTTAGACCATTCCCTTTATTTTGAGGGAAAGGATAACTTGGTCTTAAAATAATCTATATTTGTTGATCTCCTTCCTTTGTTTTTTCTGGAAAGAAAATTAAAAACAAAAATAAACAACAAACAAAACATTCATATCTGGGATCTACTCTAGCATTGTCTCTCTTTGACTTTAGAAAAGCATCATTTTAGCTAAATTTGATTAATTAATGAGGGAAATGAGACCCAGAAACCAATGCAAACTCTGCACTAAATGTATTATCACACTTAATTCTCACAACAATTGTCCAATCCTAGATACCTTTATTTTCTATATTCTACAGATGAGGAAATTTAGAGAATTGAGGAAACTTACTAAATCATGACTTTATTTTTCTCTGCACAGTAAGAAGTTGAAGAGGTAGGATTTATATTAGTCAGTTTTCACACTGCTGATTAAAAACATACCTAAGACTGGGCAATTTACAAAAGAAAGAGGTTTATTGGACTTACAGTTCCACATGGTTGGGGAGGCCTCACAATCATGGCAGAAGGCAAGGAGGAGCAAGTCACATTTTACATGGATAGTAGCAGGCAAAGAGAGGGAGCTTGTGCGGAGAAACTCCTGTTTTTAAAACCATCAGATCTTGCGAGACCCATTCACTATCACGAGAACAGCACAGGAAAGACCCACCCCATAATTGATTCAATCATCTCCCACCAGGTCCCTCCCACAACATGTGGGAATTATGGGAGCTACAAAATGAGATTTGGGTGGGGTCACAGAGCCAAACCATATTAGATTCAAATCCATATGTATAGCTCTAAAAAGTCTTTTAACCTTTATACTTACTACTTCTTTCTATTTATATATTACTCAAGAGTTCTATCATTTCCCCTTTGCTGCCTTTTCTTTTTCTGGACTATTAACTTTCTATAACTTTTGCCATGAAGGTATTTCTTTCTTAACCTTTTATTAATTATTCTATTCTTTTCTGAATGATGTAATTTGACTGTCTCTTATTACATAATTCTGCCAGAGTGAACTTCAAATTTCACTTGTACTAAACCAAAGCAATGCAAATGAAATTCACTCAATGTATTAAATACTCTTTTAAATGAAGAATAAAATATAGCATTTTTGTGTTAGTGACACATTATTGACATTTTTCGTTTTTCTCATACTTTTCGGTGTTTTGTTCTTGTTAGTGTTTTGTAGTACTCACCATTTTCTGTGTAAACCACTTCACATATTTCCTTTATTGAACATAGCATTTTATTGTTTTTTGCCCATTTCTCAAACTTTTCATGCTCATATTCGACTTTAATCTTAATTTTCTAAGACACTGTAATTCTAACCATTTGTAAGTTTGATTAGTGTTAACATCTCCACTCAAAGCTTTTAATAAAAATGTTCAATGATACTGGGTTTTAAAGGACTTCTGTGAAACTCTAAGTAGCATTTTCTCCCAATAAGGATACCTTACATTTATAATTACTTTTGGGGTTTGATTTTTTGGGGGGGCCAAAGGTCATGTTGTTTTATAGCAATGTCATTTTAACCAATAATTTAATTTTAGTTTCTCCCATCTATAGGATCTTAGTCATAGATGAAATTGTGTATACTTAGTATTGGCTTTAATAAGAATTTCTATGTAAAGCTATTTTGGCTGCAGGGCCTGTTAGTCATTTTGCCTTCTCAGCTGCCAAAATTCTAATTGTCCCCAAGGGCTGCCTGCAAATACAAACTCACTTAAAAACAAACAAACAGATCACATGCAATACTCATAACCTAGTGACTTTGGGAATGCATTTTCAGCTATGGCTCCTGCCGCTGGTCAATACTGGGTAATCCCAGTGAGTCAATAAAGAAATAATGAAGCCATGTATCATTGAACTCATTGCCCAAAATTTACCTTTCTAACATTTATCACGTGGAATCTGAGTCTTGGAATGTTCCTTGGTTTTTCTGTACTTTTTTGCAAGGCACTCTCTGTTAACTCAATGATTTTCTTAAACTATCAAGACAGATATCAAGCAAGATGTCAATCAAATCCCATTTTTTAGTATCTGTTTGAGTGTCTGCCAGAATAGATTTACTGTAGGTAAGTCTTCAAGCCAAAACTTTGTTTTCTATTTTCTTAAAAATAACAATAAAATACAGCTCAAAGGGACTGTTTTTGGTTATCCTTCAGAGTACATTTCTAATTGAGAGGGTTTTAAAAAGTAATTTGACGTTTTAAATTAAAGCAGAGAAAAAAGTCCTGTTATGTTGTCTCAGTGTACCTTCTATTATTGTCCCTTCTTTTCTGGGAATAATAAGTGATTGATAGAACACTTAGTTTTCTAATCATGCACTCTCTTATCTGATTTGACAAGTTAGCTGCTACCATTGTCATACCACAATTTAGAGCTGTAAGATTCTATGCTATTTTGAGGTGAATTGTGTCATAATTGTTTTAGGGTTTTTAAAAAAGGTTTTGATTATATCATAACCATATGAAATCTTAACTGATTCACAGAAGATTGCCAAGTGTGGTAGTTTTTTAAAATATCTACTTTATAGACAGTTATATGTCTACTTTATAGACATATTATTTTCAACTCCTAGACATGAACAAAAACTTATTTATTGAATAAACATTTATATAGGGAAAATAGAGATGCCCTGGTTCATTAAAACACATTTCACTAATAGAACAATTTAAATAATTGTCCTACAATAATACTAAGAAAAAAATAAGTGATGTCACCTTGGAAATATGTATAACAGATGAAGTATAACATATATGTCACTTCTGGTATGCAAATCACCCTGAGGGAAAAATATTCTTCAGGAAAAAAAATGCTTCCTGAGAAACACTTGGTGTTGGAAGAATAATTCACTTTATTTTCTATTTATGACACTCAACTCTCCACACTTTGGAGGCATATATTCTTATTAGTTTGCATTATGCAGCATGTTCATAAGAAAGAGACACAAAGATGCATTGGAACTAAGCAAACAAGAAATCAGAGAGGCAGACACGCAATGAAAACAATGGAGAACATTAAAGTTTTCGTTAAATGGGAGAACTGATTGCACACTATAGCTAAAATCTATGAGAAAGAGACAATTCGAAATTTAGTCTAAGCTGCTTTTAGTGATAAGACATATCCGGGGAAGCTTCAGCGTTTCAGATACATTTCCCTTTCCTCATCCAAAGCTTGTTTGCTGGCCTATTATTGTCATATTTCTCCTTCCTCAAATAAAACTCCTTTTAGCTAGCATTTTCCTGAGGAGAATGTACGGTAACAGTGTGCCCAAATGGAATTCAGGGAAGAATGAAAATAGGTGAAAAGCATTCTGGGTAATGAAAGTTAAAATTATAAAGTCTGTGCTCCAAACTTGAGAGCCTACAGTTCACGTGGTTTTTGCTAATCGACTAATCCGGTGGCTTTCGGTGTGGTCCCTGGTCCCGTAACATCAGCATCACCTGAGAATTTGTTAGAGATGCAAATTCTCAGGCCTCATCCTAGATCTACGGGATCAGAATCCCTGAGGATGGGGCCCAGCAACCTGTGTTTTAACGACTACCCCTCCCCACCTCTCTGCCACCAGGTGATTCTGGTGCGTGTTGTGAGGACCTTCGGGCTAAGCCCTTTGCTACGCGAAGTTTAGTTCTTTAACCAGTAGCAAAGGTATCACCTGGAAGCTATTTAAAAATTCAGATTCTTAGGTCCTACCCCAGACCTACTGAATCAGGACATGTTTTTAATAAGATCCTCAGATGATTTGTCTATACATGAAAGTTGGGGAGCACAGCGCTAGCCACAGTTGGGGAACACTAGTCATGGTGTTTGTCCTCTGAGTGCATAATAACATCATCTTGGGATCTGAAAAAGAATACCCTCAGAGGTTCTGATTTAATTGGTCTGGGATGTTGTCTGCACACTAGGGGTTTTTAAAAGGTCCCCAGATATTTCCAATGGGCAGGCAAGACTGAGAATTGCTGCTTTTAAGCCCTCAAACAGAGTTTACTTACTTTGGTTTCTGATAAGCTTCTTTATTTGGTTTCTATCCCTGGAATACCCCAAAGGAAATCTTAACCTTGAGTTGCGTTAAGTAAACGAGGAGAACATTAAAGGAATTAAGGTGATTATTTTCACCTAACTTTGAATGATCAGCTCACCTGGAAAGCTGTGCCTTCATTTATGGACTCTCTTCTGGAGGAGAATGTGGAAAACCTGGAGCAGGATTAGAGAAGCGATCATTCCTGTGAGAAATGGTTACAGGAATTTGTAAGGTTCAGGAAGCCAGAGTGATTTTCAGAAATGTACCTCAGATTTATTGCTCTCATGTTTGTCACTTGCCACTGCATTTGGAAGGGAATGGAAGGCTTCTACCAAGTCCCTACATGATCAGGTACTGCTCCCCTCTCCCCCTTATCTCAGGCCCTTTACCTCTCCCACTCTTACCTCTCCAGCCACAGCGGCCTCCTTCATATTCCTTGATGATTTCGAGAGTTTTCTTCTCTTACAGTGAATTAATTTACTGTTCTTTCTGTCTAAAGGACTTTTCTCTTGACTTTTCTTCTGGGTGGAGCTTTAACTTTCAGGTCTCTGCTCAGATAGGGAGTCTTCCCTATGCACTCAGTGTCTCCCAGTACCTTTCCAGAACAGAAGCCTATTCAGTGTCTTCTTGATACTTACTGTGATCTGTAATGATCTTGTTTGCTTATTTATTTTCTTGTCTATTATCTTCTCCACCAATAAGATTGATGAGGGCAGAAACTTATTGGTCTTATTTAATACTATCTATATTCCCAACATCTAGACTGGGTCCAGCACAAAGTAGACACTTGATAATGATTCATGAAGCGAATGAAAAATGAAGAAAAAGAGAAGACTTTGTGTACCATGATAATTATTTTCAGATATTTGAAGAACTGTAATTGGAAAAGGGTTTAAATTTGAATGGCCCTGAATGTTAGCACTAAAACCAAAAGGTAAACTGATTTTGATTTAATATACATAAGAAATTCACAAAACTGAAAAAATAGGCAGTCAAAGAAGTGAGCTGTCATAAGCGAATGGGTACAAGGTTCAGGGAGATGGCATCTTGGCAGGTTGTCAATCAGGTGACTTAAGCATTTAGAAGGTGATTGGTTTCAGTGGTCACTGACATACTATTAAATCTCATGATTATGAAAATTAAGGCTTTAATAATCATTATAATGATAAACTTGAGTTATTAATATTCTTCATTGAAAGAGTCAGGCAAGTAAGTTATTTATTTTGGAAATGATTCCAATAATATTAAGATAAAAGAGTTTGGCTATGTACAAGTATGAAGTTAATTTTCAAGAAATGTTAGCCATCCATAAATATCCATTCGTCAAGAGTTCCATAGCCAAGACCTTTCACTCTGTCTAAATCTGTGTATATGTATTTATGTTGATTGAATAGAGATGTGGTTAATACGATAGCTAATCTATAAATGATCTTATTGGCCTTTATTGGCACTGCTCACATCCTTGGTGGAAATGCATTGTCATAGTTAAATTTAACTTTTTTCTAGTAATAAAAAAGAAATTAATGGGCTTAGATAGTTCACACATTGATCCAGTGTCTATGCATTGAACAGATGTTTCACCCTACACTTCACTTTGATATTTAGACTTATTTTTGATGTTTCCAGTCAGCAAACCTCATCATAAGGATTCATTGGAAATTTTATAGGAAGACCTGAGACCTCAAGTAGTTAGTGAGAGAATGGTATCAACTAAGTAGTACTAAGGTAATTTCTACTGGGTAGCTCGATCTTAGTTATATGGTTTCACTCGGTGTCCCCACCTGAATCTCATTTGTAATTCTCATATGTCAAGGGAGCGAGGTGACGGGATAAATAGGGGTGGTTCCCCCCATGCTGTTGTGATAGTGAGTGAGTTCTCACTAGATCTGATGGTTTTATAAGCATCTGGCACTTCTCTGCTTGCACTTCTCTCTCCTGCCATAATGTGGAGCAGGTCCTTGCTTCCCCTTCACTTTCCACCACGATTTTAAGTTTCCTGAGACCAACCTGGCCATGTGGAACTGTGAGTCAGTTAAACCTCTTAATTTATTTATTTATTTTGGGGCACTGAGTCTTGCTGTGTCGCCCAGGCTGGAGTGCAGTAGTGTAATCTCAGCTGGCTGCAACCTCTGCCTCCCGAATTTGAATGAATATCCTTCCTCAGCCTCCTGGGGACTACAGGTGTGCACCACCATGCCCAGCTAATTTTTCAATTTTTAGTAGAGATGAGGTTTCACCATGTCGGCCAGGCTTGTCTTGAAATCCTGACCTCAAGTGATCCGCCTGCCTTGGCCTCCCAAAGTTCTGGGATTACAAATGTGAGCTACCATGCCTGGCCAAACCTCTTTCCTTTATAAATTACCCAGTCTCAGTTATCTATTTATAGCAGTGTGAAAATGGACTAATACACTTAATTTGGATATTCAGCAGTTTCTTTTTTATTGTTGTTGCCCTATGCTCTGTGTTAACATGAAAATTTTTATCAACGAGCTCAATAATTACAACTAATTCAGACAATTAATTACTGGAATGGCTGATGGAGGCCCTAACAGAGAATTAGACTCTGACTAATTAACAAGTTCACAGCAGTTAAATTATAGTTTACCATTACTACTGCTAGTTACATCGTTACAACCTTAGAGAAGAATTTCTTAACAAGCTGATAATATGGTCTGTGCTTATTTTCCACATCATGATGAAATTGTCACTGGCATCTCTGAGTCCTCAAATCTTTTCTAGGTTACATTTAATTATCCGCATTTTTCATTCTATTTACTCCTTTGCCCAAAATTGTTTTTCCATTCACATTATCTCCTAAATTTGGTCTTTTTGCTTATAACAGTCTTTTGTCATATTCTCATTATCTCTTCCTTGAATTATCAACTTATACAATGATTTTGGGAATGGGGTTGAAAAAACTAATAATTATCGGGGACTTTCTGTGAGCTAGGCATCATATAGACATATTTCAAATATTATTTAATTTTCAGAGCAATGATGGACGATACATTATTATGCCCATTTTTTGTATGAGGATTCTGCAGTGCTAAGATGTTTTGTAAATTAGATAAGTAGCTAGTTTGAACCTAGGTGTGCTTGCTTCAAATTTCTCTCCACAACACCCCAACTATCCCCAAAATTAGTGTGAGCACTTACTATGTTCTGTAAATTAAACTATGTAGGCTGATGGTTATGAAATTAATGAGGCATAACCCCTTTCCTGGGGGAACTTGTATTTCAGAAGGGAGACAGGCCTGTAACCAAGACAATTCTGCATCATAAGTGCATTTGAAAAGGGGTAGAATGAATAGACTCACAGAAAATAAAGATGATTGTGATTCACAGATGAGTAAAGAAAAGGGGAAGAGATATAGTAATAGGTTCTGGTGACAGTAGAGAAAATACAAGATTATATAATATAGAGAAAAATTCCTGCGGTTCTATTTTATTTTCTGGAAGCTGTGTTTCAAAATAACACTGACCAACGGATACATAGGCCAGCTGCATCCGGAGGCCCAATCCATGACAACTGGAACTGGGGACTTTCTTTCTCTCTCTCATGTCTACATTGTCTTGGTTGACTTTGACCCCAGAAGGGCTCTCTCCTCATGACCAACAGGAATATTACCTTTTTTGTTTTTAAATTTATAATCCTAGAAATCTTTCCAAGATTTTTCTGGTTTCTGTGGTCTGGTTTTCAAATCCCATGCAAAAAGGCAAGAACCTTTGTCTCTGTTTCCTACAAGTGTTTCTTTGTCTCTAATTGAATCATGTGCCCATCACTGAACCAATCAATACATCCCAGGGTAATGTGACATGCTGATTCTCACCCCTAAGCTGAATGTGGAGGCTCACCTGGAGCCCATGTGCTGAGAGGGAGGGAGAGGTAGCATCAGGGCACTGTTACCCAGAGGAACATGAATAGATGCTGGATGGTGAAATAACCAACTATGGGTATTCACTATTCTTCACAACATGTGCCTTGCTTGCATTTCTTCCTTCCTTTCCTTCCTTTCTTTCTTTCTCTCTTTTTCTCCTTCCTTCCTTCCTTCCTTCCTTCCTTCCTTCCTTCCTTCCTCTTTCTTCTTTCTTTCTTTCTTTCTTTCTTTCTTTCTTTCTTTTCTTTTCTTTTTTCTTTTCTTTTCTTTTCTTTTCTTTCTTTTCTTTTCTTTCTCAGTTCTGGGATACATGTGCAGGATGTGCAAGTTTGTTACATAGGTAAACCTGTGCCATAGTGGTTTGCTGCACCTATCAACCCATCACCTAAGTATTAAGCCCTGGATGCATTAGTTATTTATCCTGAAGCTCTCCCTCCCCCTGATCCCCATGCCTGACAGGCCCTAGTGTATGTTGTTCTCCTTCTTGTGTCCATGTGTTCTCATTGTTGAGTTCCCACTTATAAGTTGATGTTTGGTTTTCTGTTCCTGTGTTAGTTTGCTGAGAATAATATCTTCCAGCTCCATCCATGTCCTGCAAAGGACATGATCTTGTTCTTTTTCATGGTTGCATAGTATTCCATGGTGTATTTGCACATTTCTTTATCCATGTCCCTGCAAAGGACATGATCTTGTTCTTTTTCATGGTTGCATAGTATTCCATGGTGTATTTGCACATTTCTTTATCCTTGTCCCTGCAAAGGACATGATCTTGTTCTTTTTCATGGTTGCATAGTATTCCATGCTGTGTTGGCACATTTCTTTATCCAGTCTATCATTGATAGGCATTTGAGTTGATTCATTTTTTTTCTATTGCAAATAGTGTTGCAATGAACATACATTTGCATGTATTTTTATAATCGAGTGATTTATATTCCTTTGGGTATATACCCAGTAACGGGATTTCTGGGTCAAATGGCATTTCTGGTTCTAGGTCTTTGAAGAATCACCACACTGTTTTCCACAATGGTTGAACTAATTTATATTCCCACCAACAGTGTAAAAGTGTTCCTATTTCTCCACAGCCTCACCAGCGTTTATTGTTTCTTGACTTTTTAATAATTGCCATTCTGATTGGCATGAGATGGTATCTCATTGTGGTTTTGACTTGCATTTCTCTAGTTATCAGTAATGTTGGGCTTTTTTTTCATGTTTGTTGGCTGCATAAATGTCTTATTTTGAGAAGTGTCTGTGCATGTCCTCTGCCCACTTTTTAATAGGGTTGTTTGCTGTTTTCTTGTAAATTTGTTGAAATTTCTTGTAGATTCTGAATGTTAGACCTTCGTCAGATGGATAGATTGCAAAACTTTTCTCCCTCTCTGTAGGGTGTCTTTTCACTCTGATGATAGTTTCTTTTGGTGTCCAGAAGCTCTTTAGTTTAGTTAGATCACATTAGTCAATTTTTGCTTCTGTTGCAGTTGCTTTTGACATGTTTTTTCTTTTTTTCTTTTTTTGAGATGGAGTCTCGCTTTGCTGCCTAGGCTGGAGTGCAACGGCGTGATCTCAGCTCACTGCAAACTTTGCCTTCTGGGTTCGAATGATTCTCCTGCCTCAGCCTTCTGAGTAGCTGGAATTACAGGCACCTGCCACCACATCCAGCTAATTTTTGTATTTTTAGTAGAGACAGGGTTTCACAAGGTTGGTCGGCTGGTCTTGAACTCCTGATCTCAGGTGATTCACCCGTCTTGGCCTCCCAAAGTGCTGGGATTACAGGCATGAACCACCATGCCTGGCCACTTTTGACATTTTTGTCATGAAATCATTGCCCATGCCTATGTCCTAAATGGTATTGCCTAGATTTTCTTCTAGAGTTTTGATAATTTTGGGTTTTACATTTAATTCTTTAATCCATCTTGAGTTAATTTTTATATAAGGTGTAAGGATGGGGTCTAGTTTCAATTTTCCATATATGGCTAGCTAGTTCTTCCAGCACCATTTATTAAATAGGGAATCCTTTTCCCATTGCTTGTTTTCATCAGGTTTGTCAAAGAAAAAAATGATTGTAGATGTATGGTCTTATTTATAAGTTCTCTATTCTGTTTCTTTGGTCTATGTATCTGTTTTTGTACCAGTACCATGCTGTTTTGATTACTGTAGCCTTGTAGTATAGTTTGAAGTGGGGTAGAGTGATGCTTCCAGCTTTTGTTCTTTTTGCTTGGGATTGTCTTTGCTATACAGGCTGTCTTTTGGTTCCATATAAATTTTAAGCTAGTTTTTTTTTTTTTCTTTCTAATTTTGTGAAGAATGTCACTGATAGTTTAATAGGAATAGCATTACATTTATAAATTACTTTGTGCAGCATGGCCATTTTTATGATATCGATTCTTTCTGTCCACGAGCATGGAATGTTTTTCCATTTGTTTGTGTCTTCTCTTATTTCCCTGAGCAGTGGCTTGTAGTTCTCCTTGAAGAGGTCCTTTACATCCCTTGTTAGCTGTATCCTAGTATTTTATTCTCTTTGCAGCAAATATGAATTGAATTTCACTCATGATTTTGTTCTCTGCTTGTCTGATGTTCATGTATAGGAGTGCTTGTGATTTTTGCACATTGGTTTAATATCCTAAGACTTTGCTGAAGTTGCTTATTAGCTTAAGGAGGTTTTGGGCTGAGACAGCATTTTGTAGATATAGAATCATGTAGTCTGCAAACAGAGAGAGCTTGACTTCTTTATTCCTATTTTACTGCTCTTTGTTTATTTGTCTTGTCTGATTGCTCTGGCCAGAACTTCCAATACTATGTTGAATATGAGTGGGGAGAGAGAGCATCCTTGCCTTGTACCAGTTTTCCAGGGGAATGCTTCCAGCTTTTGCCCATTCAGTATTATATTGGCTGTGGGTTTGTTATAAATAGCCATTATTTTGAGATATGTTCCATCAAAACCTAGTTCACTGATTTTAACATGAAGGGATGTTGATTTTTATTGAATGCCTTTTCTTCATCTATTGAGATAATCATGTGGTTTTTGTCTTTAGTTCTGTTTATGTGATGAATTATGTTTTTTGATTTGGATATGTTGAACCAGCCTTGTATTCCAGGGATAAAGCTGACTTGATAATGTTGGATAAGATTTTTGATGTGCTGCCAGATTTTTATTGAGCATTTTATTGAGGAGTTTTGCATTGATATTCATCAGGGATATTGGCCTGAATAATTATTATTATTATTATTATTATTATTATTATTTTCTCTGCCAGATTTAGGTATCAGGATGATGCTGGCCTCATAAAATGAGTTAGGGAGAAGTTCCTCCTTTTCAATTGTTTGGAATAGTTTTAGAAGAAATGGCACCAGTTCCTCTTTGTACTTCTGGTAGAACTCAGCTCTAAATCTGTCTTGTTCTGGCCTTTTTTGGTTGATGGTCTATTTCTTACTGCCTCAATTTCAGAACTTATTGTTTGTCTGTTCGGGGATTCAACTTCTTACTCTTTTAGTCCTGGGAGGGTGTATGTGTCCAGGAATTTATCCATTTCTTCTAGATTTTCTAGTTTATTTGCCTGGAGTTGTTTATAGTATTCTCTGATGGTTGTGCATATTTCTGAGGGGTCAGTGGTGATATTTCCTTTTTTGTTTTTTATTGTGTCTAATTGATTCTTCTCTCTTTTCTTTTCTATTAGTTTAGCTAGTGGTCTATATATTTTATTACATTTTTCAAATAACCAGCTGCTGAATTCATTGATTTCTTTCAAGGGCTTTTTGTGTCTCTGTCTCCTTCAGTTCTGCTCTGATCTTGGTTATTTCTTGTCTTCTGCTAGCTTTTGGGTTTGTTTGCTCTTGGTTTTTTCATTCTTTTAGTTGTGATGTTAGGGTGTCAATTTGAAATCTTTCTAGCTTTTTGACATTAGCATTTAGTGCTATAAACTTCCCTCTTAACACTGCTTTAGCTATGTCCCAGAGATTCTGGCACATTGTCTCTTTGTTCTCATTTGTTTCAAAGAATTTCTTAATTCTACCTTAATTTCATTACTTACCCAGGAGTCATTCAGGAGCATGTTGTCAATTTCCATGTAGTTATGTGGTTTTGAGTGAGTTTCTTAATCTTGAATTCTAATTTGATTTTGCTGTGGTCTGAGAGACTGTTTGTTATGATTTCAGTTGTTTTGCATTTGCTGAGGAGTGTTTTACTTCCTTATGTGATCAATTTTAGAATAAGTGTCATGTGGCACCAAGAAGAATTTATATTCTGTTGTTATTGGGTAGCGAGTTGGTCCACTTGATTCAGAGCTGAGTGCATGTCTTGAATAGTCTTGTCAGTTTTCTGTCTCAGTGATCTAATATTGACAGTGGGGTGTTAAATTCTCCCACTATTATTGTGTGGGAGTCTAAGTCCCTTTGTATGTCTCTAAGAACTTATTTTATGAATCTGGGTGCTCCTGTATTGGGTGCATATATGTTTCGGATAGTTAGCTCTTCTTGTTGAATTGATCCCTTTACCATTATGTAATGGCCTTCTTTGTCTTTCTCTCTTTTTTTTTTTTTTAAACAAGCAAATTTTATTAAAGGAAAATTTTGCATGGTTTACTTTTCACCAGTCTGTTCTGGCATGCTTCTAATGATGTCAGAGTCACCTGGATCAATGATAGCCAGTGTGCACACTCTGTAGTATTTTCCACATACTGTGCCCAGTTCAATATTATTTCCACTGTAGTGATGGACACCAGTTTTAGCCAACATTGCATAGTACTCTATTTCAGATTTCCTCAAAGCTGGGCAGTTGTTAGCAAGAATGACCAATTTCGCTTTGCCTTGTCTGATCATCTTCAGAGTCTGCTTGTACCCCAGGACATACTTCCCACTTTTCATAACGAGTTGGAGCCTAGAGTTGATCGACTCCAGCGACTTTTTCGTCTTCTTTGCGGCCACCATCTTCCTGCCTCAGGTGCGGGAAGGCCCCCAAGCAAGAGCAGCCGCTAAGATGGCTGGGGAGCGAGAAAGGCTCTTTGTCTCTTTTGATCTTTGTTGGTTTAAAGTCTGTTTTATCAGAGACTAGGATTGCAACCCCTGCTTTTTTTTTTGTTTTCCATTTGCTTGGTAGATCTTCCTGCATCCCTTTATTTTGAACCTATGTGTGTCTCTGCATATGAGATGGGTCTCCTGAATACAGCACAGTGATGGGTCTTGACTCTTTATCCAATTTGTCAGTCTGTGTCTTTTAATTGGAGCATTTAGCCCATTTACATTTAATATTGTTATGTGTGAATTTGATTTTGTCATTATGATGTTAGGTGGTTATTTTGCTCGTTAGTTGGTGAAGTTTCTTCTGAGCATCGATGGTCTTTACAATTTGGCATGTTTTTGTGGTGGCTGATACCAGTTGTTCCTTTCCATGTTTAGTGCTTCCTTCAGGAGCTCTTGTAAGGCAGGCCTGGTGGTGAAATCTCTCAACATTTGCTTGTCTGTAAAGGATTTTATTTCTCCTTCTACTTCGCTTATGAAGCTTAGTTTGGCTGGATATGAAATTCTGGGTTGAAAATTCTTTTCTTTAAGAATGTTGAGTATTGGGCCCCACTCTTTTCTGGCTTGTAGAGTTTCTGCCGAGAGATCCGCTGTTAGTCTGATGGGCTTCCCTTTGTGGGTAATCCGACCTTTCTCTCTGGCTGCCCATAACATTTTTTCCTTCATTTGATCTGTGGTGAATCTGACAATTATGTGTCTTGGAGTTGCTTTTCTCGAGGGGTATCTTTGTAGCATTCCCTGTATTTCCTGAATTTGAATGTTGACCTGCCTTGCTAAGTTGGGGAAGTTCTCCTGGACAATATCCTGAAGAGCATTTTCCAACTTGGTTCCATTCTTTCTGTCACCTTCAGGTACACCAATCACACAGAGATTTGGTCTTTTCACATAATCCCTTATTTCTTGGAGGCTTTGTTCATTTCTTTTTACTCTTTTTTTCTCTAAACTTCTCTTCTTGCTTCATTTCATTCATTTGATCTTCAGTCACTGATACCCTTTCTTCCACTTGATTGAATCGGGTACTGAAGCTTGTGCATATGTCACATAGTTCTCGTGCCATGGTTTTCAGCTCCATCAGGTCATATAAGGTCTTCTCTATGCTGTTTATTCTTGTTAGCCATTCATCTAATCTTTTCTCAGGGTTTTTAGCTTCTTTGCCATGGGCTCAAACATCTTCCTTTAGCTTGGAGAAATTTGTTATTACTGATCTTCTGAGGCCTATTACTGTCAACTTGTCAAAGTCATTCTCTGTCCAGCTTTGTTCCATTGCTGGTGAGGAGCTGCATTCCTTTGGAGGAGAAGAGGCACTCTATTTTTTGGAATTTTCAACTTTTCTGGTGTGGTTTCTCTCCATCTTTGTGGTTTTATCTACCTTTGGTCTTTGCCGATGGTGACCTAGAGATGGGTTTTGGTGTGGATGTCTTTTCTGTTTGTTATTTTTCCTTCTAACAGTCAGGACCCTCAGCTGAAGGTCTGTTGGAGTTTGCTGGAGGTCCACTCCAGACCCTGTTTGCCCGGGTATCACCAGTGGAGGCTGCAGAACAGTAAATATTGCAGAAGAGCAACTGTTGCTGCCTGATCCTTCCTCTGGAAGCTTCATCCCAGAGGGGCACCTGGCTGTATGAGATGTCGGTGGGTCCCTACTGGGAGATGTCTCCCAGTTATGCTACTTGGGGGGTCAGTGACCCACTTGACAGGCAGTCTGTCTGTTCTCAGATCTCCAGCTCCATGCTGGGAGAACCACTACTCTCTTCAAAGTTGTCAGACAGGGACGTTTAAGTCTGCAGAAGTTTCTTCTGCCTTTTGTTCAGCTATGCCCTGCCCACAGAGGTGGAGTCTACAGAGGCAGGCAGACCTTCTTGAGCTGCAGTGGGCTCCACCCAGTTTGAGCTTCCCAGTCATTTTGTTTACCTACTCAAACCTCAGCAATGGTGGACATCCGTCCCCCAGCCTTACTGCCACCTTGCAGTTCGATCTCAGACTGCTGTGCTAGCAGTGAGTGAGGCTCTGTGGGCATGGGACGCTTTGAGCCAGGCGCAGGATATAACTCCTGGTGTGCCATTTGCTAAGACCATTGGAAAAGCGTAGTATTAGGGTGAGAGTGTGCTGATTTTCCAGGTACTGTCTGTCACAGTTTCCCTTGGCTAGGAAAGGGAATTCCCTGACCCCTTGCACTTCCTGGGTGAGGTGATGCCCCGGCCTGCTTCGACTCACACTTCATGGGCTGCATCCACTGCCCAACAAGCCCCAGTGAGATGAATCCAGTACCTCAGTTGGAAATGCAGAAATCACCCATCTTCTGTGTCACTCATGCTGGGAGCTGTAGACTGGAGCTGTTCCTATTCAGACATCTTGGAACCCTAATAATTCTATGTGTTTTAAAGAAATAAAAAGAAAACAATAGAGGGGGCGGAGCAAGATGGCCGAATAGGAACAGCTCCAGTCTTCAACTCCCAGCGCGAGCGACACAGAAGACCGGTGATTTCTGCATTTTCAACTGAGGTACTGGGGTCATCTCTCTAGGGAGTGCCGGACAATCGGTGCTGGTCAGCTGCTGCAGCCTGACCAGCGTGAGCTGAAGCAGGGCGAGGCATCGCCTCACCTGGAAGCGCAAGGGGGAAGAAAATCCCTTTTCCTAGCGAGGGGAACTGAGACACACAACACCTGGAAAATCGGGTAACTCCCACCCCAATACTGCGCTTTAAGGAAACAGGCACACCAGGAGAATATATCCCATACCTGGCCGGGAGGGTCCCACGCCCACGAGCCTCCCTCACTGCTAACACAGCCATCTGCGGCGATCTATCCGCAAGGCAGCAGCGAGGCTGGGGGAGGGGCGCCCGCCATTGCTGAGGCTTAAGTAGGTAAACAAAGCCTCTGGGAAGCCCGAACTGGGTGGAGCTCACAGCAGCTCAAGGAAGCCTGCCTGTTTCTGTAGACTCTACCTCTGCGGACAGCGCACAGCTGCAGTCCATTAGGGGAAAGAGCGGGGCCGTGGCAGACGCGAATGACTCTGTCTGACAGCTTTGGGGAGAGCCGTGGATCTCCTAACGCGGAGGTTGAGATCTGAGAACGGACAGACTGCCTGCTCAGGTGGGTCCCTGACCCCTGAGTAGCCTAGCTGGGAGACATCCCCCACTAGGGGCAGTCTGACACCCCACACCTCACAGGGTGGAGTCACCCCTGAGAGGAAACTTCCAAAGAAAGAATCAGACAGGTACAATCGCTGTTCAGCAATATTCTATCTTCGGCAACCTCTGCTGCTGACCCAGGCAAACAGGGTCTGGAGTGGACCTCAAGCAATCTCCAACAGACCAACAGACAGTCCTTCTGACTGTCAGAAGGAAAACTATCAAACAGGAAGGACACCTATACCAAAACCCCATCAGTACGTCACCATCATCAAAGACCAGAGACAGATAAAACCACAAAGATGGGGAAGAAGCAGGGCAGAAAAGCTGGAAATTCAAAAAATAAGAGCGCATCTCTCCCCTGCAAAGGAGCGCAGCCCATCGCCAGCAACGGATCAAAGCTGGTCAGAGAATGACTTTGACGAGATGAGAGAAGAAGGCTTCAGTCCATCAAACCTCTCAGAGCTAAAGGAGGAATTACGTACCCAGCGCAAAGAAACTAAAAATCTTGAAAAAAAGTGGAAGAATTGACAGCTAGACTAATTAATGCAGAGAAGATCATAAACGAAATGACAGAGATGAAAACCATGACACGAGAAATACGTGACAAATGCACAAGCTTCAGTAACCGACTCGATCAACTGGAAGAAAGAGTATCAGCGATTGAGGATCAAATGAATGAAATGAAGCGAGAAGAGAAACCAAAAGAAAAAAGAAGAAAAAGAAATGAACAAAGCCTGCAAGAAGTATGGGATTATGTAAAAAGACCAAATCTACGTCTGATTGGGGTGCCTGAAAATGAGGGGGAAAATGGAACCAAGTTGGAAAACACTCTTCAGGATATCATCCAGGAGAACTTCCCCAACCTAGTAGGGCAGGCCAACATTCAAATTCAGGAAATACAGAGAAACCACAAAGATACTCCTCCAGAAGAGCAACTCCAAGACACATAATTGCCAGATTCACCAAAGTTGAAATGAAGGAAAAAATCTTAAGGGCAGCCAGAGAGAAAGGTCGGGTTACCCACAAAGGGAAGCCCATCAGAATAACAGCAGACCTCTCGGCAGAAACTCTACAAGCCAGAAGAGAGTGGGGGCCAATATTCAACGTTCTTAAAGAAAAGAATTTTCAACCCAGAATTTCATATCCAGCCAAACTAAGCTTCATCAGTGAAGGAGAAATAAAATCCTTTACAGATAAGCAAATGCTTAGAGATTTTGTCACCACCAGGCCTGCCTTACAAGAGACCCTGAAGGAAGCCCTAAACATGGAAAGGAACAACCGGTACCAGCCATTGCAAAAACATGCCAAAATGTAAAGAACATCGAGGCTAGGAAGAAATTGCATCAACTAACGAGCAAAATAACCAGTTAATATCATAATGACAGGATCAAGTTCACACATAACAATATTAACCTTAAATGTCAATGGACTAAATGCTCCAATTAAAAGACACAGACTGGCAAACTGGATCAAGAGTCAAGACCCATCAGTCTGCTGTATTCAGGAGACCCATCTCACATGCAGAGACATACATAGGCTCAAAATAAAGGGATGGAGGAAGATCTACCAAGCAAATGGAGAACAAAAAAAAGCAGGGGTTGCAATCCTAGTCTCTGATAAAACAGACTTTAAACCATCAAAGATCAAAAGAGACAAAGAAGGCCATTACATAATGGTAAAGGGATCAATTCAACAGGAAGAGCTAACTCTCCTAAATATCTATGCACCCAATACAGGAGCACCCAGATTCATAAAGCAAGTCCTTAGAGACCTACAAAGAGACTTAGACTCCCATACAATAATAATGGGAGACTTCAACACTCCACTGTCAACATTAGACAGATCAACGAGACAGAAAGTTACAAGGATATCCAGGAATTGAACTCATCTCTGCACCAAGCGGACCTAATAGACATCTATAGAACTCTCCACCCCAAATCAACAGAATATACATTCTTCTCAGCACCACATCGCACTTATTCCAAAATTGACCACATAATTGGAAGTAAAGCACTCCTCAGCAAATGTACAAGAACAGAAATTATAACAAACTCTCTCTCAGACCACAGTGCAATCAAACTAGAACTCAGGACCAAGAAACTCAATCAAAACCGCTCAACTACATGGAAACTGAACAACCTGCTCCTGAATGACTACTGGGTACATAACGAAATGAAAGCAGAAATAAAGATGTTCTTTGAAACCAATGAGAACAAAGATACAACATACCAGAATCTCTGGGACACATTTAAAGCAGTGTGTAGAGGGAAATTTATAGCACTAAATGCCCACAAGAGAAAGCAGGAGAGATCTAAAATGGACACTCTAACATCACAATTAAAAGAACTAGAGAGGCAAGAGCAAACACATTCCAAAGCTAGCAGAAGGCAAGAAATAACTAAGATCAGAGCAGAACTGAAGGAGATAGAGACACAAAAAACCCTCCAAAAAATCAATGAATCCAGGAGTTGGTTTTTTGAAGATCAACAAAATTGACAGACCGCTAGCAAGACATAAAGAAGAAAAGAGAGAGGAATCAAATAGACGCAATAAAAAATGATAAAGGGGATATCACCACCGACCCCACAGAAATACAAACAACCATCAGAGAATACTATAAATGCCTCTACGCAAATCAACTAGAAAATCTAGAAGAAATGGATAATTTCCTGGACACTTACACTCTCCCAAGACTAAACCAGGAAGAAGTTGAATCCCTGAATAGACCAATAGCAGGCTCTGAAATTGAGGCAACAATTAATAGCCTACCCACCAAAAAAAGTCCAGGACCAGATGGATTCACAGCTGAATTCTACCAGAGGTACAAGGAGGAGCTGGTACCATTCCTTCTGAAACTATTCAATCAATAGAAAAAGAGGGAATCCTCCCAACTCTTTTTATGAGGCCAACATCATCCTGATACCAAAGCCTGGCAGAGACACAACAAAAAAAGAGAATTTTAGACCAATATCCCTGATGAACATCGATGCAAAAATTCTCAATAAAATACTGGCAAACCGGATTCAGCAGCACATCAAAAAGCTTATCCACCATGATCAAGTGGGCTTCATCCCTGGGATGCAAGGCTGGTTCAACATTCGCAAATCAATAAACGTAATCCAGCATATAAACAGAACCAAAGACAAGAACCACATGATTATCTCAATAGATGCAGAAAAGGCTTTTGACAAAATTCAACAGCCCTTTATGCTAAAAACGCTCAATAAATTCGGTATTGATGGACGTACTCAAAATAATAAGAGCTATTTATGACAAACCACAGCTAATATCATACTGAATGGGCAAAAACTGGAAAAATTCCCTTTGAAAACTGGCACAAGACAGGGATGCCCTCTCTCACCACTCCTATTCAACATAGTGTTGGAAGTTCTGGCTAGGGCAATCAGGCAAGAGAAAGAAATCAAGGGTATCCAGTTAGGAAAAGAAGAAGTCAAATTGTCCCTGTTTGCAGATGACATGATTGTATATTTAGAAAACCCCATCGTCTCAGCCCAAAATCTCCTTAAGCTGATAAGCAACTTCAGCAAAGTCTCAGGATACAAAATAATGTGCAAAAATCACAAGCATTCTTATACACCAGTAACAGACAAGCAGAGAGCCAAATCAGGAATGAACTTCCATTCACAATTGCTTCAAAGAGAATAAAATACCTAGGAATCCAGCTTACAAGGGATGTAAAGGACCTCTTCAAGGAGAACTACAAACCACTGCTCAGTGAAATCAAAGAGGACACAAACAAATGGAAGAACATACCATGCTCATGGATAGGAAGAATCAATATCGTGAAAATGGCCATACTGCCCAAGGTTATTTATAGATTCAATGCCATCCCCATCAAGCTACCAATGAGTTTCTTCACAGAATTGGAAAAAACGGCTTTAAAGTTCATATGGAACCAAAAAAGAGCCCGCATTGCCAAGACAATCCTAAGTCAAAAGGACAAAGCTGGAGGCGTCACGCTACCTGACTTCAAACTATACTACAAGGCTACAGTAACCAAAACAGCATGGTACTGGTACCACAACAGAGATATAGACCAATGGAACAGAACAGAGTCCTCAGAAATAATACCACACATCTACAGCCATCTGATCTTTGACAAACCTGAGAGAAACAAGAAATGGGGAAAGGATTCCCTATTTAATAAATGGTGCTGGGAAAATTGGCTAGCCATAAGTAGAAAGCTGAAACTGGATCCTTTCCTTACCCCTATACGAAAATTAATTCAAGATGGATAGAGACTTAAATGTTAGACCTAATACCATAAAAACCCTAGAAGAAAATCTAGGTAGTACCATTCAGGACATAGGCATGGGCAAGGACTTCATGTCTAAAACACCAAAAGCAACGGCAGCAAAAGCAAAAATTGACACATGGGATCTAATTAAACTAAAGAGCTTTTGCACAGCTAAAGAAACTACCATCAGAGTGAACAGGCAACCTACAGAATGGGAGAAAATTTTTGCAACCTACTCATCTGACAAAGGGCTAATATCCAGAATCTACAAAGAACTCAAACAAATATACAAGAAAAAAACAAACACCCATCAAAAAGTGGGGAAAGGATATGAACAGACATTTCTCAAAAGAAGACATTCATACAGCCAACAGACACATGAAAAAATGCTCATCATCACTCGCCATCAGAGAAATGCAAATCAAAACCACAATGAGATACCATCTCACACCAGTTAGAATGGCAATCATTAAGAAGTCAGGAAACAACAGGTGTTGGAGAGGATGTGGAGAAATAGGAACACTTTTACACTGTTGGTGGGATTGTAAACTAGTTCAACCATTATGGAAAACAGTATGGCGATTCCTCAAGGATCTAGAACTAGATGTACCATATGACCCAGCCATCCCACTACTGGGTATATACCCAAAGGATTAAAATTACTCTACTACAAAGACACATGCACACGTATGTTTATTGCGGCACTATTCACAATAGCAAAGACTTGGAATCAACCCAAATGTCCATCTGTGACAGACTGGATTAAGAAAATGTGGCACATATACACCATGGAATACTATGCAGCCATCAAAAAGGATGAGTTTGCGTCCTTTGTAGGGACATGGATGCAGCTGGAATCCATCATTCTTAGCAAACTATCACAAGAAGAGAAAACCAAACACCGCATGTTCTCACTCATAGGTGGGAACTGAACAATGAGATCACTTGGACTCGGGAAGGGGAACATCAACACTGGGGCCTATCATGGGGAGGGGAGAGGAGGGAGGGATTGCATTGGGGAGTTATACATGATATAAACGTCATGCACACATGACCCTAGAACTTAAAGTATAATAAAAAAAAAAAAAAAAGAAAACAATACTGTTATATTTACCCAGATATTTACCATTTCTTATGTTCTTCATTCTTACTGAAGATTTCTTTCAATCTGATATTTATTTTCTGCCTAAAGAACTTCCTTTAGTATTTCTTGTACTGCAATCCTGCTGGCAATATTTTTTTTTCATTTTCTTTTGCCTAAAAATGTCCTTATTTTGCCTTTAAACTTGAAGAATATTTTCACTGGGTATAGAATGCTGAGTTGACAGTTACATTGTTTCAGCACTTTAAAGATGTTGTTTCATTGTCTTCAGGCTTTGGAATTTTCTATGAGGAGTTAATGGGTCTCTGAGATTACTGAATCTGTTTTAACTTTTATAAACTTGAAAAATTTTCACCACTTTTTCTTCAAAAAATTTTTTTTCGTTATTTCCTCTGCTGGTATAACTCTGCTTATGTATATGTTAGACATTTTCATATTGTTCAACAGGTCTCTGAAGGTCTATTCATTTTTTCAGTGTTCTCTTTCTCTTCTGTTCTTCAGACTGAGTTATTTCTGTTGACCTCACTACAAGTTCACTGACTTTCTGCCATCACCTCCATTCTGCTACTAAACCCATCCAAATATTTTTTAGACTTCAGATTTGTGTTTTTCAGTTCTAGAATTTCCATTTTAAGTATATTCCACTTCTCTGCTGAAATTTATTTATTGTGCACATATTTTCCTTTGTGTACCTGAGCTAGTTATAATAGGTTCTTTAAAAATCCTTGTCTACCACTTGTAACAAATAGATCTCTCAGATTGGTCTCTGTTTATTGTATTTTCCTCTTGAAAATGAATCATAGTTTACTGGTTGAGTAATTTTGGATTTTGTCCTAGATGTTGTGAAATGCTATATTATGGAAACTCTGTTATATTCCTCCAAAGAGTATTAATTTTTGTATTTTAGAAGGCAGTTAACTTGGTTGGACTTGAATTGTAAACTCTGTCTCTACAAGCAGCTCTAATCTTAATTCATTTCTTTTATTTTTGGCTGGAGTCTGTCCACTGCATGCATGGTTCAGGAGCTAGCCAGAGATTTGAGGAGAGTCTATATACAGAATTTGGGACTCTGTTTATTCTGGTTGCTTTGAACTCTCTTCTCTGGTTCTTCAGGCCAGAAAGACTGTGCTTTTTCTCCTGGAGTTTTAGACACCTTGTGTAGCAGCAACTTTTATCTGCCCTAAGGCTACCAACTATAAAATGTGGGAACATCAACCCTTGTTTTGGTTTACTCTCTGGTGCCTTTAGGTTGCTGCTTTTTATATTTTGTTTAGAGTTTATAGTTGTTATCTGCAGGAGAGTCAGATCTGGTAGGATCTGACAATAAGTGAAATCCTGATTGGTTCTTTTTAATATCCACTTGATTCTTTTTAATATCAACATCCTTTCTGCCTATCTTGGTTTCATGATATCTTATTATATGGATATTGCACCTTCATTACTCTTTGAAATCTTCCATATACTATTTCAAACTCATTTTCATAAAATAAATTCTACCTCAGATATAATCTATTCTTCTTATTTTTTTTTGGTTTTTTTTTTTCATATTTATTTTAGAATTTTGCAGACCTATTTTGAATGCTTTTGTTTTTGTTTTCTCTCTTCCCTCTGTGCTCATGGCTTTCTATTGAACTGTTTTATGTTGTCTCTACTTAGTTCTCTGTGCCCCAGTAAAAAGCCAGGATTTATAACATGTTCCACAAATGCATGGGAATATGGAAGACCTAATTATGTAGCCAATAAGTATCTTAGATTAGCTTATTGTACTAAGATTGTGTTTTTGTGTTTACTTCCTTAGGTTCACAGCTGCTGAAAAAGCCAAAGCCTTCATCAGTAAGTCTGCTATTTTTTTTTTTTTTTTGTTAGCCTCCTTTTACATATGAGGGAACTCATATCAGGCCTTGATTTCAATCAGTGAGACTCACTTCTGTCCCCTTTTTGCAAGAAACACTTTCAGCTCCCCTTCCTCCACAGAAGTCACATCATTCCTTTCTGACCTGAATGGAAGCAAGTTTGACACTCCACCCTTCATCTACCCTTTGGATATTTTACTTTGTTTCTGATGCATGGTGGTGTTTATTTTTACATGAATTTGACTATGTCTTTTTTGGTTTATGTTAGTATGTAACTCATCATTACTATGTATTTGGAGTATACAGTATTTTCAAAGCATAAACTCATTGTAGTGATTTGACCCTGAAATCTAGGCAAGTTCTTCTCTCTTCCCTATTACATACAGTATTATTTTGCTTATACATTTTATGTCTAGAAGTATAATACACCTTTTTTTCTATTTTACTTAACAGTAGATATGGTCTTACTTGTGTGAAGCTAGGTCTCTTAGAATAAAGCCGAGGAAGATTGTTAGTGAGTATTTATGTTTTAGGAGGGGTTTCAAGGGAGAAGAAAGGATGGTATTTGTGTATAGAAAACATTGTAATTTTAGGGTTGGAATCTGGTGTACAAATGTGTGTATTACAATCTTGGCTCTACCATGTAGTAGCTCCGTAATGCTAAAAAGATACTAGATCTCTCTAACTCTCATATTTCTTACCAACAGTTGGCAATGGAATTTATATTAGAGAGGAAACTTAATTTTTCTTCAGAAAAAGACCTTAATAGGCCTCTTGGTATAGATGATGGAACATTTGGGGTGTGGGTAAATCATATTGCAAAATAATAGGATAGCTAAACTGCTCTGTAGGCAAAAATAAGATACATTTTTTTTTTTTACATTTTTTTGGTATGGAGGATAGGCTATCAGGCCAAGGCATAATGGGAGATGAATAATACTGGAAATTCTCCAGTGATATTGTGGCTGAAGAATATCTTTAGAATAAAAATATTATATTCAATTTAAAGTTGCTTATTTTTCTGAACTATGACTCTGTCCTCTGTTTCCATAGCCCCAAAATGTCAGTAGATTTTCCCAAACTTGTCAATGCCTTATATGAAATGTTTGTATGTGTATTTATAATTTTAATGGAAATGGAATCATTAGGTGGTTCATAAACTAAATGAAATCAGAAGAAACAGTAGAATAAGCCAGAGAAGTATAGGAAAACATATAATCATTGGGAATTTGCAAAAATCTCAAGGACTTTAGTATTCTATACAGTTTTGAGACTATCATATCAACTGAGAGACTGCAGTAACAAGTGGTTACAAAAATGAGGTGGGGGTGGAAGGTAAATTGAGCTAAGTTCTTGGTTGGATGTGAGGGGTGTTAAAAAATCAGCTTAAGGCAGTTGTGGGATCATAATGAAATGCAACCTGAAGGTAGGTGTGCCCATTGTCTGATCATCTGTAGACTAATTCTGACTACAAGTATTTGCAGTTGATAACAATTATTCATGGTAGATATGTTCTATAAAGTTGCCAAAAGCACTGAATTAGTGAATATTGAATTAAGGGAAATACAGTGTTTGGTCCTTATGAACCTCCGGTCTCAACATTTTTATCAACTTATCAATACATTACCTTGTCATATGTGTGTTTCTGGTAAAAGACACCTTATTTAATGTATACTACTGATTTGATAGCATTGAACTCCTGGCCTCCAGCAGTATAATTCAGTTCTGAACAAAGCTTATCTAACACATGTATTTTCTTCCTAAAGCACATCATGACATTCTTTTGCTTAGGAACACCAGATACCACTTCGTACTTCACTTGGGGACCATTTTATACAGTGAAATCACTGACAAAAAGCACAAAAATGTGAAAAGTGACATTAAATAGTCCATGAAAAGGACATTTGTTACATGTACGAGAACTGAAACAAAGAAACCCAAAATGTTACCTGTCACCTTCTTCAACCTCAGCTAGGATTGTACACACTGGGGGCCTCAATTGTTTTCCTGCTCTGTGCCATGAAAACATAGTGAATGTTGATTCTGGAATTACAAATACATTTTAGCAAGTAGGCAATCTCACAAATACAGAATCCACAAATAATGAGGATCCACTGTATTTTAATTTGACAAGCATCATTATGTGCTTAGGACTTGGTAACTGCAGCAGAATCTTCAACTCTGTTTCCAATATTACAAACAAAAAGAAAAAGTAAAATTGACCTTTAGATATTCCTATTTAAAACATGGTTAGAATAAGACTAGCTTAGTACCTTTGTTTAGAGGTTTTGTTTTCATAGCTGTAAATATGCATCTACATCAGAAAATTGAAGAAGAAAGTTTCTAAAAATTTAAAGCTCAGAAATTTAGCCTTAGTACTTTCTAACTGAAGAAAAATTATAGAAACATTTTTAGTAGTTTGATACAGTAAAATCAATTTTACTCTACATTCCCAGAAGTTCAATTGGTTTTAAAGTGTGAACGCTTAAAAACATTTATGAAAACACAGTAATTACTAATAAAGTATATACAAATTAGGAATAATCAAAGATTTCCCCTTCCTACCCTCAATTTCAAAATAAGTAAAACAGTTATCTAACCGAACAAATCAGGCCAAAATGACTGGATAAAAACTATAGCATTCAAACAAAAAATTTTAAAGTCATCAATGACAAAAATGTAGTTTCAGGTATCTCACTTCAGAGAAAGAATCATATTTTTAAAATCTGGGCAACCAGAGTCTATCAACTATTTAGGTATCTCTGTCTCTTCTTCTCATTTATTATCCTTGGGCAGCTAAGTTTCATCCAATATAAAAATTATTTATAGCAACAGGAGACACTTTTATTTTTTAAAAAGTAACTATATGTGATTTTTGTTAGGGAAAACTCCAAGGAAGGATGCAAGATTTATGAAGTATCAGCATAAGAATAAGTAAGATGGCTCAGCACAAGACAATAGAATAGCAACTGCTTTTTAAATGTTAGAAATGAAGTGCCTAGTTTCTGCCACATGGGCCACTGTCAGAACATAATAATTAGAAGCATTTTTTCATCTCCTAAGCTTTAAAAAGCTCAGCATTATAGGCAGCTAATTAGCAAGCTAAATTTCTCTATCAGGTGTGATAAGGGAGATAACTTAATGGCATTATTTGATTGAGCCATAATCCCTTGCTTGGCCTTCCTTTTCTCTAAGGAATGACTGCCTTTAATTTTCAGCTCCAGGATTAGATAAGCACTCTGTGATCAGGTAATAGACATATATTAGCTCTACCATTAGAGAGCTTGATTTTACAAACTTGGTCTCACTAGCACAATGGTTGATTTGAATAAATGAAATGTAGCACCTAATACTATTGTTTGGTACATGATGAGAAAGCAGTACATATTTATTGATATTAATGGAATTGAAAAGAACAGAGTCTCATAGATAAAAAAAAAAAAAAAACAACTTACCTACTTTTCTTTATATACCACCATTTGGATTATTAGATACTAGAGTGGGTGGACAATGAAAGGCATTAGCTACACGAGCAGGTTAGATACTAATTGATTTAGAACTTCTACTGTAGATTTTGAGGGTATTTTCAGTAATATAACTGTATGATTCCATTTTATAGATATCTCTGTAAGTAAACTTAGAAATAAAGATAGGTATAAAATATACAAAGAAATAAGTGATTAACTCCTTTACCTTATTTCTTACCTAACTCTTTTTTTACCATATAGTAACATAAAACTACAGACTCCCAAATACGTTGTTTCTAGGTCAGGCTATGGGATTTTGCTTAGTTTTAAGGATTTTGGCTGAAATGTGTCAAAACTAACTGGACCAAGGGCCTAGGGGGTGTTAACAAATAGTAAAATACATGCTTTGACTTGGTTAGACATTGCTTAGACCATTAATCATACTCAGTTCAGTTGACTAAATTGTCTAGCTCCCTGTTTTGTTTCAATTTCCGTTTAGTTATCAATACAGAGAAAGCATCTTGCAGGATGGTTTATTTTCTACTTGTCTGGCATTTCTTAATATATTCTGCTTTGTCTTTCAAAGATAAATGCAAACATTTTCAATAACTTAAAAGAATAGAAAAACTTTTTTTCTATTCTTGCAGAAATCTCAAGGACTTTAGTTTTCTATACCGTTTTGAGACTATCATATCAACTGAGAGACTGCATTCTGATGGCCTGATTCTATACTTCCCTATGTGTCCTAGAAAGAGGGCAAGCCCATTAATGTAGGATTTGATTTCCCGACAAAAGTTCTGTACTTATCAAAGCAGATACCTGCAAGCAGTCCATTTTCTCATATGGTAGGCATGTCTCCTGTTTTATGATCCTCACAAACAAATGGCAAGAACAGTTTAAAGTTTAATTTTCTTACTTATAGTAAGATATGCTCTATCTTTTTTTGATCATTGCCAGCCATGTCTTAGTTTTTTTTTTTTTTTTTGAGTCAGGGCCCTTGTTCCCCAGGCTAGAATGCAGTGGTGCAATCTTGGCTCACTGCAGCTTCGGTGCCCTGGTCATCAGTCCTCCTACCTCAGCCTCCCAAGTAGCTAGGACTTACAGGTATACACCACCACCCACAGCTAATTTTTGTATTTTTAGTAAAGGCAGGGTTTTCACTATGTTACACAGGCTAGTCTTGAACTCCTGAGTTCAAGCAATCCACCTGCCTTGGCCTCCAAAAGTACTGGGATTACAGGCATGCACCACTGTGCTCCACTGACTCATAGTTTTAATTATCTAGAAGCAGATGAAAGGGGAGAGAACCAACATGCTGCATTATTGAGTACTTATCATGTGACAGATTATATGTTAGAATATTCTAAACACATGGTCATTTTTTATCTTCCCAGCAATCCAGGGAAATAGACACTCCTCACATTTTACAAGGAATGGTTGAGACAAAATGACATGGTTAATAAGTGGAAAAGGTTGCTAAATCTGGATTCAAAGCCAAATCAGAAGCATGACATCAAGAGGGCCTACCAAGGAACCAGAGAGCACAACATGCTCTAAGTTCTTTTGGAAACATCGGTCACCCATTTTGCAGAATCAGATGTGTAGCTTGATTATTTGTGTCCTTATTCTTTTTACTATGCTAATTTCCCTCTCACAACAGAGAATTTTTCTTCTTTTAAAACTAATGTTTGAAAGCTATTGACCTGGAATTATCATCACATTTTTCTGACTTCAAATATTCTGAGTAGTAACAGAAATATATTCTCCGTCATTTTACTGCTAACCAGTTTGATTGTTGAAACAAAGGGAAGGAACCAACTCATGAAAAGTAACATATTGGCTGGGCATGGTGGCTCATGCCTGTAATCCCAACACCTTAGGAGGTTGAGGCAGGAGAATCATTTGATAATAGGAGTTCGAGACCAGCCTGGACAAAATAGTGAGTCCACATCTCTACAAATAATAGTAATATAATAAAATATAAGTGAGAAATGCTTTAATGCTCTATCTATTTTTATTTACTTATTTATTTTGAGACACAGTCTTGTTCTGTCACCCAGGCTGGAGTGCAGTGGCACTGTCTTGGCTCTTTCCAACCTCTGGCTCCCAGGCTCAAGTGATTCCCATTCCTCAGCCTCCCAAGTAGCTGGGACTACAGGTGTGCACCACCACACCTGGCTAATTTTTGTATTTTTAGGAGAGGTGGGGTTTTGTCATGTTGGCCAGACTGGTCTCAAACTCCTGCCCTCAAGTGATCCATCTGCCTTGGCCTCCCAAAGGACTGGAGTTGCAGGTTTGAGCCACTGTGCCTGGCTGAGACTTTTAAAAAGTATTATATGTTGTGTTATATTTGCCTCCAGGTTGAAAACTCTCTCTCCAAAATACAGATGGGTTGGAGATCTTCACTCTGGAATAGGAGTAGCCCATGTGAGGATGCAGGAGTCTAAAAACATAAAAATAAATTAAAAACCCGAGAGAGTAAAACACATCGAACACAGTGGATGAGTAGAAAAAGCATAAGGCCTTTGGATTCAAGAGAGGGAAAGGGATGCAAAGAAGTAGAAAATCCCCCACTGAAAATTTTTCTCAAGACATGCTAGGAGAAAGAGAGGCCAGCATAGAGAGCCTGTCTAAGTGTGGAGCCATTTCTTTAGCCAAGGTTAGAGTGGTCATGAAGAGAACAGTTTTGACCTGGAAATAGGGATTACATTGGAAGAATTCAAATGTATAGGACTTCCCCCTCAAGAGTAAAAAATTCACTTTTTATTTTTTTTAGTCTTCTAGCGCAGGATTAGGGGACAAAGTAAAAGAATCAGGAAGTGAAGTTTTATGTAATTATGAAGGTCAGATTGTTGTGTTAACTATGATAAATGGAAGTAACTTGAGAGTGGGTACTTATGAATTATATAACTTTGATATTACCATAATGTAATCAAATGGGATGTGTCCTACAAATGACTGTATAGGTTCTTTTTGAAAAGGGCACTGTTGGGAGAGGATGTAAAAGAGAAAACCATGAAACAAAGGCAAGAGAACTACCATGTTTTAAATAGTGGTGTATAAATTTTATAAAATCATAAACAAATTTTAACTGGAAGAAACCTTAGAATAATGATGATAATAATAGTTTTTAGCTAGTGGTCACTTACTGTGTGCCAGGAACTATTATAAGAGTTTTTCATGCATTACCTATTTTAATCTTTGTAACAACACTTTTTAATAGAGATGATGATTAGTCTTCATTTTATAGGTGAGGAAATTGTGCCACACACTGTAAGTAATTTTCCCAAGGTCACACTACAGAAGTAAAAAGCTGAGATGTGAACTCCAGCAGTGTGGCTCCACAATCCATTTCTTAACCACTCAAGGAAATATAGGGTCAAATTCACACTTAGATATGGTATCATTTAGGGGAACAGCAATTGCTGTGGCTATGAAACTTCAAAAATATAAAATAACTTAAACACAATCTGTTTGTATTTGTTCACATAGCAACCCTGTGTGAACAACTGGGATCATCGGACTGTCTGGCAAGGGTTCTGACATCTTCAACAGATGAGGCAAGGAGATTAAAAAGTGATGTGATCATGCAATACATTACTGTACTGGGAACAGCTTTAGCATAGACATAGCTGTGTATACTGCACACATGACACATCTCTGGAAGGTTTCCAGTGAGAAATCCTACCTTTGAACTAGTCCTGGAAGGGAGAAAAGAGGAAAGAGTTACTTGCTATGGTTCCTTCTTGATTCATATTTCATAGAGGTCAAATTTTATCCTGAAAGGCTCTAACTCCTCAGAGCTTTCAGGTTGTGTGATCTGCCCTGCAGTGACCACTCAGGAAGCCAAATACTGCAGATACAGTGTGGCATTTCATGCAAATGTGGAAGTATAATCACAGAGATGGGCAAGAATGTACCATGAGGGCCAGGTAAGCATGGGAATGTACCTGGAGTTCCAGGTAACTTATGATCCAGCAAAGGCAGCAGCAGAGTGACCTAGGCAGTGATTGGTATCTTTGGAAAGAAAGAGGAAATTGAAATATTCTGAGAAGGCACATGGTTTATGTTCAATTAGCAAGGTTGTCAAAATCTCCCTGAGGGTCATGTTCTATCTATCAGCCAGAAAGAGAGAAAACATAAAGGAACATCCATGTATGGAAGGTTTTTATGAGATAGACCTCCAAGGCACATATTACTTTTGCTTCCATTCCATTGACTAGGACTCAAGCTGTATTGCCCCATTAAATTGCAATTTTTCAATTCCCACCTATGAGTGAGAACATGCGGTGTTTGGTTTTCTGTTCTTGTGATAGTCTGCTGAGAATGATGGTTTCCAGCTGCATCCATGTCCCTACAAAGGATATCAACTCATCCTTTTTTATGGCTGCATAGTATTCCATGGTGTATATCTGTCACATTTTCTTAATCCAGTCTGTCACTGATGGACATTTGGGTTGGTTCCAATTCTTTGCTGTTGTGAATAGTGCCACAGTAAACATATGTGTGCATGTGTCTTTATAGCAGCATGATTTATAATCCTTTGGGTATATACCCAGTAATGGGATGGCTGGGTCAAATGGTATTTCTAGTTCTAGATCCTTGAGGAATTGCCACACTGTTTTCCCCAATGGTTGAACTAGTGTACAATCCCACCAACAGTGTAAAAGTGTTCCTATTTCTCCACATCCTCTCCAGCACCTGTTGTTTCCTGACTTTTTAATGATCGCCATTCTAACTGGTGTGAGATGGTATCTCATTGTGGTTTTGATTTGCATTTCTCTGATGGCCAGTGATGATGAGCATTTTTTCATGTGTCTGTTGGCTGTATGCATGTCTTCTTTTGAGAAGTGTCTGTTCATATCCTTTGCCCACTTTTTGATGGGGTTGTTTGTTTATTTCTTGTAAATTTATTTGAATTCTCTGTAGATTCTGGATATTAGCCCTTTGTCAGATGAGTAGATTGCAACAGTTTTCTCCCATTCTGTAGGTTGCCTGTTCACTCTGATGATAGTTTCTTTTGCTGTGCAGAAGCTCTTCAGTTTAATTAGATCCCATTTGTCAAGTTTGGCTTTGGTTGCCATTGCTTTTGGTGTTTTAGACATGAAGTCTTTGCCCATGCCTATGTCCTGAATGGTATTGCCTAGGTCTTCTTCTAGGGTTTTTATGGTATTAGGTCTAACATTTAAGTCTCTAATCCATCTTGAATTAATTTTTGTATAAGGTGTAAGGAAGGGATCCAGTTTCAGCTTTCTACATATGGCTAGCCAGATTTCCCAGCACCATTTATTAAATAGGGAATCCTTTCCCCATTTCTTGTTTCTCTCAGGTTTGTCAAAGATCAGATGGCTGTAGATGTGTGGTATTATTTCTGAGGACTCTGTTCTGTTCCATTGGTCTATATCTCTGTTTTGGTACCAGTACCATGCTGTTTGAGTTACTGCAGCCTTATAGTATAGTTTGAAGTCAGGTAGCACAATGCCTCCAGCTTTGTTGTTTTGGCTTAGGATTGTCTTGGCAATGTGGGCTCTTTTTTGGCTCCATATGAACTTTAAAGTAGTTTTTTCCAATTCCGTGAAGAAAGTCATTGGTCACTTAATGGGGATGGCATTGAATCTATAAATTACCTTGGGCAGTATGGCCGTTTTCATGATATTGATTCTTCCTATCCATGAGCATGGTATGTTCTTTCATTTGTTGGTGTCCTCTTTTATTTCACTGAGCAGTGGTTTGTAGTTCTCCTTGAAGAGGTCCTTCACATCCCTTGTAAGTTGGATTCCTAGGTATTTTATTCTCTTTGAAGCAATTGTGAATGGGAGTTCATTCATGATTTGGCTCTCTGTTTGTCTGTTACTGGTGTATGAGAATGCTTGTGATTTTTGCATATTGATTTTGTATTCTGAGACTTTGCTGAAGTTACTTCTCAGCTTAAGGAGATTTTGGGCTGAGACAATGGGGTTTTCTAAATATACAATCATGTCATCTGCAAACAGGGACATTTTGACTTCCTCTTTTCCTAATTGAATACCCGTTATTTATTTCTCCTGCCTGATTGCCCTGGCCAGAACTTCCAACATTATATTGAATAGGAGTGATGAGAGAGGGCATCCCTGTCTTGTGACATTTTTCAAAGGGAATGCTTCCAGTTTTTGCCCATTCAGTATGATATTGGCTGTGGGTTTGTCATAAACTGCTCTTATTATTTTGAGATACATTCCATCAATACCGAATTTATTGACAGTTTTTAGCATGAAGGGCTGTTGACTTTTGTCAAAGGTCTTTTCTGCATCTATTGAGATAATCATGTGGTTTTTATCTTTGGTCCTGTTTATATGCCGGATTATGTTTATTGATTTGTGTATGTTGAACCAGCCTTGCATCCCAGGGATGAAGCCCACTTGATCATGGTGGATAAGCTTTTTGATGTGCTGCTAGATTTGGTTTGCCAGTGTTTTATTGAGGAGTTTTGCATCGATGTTCATGAGGGATATTGGTCTAAAATTCTCTTTTTTTGTTGTGTCTCTGCCAGGCTTTGATATCAGGATGATGTTGGCCTCATGAAATGAGTTAGAGAGGATTCCCTCTTTTTCTGTTGATTGGAATAGTTTCCTAAGGAATCGTACCAGCTCCTCCTTGTACCTCCGGTAGAATTTGACTGTGAATCCGTCTGGTCCTGGACTTTTTTTGGTTGGTAGGCTATTAATTATTGCCTCAATTTCAGAGCCTGCTATTGGTCTATTCAGGGAATCAACTTCTTCCTGGTTTAGTCTTGGGAGAGTGTATGTGTCCAGGAATTTATCCATTTCTTCTAGGTTTTCTAGTTTATTTGCATAGAGGTGTTTATAGTAATTTCTGATGGTAGTTTGTATTTTGGTGGGATGGGTGGTGATATCCCCTTTATCATTTTTTATTGTATCTATTTGAGTCTTCTCTCTTTTCTGCTTTATTAGGCTTGCTAGTGGTCTATCAGTTTTGTTGATCTTTTCAAAAAATCAGCTCCCAGTTTCATTGATTTTTTTTGGAGGGTTTTTTGTGTCTCTGTCTCCTTCAGTTCTGCTCTGATCTTAGTTATTTCTTGCCTTCTGCTAGCCTTTGAATGTGTTTGCTCTTGCTTCTCTAGTTGTTTTAATTGTGATGTTAGCGTGTCAATTTTAGATCTTTCCTGCTTTCTCATGAGGGCATTTAGTGCTATACACACTGCTTTAAATGTGTCCCAGAGATTCTGGAATGTTGTATCTTGGTTCTTATTGGTTTCAAAGAACTTCTTTATTTTTGCCTTCATTTCGTTATGTACCCGGTAGTCATTCAGAGCAGGTTGTTCAGTTTCCATGTAGTTGAGCGGTTTTGATTGGGTTTCTTAGTCCTGAGTTCTAGTTTGATTGCACTGTGGTCTGAGAGACAGTTTGTTACAATTTCTGTTCTTTCACATTTGCTGAGGAGTGCTTTCCTTCCACCTATGGAGTCAATTTTGGAATAAGTGCCATGTGATGCTGAGAAGAATGTATATTCTGTTGATTTGGGGTGGAGAGTTCTGTAGATGTCTATTAGGTCCGCTTGGTTCAGAGTTGAGTTCAATTCCTGGATATCCTTGTTAACTTTCTGTCTTGTTGATCTGTCTAATGTTGACAGTGGGGTGTTAAAGTCTCTCATTATTATTGTATGGGAGTCTAAGTCTCTTTGTAAGTCTCTAAGGACTTGCTTTATGAATCTGGGTGCTCCTGTATTGGGTGCATATATATTTAGGATAGTTAGCTCTTCTTGATGAATTGATCCCTTTACCATTATGTAATGGTCTTCTTTGTCTCTTTTGATCTTTGATGGTTTAAAGTCTGTTTTATCAGAGTCTAGGATTGCAACTGCTGCTTTTTTCTGTTTTCCATTTTCTTGGTTGATCTTCCTCTATCCCTTTATTTTGAGCCTATGTGTCTCTGCATGTGAGATGGGTCTCCTGAATACAGCAGACTGATGGGTCTTGACTCTTTATCCAATTTGCCAGTCTGTGTCTTTTAATTGGACCATTTAGTCCATATACATTTAAGGTTACTATTGTTATGTGCAAACTTGATCCTGTCATTATTATATTAGCTGGTTATTTTGCTTGTTAGTTGATGCAGTTTCTTCCTAGCATTGATGGACTTTACATTTTGGCCTGTTTTTGCAATGGCTGGTACTGATTGTTCCTTTCCATGCTTAGTGCTTCCTTCAGGATCTCTTGTAGGGCAGGCCCGGTGGTGACAAAATCTCTAAGCATTTGCTTGTCTGTAAAGGTTTTTATTTCTCCTTCACTTATGTAACTTAATTTGGCTGGATATGAAATTCTGGGTTGAAAATTCTTTTCTTTAAGAACGTTGAATATTAGCACTCACTCTCTTCTGGCTTGTAGAGTTTCTGCTGAGAGATCTGCAGTTAGTCTGATGGGCTTCCCTTTGTCGGTAACTCGACCTTTCTCTCTGGCTGCCCTTAATATTTTTTCCTTCATTTCAACTTTGGTGAATCTGACAATTATGTGTCTTGGAGTTGCTCTTCTCCAGGAGTATCTTTGTGGCATTCTTTGTATTTCCTGAATTTGAATGTTGGCCTGCCTTGCTAGGTTGGGGAAGTTCTCCTGGATGATATCCTGCAGAGTGTTTTCCAACTTGATTCCATTTTCCCCATCACTTTCAGGCACACCAATCCGATGTAGAATTGGTCTTTTCACATAATCCCATATTTATTTGAGGCTTTGTTCATTTCTTTTTACTCTTTTTTCTCTACACTTCTCTTCTCACTTCATTTCATTCATTTGATCTTCAATCACTGATACTCTGTTACAGCTGATTGAGTCGGTTACTGAAGCTTGTGCATTTGTCATGTAATTCTCGTGTCATAGTTTTCATCTTCATCAATTCTTTTATGGTCTTCTCTGCATTGATTATTCTAGTTACCCATTCATCCGTTCTTTTTTCAAGGTTTTTAGTCTCTTTGCACTGGGTACATAGTTCCTCCTTTAGCTCTGAGAAGTTTGATGTACTGAAGCCCTCTTCTCTCAGCTCGTCAAAGTCATTCTCCATCCAGCTTTGTTCTGTTGCTGGTGATGAGCTGCATTCCTTTGGTGGGGGAGATGTGCTCTGATTTTTTGAATTTCCAGCTTTTCTGTACTCCTTTTTCCCCATCTTTGTGGTTTTATCTGCCTTTGGTCTTTGATGATGGTGACAGACTGATGGGGTTTTGGTGTGGGCGTCCTTTCTGTTTGTTAGTTTTCCTTCTAACTGTCAGGACCCTCAGTCGCAGGTCTGTTGGAGTTTGCTTGAGGTCCACTCAAGACCCTGTTTGCCTGGGTATCAGCAGTGGAGGCTGCAGAAGATAGAATATTGCTGAACAGTGAGTGTTGCTGTCTGATTCTTGCTCTGGAAGCTTCGTTTCAGAGGTATACCCAGCCTTGTGAGGTGTGAGGTGTCTGTCTGCACCTAGTGGGGGATGTCTCCCAGTTAGGCTACTCAGGGGTCAGGGACCCACTTGAGCAGGCAGTCTGTCCATTCTCAGATCTCAACCTCCATGCTGGGAGAACCACTGCTCTCTTCAAAGCTGTCAGACAGGGACATTTACATCTGCAAAGGTTTCTGCTGCTTTTTGTTTAGGTATGCCCTGTCCCCAGAGGTGGAGTCTACAGAGGCAGGCAGGCCTCCTTGAGCTGTGGTAGGCTCCACCCAATTCGAGCTTCCTGGTGGCTTTGTTTACCTACTTAAGCCTCAGAAATGGCGGGTGCCCCTCCCCCAGCCTGGCTGTTGCCTTGCAGTTAGATCTCAGATTGTTGTGCTAGCAATAAGGGAGGCTCCGTGGGCATGGGACCCTCAGGCCAGGTGTGGGATATAATCTCCTGGTGTGCTGTTTGCTAAGATCTTTGATAAAGTGCAGTATTAGGGTGGGAGTTACTCAATTTTCCAGGTGTTATGTGTCTCAGTTTCCCTTGGCTAGGAAAAGGAATTCCCTTCCCCCTTACACTTTCCAGGTAAGGCGATGCCTTGCCTTGCTTCAGGTCTTGCTGGTCGGGCTGCACCCACTGACCAGCATTGACTGTCCGACACACCCCAGTGAGATGAAGCCAGTACCTCAGTTGAAAATGCAGAAATCACCTTTTTTGATAATTTAAAAGAAAATCTGGAATTATAGAAAAAGATACTGTTTACACGACATTAAAAATCTGTGAAGTTAATAACAATTTATTGCTTTAGCTAATTAAAAATAAGAACTTGACATTTAAGTGAATCATTAAACCAAAAGACTAAAATCCATGATCTCTCCTTGAAAACATAATGTAGGTAGATGCTCTGCTTTTTCTCAATGTTTGAAGAAAATTAAGGCATTCTAGTTTAGCAAACGTGATTTAAACCAACCTAAAACATGTGGCCATAAACAAATGTTATAAACAAAGTCTTGGAAATATTATGTAACATAAAGTGAATATAATTTTTCCTCATTCTTCATACTATTGGCTAAGCCTGAAAGTTGAGACGAGTGGAAAATAAATACTTCATGATCTAAAGAAATGTACTAGATATAGCTCTCTAGCATGCATTTAAAAAGTGGCTATATAGATGTGTGACTGTTACTCAATTCTGGTCTATATGAAGGCAGCTAAAGATTTATCAACTGGATTTTTTTTTTTTTTTTTTTTGAGACAGAGTCTTGCTCTGTCACCCAGACTGGAGTACAGTGGCACAATCTTAGTTCACTGCAATCTCTACCTCCTGGGTTCAAGGGATTCTCCTGTTTCAGTCTCCTGAGTAGCTGGCATTACAGCCGCCCACCACTATGCTGGGCTAATATTTTTGGTATTTTTAGTAGAGATGGAGTTTCACCATGTTGGCCAGGCTGGTCTTGAACTCCTGACCTCAGGTGATCCACCTGCCTCGGCCTCCCAAAGTACTGGGATTACAGGCGTGAACCATCACACCCAGCCTCAAGTGGATTCTTTGAAAGGAAGTTTTAGGAGTAGGTAATATGACATTTCTTCTCCTCTTACTCATGGGGGAAAAAAGAGAATGGAGAGTGTGGTTCATTCCTTTTTCCTCAATCCAGCTGAAGGGGCATTCAAAGAAATATTCAGAAAATTGAAGCTGTTTGCAAAATGAGGACATGTATGCTTGTCTCTTATTTGGAAACTCTAACAGTAGGAGTCAGGCTGATATTTTCCCTCTGCTGGTGAGGCAAGGATGGAAGAACCAGCAGTTGGTCAAGCTGTGCTCCGTAATTTGGTGGGAGTCAAACATTCAACAGTCTTCCTGTGGGTCAAGTGGGCCCATAGAGAGGATAGCTAGGCTTGAGTTTTCTCAGGACCTGTCCAACAGGGTTGAGAGTTGGAGAAAGAGAAACCCAGCAGAAGGTCCTGGATCAGGGCAGTGTACAGGGCCATGGGATATATCTGAAGAACCCTCTAATGTGCTCCATGGAGAGAGTTGGCATCAGATGCCTATCCCTCCTCCTTGGTAGATGCTCTTGGGTTCCAGATTGTTACACTATATCAGAGCAAGCCCACAAATTTGGTTTTGCATGCCTTCCTTTGGGCAGCCCTCACCTCACTCACCTCTCTATTTGTCTCTCTGCCTTACTTTCTTTATATGAGGGGGTGAAAGTAGAGGTAAAAAAGTTTAGAAATTCTTCCAGGTGATTCTGGTTTACTTAATTGCAACAAACCAAGACCTTCACATAAGGTTTTACAATTTTCTTACACCAGATTGATTAGCCTTTTAGTATGTCTTTGCTATTTTCCTTTTATTTTATTAATAAATTCCATTGAGCATTTGCTGTGGGATACAATTATTTTTGCAGAAGTCAATACATGAGCTCTTCTGCCTCCCTTCAGTTGAGAGAAAAACCAATTGGTGATTTACGGAGTTCTTTTGGCTTCTACTGTGTTATAATCTCTCTACTGTAGGGGAAAGTGTTTCAGATCTAGATGGGCATTCCACACCCTCTGCCTTGTAGGCATGTTTTTCCAACTCACCAGACCACTTCCTTCAGAAATGGGGGCAACAGCAAGATTTTTCAGACATTTGTGACTTCTCTGGTTCTTCTTCTCAGTGCTGCTTGAGGGAATAGGAAAAGCAGATCTATCAATCCCAAGGTCCTTTACTTTCTTAAATATAATAGGGGAGCATCATTACGGCAGGTACTTTTATATTTACAGTAGCACCTGTTAACAACTGATCCATATTCAGTTTGACTGAGACAAGGCAAACTAAAGCCAATAAAAAATTTGTTTTCTTATCCTTTTGAGATTAGTAGATGTGGATAGCCCAATTTAGACTGTGAAATGATTTAACTTGATGAATTAAAATTGCCACTTAACATAATCACATAATGAACATTATTCACAAAATTAAAATGTTCTTTTCAGGAAATGCAATTTGTACATTTGCAAATTAGAAAAAAAGAGGGCTCATGTTGAGCTCTGGTGAATATAACGGGTAAAAAATTCACTAAACACCTTTCTTCTTTTTGAAATGTTCCCTTTGGCAAAGAAAATTAGACATTTAAGATTTTTCCCTACTTTAGTTTTTAGAATAATGTATCAGGAAAGAATTTGAAAACCATGTTCTATGGAAATTCACTGTACAACTTGAAAATAAAAGGGTGATTTACACACTTTCTTAAAATAAGATAACTAAGAAGATGTTTGAGAAGAGAGAACAAGTTTCATGTGATTTTTAAACTCTCTGTACTTCCATGGACATATGCATGGAACCACTACATTTTACTCCTGGAGGTGCTATTCCTGTCCATGTAAATGTCATCTCATGGAGTTGTATGGTACCGTGTGGTACACAGTCCATCTCACATGGCTAAATGTGGAGACCTTGCATTAGAATCTCTTTCATATTACCTTTAGAATAAATAAGGATAAATTTTCCTGCCTGGTAAATTTTAGCTATTCTCATAGAAGCATAAAAATGTTATTAATAGGTAGGAAATCTCCAGGGACCACACTTCAGAGAGTTGTAAGGAGGGAGAATTGTAAGGAGGGCTTATGGCTTATAAAAATAACTGAGGAAAGCAAAGGAGATGTGTGGGCCTGGCAGGAGAAGAAACAATACCGTCGGTGCCAAAACAATGACAGCTGTCATTCCATGGGTTTTTGCTATGGATGAGAGTACTCAAAATTGGGCAACTTCAGTATTTTCAATTATGGGTGGCAGCTATAAAGGTCCACCTCTGGTCATTTTGACCACATCCTCAAAAGATATACATTGTTCCCTATTATTTTTAGATCTACTCTTCTTGTTCCCTATCCCTGGCCCACAATCCTAAATTTTTGATTTGATTTTTCAAATGAAAAATTGGATACAACTTAAATTACCTATAGCTGGCTAGATGTATTTTTCCTATTCAACTTTCCTGTTGGTATGAGAATGAGGGAAGAAGTTTAAATGGACTGGCTGTGATATTTATGAAATGGTGATGGTATAAATTCAAAATGTTAAGTATCAATATTAAATAAACAAGGTTTAATATAATGCAATGTTTTCCATTTGCAAAATGTCCAAGACAAGCAGACTTTGGTTCATGAAAATTTTATTTGTCTTGTTTTTCTTCTGTGGCTCAGACTAAGTTTCTCTGCTGATGCTTTAACTTTTCAGAATCTTTGCTACTGGAATCTCTTAGGAAAGTCAGTTCTAATGGATTTTCTTCCTTCATAAAATGTTCTTCAAATCTCCCTGAGAAAGATAGGTTGGGAATGCAGTATAGGCTCACCTTTCATGTATAGTGGGCTCTTATTATTGCCAGTCTTAGCTCCATCTCATTACATAACAATTCTATTATACAAAAAACTTTTATTTTGCTTGATAATACATGTAATATAGGACTTTTGGTTACCATAGAGTTAAACAATATAAGGTTGAAGTATGTGATTTGAGTTGCCTTGCCAGAGGTGATGATTCATTCTTATAGAACAAGTCACATTTATTCTCTGGTTTCATTTCTTTGCTACCAGTAGAATGTATTTGAGAGATAGTGGGTGCATGCGGGTCTAGAATTCCTGGCATTATTCTCAGTACCATTTCTTTTACAGATGACCTTAGTTGTCTTTGGCTTTACTGCTTTCAGGATTTTGAATTTCATCTGATAAACTTCATTCTAGCCCAGCGGTTCCTCCACTTAGAACTTAAGCACTCTATGATACCTGACTGTTTTGGAGTCTTAGCTGAACTATCTGTCCTTGTTTGTCTCATGGTTTTACATTGCTTTGTGTCATTTTTTTTTTTTTCTATTTTTAGTCCTAGCTCTAGTCCATGCTTGGATTTCTCTATAGGAGTGCAAGCTTTTACCTATTGAGAAACAATAGGTAAAATCTTGAGAGAGAGAAAGAGGGAGAGAGAGAGAGAAAGAGAGAGAGAGAGAACTCTCAGTGGAGATCAGGGAACTAGCCCCAATTCTTTCCCATCTTTGTTCCCTAAAAGAGAAGGAACTGTGACCTCTTCGATTGGAACTTCCCCCCTTCTTGGCATAAGTGTTAAAATGATGCAGACAGCACCCCATCCCCACTACCCCAGCTTTTTGGAGATTAGTTCTCTAGAAAGAAAAGGGTATAAAATATTCTGTAAGAGTTGACTAGCAAATTATTACAAATAATCACTTGGAAAACAAATTAGACAGAAACAGCTGGGCAACAGTGACTCAGGGAGGCTGAAAAATGTGAGAAGAACCACATTTTGGCTTCAAAGTAAACTAAATAATGGGTCATTATAGACTAACAGGAACACGTTTTCTTTGTTTGATGTTTTTGCTAAAAGAAACTAAAATAATTTACAGACACACATTGATAACAAGTTCACTGCACACCCCCATTTTTTTGAATGCTTAAATTGAGGGAGAGGGATGATGATTGACTTATTCAAAACACTTACCATGTCAGTGGTTGAATTTTGTTGAGATCTTTCATACACTGTAGACCACACTGCTTCTAATGACCTATGTATAATTCATCTTGGCTTCATCCAAATTAGGAGCTGACATTTTTTGGTAACACAAATCATAGCTTCTTGTCAGTAAAAAATCTCTAGTGTGGGAAACACAGACTGCTAGGAGACCCAGTATGCTGCTAACTTTGTTGTTTTTGTACAGACTGGGGAGAATCTAATAGCTGGCCACCTTTATGTTGGCACATGCATACATATGTTTATTGATGAAGTTGATTTTTTTTCAACCCAGGTATTTCCTGAGCAAGCAGGAAAGGAGATCATGTGAGGATTTTCTCCAAAGTGGTTCAACATGAATTAACAATAAAAATTCATTAAACATGTTTTGGGTTCAATACATTTTTCAGTAATGATTTAAAATGATAACTGTGGGCCTAAAAGTTGGAGTAAGTCTGTTTTATTTCACTTTTTTCCACGTATTTTTGGAATTAAAAAAATATTTTTCCTCAAACAGCTGGGTAATTCTTTTTCTCTTTTAGCGTTTCCCTGTTGTGAGAGTGAATAGCTATGATCAAAGGACCAATTTGCTTTCTTAGTGTGCAGAACTGTCATTGACTTCAAGGCAATTTGAGGTCAAGCAGAGCCATGCATATATAAGGGGAGAAGGGAGCATGATCTGCAGCAGGACCAAGTGATCTTGGGAGATGTATTTGAACTTTGATTCCAAATGTTAACCAAGGTGTTCTCTTTACCCTTCTCTAACATAAGAAATAAAGTTATCAACCAGATGTGTAAAAATTATGCTGTGCCCCAAATAATAGAGAATTCTAGATAAAAATGGTATAGACATACTTTGTTGCATCATGATATTTTCAATTACATATACTCTTTTTAAACAGATTAGCTGGTTTATTATTAACAGTTTTTTTCATGGAATAGCTTTTGACTTTATAGTCTTAGAAGTATCTATGGTTTAATTCTATTTTAGTCCACAAATCTTTATGGACACTAGCAAATTATCATTGTTTTAACTTTTTTCAAAACATTTCAGCAAAATGGAACACAAATGTTACAGATTTATTTATGGTTAGAGTTTTCAATAATAAGAAATTGGCTTTGTCCAGCCAGAATTCTTAATAAGTGGGAGTTTAAAAATGTAACCATCTGGCTGGGCACGGTGGCTCACATCTGTAATCCCGGCACTTCGGGAGGTTGAGGTGGGTGGATCACCTGAGGTTGGGAGTTCGAGACCAGCCTGACCAACATGGAGAAACCCCGACTCTACTAAAAATACAAAATTAGCCAGGTGTGGTGGTGCATGCCTGTAATCCCAGCTACTCCTGAGGCAGGAGAATCACTTGAACCCGGGAGTCAGAGGTTGCGGTGAGCTGAGATCACGCCATTGCACTGCAGCCTGGGCAACAAGAGCCAAACTCCATCTCAAAGAAAAAAAAAAAAAAGAACCATCTTTTCTGAAAAAGAATCAATATAATAAAGCTGCCATTAGAAACTTAAGTTTTAAATTAAATTAAAAAAATTTTTTTATTATACTTTAAATTCTGGGATACATGTGCAGAACGTGCAGGTTTGTTACACAGGTATGTATACACGTGCCATGGTGATTTGCTGCACCCATCAACCTGTCATCTATATTAGGTATTTATCCTAATACTATCCCTCCCATAGCACCACCCCCCACCCCCCGCAAGCCCCTGACAGGCCCTGGTGTGTGATATTCCCCTCCCTGTGTCCATGTGTTCTCATTGTTCAACTCTCATTTATGAGTGAGAACATGTGATATTTGATTTTCTGTTCTTGTGTTAATTTGCTGAGAATGATGGTTTCCAGCTTCATCCATGCCCCTGCAAAGGACATGAACTCATCCTTTTTTATGGCTGCATAGTATTCTATGGTGCATATGTGCCATGTTTTCTTTATCCATTCTATCATTGATGGGCATTTGGGTTGGTTCCAACTCTTTGCTATTGTGAACAGTGCTATGATAAACATATGTGTGTGTGTCTTTATAGTAGAATGATTTATAATCCTTTGGGTATATACTCAGTAATGGGATTGTGGGTTCAAATGGTATTTCTGGTTCTAGATCCTTGAGGAATCGCCACACTGTCTTCCACAATGGTTGAACTAATTTACACTCCTACCAACAGTGTAAAAGTGTTCCTATTTCTCCACATCCTCTCCAGCATCTATTGTTTCCTGACTTTCCAATGATGGCCATTCTAACTGAAATGAGATGGTATCTCATTGTGGTTTTGATTTGCATTTCTCTAATGATCAGTGATGATGAGCTTTTTTTTTTCATATGTTTGTCGGCTACATAAATGTCTTCTTTTGATAAGTGCCTGTTCATATCCTTCACCCACTCTTTGATGTGGTTACTCATTTTTCCTTGTAAATTTGTTTAAGTTGTTTGTAGGTTCTGGATATTAGCCCTTTGTCATATGGATAGATTGCAAAAATTTTCTCCCATTCTGTAGGTTGCCTGCTTACTCTGATGATAGTTTCTTGCTGTGCAGAAGCTCTTTAGTTTAATTAGGTACTATTTGTCAAGTTTGGCTTTTGTCTCCATTGCTTTTGGTGTTTTAGTTATGAAGTCTTTGCCCATGCCTATGTTCTGAATGGTATTGCCTAGGTTTTCTTCTAGGGTTTTTATGGTTTTAGGTCTTACATTTAAGTCTTTAATCCACCATGAGTTAATTTTTGTATAAGGTGTAAGGAAGGGGTCCAGTTTCAGTTTTCTGCATATGGCTAGCCAGTTTTCCCAACACCATTTATTAAGTAGGGAATACTTTCCCCATCATTTGTTTTAGTAAGGTTTGTCAAAGATCAGATGGCTGTAGATGTGTGGCATTATTTCTGAGGCCTCGGTCTGTTTCATTGGTCTACATATCTGTTTTGACACCAATACCATGTTGTCTTGGTTACTGTAGCCTTGTAGTATAGTTTGAAGTCAGGTAGCATGATGCCTTCAGCTTTGTTCTTTTTGCTTAGGATTGTCTTGGCAATGTGGGCTCTTTCTTGGTTCCATATGAAACTTAAAGTAGTTTTTTTTAACTCTGTGAAGAAAGTCAATGGTAGCTTGATGGGGATAGCATTGAATCTATAAATTACTTTGGGCATTATGGCCATTTTCAAGATATTGATTCTTCCCATCCATGAGCCTGGAATGTTTTCCCACTTGTTTATGTCCTCTTTTATTTCCTTGAGCAGTGCTTTGTAGTTCTCCTTGAAGAGGTCCTTTACATCCCTTGTAAGTTGGATTCCTAGGATTTATTCTCTTTGTAGCAATTGTGAATGGGAGTTCACTCATAATTTGGCTTTCTGTTTGTCTATTATCGGTGTATAGGAATGCATGTGATTTTTTTCACATTGATTTTGTATCCTGAGACTTTGCTGAAGTTGCTTATCAGCCTAAGGAGATTTGGGGCTGTGACGATGGAATTTTCTAAATATACAATCATGTCATCTGCAAACAGAGACAATTTGACTTCCTCTCTTCCTATTTGAATACACTTTATTGCTTTCTCTTGCCTGATTGTCCTGGCCAGAACTTCCAATACTGTGTTGAATACGAGTGGTGAGAGAGGGTATCCTTGTCTTGTGCTGGTTTTCAAAATGTTTCCCACTTTTGCCCATTCAGTGTGATACTGGCTGTGGGTTTGTCTTAAATAGTTCTTATTATTTTGAGATACGTTCCATCAATACCTAGTTTATTGAAAGTTTTTAGCCAGGCTTGCATCCCAGGGATGAAGCCAACTTGATCTTGGTGGATAAGCTTTTTGATGTGCTGCTGGATTTGGTTTGCCAGTATTTTACTGAGGATTTTTGCATCGCTGTTCATCAGGGATATTGGTCTAAAATTCTCGTTTTTTTTGTCGTGTCTCTGCCAGGCTTTGGTATCAGGATAATACTGGCCTCATAAAATGAATTAGGAGGATTCTCTCTTTTTCTATTGATTTGAATAATTTCAGAAGGAATGGTACCAGCTCCTCTTTGTACCTCTGGTTGAATTCAGCTGTGAATCTGTCTGGTCTTGGACTTTTTTTGGTTGGTAGGCTATTAATTATTGCCTCAATTTCATAGTCTGTGATTGTTCTATCAGGGATTCACCATCTTCCTGGTTTAGTCTTGGGAGGCTGTATGTGTCCAGGAATTTATCCATTTCTTTTAGATTTTCTAGTTTATTTGCATAGAGGTATTTATAGAATTCTCTGAGAGAAGTTTATATTTCTGTGGGATGAGTGGTGATATCCCCTTTATCATTTTTTATTGTGTCTCTTTGATTCTTCTCTCTTTTCTTCTTTATTAGGCTTGCTAGTGGTCTATCAATTTTGTTGATCTTTTCAAAAAACCAGCTCCTGGATTCATTGATTTTTTTGAAGGGTTTTTTGCATCTCTATCTCCTTCAGTTCTGCTCTGATCTTAGTCATTTCTTGCCTTCTGCTAGCTTTTGAATGTGTTTGCTCTTGCCTCTCTAGTTCTTTTAATTGTGATGTTAGGGTGTCGATTTTAGCTCTTTCCTGCTTTCTCTTGTGGGCATTTATTGCTATACATTTCCCTCTACACACTGCTTTAAACGTGTCCCAGAGATTCTGGTACCTTGTCTTTGTTCTCATTGGTTTCAAAGAACATCTTTATTTTTGCCTTCATTTCGTTATTTACCCAGTAGTCATTCAGGAGCAGGTTGTTCAGTTTCCATGTAATTGTGCAGTTTTGAGTGAGTTTGTTAATCCTGAGTTCTAATTTCATTGCACTGTTGTCTGAGAGACAGTTTGTTCTGATTTCTCTTCTTGTATATTTGCTGAGGCATACTTTACTTTCAATTATGTGGTCAGTTTTGGAATAGGTGTGATGTGGTGCTGAGAAGAATGTGTATTCTGTTGATATGGAGTGGAGAGTTCTGTAGATGTCTATTAGGTCAGCTTGGTGCAGAGTTGAGTTCAAATTCTGGATATCCTTGTTAACCTTCTGTCTCATTAATCTGTCTAATATTGACAGTGGGGTGTTAAAGTCTCCCATTATTATTGTGTGGGAGTCTAAGTCTCTTTTTAGGTCTTTCAGGAATTGCTTTATGAATCTGGGTGCTCCTGTATTGGGCACATATATATTTAGGATAGTTAGCCCTTCTTGTTGAATTGATCCTTTTTCCATTATGTAATGGCCTTCTTTGTCTCTTTTGATCTTTGTTGGTTTAAAGTCTGTTTTATCAGAGACTAGGATTGCAACCCCTGTTTTTTTCTGCTTTCCATTTGCTTGGTAGATCTTCCTCCATCCCTTTATTTTGAGACCACGTGTGTCTCTGCATGTGAGATGGGTCTCCTGAATACAACACAGTGATGGGTCATGACTCCCTTTCCAATGTGCCAGTCTGTGTCTTTTAATTGGGGCATTTAGCCCATTTACATTTAAGTTTAATATTGTTATATGTTAATTTGATCCTGTCCTTCTGATGTTCGCTGGTTATTTTGCCCGTTAGTGGATGCAGTTTCTTCCTAGCATCGATGGTCTTTACAATTTGGCATGTTTTTGCAGTGGCTGGCACCGGTTGTTTCTTTCCATGTTTAGTGCTTTCTTCAGGAGCTCCTGTAGGGCAGGCCTGGTGGTGACAAAATCTCTCAGCATTTGCTTGTCTGTAAGGATTTTATTTCTCCTTCACTTGTGAAGCTTAGTTTGGCTGGATATGAAATTCTGGGTTGAAAATTCTTTAAGAATGTTGAATATTGGCCCACATTCTCTTCTGGCTTGTAGGGTTTCTGCCAAGAGATCTACTGTTAGTCTGATGGGCTTCCCTTTGTGGGTAACCTGACCTTTCTCTCTGGCTGCCCTTAGCATTTTTTCCTTCATTTCAACTTTGGTGAATCTGACAATTATGTGTCTTGAGGTTGCTCTTCTCAAGGAGTATCTTTGTGGTGTCCTCTGTATTTCCTGAATTTGAATGTTGGCCTGCCTTGCTAGGCTGGGGAAGTTCTCCCAGATAATATCCTGAAGGGTGTTTTCCAGCTTTGTTCCGTTCTCCCCATCACTTTCAGGTACACCAATCAAACGCAGATTTGGTCTATTCACATAGTCCCGTATTTCTTGGAGGCTTTGTTTGTTTCTTTTTACTCTTGTTTCTCTAAACTTCTCTTCTCAGTTCATTTCATTAATTTGATCTTCAGTCACTGGTACCCTTTCTTCCACTTGATTGAATTGGCTACTGAAGCTTGTGCATGCATTATGTGGTTCTTGTGCCATGGTTTTCAGCTCCATCAGGTCATATAAGGTCTTCTGTAGACTCTTTATTCTACTTAGCCATTCATCTAATCTTGTTTCAAGGTTTTTAGCTTCCTTGCGATGGGTTTGAACATCCTCCTTTAGCTCAGAGAAGTTCGTTATTACCGGTTTTCTGAAGCCTACTTCTGTCAACTCATCAAAGTCGTTATCTGTCCTGCTTTGTTCGCTTGCTGGTGAGGAGCTATGATCTTTTGGAGGAGAAGGGGTGCTCTGGTTTTTGGAATTTTCAGCTTTTCTGCTCTGGTTTCTCCCCATCTTTGTGGTTTTATCTATCTCTGGTTTTTGATGATGGTGAACTACAGATGGGGTTTTGGTGTGGATGTCCTTTTTATTGATGTTGATGCTGTTCCTTTCTGTTGGTTAATTTTCCTTCTAACAGGTCCCTCAGCTGCAGGTCTGTTGGAGTTTGCTGGAGGTCGACTCCAGACCCTGTTTGCCTGGGTGTCTCCAGCGGAGGCTTCAGAACAGCAAATATTGCAGAGCAGCAAATATTGCTGATAATCCTTCTTCTGGGAGTTTTGTCTCAGAGGGGCATCCGGCTGTATGAGGTGTCAGTTGGCCCCTACTGGGAGGTGTCTCCCAGTTAGGCTACACGGGGGTCAGGGATCTACTTGTGGGGGCAGTCTGTCCGATCTCAGAGCTCAAACACTATGCTGGGAGAACCACTGCTCTCTTCAAAGCTGTCAGACAGGGACGTTTAAGTGTGCAGAAATTTCTGCTGTCTTGTTCAGCTATGTCCTGCCCCTAGAGGTGGAGTCTACAGAAGCAGGTGGGTCTCATTGAGCTGTGGTGGGCTCCACCCAGTTCGAGCTTCCAGGCCGCTTTGTATACCTACTCAAGGCTCAGCAATGGCGGACACTTCTCCCCTAGCCAGGCTTGCCACCTCGCAGTTCCATCTGGGACTAACAGGAAGTAAGGCACTTGGGGTATGGGACCCGCTGAGCCAGGCACAGGATATAATCTCCTGGTGTGCCCTTTGCTGAGACCTTTGGAAAAGTTCAGTGTTTAGGTGGCAGTGTCTGGATTTCCCCAGTGCAGTCTGTCATGGCTTCCCTTAGCTAGGAAAAGAAAATCCCTCGACCCCTTGTGCTTTCCGGGTGAGGCAATGCGGCATCCTACTTTGGCTCACCCCCCTTAGGCTACACCCACTTTCCGACCAGTCCCAATGAGATGAACCAGGTACCTCAGTTGGAAATGCAGAAATCACCCTTCTTCTGTGTCGATCACGCTGGGAGCTGCAGACCCGAGCTGTTCCTATTTGGCCATCTTGGAATGGAAGCCTCAATTATTTTATTTTTTTAGCTTGCTAACTTATCATGTGGTTTGTGACAATCAGTGAAACAGGTTTGTGTACTTCTTTTTCTTTTTTTTTGAGATGGAGTCTCACTCTGTTGCCCAGGCTGGAGTGCAGTGACGGCGCTCGCTGCAACCTCTGCCTCCTGGGTTGAAGTGATTTGCCTACCTCAACTTCCCAATTAGCTGGAATTACAGGTGCCTTCCATCATGCCCAGATAATTTTTGTATTTTTAGGAGAGATGGAGTTTCACCATGTTGGTCAGACTGACCTGAAACTCCTGACTGCAAGTAATCCTCCTGCCTCGGCCTCCCAAGTGCTGGGATTATAGTTGTGAGCTACTGCACCCGGCCAGGTTTGTCTATTTCTCACAGTGTCATACAAGAGCTCTAAAATGATCCCAGCCAACAGCAAGAAAAAAAATTGTCATGTGGTGTGTTACTAATAGAATGTGAATTAACTTTCAAAATCTATCTTGCTTATTGGAGATTTACCAAGAAAGTCAAAGGGAATGCTCCCATTTCAATATCTAAATATATGTTAAAAATCATAGCATTCCCCTTGAAAACCTTCATAAGACAAGGATGCCCTCTCTCACCATTCCTATTCAATGTAGCATTGGAAGTCCTGGTCAGAGCAATCAGGCAAGAGAAAGAAATAAGACATCTGAATAGGAAGAGAGGAATTCAAATGATCCCTGTTTGCAGATGACATGTTCCTATATGTGGAAAACCCCACAGTCTTGGCCCAAAAGCTCCTGAAGCTGATAAGAAACTTCAGCAAAGTCTCAGGATTCAAAATCAACATATAAAAATCATCATCATTCCTATACGCTAACAGTAGTTATGCCAAGAGCCAATTCAGCAAAACAATCTTTTTCATAATTGCTACAAACGAAATTAAATATCTAGGAATACACCTTACCAGAGAGGGGAAAGATGCCTACAAGGAGAACTATAAAACACTGCTGAAAGAAATCAGAGATGACTCATACAAATGGAAAAACATTCCATGCTCATGGATAGGAAGAATCAACATCATTTAAATGGCCATACTGACCAGGGCAATTTATAGATTGAATGTTATGCCTATTAAACTACCAATGACATTCTTCACAGAACTAGAAAAAAGTATTTAAAAATGGATATGAAACCACAAATGAGCCCGAATAGCCAAGGCAATCCTAAGCAAAAAGAAAAAAGTTGGAGGCATAATGCTACCTGACTTCAAACTATACTACAGGGCTACAGTAACCAAACAGCAAGGTACCAGCACAAAAATAGACATATAGACCAATGGAACATAGTAGAAAGCCCAGGAAAAAGGACTTAACACCTACAACATTCTGATCTTTGATGAAGCTGACAAAAACAAGTGATAGGGAAAGGTCTACCTATTCAATAAATGGTGCTAGTATAACTGGGTAGCCATATACAGAAGATTGAAAGTGAACCCCTTCCTTACATCATATCCAAAAATCAACTCAAAATGGATTAAAGACAAACCCTGGAAGACCACCTAGGTAATACCATTCTGGACATAGGAACTGGCAAAGATTTCATATTGAAGTCACCAAAAGCAATTGCAACAAATGCAAAAATTGACAATTGGGATCTAATTAAAGTAAAGAGCTTCTGTACAGCAAAATGAACTCTCAACAGAGTAAACAGAGAGCTTCCTGAATGGGAGAAAAGCCAAAGGGAATGCTTCCATTTGAGAGCTTTTGACAAAAGTCCAATATCTAGCATCTACAAGGAACTTAAACAAATGGACAAGAAATAAACAACCCCATTAAAAAGTGGGCAAAGGACATGAGCAAACACTTTTCAAAAGAAAACATGCAGCCAAAAATATATGAAAAAAAGCTGAACATCACTTATCATTAGAGAAATGCAAATCCAAACCACAATGAGATACCATCTCACAAAAGACAGAATGGCTATTGTGAAAAAGTCAAAAAATAACAGATTCTGGTGAGGTTATAGAGGAAAGAAAATGCTTATACACTGCTCATGGGAATGGAAATTAGTTCAGCCATTGTGGAGAGCAGTATGGTGATTTCTCAAAGAACTGAAAACAGAACTACCATTTGGCTGAGCAATCTCATTACTGGGCATATACTCAAAGGAATATAAATCATTCTACCATCAAGACACATATGTATGTTCATCGCAGCACTATTCACAATAGGAAAGACATGGAATCAACATAATGTTCATCAATGGTAGACTGGATAAAGAAAATGTGGTACATATACACCATGAAATACTATGCAGCCATAAAAACAGAACAAGATCATATCCTTTGCAGGAACGTGAGTTGAGCTGGAGGCCATTATCCTTAGCAAACTCATGTAGTAACAGAAAAACAAATATCAGACGTTCTTACTTTTAAGTGGGAGCTAAATGATGAGAACACATGGACACATAAAGGGGAACAACACACGCTGAGGCCTACCTGAGGGTGGAGGATGGGAGGAAGGAGAAGATCAGGAAACATAACTAATGGGTATTTGGCCTAACACTTGGGTGACAAAGTAATTGGTACAACAAACCCCCATAACATGAGTTTACTTATATACCAAATCTGCACATGTACTCCGAACTTAAAAAAATCACAAGTGTATAATTAATAGTCCAAATCAAATGCTAGCATGATGAGTATCATAAAATTATACACATTTAAAATTATACCAGAATATTACTATTGCTTGAAATAAGAAGGCTAGAGTTTAAAAATATTTGCTGATGTTGCAAAAATTATTGTTCAACTCACATTATAACTACAACATCTAATTACAAATAGAAGTTAAATGGCTTATATAGTTTCAAAGATGACTGATACATATACTCCATCAATACTGCTACCATTTCATTCATCTATCCCATACTGAGAGTTTACCCAGTACACATTCTAGTAGTGATAACATATTGTATTAGTTCATTCTTACACTGCTAATAAAGATGTACCTGAGGCTGGGTAATTTGTAAAGGAAAGAGGCTTAATTGATTCACAGTTCTGAAGGGCTGAGGAGGCCTCAGGAAACTTAGTCAGGGCAGATGGGGAAGCAAACATGTCTTTCTTCATATCGTGGCAGCAAGGAGAAGTGCTGAGTAAAAGGGAGAAGTGCTGAGTAAAAGGGAGTGAAAAAGGGATGGTTATAAAACCATCAGATCTCGTGAGAAGTCACTATTCACGTGAACAGCATGAGGGTAACTGCCCACATGGTTAAATTACCTCCCATCAGGTCCCTTCCACAACATGTGGGGATTATGGAAACTGCAATTCAAGGTGAGATTTGAGAGGGGACACAGAGCTAAACCATATCACATATATTCCCCAGTATCAAGAGTATTATGAATGCTGTGATAAACAGTGAACATTCTGTTGTAAACGCTAAGTTATATTTACTCTGTGCCAGACACTGGGCTTAGAATGAGGACTACCAAACTGGAAATGTCCAATCCACTTACCATTAAGAATAAGTACACAAAAACAAAAAATTACCAGGCAAAAACTGCAAATTCATTTTTGAGAACGTGGTAACATGGATCTGATGCAAGAGATCAGATGCAGATATTCATGACATAAAAGATTAATCCAAATATCTGGAAGGTTTTTTTCCCATTACTTAGATAAAAAAGTAGTTCTACCTCAGGAAATTGAGAAGCCCTCAGAACAACCTCATGACTTATGTATTGCATTTGTGGTATTACCTCAGTCAAGCAAGTAATTCTGGTAGTTGAATAGATACGTAGAAACTTTGGCATAAATTGGCTGCCTTCATAATTTTATTAAACACTCCATGAGGAAACAGAGATGAGGGTGCTGTAAGCAGGGAGAATAGTATCAATTACATATAAAAATGACTAATAAGACAGTATTTTTGCAAGATAATAATTGATGACTCTCTTTTCCATTGATTTTAATTTATACAAGATAATACTCAATCTAGGATGCATTAATATCGAAGGGAAAATGCCAGCAATTATTTTTGTAGGTCTTCTTTATACTCATAATTGAAGATTTGTGAGTCATGATTGCAATAAGATATAGAATTGTTTACTGGTAGGTCAAATTGTCATTGCCTTTTATATTTCACCACAGAAAGTGCATTGATCATTTCATAAAATATTTAAAAGTTGAAAGCTTTGAATAATGTTCACTTTGCTGACATGAACAAAAATGGTAACAACAAAGAAAATTAATAGCTTCAAATTAAACAGACAATCAAACTGATGCATATTTATGATACATATTTATCTTCTACATATAAAAGAATATATATTCTTTGGGCACAAGTCAGTGTTAGTTTTTCATGTTGACAAAGGGTTTTCAAGTGATGATGGATCTAAGATCAATACCTACATAAATTGTCGCTGTGTTGAGATGCTTATCACTTTGCTGTTTTTTAATGAAGTGTAGTTATCATCAAAGCAAAAAAAATTTGCATGTGCTGACTATAATAAAAGCACACCCAAAGCCAATACGTAACTAAATATACAATGTAGTGAAAAGAACAATGGACTCATTTAAACTTTGTACTAAATAATTTGTGCAATAATAAAACTTTATGTCTTAGTTTTGCCACCTGCAAAATAAGTTTATAACATTCAAAGACCTTTTGATAAATATGCTTTCATAAATATGATATAAAGCCAGAATTATAATTGTAATAGCATTGGGTGTACCAAATTTTCCTTTATGTGATCGTAACCCATAAATCCACAAACTGGTGGATATTAATCTTCTTGTCCAATATTCTCTACATATACTTTTACAGCAATTTGGCAACACAGATTTTCTTATTAGACTTCACTAGGAGATACAAACATTTCTTAAAGGTGACTGGATGTGCCTGTAGCATTTATACTCATTCTTGGTATTCAGTAAATAAAAATTGTGCCTGACATTCCATAATTTTGTTTGAATGTTTGGGGGACATTGCACTGAATAAAATCATGATCAGTCAGTAACAATATCAAAATATCAAGTAGAAGGGAGGATTGTGTCATTTATGGTTAGCCCTTGTGATTCTCATATGAACTGCTTTTTTATCAGAGAGTCATTGATGGGATGGGTGTATTTAAGACCTAATCTATGTCAAGAGTTCTCAAAGATTTTGAGACATGCTAATTTTTAATTCCATGAAGACTTAAAATTTATTTTCAGCGGAATAAGAAGGGAGATGTTAGATAGGTGAGTGGGAAAGCAGGTAACGAAATTCTTGGGTAGTGTAGAAGGCTTCAATGTAGGCTCTCTCTGTATCTACCGGTAAGTGACACCAGGGTGAATGCTAAAATGGTAGCTAGCTGGAGATGAACCAGGTAAGTCAAGGTCTACTGGCTGAGCCTGATTTACCTGCTGGAAACTCTTTTTCTATGCCATAGTTATGTCATATTTTTGGCAATAACACATGATTTCTGATACAATTTCCTATGTATGAGAACTTAGTTAAACACATCTTATTAAATACATGTGTTAAAAAATATGAATCTGGAGAGCTCACTTTCTCTTTGCTTTCTTTTCTTGTTTCCTGTATCATTTATTGGGAATATATTATATCCAAGAACCATTGAGTTCTAAATCATTCAGAAAGACCTAAAAAATCTAAAAGACATGGCAATGTGTTGAGGGGGAAATGGGCATGCAAATATCTATGGCACAAAGCAGGCCATCATTATTTCTATTAAATTAGGATAAATCACTAAGAGGATTCAGGGTTTAGAGGGATCTTTACCAGCTGTGGTGAGAAGGAATCAGTTATCGCTCTAATGCCCTCATTCTTTGATAAACTTATCTATGTGTGTTTATAAAATACATGTTCACGTATAATAATACATGTTATTTAATATATTTTAATGTATTTTCATTAAATATGCATATAAAAGTATGCACACAAACACATTTTCATCTCTATTTTGAAATCTATTTAAGTATTTTAAAAATCAGGAATTGATACTATATCTCCAATTCCAGTTCAAACGTACAGTTCATTCTAGGTTTCCCACTTTTCGTATTGTAACTTCCTTCCCTAACACTGAGAAGCCTGGCTCTCATGATCATTAATGTTATCAGATCAGTCCCCCTATATATAACCAATCTCCCATTGTAGCTCCTGGTGCCTCCCACTCATGTTCTGATAACTTGTGTCCAGGCATCCTACCATGTGATTCTGTACTCATCCTGGTCTTGTGCCATGTTGGTTGCTCAATTAATATTTGATTGATTAATGTATCACAATTATACAATACAAGATTCTCACAGAGCAGCATATTTTCAAAAGAATACCAGTCTTCTGTAATGTCAACAATTTTAAGCTTTATTTCTGGGTTAAAATTACATTATGTTAGTATCAAACTCAAGTCCAGTTGTTTCATTGAGCCAATAGAAATGAAGTATGCAGATATATTTTGGATGAGGTTTGAAAAGGCCCAGAATCAATGAAGAGAAAGGAAAGGATTTTCTGTTGACATTTTAAATGGACTCATTTAATAATTTAATTCTCCCTGGGCTTGTGAAAGGAAGACAAATGAGATGTTTGAAGATAGAATATGAAAGAAAGCAAAGGGCACTGAGAAAACTAAAGAAATTAAAAAAAAAACCATTCGGTTTATTTGCGATATTTCTATTTATGTACAAGTAGAAAAAAGAGACAGTTTGCACTTAATCTTGTAGAGTTTAAATATAGGCAAAATCTCTATGCCACAGAAAAATACAATAGGAAATTAAGATGTATTAAAAAGCTTTAGGTTACATATTGATGGGTTTCAAGACATGCTACCACAAAATATAGCACCTTGGCATTTGAGTAAAAGCAGGAAGGCCACTCTGACTTTTACCTTATCCTTTTCCACTGACGCAGGCCACAAAAAGTTCTCTGACCTTCTCTAAAGCAGGTCATAAGATCCTCATGTGAGAGGTGCCCAGTCTATATCCAGAATAAAGGGATGTCCTTATCTCTGAAGACATAGGACACAGAGAAGAATTTGAACAAATAGACCTTGTTAAGATCACCCTAGTTTGTTATTGTTACATCAGACCCCATTTGTCCTATTATCTGTCTGCACAGCTGTCCACATTTCATTAAACCTAAGCATAAAAATACAGGTTTTTCTGTTTGTCTTAATTTCTTTCTTTCTTTTTTCCAAGACGGTCTCACTCTGTTGCCCAGGCTGAAGTGCAGTGGCACGATCTTGGCTTACTGCAACCTCTGCCACCCAGGTTCAAGCGATTCTTCTGCCTCAGCCTCCCGAATAGCTGGGACTACAGGTGTGTGCCACCACACCTGGCTAATTTTTTATTTTTAGTAGAGATGGGGTTTCACCATGTTGGCCAGGCTGGTCTTGAACTCCTGACTTCTGGTGATCCGCCTGCCTCGGCCTCCCAAAGTGCTGTGATTACAGGCCTGAGCCACTGTGCCTGGCCTGAGTCTTAATTTCTAATGGTTCCTATGTCATGTAAAACTTATATTAAAACATTTGTATACTTTTTTTTCTTGTGAATCTGTATTTTGTTGTAGGTGCCTCAGACACGAACCTACAATATTTATTTAACTAAATTATGACTTGGGAGATAAGGCCTAATACATGTTGCAATCACATAACCAATAACAATTAATTAGCATCTGTAAACCAAAACTACATCAATCAGTGCGTTATTAATGGAATATCAATGATGTGGTGATAGTAGATTCATGCCAAATCATTGTGGGCACAGGAGTCTAGAACTGTAGGTCTTTCTTGGTTATTCCCCTTTTGCCTTAATTGTTCCTTGCCCCAAACAGACTCAGTTTATTTTGAGTGAAATTATTAGTAGCACGCTCTTTAATGCTGAAAAATATTCCGGCTTGGATTATAAACTATATACAGTCTTTAGATTTTGGAGAGAGAAAGCTGAAGGATCTCAGCTCTTCTTATTTGTCACTTTGGCCTACAAGGAATAAGGCAATTTTAAGCAAGTCATTCAAAGGCATAGGTCTAGTCCCACCTTACACTGCATATGAATGTAAATTGCACCAATCAGCTGCATTTTATACCAGCTGTAACTCATGGGTGGTCTTTAAAGAGAACCTCATTTAGAGTGCATTTCAATGATGCAAGGGAAATTTTGCAGACTGCTAAAATGATGGTGGGAGGTCTGAAGTTGAGAGGTGTTCAATCACTATATTATAGACAGCAGATGAAACCTTTTCTAGCTACAGTTATTGCCTAAAAGTTAAGCCACTAGAGTTACCAACATACTCTGTTCACAGCATTCTGCTATTTCCCTATAAAATTTACATAACTTCTCAACACTATGTTATTCAAGGTGGTGTCATGGATTAAGAAATGTAATTTAGTACTCTTTGTTCACAGTATTCAATGTTGACAAAATATGCTGTCAATGCTGCCTTTTCCATAATGAAAGGAAAACAAGATTTAATAAGATTTCTTTGGTTATGCGATTCAATACTAATACAGCGTGCAGGTGCAAAATTATTAGTAACGTAATACTTTAACATTGAGTATTAAGATAGAAATGGGATTTCTGTCAAAATTAACTGAAAATTTCAAGACTTGATTGTGAAATTTAACCTAAAGTTTTAAAGACCACCTTGTTTGATCAAATCCATTGACAAAAAATTCTATGTATACAAATAAGGAATATTTGATGTAACAACACTTTATCATAAAGATACTTCTAAATCTTTAATCCATCTTAGATGAAGGGAGAAAAACTATTTGATGAGATGGTGGCAAGATATGGAGAATGAAAAAGTGTGTTCAAAAGAGAAGAAAAAATAAAGCAAGGAAGACAGAAATTATAGGGTATGAGAGTCTCCAGTGATAAGATCAGAAAGAAGGAACCAGGCAGAGCATGGTAGCTCATGTCTATAATCCCAGCACTTTGGGGGGTTGAGGTGGAAGAATCACTTGAGGCCAGGAATTTTAGGCTGCAGTGAGCTATGATTATGCCACTGTACTCCAGCCTGGGTTAAAGAGTGAGATGCTGTTAAAAAATAAAATAAAATAAAAAATAAATAAAAAGGAGGAGAAGGAGAAGGAAAAGGAGGAAAAGGAAAAGGAGAAGGAGAAGTAGAAGGTGAAGAAAACCAGCAGTAAAAAAATCTGAAGACCACTGCTTCAATAAAGTGATAATATAACAATCTGCATTTTCTCTTATTTTTATTTTATTGAAATAGGTTTTTGGAGAACAGGTGTGTTTGGTTACATGATTAAGTTCTTTAGTGGTGATTTCTGAGATTTTGGTGCACCCATCCCCCAAGCAGTATACACTGTACCTAGTGGTAGTCTTTTATTGCTCACCACCTTCCCACCTTTTCCTTGAGTTCCCAGTCCATTGTGTCATTCTTATGCCTTTGCATCTTCATAGGTTAATTCCCATTTGTGAGTGAGAACATACGATGTTTGATTTTCCATTCCTGAGTTACTTCTCTTAGAATAATGGTCTGCAATTCATCCAGGTGGCTGAAAATGCCATTATAGTGTTCCTTTTTATGGCTGAGTAGTGTTTCATTATGTATATACCGTATTTCCTTTATCTACTCATCATAGATGGGCATTTAAGCTGGTTTTATATTTTTCAATTTGCAAATTGTGCTGCTATAAATATGCATGTGCAAGTAGCTTTTTCATATAATGACTTCTTTTCCTCTGGATAGATACCCAGGAATGGGAGTACTGGGTCAAATGGTCTATTTTTAGTTCTTTAATAAATCTCCGTACTGTTTTCCATAGTGGTTGTACTAGTTTACATTCCCATCAACAATGTAAAGTGTTCCCTTTTTATCACACCCCTGCCAACATCTGTTATTTTCTGATGTTTTGATTATGGCCATTCTCGCAGGAGTAAGGTGGTATTGCATTGTGGTTTTGATTTGCATTTCCCTGATAATTAGTGATGTCAGGCATTTTTTCATACATTTGTTGGACACTTGTATATCTTCTTTTGAGAGTTGTCTATGTCCTTAGCCCACTTTTTGATGGGATTTTTTGTTTTCCTGCTTGCTGATTTGCTTGAGTTCATTGTAGATTCTAAATATTAGTCCTTTTTCAGATATACAGATTGCAAATATTTTCTCCCATTCTGTGAGTTCTCTGTTTACTCTGCTGATTATTTCTTTTGCTGTGCAAAAGCTTTTTAGTTTAATTAGGTACCATCTATTTATCTTTGTTTTTGTTGCATTTGCTTTTAAGTTCTTGGGTCATGAGCTCTTTGCCTAATAAAGAGTTTCTGGTATGTTGTGTTTTTGTTTTCATTGGTTTCAATGAACTTATTTATTTCTGCCTTCATTTTGTTATTTACCCAGTAGTCATTCAGCATCAGATTGTTCAATTTGCATGTAGTTGTGTGGTTTTGAGTGAGTTTCTTAATTCTGAGTTGTAATTTGATTGCACTGTGGTCTGAGAGACTGTTTCTTATGATTTCCATTTTTTTGCATTTTCTGAGAAGTGTTTTACTTCCGATTATGTGGTCAATTTTAGAAGATGTGCAGTGTGATACTGAGAAGAATGTATATTCTGTCTATTTGGAGTAGAGAGTTCTATAGATGTCTATTAGGTCTGCTTGGTCCAGAGCTGAGTTCAAGTCTGGAATATCCTTGTTAACTTTCTATCTCATTTATCTGTGTTATATTGACAGAGGGGCTTTAAAGTCTCCCACTATTATTGTTTGGTAGTCTAAGTCTCTTGTGGGTCTCTAAGAACTTGCTTTATGAATCTGGGTGCCCCTGAATTGGGTGCACATATATTAAAGATAGTTAGCTCTTCTTGTTGCATTGATCCCTTTACCATTATGTAGTTCCTTTTGTCTTTTTTGATCTGTCAGTTTAAATTCTGTTTTATCAGATACTGGGTCACCCCTGCTTTTTTTTTTTGCTTTTCATTTGCTTGGTAATTATTCCACCATTCCTTTATTTTGAGCCTATATGTATCTTTGCACTTGAGATGTGCACGTGAGATTTCCTGAATACAGCACACTGATGGGTCTTGACTCTTTATCCAATTTGCCAGTCTGTGTCTTTTAATTGGGGCATTTAGCCCATTTACATTTAAGTTTAATATTGTTAAGAGTGAATTTGATCCTGTTATTATGATGCTAGCAATATTTTCAGGAGGAGTCATGAGATACTGTCAAAGTCCAATAAATATCTAAAAACAGAAAATAACCTGAGACTCCTTTCTGCATTGCCACCAGCTGCCCAGTACACTGGGTCACTTTATACAGCAGTAAGCGCAGCAATCCATGCCACAAAATCTTCACAAAACAAGAAGAAAAAGTACACAAAGAATTATATTAAAACAGTAACATACATTTGTGTGTATGAGGGAGAAATATTTAAAATTAAAATATTATATAATCACAAGAAAGTCCAGATATTCCTTGCTCTGCCCTTGGGCAACCAAGAAAATTAAAACCTGTTTTATATCCCAATATAGAAGAGATACTTTACATAAGTAAGTGCTCAGTGCTTGCAACCCAAGTCAATTTGTACTCGTGTTAGATAAGTTTAAATTCTAAAGGCTACAACAATCCTGTTAAATCAAGGGGAAAATTCATTTTAAAACAAAGTTATTCAAGATGAAAGAATAGCATGTCTTCAGTTAGAGAACTGCATGCTATTGGATGATTTCTTGCTAATGTGTTTAGAGAATTTGTACTTCTCAACTTTGGTAGCCAAATCCACCACCACCTCCATGCTTTTTCTGCTTGCCTTCATTGCTCTTGATTTTCAGATCAACAAGGGAGCACCTTGAAACCAAATGACAGAGCAACTTGAGAATAATTTAAGTTATCAACATTAAAGATCTGTTTCAGAGAATGGGAATCATAGGCTTGTATGTATGACTTATATGTTTCCTGGGCTGACTTATGAAAAAAGTAATTCTTTTTAATCAATTTCTCAAGTTGAGACTGAATGTCAGAAAGTTTAGACCAGGAAAAGTCAAATTCACTTAGTGGAACCTTGGATTGTTTCAAGTAGCAAAGAAAACCCAATTTTTCTGGTCGCAAAATGAGTAAGGCATGCCCTCTCCCATTTAGGCCTCTGGTTGTTCTACCCACACAATGAATATATTCCTTAGGGTCATCCGGAGGATCATACTGAACAATCCAGTCCATGTCAGTAATGTCCAGTCCTCTTGCTGCCACATCTATGCACAATAGTGTTCCCAAATCTGCACTGGAGAACTGGAAGAATGTGGTCGTATGCTTGTTTTGCTTTTGCTTTCCACGAATGGCCAAGACAAACAAATCAATGTAATTCAGCAACTCATAAAGGTATTTCATGGACATACAAGATGAAAAGAAGACCATAAGCTTCTTCTTCTTTCAGTTCTTAAGGAATGTAAAGAGCAGAAGGAATCTCTTTTCATAAGGACAAACAACATATCCATGCTCAAGACCATACACTGTTGCATTCGTATTATCATCATCAACACCAACATATAATGGCTCCTTTTTCAGAGAAATCCTTGCCAGGTCTTCAACTTTTCAAGTTTGGGTGGCAGAAAAGAGCATAGTCTGTCTATGTGTTGGGAAAAGTTTAATAATTTGCTTTAATTCCTCTTCAAACCCAATATCCAAGATACGATCAGCTTCATCAATAACTAGGCACTGCAGGTTTTTATACATAAACCCTGGAGTATTCTGCATATGGTCCAGCAGACGGCCTGGTGTGCCCACAATGATGTTGATCCCATTAGTAAGTTTCTGTGCTTCAGCAGATCTGTTACTGCCACCCATTATCAACCCACAGGTATGCACGCGGTGAGTCATTAGCTCCTTGAGAACCAGCAAGAGTTTGCATGACTAATTCTCCCATAGGGAGAGAATAAGGACTCCGGTTCCATTCCTGGGCATGAACTTTAACTTAACCATGAATTCAACTGCAGGGATGAGAAAAGCCAGGGTTTTATCACTGCCTGTTTTTGCAGCTGCTAGACGATCCCTGCTTTCCAGGAGTGGTCTGATACTTTTATGCTGAATTTCAGTCATATTTGTAAAGCCCTTTTCTTTTATTGCCTTCACAGTGTTTTCATTGACAAGATTATATAGAGAAGCAACTGAAGTATATTCAAAAAGCTCCTGTCAGTCTCAGGGGTAGGCTGGGCACCTCACTGTCGTCTTCATCATTATCTGTTTTCTCCACATTATTTTCTGTTTGTTTAGGAGTCTCAGCACTTTCTTCTTGAGATTCCCCTTTGTTTTCAGTTTTTGCTTTTCTTTTTTTTGTATCAGGCCCAACATCATTCATCATTTTTCTTTTTTTCTTCTTTTTCTTTTTTGATTCCGAATTGGGAGACCACATTGCTGCTTCTCCGTTGGTTAATACAGTGAATTTCTGGGGAGATTTTTTAACTTATATATTTTCCACTGCTTCTTGAGACACATCCCCACTTTGAGCTTCTGATAAGCCCACATTCAGGGAATGTTTTGATTTTTTAACCTTTCCATCTCCCATTGTTTCTTCAGACACATCTCCATTTTGAGTTTCTGATAGGGTCAGATTTGAGGCCTCCTGCAACTTTAGGTTCCACTCCTGCAATTTGAGGTTCTGCTTCTAGATCATCTTGCACAGGAGTTTCATCAGCAGGTATCCAAGAAGTGCCTAGACCACTGCGCCACACAGTACAGCTACTGAATTCTTGTGGCTGATGTTACTTCCGGCCACACATGCGCTGCTCAGTCAACCGGAAATGCCTGTATAGATCTTTCTTACTATGTGGATTCAAACATGTCATGAGCCCATAGTTTTTTAAACACAACTTATAATCAATGTCTGTCATCACATTTTTAACTTATTCTAGGCATGTTAAATTCTATTTATCCCCATATAATTTTATCATTGATAAAATAACTGATTTCAGAACAAAATCTAAATCGTTAAATAAAATAGATATTAGGTAAAATACAGGCTCTAGTCTCTAGTATATTTTACATATATTATCAAAATTTAAATAAAAACTTGAGTTTGATAAATGATATTATCCTCACAGGGGAAGATAAAATATTTTCCTTCCCTCATTGCTAGGTTCATTGTGGTAGTCCTGATAACAAATGACAGATTAATAAGCGAAAAGTATACACGTTTATTTCATAAGCTTTACATGACATAGGAGGCTTCATAAGGAAATGAAGACTCAAAGAAATGGATAAACAGTGTATTTTTAAGGCCAATGTATTGTTTTATGGTAGGTTTCATGAAGAAATAGACAATTGTGGAGCAGTATAATTGGGTAAAAAAGTATGATTAAAATGGCAATAAACTGGGGGGAACTTAGCAAGACTTGTTTCTTCAGATTTGTCTCTGTGACTCTGTCTTCAGAGGTAAGAAGAATATTTCTGTCCTCCAGGTATAGGGAGGATATCTCTTCAATAAGTGTCTTGTGACCTGCTTCTGGAGAAATTCAGAAAATCCTTTTTAGGGTTTATCACTTGCTTCAGGAAAGAATGGCTTGGGGAAGGTAAAAATGAGTTTTTGGCTTCTGATGTTTTTTCAAATGCCAAGGTGCCATATTTTGGGGTAGGCTCTCCTGAACCCCATCATCTTTAAGAGGCAGCACTATCTCTGTTGATTTTTCTCTATGGAAAGTATTAGGAACCCCACTGTTTTATCTCCTTCATTAATTCATTCAATTCTAATTGGAGATCTACATCATACAAGGTACTATGCCAAGGGCTTAAAAAAAAAAAAGTGCCAGGAGGAACTCCAAATGTTTTGGTGAACCCATGCTGAATCATACTCTGACACATAGTAGGTATTCAATAAATATTAGTTAAATAAGTATAATTTCAAGATTTTCTCTATCTAATCTTACTTTTTACAGATCAATTTAACCTTCCCCCGTATTTGCCTTCCCAGATAGCCCAGGAAATATAAAAGGAAAGCAGATGTACTGTCATACAGTGTATAGCTTACCTATATTGACCCATGCGCAAGATGAAACACAAAAGATATTGATATTTCTAAATGCAGAAGAATTTTGTATTCTTTCAACATAAGTTTTGGTTTAAAATTAATCAGACACACCAATTAACAGGGCTAAATCTACCTATAGAATATTTTCTGTTGATCTAGTGGCTATGATATTCAGTATTCTTTTTTATTCCTATCAAATTTGTTCACATTTTAAAAAATTAATGTTTACTTTTTGTGGGTACTTGATAGTATATATTTATATGGGACATGAGATGTTTTGATATAGGTGTTCAATGTGTAATAATCACATCATGGAAAATATTCATCCCCTCAAGCATTTATCCTTTTCGTTATAAACAATCAAATTATACTCTTTTAGTTATTTTAAAATGTCTAATTAAATTATTATTGACTATAATCACTCTGTTGTTCTATGAAATAATGGGTCTTATTCATCTTTCTAACTTTTTTGTGTGCTTTTAGTTATTTTAAAATGCACAATTGAATTATTATTCACTGTAGTCACTCTGTTGTGCTGTGAAATAATAGGTCATATTCATTCTAACTAATTTTTGGTATCAGTTATACTCTTTTAGTTATTTAAAACTGTGCAATTGAATTATTATTGACTGTAGTCAATCTGTTGTGCTATGAAATACTAGCTCTTATTTATTCTTTCTATTTTTTTTGTACCCACTAACCATTTCCACTTCTCCCCAACTTTTTCCCACTACCCCTCCCAGCCTTTGTAACCATTCTTCTACTCTCTAGCTCCGTAAGTTTAATTGTTCTGATTTTTAGTTTCCACAAATAAGTGAGAAGATGCAAAGTTTGTCTTTCTGTTCTTGACTTATTTTACTTAACATAATGACCTCTAGTTCCATTCATGTTGTTGCATGTGACAAGATCTCATTCTTTTGTATGACTGCATAGTACTCGATTGTGTATATGTCCCACATTTTCTTTATCCATTCATTGGTTGATGAACAGTTTTGTTGTTTCCAAATCCTGGCAATTTTGAACAATGCTGCAGCAAACATGGGAGTGCAAATATCTCTTAGATATACTGATTTTCTTTCTTTTGGGTGTATACTTAGCAGTGGCATTCCTAGATTGGATGGTATGTCTATTTTTGTCTTTTTTGAGGGATCTCCAAACTCCCCTCCATATTGGTTTTACTCATTTATATTCTCAGCAGCAGTGTACAAGGTTTCCCTTTTCTCTATACTGTCTCCAGTATTAGTTATTGCCCATGTTTGGATAAAAGGCATTATAACTGGGGTGAGAAGATAGCTCATTGCAGTTTTGATTTGCATTTATCTAGTAATGATGTTGAGCATCTTTTCATATGCTCATTTTCCATTTGTATGTCTTCTTTTGAGAAATATCTATTCAAATCTTTTGCCCATTTAAAAATTAGATTATTAGATATTTTTCTTATAAAGTCATTTGGGTTTCTTATATATTCTGATTATTATTCTCTTGCAGATAAATAGTTTGCAAATATTTTATCCTATTCTGTGGGTTATCACTTCACTTAGTTGATTGTATCCTTTGCTGTGCAGAAGTATTTTAACTTAATATGATCTCATTTGTTTATTTTTGCTTTGGTTGCCTGTGGTTTGTGGGGTGTTACTCAAGAAATTTTTGACAAATATCTTGCAGAGTTTTTCCAATGTTTTCTTGTAGTAGTTTCATAGTTTAGTAAGGTCTTAGATTTAAGTCTTTAGATCAATGTCTTCAACTTAAGTCTTTAATCCATTTTGATTTGATTTTTGTATGTGACAAGAGATAGAGGTCCAATTTCATTCTTCTGCATATGGATATTAAGTTTTCCTAGCACCATTTATTGAAGAGAATGTTGTTTCCCCAATGTATGTTCTTGACACCTTTATAAAAAATGAGTTCAGTGAAAGTGTTTGGACTTGTTTGTGGGTTCTCTATTCCATTCCATTAGTCTATGTGTCTGTTTTTAAGCAATTTCCATGCTGTTTTAATTACTATAGCTATATAGTATTATTTGAAGTCAAGTAAAGTGATTTCTTCAGTTTTGTTCTTTCTGTTCAAGATAGCTTTGGCTTAGGGATATGGATGCAGCTGGAAACCATCATTCTCAGCAAACTGTCACAAGAACAGAAAACCAAATACCGCATGTTCTCACTCATAGGTGAGAACTGAACAATGTGATCACTTGGACACAGGAAGGGGAACATCACACACCAGGGCCTATTGTGGGGAGGGGGTAGGGGGCAGGGATAACATTAGGAGATATACCTAATGTAAATGATGAGTTAATGGGTGCAGTACATCAACATGGCACATGTATACATATATAACAAACCTGCAGGTTTTGCACATGTACCCTAGAACTTAAAGTATATAATAAATAAATAATAAATAAATAATAAATAAATAAATAGATAGATAGATAGATAGATAGATAGCTTTGGCTATGCTAGGACTTTTGTGGTTCCATTTAAGCTTTAGGATAGTTTTTCTATTTCTATGAATAATGTCATTGGTATTTTCACAGGGATTGCATTGAATCTGTAGATTGCTTTGGGCAGTATGGAAATTTTAATAGTATTGATTCTTTCAATCCATGAACATGAAATATCTTTCTGTTTTGTGTGTGTATGTGTGTTCTTCAATATCTTTTTTTTCAAATTTTTAAATTTTTTTTTATTTTTGAGATGGAGTCTCACTCCGTCACCCCGGCTGGAGTGCAGTAGTGCTATCTCGGCTCACTGCAAGCTCTGCCTCCCGGGTTCATGCCATTCTCCTGCCTCAGTCTCCCGAGTAGCTAGGACTACAGGCGCCCACCACCATGCCCAGCTAATTTTTTGTATTTTTAGTAGAGATAGGGTTTCACCATGTTAGCCGGATAGTCTCTGTCTCCTGACCTAGTGATCCGCCTGCCTCGACCTCCCAAAGTGCTGGGATTACAGGCGTGAGCCACTGTGCCCCTTCAATTTCTTTCATCAGTGTTTTACAGCTTTCATTGAAGAATTCTTTTATTTTGTTAAGTCCTAGATATTTTATTTCATTTATGGATATTGTAAGTGGGATTCCTCTTTTGATTTCTTTTTCAGATTATCCAGTGTTGGCATATAGAGATGCTACTAATTTTTGTATGTTGATTTTGTATTCTGCCACCTTATTGAAATTATTTATCAGTTCTAATAGTTTTTGTGTGTGTAGAGTCTTTTGATTTTTCCAAATAAAAGATCCTATATTCTGCAAAGAAGGATAATTTGTTTTCTTTCTAATTTGGGTGCTCTTTATTTCTTTCTGTTGTCTGCTTGCTCAACCTAGGACTTCTAGTGCTATATTGAATAACAGTGGTGAAAGTTAGTATCCTTATTCTGTTCCACATCTTAGAGGAAGGGCTTTCAGTTTTCTTTTATTCAGTATGATACTAGCTGTATGTTTTTCATATCTGAGTTTTTATTATGTTGAGGCATGTTCCTTCTACATGCAGTTTTTTGAGAGTTTTTGTCATGAAAGGATGTTAAATTTTGTCAAATGTTTTTTAGCATCAATTGATATGATCATATGGTTTTTGTCCTTCATTCTGTTGATATGATGTACCACATTTATTGATTCATGTAAATTGAACCGACCTTGCATTTCTGGGCTAAGTCCCCTTGGTCACCATAAATTATCTTTTTAATGAATTGTTTAATTCATGTTGCCAGTGTTTTGCTGAGAGTTTTTGCATCAATATTCATGAGAGATATTGGCCTGTAGTTTTATTTTCTTTATATGGTCTGGTTTTGGTATCAGGGTAATATTGGGCTTGTAGAATGCATTTGGAAGTATCCCCTCCTTCTATATTATTTGGAAAAGTTTGAGTAGAATTGACATTATTTCTTCTGTAAATGTTTGGTGGAATTCAGCATTGAAGCCATTGAGACCTGGGCTTTTCTTAGCTAGGAGATCTTTTGTTTTTTTTCTTTATTTCTTTTAAAAAACCAAAAAACAAAAAATGAAATACATGTGCAGAACCTGCAGGTTTGATACATAGGTATATGTGTGCCAGAGTGGTTTGCTGTGCCTATTGACCCATCCTCTAAATTCCCTTCCCTCACCCCCAACCTCCCAACAGGCCCCAGTGTGTGCTGCTTCCCTCTCTGTGTCCATGTGTTCTCAATGTTCAGCTCCTACTTATGAGTGAGAACAGGTGATGTTTGGCTTTTTGTTCTTGTGTTAGTTTAATCAGGATGATAGCTTCCGTCTTCACCCATGTCCCTGCAAAGAATGTGATCTCATTCTTTTTTATGGCTGCATAGTATTCCATGGTGTGTATGTACCACATTTTCTTTATCCATTCTATCACTGATGGACATTTGGGTTAGTTCCATGTCTTTGCTATTGTAAATAGTGTTGAATATACATGCCTGTGCATGTGTCTTTATAGTAGAATGATTTATATTCCTTCTACTATATAAATCATTCCTGTAGTAGAATGATTTATATGATAGAATGATTTATAATGCCAGAAATGGGATTGCTGGATCCAGTGATATTTCTGGTTCTACATCCTTGAGGAATTGCCATACTGTTTTTCACAATGTTGAACTCACACTCCCACCAACAGTATAAAAGCATTCCTGTTTCTCCACAGCCTCGCCAACATCTATTGTTTCCTCTCCTGAATTTTTAATGATCGCCATTCTAACTGGTGTATCTTATTGTGGTTTTGATTTGCATTTCTCTGGTGCTCAGTGATATTGAGCTTTTTTTTTTTTTTAATGTTTGTTGGTCATGTAAATGTCTTCTTTTGAGATATGTCTGTTCTATCATTTGCCCAATTTTTGATGGAGTTGTTTGTTTTTTCTTGTAAATATGTTTAAGTTCCTTGTAAAGTCTGGATATTAGGTCTTTGCAGATGGGTAGATTGCAAAATTTTTCTCCCATTCTGTAGTTTGCCTGTTCACCCTGAGGATAGTTTCTTTTGCTGTGTAGAAGCTCTTTAGTTTAATTAGATCCCATTTGTCAATTTTGGCTTTTGTTGCAATTGCTTTTGGTGTTTTTGTCATGAAGTCTTTGCCCATGCCTATATCCTGAAAAATATTGCCTAGGTTTTCTTCTAGAGTTTATATGGTTTTGAGTATTACATTTAAGTCTTTAATCCCTCTTGAGTTAATTTTTGTATAAGGTATAAGGAAGTGGTCCAATTTCATTTTTCTGCCTATGGCTAGCCAGTTTTCCCAGCATCATTTACTGAATAGGCAATCCTTCCCCTATTGCTTGTTTCTGTCAGTTTCATTGAAGATCAGACGGTTATAGATATGTGGTGTTATTTCTGAGCTCTCTGTTCTGTTCTGTTGGTCTGTATGTCTGCTTTGTACCCGTACCATGCTGTTTTGGTTGCTGTAACCCTGTAGTATAGTTTGATGTCAGGTAGTGTGATGCCTCCAGCTTTGATTGTTCAGGATTGTTCTAGCTATATGGGGTCTTTGATTTCATATGAAATTTAAACTAGTTTTTTTCTAATTCAGTGAAGACTGTCAATGGTAGTTTGATGGGAATAGCATTGAATGTATAAATTACTTTGGGCACTATGGCCATTTTCATGATATTGATTCTTCCTATCCATGAGGATGGAATGTTTTTCCATTTGTTTGTGTCCTCTCTTGTTTCCTTGAGCAGTGGTTTGTAGTTCTTGAAGAGGTCTTTCACATCCCTTGTTAGCTTTATTCCTAGGTATTTTGTTTTCTTTGTAGCTGTTGTGAATGGGCGTACACTCATGATTTGGCTCTCTGTTTGTCTATTATTGGTGTATAAGAATGATTGTGATCTTTGCACATTGATTTTTGTATCCTGAGACTTTGCTGAAGTTTCTTATCAGCTTAAGTAGATTTTGGACTGAGATGATGGGGCTTTCTAAATACACAATTATGTCATCTGCAAGCAGAGACAACTTGACTTCCTCTCTTCCTATCTGAATATCCTTTATTTCTTTCTCTCCCCGATTTCCCTGGCCAGAACTTCCAATGTTATGTTGAGTAGTAATGGGGAGAGAGGGCATCCTTGTATTGTACCCATTTTCAAAGGGAATGCTTCTAGCTTTTGCCCATTCAATATGATATTGGCTGTGGGTTTGTCATAAATAGCTCTTATTGTCTTGAGATATGTTCAATCAATACCTAATTTATTGAGAGTTTTTGACATGAAAGGATGTTGAATTCTATCAAAAACCTTTTCTGCATCTGTTGAGATAATCATGTGGTTTTTGTCATTGGTTCTGTTTATGTGATGGGTTATAGCTACTGATTTGTGTATGTTGAACCAGTCTTACATCCCAGGGATGAAGCCCACTTGATCATGGTGGATGCTTTTTGATATGCTGCTGGATTTGGTTTGGCAGTATTTTATTGAGGATTTTTGCATTGATGTTCATCAGGGATTTTGGCCTGAAATTTTCTTTTTTTGTTGTGTCTCTTCCTGGTATTGGTATCAGGATGATGCTGGCTTCATAAAATGAGTTAGGGAGGAGTCTCCCCTTTTCTATTGTTTGGAATAGTTTCGGAAGGAATGTTACCAGGTCCTCTTTCTATTTCTGGTAGAATTCAGCTGTGAATCCATCTGGTCCTGGGCTTTTTTTGTTTGATAGGCTATTAACTACTGCCTCAATTTCAGAACTTGTTAGTGGTCTATTGAGGGATCCACCTTTTCCTGGTTTAGTCTTGGTAGGGTTTATGCATCCAGGAATTTATCCATTTCTTCTGGATTTTCTAGTTGATTTGCATAGAGGTGTTTATAGTATTTTCTGATGGTAGTTTATATTTCTTTGGGGTCAGTGGTGATATCCCCTTTATCATTTTTTATTGTGTTTATTTGATTATTCGCTCTCTTCTTTTTTATTAGTGTAGCTAGCAGTCTATCTGTTTTATTAACTTTTTTTTAAAAAACAGCTCCTGGATTCATTAATTTTTTGGAGCGTTTTTCATGTCACTATCTCCTTCAGTTCTTTTCTAGTCTTATTAATTGTCTTCTGCTAGCTTTTGGATTAGTTTGTTCTTGTCTCTCTAGATCTTTTAATTGTGATATTAAGGTGTTGATTTGAGACCTTTCTAGCTTTCTGATATGGCATTTAGTGCTATAAATTTCCCTCTTGACACTGCTTTAGCTGTGTCCCAGAGATTGTGGTATGTTGTTTCTGTGTTCTCACTGGTTTCAAAAAATTTCTTGATTTCTGCCTTAATTTCGTTATTTTCCCAGGAGTCATTCAGGAGTAGGTTGTTAAATTTCCATGAAATTGTGTGGTTTTGATTGAGTTTCTTGATCCTGAGTCCTAATTTGCTTGCTCTGTGTTCTGAGAAGCTGTTTGTTATGATTTCCATTCTTTTGCAATTGCTGAGCAGTGTTTTACTTCCAATGATGTGGTTGATTTTAGAATAAGTGCCATATAGCACTGAGAAGAATGCATATTCTGTTGATTTAGGGTAGAGAGTTCTGTAGATGTCTAATGGGTCTACTTGATCCAGAGCTGAGTTCAAGTCCTGAATATCCTTGTTAATTTTCTGTCTCACTGATCTGTCTAATACTAACAATGGAGTGTTAAAATCTCCCACTATTATTGTGTGGGAGTCTAAGTTTCTTTGTAGGTTTCTAACAACTTGTTTTATGAATCTGGGTGCTCCTGCATTGGGTGAATATATATTCAGAACAGTTATCTCTTCTTGTTGAATTAATCCGATTACCATTGTGTAGTGCCCTTTTTTGTCTTTTTTGATCTTTGTTGGTTTAAAGTCCATTTTGTCAGAGACTATAATTGCAACCCCTGCCTTTTTTTGCTTTCCATTTGCTTGGTACATTTTTCTCCATACCTTTATTTTGAGGCTGTGTGTGTCTTTGCACATAAATTGGGTTTCCTGAATACAGCCCACCAATGGGTCTTGACTCTTTATCCAATTTGCCAGTCTATCTTTTAATTGGAGCATTCAGCCCATTTACATTTAAGGTTAATATTGTTATGTCTGAGTTTGATCTGGTCATCGTGATACTATTTGGTTATTTTGCACACTAGTTGATGCAGTTTCTTTGTAGTGTCATTGGTCTTTATATTTTGGTGTGTTTTTGCAGTGGCTGGTACTGGTTTTTCCTTTCCACACTTAGTGCTTCTTTCATGAGCTCTTGAAGGGTAGGTGGTAAGGAAATCCCTCAGGATTTGCTTGTCTTGAAAGGATTTTATTTCTCCTTCACTTATGAAACTTAGTTCGGCTGGATATTTGGCTGGAAATTCTGGGTTGAAAATTCTTTTCTTTAAGAATGTTGAATATTGGCCCTTAATCTTTTCCGCCTTGTAGAGTTTCTGCTGAGAGGTCCACTGTTAGTCTGATGGGCTTCCCTTTGTGTGTGACCTAGCCTTTCTCTCTGGCTGCCCTTAACAGTTTTTCCTTCATTTTGACCTTGGAAAATCTAATGATTATGTGTTTTGGGGTTGATCTTCTCATGGAGTATCTTAATAGTGTTTTCTGTATTTCCTGAATTTACATGTTGGCCTGTCTTACTAGGTTGGGGAAGTTCTCCTGGATAATATCCTGAAATGTGTTTTCCAGCTTATTTCTATTCTCTCTGTCTCCTTCAGGTACTCCAATCAATCATAGGTTTGGTCTTTTTATGAAGTCTTATATTTCTTGGAGGCTTTGTTTATTCCTTTTCATTCCTTTTTCTCTATTCTTGTCTTCATGTCTTATTTCAGTAAGATGGTCTTCAAACTCTGATATCCTTTCTTCCACTTGGTCAAATTGGGTTTTGATACTTTTTTATGCTTCATAAAGTTCTCATGCTGTGTATTTTAGCTCCATCAGGTCATTTATCTTCCTCTCTAAACTGGTTATCCTATTTAGCAATTCCTGTAACCTTTTATCAAGGTTCTTAACTTCTTTGCATTGGGTTAGAACATGTGCCATCAGCTCATCATAGTTTTTTTTATTATCCATCTTCTGAAGACTACCTCTGTGAATTCGTCCATCTGATCCTCTGCCCTGTTCTGTGTACTTGATGGAGAGACATTGTGATCATTTGGAGGAGAAGAGGTACTCTGGCCTTTTGGGTTTTCAGCATTTTTTCATTGATTCTTTCTCATCTTCGTGCGTTTGTCTAGTTTCGGTCTTTGAGGTTGCTGACCCCTGGATAGGATTTTTGTGAGGGCCGTTTTTGTTGCTGTTGATGCTGTTGTTGTTGCTTTTTGTTTGTTTTTCTTTCAACAGTCAGGTCCCTCTTCTGTAGGGCTGCTGCAGTTTGCTGAGGGTTCACTTCAAACCCTATTCATCTGATTTGCTCCTGTACCTAGAGATGTCACTCAAGGTGGTTGGAGAGCAGCAAAGATGGGTGCTTGCTCCTTCTTCTGGGACTTCTGACCTTTAGGGCGACCAACCTGATGCCAGTAGGATTGCTTCTGTATAGGGTGTCTGACAACACCTGTTGGAGGTTCTTACCCATTTGGGTGGCATGGGGAGCAGGACCCATCTAATGAAGCGCTTTGTCCCTTGGTGGAGAGGGTGTGTTTTGCTGGGGGGAATCCCACTCATCTGGGCTGCCTGGATTCCTCAGAACTACCAGGAGGAAAGGCTAAGTCTGCTGGTCCACAGAGACTGCAACCACCACCCCTCCCTCTAGGGGCTCAAGCCAAGGGAAATTTAAATTCTGTCCTTGAGCCTCTGGCTGGAGTTACTGGAGATCCTACAGGGAATCTCTGTCCACTGAGGAAGGATGGGTCAGAATTATACCTGAAGAGACACTCTGGTCACAGACTGCCACAGCTGGTGCGTTGGCTGTGGGGACAAGTCTTGGAACCAAGTTGTTCAGCCTCCCTGACTCCAGCAGGGGAAAAATGCAGCCTGGAGCTATAGATATGGGTGCCACCCTTCCCTGGCTCAAGGAGCTTAGCGTATTAGGCAGTAACATGTTAGTGTGTTACTCCCAGTGCTAGCTGCTGCCCCTCCCCCAGGGAGCACAAATGGCTTAGATAGCAGGCAGCCACAGCCAGTGGCTTGGTTGTGGTCATCCCTCCCCCTAGGAGTTCAGTAGGCTTAAGCAGATTTCAGCCAACAGGCTATAAGAATCTGCGTGTTCCAGGGTTGGGATGCTAGGTCCTGGTGACGTGGTTATGTGAGTGGGACATTCCAATCCCTGGGTTGCACAGTTCTGTGGAAAAAGCACAGTTTCCCCAGCTAGGTAGTGTGCTCACTCACCACCTCCCTTGGCTGGGGTGTGGGGGGTCATCTTCCCCATGTGGTTCTCAAGTGGGCTGCTACACCACACTGCTCTTCCTTCTCTCCATGGGTCATGCCAGCCTTCTATTCAATTTTGATGAGAAAACCTGGATACCTTTGTTGCAAGTGAAGGAGTCATATACTTATTATGGTTTTTTTCAAGAAGAGCCTCCAAACGGGACTACTTTTTGTTGGCCACCTTGGCCCTACCCCAGGGAGACATTTTATTACAGTGTTGATCTTGTTACTTGTTATTGGTATTGAGTTACTTTTTGCGTAAGGTGTAAGAAAAGGGTCCAGTTTCAATTTTATGCATATGGCCATTCTCCCAGCTTCATTTGTTAAATATGGAATCTTTTCCCCATTGCTGTTTCTGTCAGGTTTGTTGAAGGTCAGATGGTTGTAGATGGGGGGTCTGATTTCTAAGTTCTCTACTCTTTTCCATTGGTCTATGTGTCTGTTTTTGTACCAGTATCATGCTGTTTTAGTTACCACAGCCTTGCAGTATAGTTTGAAGTTAGATAGCGTGATGTCTCCAGCTTTGTCCCTTTTCCTTAGGATTATCTTGGCTATATGGGCTCTCTTTTGGTTCCATATGAACTTAAAAGCAGCTTTTTCTAATTTTGTGAAGAATGTCAATGGTATTTAATGAGAATAGCATTGAATCTATAAATCACTCTGGGCAGTATGGCCATTTTCATGATATTGATTCTTTTTATTCATGAGCATGGAATTTTTTTTATTTGTTTTTTGTCCTCTCTGATTTCCTTGAGCAGTGGTTTCATCCCAGAGGGCACTGACCTGATACCAGCAGGAACAGTACTGTATGTTTTTGGTGACCCCTGTTGGGGAGTCTCACCCAGCCAGGAGGCACAGGATCAGGGACCTGCTTAACAAAGCACTCTGGCTGCCTCTTTGTGGAAAGGGTGTGCTGCGCTGGGGGGAATCCCATTCATCTGGACTGCCCAGATTCCTCAGAGTCAGCAAGGGAAAAGATCAAGTTCGCTGATCCATGGAGACTGTGGCCACCCTTGCCCCCAGGGACTCCATCCCAGGGACATCAGCATTCTCTTTGTAAACCCCTGGCTGGGGTTGCTGAAATTTCCACAGGGAGTCTCTACCTGGTGAGGAGCAATGAGTACGGGTCTGGCCTAAGGAGACAGTCTCTCCACAATCTACCACAGCTGCTGTGCTGCATTGTGGGGATTCTTCCTTGGTCCAAACCACCTAGTCTCCCCAGTACCAGCAGGTGAGAATGGCAGACTGGAGCTTCAGTGATGGTAGCCACCCCCTCCTTCTGGGAGCTCAGTCCTCTTAGGCAGCAGGCAGCAGCAGTGATGGTGGCTGCCCTTCCCTCCAGGAACTCAGTAGTCTTAGGCAGTTTCCAGCTAAGCAGCCACTGAGAATCTTCATAACTCTGTGGGCTTACGAGGGGATCTCCTGATTTGTGGGTTGCATGGATCCATGGAAAAAGTGTGGTTTCCCAGGTGGGGTAGCACAATCACTCACTACCTCCCTTGGCTGGGAGTGGGAGCTCTCCTTGCACTGTGCAGCTCCTGGGTATGCTGTTGCTCCACCCTGATTTCCTCACTCTCCATGGGTCATGCCAACTGCATAGTCAGTCCCAGTGAGAGAGCCTGGATACCTTAGTTGCTGTAGGATTCATTCACTGTTTTCATTCTTCTTGGTAGGCACCTCTGACTATAGCTGTTTCTAGTCAGCCATCTTGGCCCCTCCTTTTCCTGGATGGTTTTGATGCTTGTAGATGTTCATCAGTGTTGGGGCATCATTAAAGAGAGGCATTTATTGTAGTTTTGCAGTCTGAGCTTGCATTTTTAGGAAGGCTTTCCAGGTATTTGAAGGAACTTAGGCTATCTAATAATGCTGTGGTTCTTATAGACTTGTAGAAATACTGCCTTAGTCTTGAATAAGATCTGGATGAGTTCTCTGGATTCCCAGGTATATATGCTTGTTCTTTTCCTTTACTTTCTCCCCCAAAAACAGAGTCTCTCCTCTTTCTCTCTCTCTCTCTCTCTCTCTCTCTCTCTCTCTCTGTTCTGAGCTGCCTGGAACTAGGTGTGGATGGACTCAAGCATTCCTGTGGCTACAACCACCAGGATTGTGCTGATTTAGACCTGAAGCCAGTACAGAACTGGATGTCATCCATGACCTGCTATAACCAATGCATGGCTACCACCTATGTTCACTCAAGGCCCTAGGGCTCTGTGACCAGCATGTGGTGAAACCAGCCAGATATTAATCCCTTCCTTTAGAGTGGCAAGTTCCCCCATGGCCCCTGTGGGTCCAGAGATGCTATCTGTGAGCCAGGGACTGGAATAAACAATGTTAGCAATTTACCTGATGTTCTATTCTACTGTGGCTAAGCTGGCATTCAAACTACAAGACAAATTCCTTCTTGCTCTTCCCTCTGCTCACTGGCAGAGAAAGCTCTCTCTGCATCCACCGTCACTACCAGCTCACACAGGGCTTCTGCCTGGCCACCACTGATGTTCACTTAAAGCCCAAGGGCTCTTCCGTCAGCCTGTGGTGAACACTGCAAGGCCCAGGTCTCACTCTTTAGGGCAGTTGCCCCTACCTTTGGTCCAGCGCAGGTCCAAAATTGATTTCCAAGTGCCTCGGCTTGGACTTGGGGACGTCAAGTGTCTGCTTGTTGCTTTACCCCAGTGTGTCCAAGCTGGTACCTATGGTGGAAGACAAGGTCTTCTTTCCTTCTCCCTCTACTTTTCTCAAAAAGGGAAATTTCACCATAGCCACCATGGGAATATGCTGGGACACATCTGAAGCCAGCATGTCTCAGAGCCCAAGACCCATGCTGTATTAACTGAGTATCATTGTTGGTTATCTGGGGCCAAGGAATCTTTTTTCTTTCTTTCTTTCTTTCTTTCTTTCTTTCTTTCTTTCTTTCTTTCTTTCTTTCTTCTCTCTCTCTCTCTCTCTCTCTCTTTCTTTCTTTCTTTCTTTCCTCTCTCTCTCTCTCTCTCTCTCTCTCCTCTCTCTCTTTCTTTCTTTCTTTTTTTTTTTTTTGATGGAGTCTTGCTCTGTCACCCAAGCTGGAGTACAGTGGGGTGATCTTGTCTCACTGCAACCTCCACCTCCTGGGTTCAAGTGATTTTTCTGCCTCAGGCTCTGGAGTAGCTGGGATTACAGGCACGTGCCACCAAGCTCAGCTATATTTTCTTCTTCTTTTTTTTTTTTTTTTTGTATTTTTAATAGAAACGGGTTTCACCATGTTGGTCAGGCTGGCCTCAAACTCCTAACCTTGTGATCCGCCCACCTTGGCCTCCCAAAAGCTGGGATTACATCATGAGCCACCATGCCCAGCCCAAGAACTCTTTAATTCACATGCGTGCGATGAATCTTGCGAGGACTGGGTCCTTCCATTCAAGGCAGTACATTCTTTTTTGGCCCAGGGTGTGTCAAGAAATGAGATAGGGCATGGAATGGGGACCTTATGACTTTGTCCCATGCCCTATTCTACTGTGGCTGTGCTCATATCCAAGATGTCAGGCGAAGTCTGTTATACTCTTCACTCCTCTCCTCAAGCAGGAGGAAGGGGTCACTTTTGTTGTTGTCAGCTGCATGGCCTGAAGTTGGAGAAGGCATGGTGCAAGCATTCCCTTAGCCGACTTGGCTGGTGTCTCCCTAGGTCACATGCCGTCCTAATCCACTGTCTCTAAGCCCAGGCCAGCCCTAGGAGTTACCTGATTTCCTTCAATTATTTTGCTGTTATTTTTTATAAAGAATATTATATTGCATTTAATTATTATTGTAAGGGGGGAAATGTGTCAAATTCTGTCCTAGAACATTTTATGGAGTTGGCTTTCCTTTTGCAAGCCTCTAAGAACACCTTATTTTCCCACTAATTCTTATAACACTGCCCCCATTAACACTCAGATAATATGTAAGCAAGTGGCAAAGAGCTAAAAACACCAGAGTAAATAAAATCCATCTCAAGCCAAAAAACAACAACAAAAAAGAAATTGCAGTCCTTATGTCCTAGACTGCTTCTTAAGTTTTCCTAGAACCCTAGATCACATTGACCAGTGGTGGAGAGGCTTGCTGAGAAATTCAAGTTCTGACTACTTGCATGGGCACTTTTCCTCTAGTGAGGTCTCATCAAAATGCTCTCTTCGTGCATGGGTATTGGCTGAGCCCACCACAGCTTTGGTCTCTGCTGTGACAGGGCAGCACTGAGTTCAATGTAGATTCATAATTGCTGCACTTTCCCTCTCCCAAGCACATAGAATTCTCCATGCTGCATAGCTGCTGCTAGTGGATAGGGGAGGGGTGGTGGAAGCACTCCCTTAGTTGCACCAGCTGGCGTCTTGGTAGATTGTGTGTCCTTGCAATCCACTGGCTCTGAACTGATCTCAACACTAGGACCTGACTAGGAGTTGCAGTCCTTATGGCCTAGACTGCCCCTCAAGTTCACTTAGGGTTCCAGAGCACTTTAGCCATGTGGATGGCAAAGCTTGCTGAACTTCAGGCTCTGACAACTGGGATGGGTGATTTCCCTCTGGCTAGGGCTCATCCAAATGCTCCCTTGGTGGGCAAGTGTCGGCGGGGTACAACCCAGTTCTGTTTTCTGCTGTGACATGGTACACTGATTTCAATGTAAAGTTCCCCAGATGCTGTGTTCTCCCTCTCCCATGTACACAGATTCTCTGTGCTGCATGGCCACTGTGGGGGAAGGGTATGGATGAGAAGAGGGGGCATCAGCTGTTTAAGACTGCCTGTCCGCTGGGCGCGGTGACTCATGCTTGTAATCCCAGCACTTTGGGAGGCCAAGGCAGGAAGATCATTTGAGGTCAGGAGTTTGAGACCAGCCTGACCAACATGGTGAAACCCTGTCTACTAAAAATACAGAAAAAAAAGTTAGGCGGGCATGGTGGCGCATGCCTGTAATCCCAGCTTCTCTGGAGGCTGAGGCAGGATAATTGCTTGAACTTGGGAGGTGGAGGTTGCAATCAGCTGAGATTGTGCCATTACATTCCAGCCTGAGCAACAAGAGCGAAACTCTGTCTCAAAAAAAAAAAAAAAAAAAAAAGACTGTCTTTCCTACTGCCTTTCAGTGCCTTTTTCATCTATATGAAGTTAAAACCAGGCACTGTGAGTGCTCATGTGATTTTTGGTTCTTGTGATGGTGCTTTTTGTCTGTAGTTAGTTGTTAAAATTGGGTATTCTTATGGGGCTTGGTTGGTAGGGGGAACAAACGGTGTAGGCTTCTATCCAGCTATCTTGCTCCACCTTCCTCTTGATCACATTTTAAAAGTTTCTGCTAAAATGTTAACTTCTCAGAGATTTCTCTTAACACCCAGCCTACCAAAGCCCGCTTAGCTTCATTGATGCATTCTAACACTTCATTATGATTTTTCTTCATAAACATTTGTAAGAAACTGAACTTATATGGATATTATAAATTTGTTTGTTCTTAGTCTATTTGAAATCTCTCGTATCTAGAACAGTAGCTGGTGCATAATAGGTGCTCAATAAATTATTAATAAATTAATATTATATAATTTAAAAAGTATTCCACAAGAATGTTAATTAGAATCAGCTTTAAAAACACTCTTTTGATTTGGAGATCTGATCCAACATGCTTTTCTTATGGTAGAAATTAATTGAATAAAGTTTTGTTTGTTTGTTTTTGGGACAGGTTCTTGCTGTCACCCAGGCTGGAGTGCAGTGGCATGATTATAGCTCACTGCAGCCCTGAACTCCTGGGCTCAAGCGATCCTCCCACCTCAACTCCTAAGTAGCTAGGACTCAAGTGTGTGCCACCACACCCAGCTATTTTTAATTTTTTTGTGGGGACAGAGTCTTGCTGTGTTATGCAGACTGATCTGGAACTCTTGGCCTTAAGTGATCCTGCTGCCTCAACCTCCAAAAGTATTGCTATTACAGTTATGAGCCACAGCACCTGACCAGGTAAAATTTTTAGACATGTTTCTAAAACTTTTGTTTCATACATTTCAATTAGGATTGCATATTGTTCTTTAAACTGCTTGAACTCAAGAAGGTGCAAGCACAACACATTGCAGTTTTTTTCCCCCAATCTTTTTCTTTCATCATGATCTGTTGGGTTTCCTTTCTTATCTTAGGCAGATCTCATAGTTTTCTTATAATTTTCAATAATTAAGATATGCCAGTGTAGTCAGTTTAAACCTGCATTCCTCCGTTTTTCTCCCTATTTGAGCAGGTCAGGACTGGCTTCCACAAACCTACAGGGATTTTCAAGCTTTTCTTTTTTTTTTTTTTTTTTTGAGACAGAGTCTCGCTCTGTCACCCAGGCTGGAGTGCAGTGGCCGGATCTCAGCTCACTGCAAGCTCTGCCTCCCGGGTTTACGCCATTCTCCTGCCTCAGCCTCCCGAGTAGCTGGGACTACAGGCACCCGCCACCTTGTCTGGCTAGTTTTTTGTATTTTTTAGTAGAGATGGGGTTTCACCGGGTTAGCCAGGATGGTCTCGATCTCCTGACCTAGTGATCCGCCCGTCTTGGCCTCCCAAAGTGCTGGGATTACAGGCTTGAGCCACCGCGCCTGGTCTCAAGCTTTTCTTTCATTTCACACCTCAGAGTAGGGGTAAAACTATTTTTAAATTTCCCTCTTCCTCTCTTTTCTATTTGTACCTTTCTGGAATTGGATTTAATTAAAAAAAATGGCAAAACCAACTTCTGTACAGACTCTCCTTTCTTGATTGTTGCTACCCCTCTGGATTACACTGGTTAGTCAATGGAACCCTTGGGGAGCAGGCAATACAAGTGTTGGCTTTCTCTTGGAGCACAATTGTTAGCTCTTCAGGGAAGTCTGTGTTTTTGCTTTATTTTTTCTTTATATTTGCAGAAGAGTTATTTAAAAACTTAGTCACAGTAAAAATGTTTACAGCATACATGACCAGTGGTTGTTGAGTATTCTCATACTCTGCTTGATGGGCAAAAAGGGGTTTAACATTTCTGATGTCATATTGGCAATTAGCTTCAAAAGACTCATGAATATGTAGAGCCTTTGAGAAATTCTACTTCTGTAAGTTTGTAGGCCATCAGCTTTAAAGGACACATGAATGTGTACAGCATTTGACTGAGAAATTCTACCTCTGTAAAATTATTCCCCTCCCAAATAAGTCAGAAACATATGAAAATATGCATGCATATAGATATTATTACTGTGTTTTTAATAGGAAATATTTGTAAATGAGATATAATGAGGTATGGGGTATTGCTATTAAAAACATAGTAATAATATCTATATACATACATAAATTATAGAGAATTACACAATGAAATATTATAAAGCTTTTAAAATGGTAACTGACATTTACTGAACATTTACTATGTGCTAGGCATTCTTATAACTTCTTTATATATATTGACTCATTTAATCTTTGCTACAACCCTATAAGATAGATACTATTATAATAATCATTCTATATGTGAGGAAATTGAGGGTCAAGGTGTTTAATGATCTTGCACAAGATCACACAATTGGTCAATAAGACTGGGGTTCAAACTTAAGTAGTCTGATTCCAGACCTTATGTTCAAATACTATGAAGTACAACTTCTCCAATATAAGTAATAAGGCAATTGTATATTTATTTGTTAACATACACAGATTTCAGATATAAAGGTGAGTAATGAAAAGAAACAGTACAATATGCATTGAAGGAAACAAGTTGTGAAAGATTATAGATATAAATATATAGATATACCTGTTATACATACTTACAAAAAATTCTTGAACGTATTGGAGTTATATAGCTCAAAATATTAATCCATTGTTATTTTTTAGGTAATACATAATAGATTTTGGGTGATTATTTTTCTTTACACACATGGAATATTTGGACTCATCTTTATAAACACGTAATTCTTGAGAAATAACACAACAGAAACCATTGAAATCCCCGCTCATCTCTATGTAAACTATGGAAAGTGTTTTCTGTCTTTTCCCAGCCTAGTATGTTGCTCATGGCTGTGTACCTCCTGATGTGGTAGGCACTGTGCCTCTGTAGGAATTCAGCAGTGAGCTGGAGGAAGAGATTCAGGCTAATAGGGAGCTGAGAATTGCTGTACATGCACCTGGGAGCCTGCCATGGGATACATTATGTTCCAAACTCAGTTGCCCCAAATAATTTTCATCTAACTTGTTTCTCAAAAAATAAACTTAAAATAAGCCATATATTCCCCATTTCACTTTTTTTTTCTTTTTCTTTTTTTTTTTTTTTTTTTGCTGGTCATAAATTTTCTCTTAGTGTGCCTATTAGTAAGTTCTTTTAGGTTCAAAGATAAGAAATAATAGTATTACCCAGTACTCTGTTATAAAATGTATTTTAAAATGCACATTTCCCCAATAATAAATACATGCAAACTTGTTTAAGTTAGATGTTCATATAGTCTTGAAATCTTTTTTGGGGAAAGAAAATATTGGGAAACCATAATCTTGTAATAGTATTTGAGTAATTTGATAAATAGATTTCAACATGAAGATTCAAAGGTCCATGTTCAAGAGTTCTCTAGATTTCATAGCAATTTGAACGAATCTATTGTCCCAAGTCATCTTTCAAGGGCAAACTTTCCATTAAGCATACTGAGACTCCTCTTCAAAATCATCCCGGTAACTAGTTTGCTTCCAACATAATGACCAATTTAAGAAAGATTGTAAAAAGACAGCATGACTATTAGTAAAGGATTTTTCACTGGTGATTTTTCATTGCTAATGATGTCAGATTGGGCCATTACTGATTTTGGGGTTCTGACCTCCCTGCAGTTGTCTTTTCAATTGCCCACTTCTCACATAATCAAGAGGGATTACATAAACTTCTCCAACCACAGCTGTGCTTGAAAGAGTCAAGACTCTCTAATTTCAAGGTATGGAGAAACTGCATTTTTTAGTTGAAGAAACTGCAATTGTAAAGTTATTTTGAATTTATTTGGCACCTTGGTAGGTCTTATTGCAGTTTACCCTTTTATTCTCCCATTTTAAAAATAATAGAAACACAGACCACACAACTTATGGAGAGTTCATGCCACAGAAGTGAAAGGAAATATCTGCATTCAGTTCTCCAAAGACCTCTTGTTCAGGAAAGGGGGAAATCTTCTAGCCTGGAGTGCGAATAATTGATGTCCACAGGGGGGTTACAAAACAAGAGAAGGGAAAGTGTATTCAATAGGAATTGAGTCGAGGATCTTTTACATCCACCAGAAAGCAATCCAGTTTTTTCTTCAGAGGTTTCTTTTGGCATGCTTCCAGAAAGTACTTTGAGCTTTCTCTCACACAATCTAACATATTGCCATTTCTGTGCCTAGTTTACAGCTTTTCCATACAGAAACCTGAACAAAACTGCCAATGAACAACTGCTCAGCTTTATCAACCTTGTGGGTCTCTCCAGGATATGAGCAAACAACACTGAGGAAAGACATTTCACACCTTTCAGTTCCTAAGCCGCTATCTTTATACAAAGCCAGCATATTGTGTACTCCTCAAGCTTTTGCATGAACAGTGCAAGAACTCTGGCTCCACGGTATCGGCATTTTCCCAAATCTTCGTCTAGGGAAACAGTTATCCATTATCATAGAAACAAGAGTAAATTTATTTTTGCTGCTGAAAAGGAAAAAAAAATCATTCAACTTAAAGGATTAACAGATATTAAAATAATATTTGTGTAAGATTAAGCCCACAGACTGGCAAACAGTGAGCTCTCTTGTACGTTAATAATCTGGAGATAATACCTGCTATACTTCAAAGACTTTAAAGGAAGCCTCTCAGTTGCATGTGAATTAATATGAATGATCAAGATTTAATTCAATTTTTAGCTGAATGATCAGAGGCCAGCGTTCAGTCATTGTACATTTTGTAGCAATTTGAAAATCTGTAATCCAAAAACATCCTTTAAAGGAAAAGTTCTACTTAAGTTGCTCAGCTTGAACGAAGAACACTTTGTATTAAATTTAACAAAATTGGTCATCCCAAGTAAAGAACTGTGTCATGTTTGATGAGTTACTGGAAAATATGGGGGTTAAGTTCATGATGTAATCATTACAGATCACGCACTACATTAAGGTACATTTCAAAGTATTTGCCAAGCAATACTCTCGATAGTAACGCACAGAACTGGCAAAAGTAATCTATAATTAACAGGATAGGAGGGGAATAAGAAGAAAGGTAGGATATCAGCTTAAGTCATCAGAAAGCAGAGCAGGAGATGAAGGCTTATGTGAAGGAAACTTATTTGGGGAGATGATCTAGGGAAATAGGCATGTAGGACAGGGAATAATGAAACAGGGAAAAAAGAAAGCCAATTCAAAATGGTGTATTTGTTAGTTTATCAATGCCGTGGTCAACCAGGCTTGATCCTCAAGGGATGCTCTGAGGATCATATGGACTATATCACATGATTTTCTCCTTGTTCCTTGGCTGCTTCTTCTGCCAGGGACAAGAAATGGAGCATATTATTGGCAGCTCTCTTCCCTCTTGAAAAAAGATTGCCTATGGGATGTTAATTTCCTCACATGCATTTGCACATGTATAATTGCTAGTGGTCCTATATTGTAGATCCAGAGAAGCTGTGGGGTGGCAAACAAAAGAAGTGTAGTACTGCTGAAGTGAGGTACTTTCAGTCTACCTCTATGCAAAGATTCTTCCTGAAGCAATAGCTGGAGTAAAAAGTGGCTGAGAAAATGTGAGGTGGGGCACAAGAAGTGTTTACCCCTTGGCCTGCTCATATCTGTTCGTGTTCTCCATTATATCTAATCAGTCACAGAGTCTTCAGCATTATGACTAGCCAAAATCTCTGTAAAAGACTTATGACAGGAAAGTCTGTGGAAAAATTTATGATCCCTGATTTGTGGTCTTGTGACTTTAACTGCTAGTCATTATTTTTCCCCTCCATGATTTACTCCAGATTTCTGTCACAACAAGCACTTCAATGAGTCTTCCCCACTGCATTGCTTGCTGCTGTGGTTTTAATATTTTCCCAAAATTTCATGGGCAACTTATTCCCCAAATTCATAAGTTGATAGTGTTTGGAGGTGGGGCCTTTGGTGGTTATTGGGATTTGATAAAGTCATCAGGGTGGGGTCCCCATGATGGGACTGGTGGCTTTATAAGCAGAGAGAGATCTGAACTGGCATGCTTTCAGTCTCTCACCATATGATGATTTCCACTGTGTAATGATGCAGCAAGAAGACCCTCACCAGATAACAGTGCATGTCCTTGGACTTCCCAGCCTCCAGAATTGTAAGAAGTAAATTTCATTTCTTTATCAACTACCCAGTCTCAGGTATTCTGTTATAGCAACAGATAATAAAGACATCTGCCTAGTAAAAAAACACAGACCTTCATCTGCAAGGCATCTGAGTCCTCATTTGTTTTCCCCTCATTAAGCCATAGTGTTGTAATTTACAAGTTGTAATTATCACTGGGTACATAAGCATCAAATACCACCTCAGTGAATCCACAGGATTCCAGAAGTAGTCTTGCCCACTCTCACTGTGTTGCAGGAACTCTAGTTCTTCATAGTAATTTAACTCTATCAATGCTAATAATACAGGAACTATATTCTTTTTCTTTTTTTCCACTGGCACAGCTAGCAACAAATAAACAGGTGGTAGTTGTGCCTTCAAGTTGATGGAACTCTTACAATGGAATTATTCTCAATGCAAAATTCTCTTTCTGGAAATCAGGAATCCTTATCTGGCAGAGCCTAAGGTTTCAGGGATGAGAAGCATACCTTGTGCAACTGGTTCATTCTGAGTGATGGTATGAGGACCTACCACACTTCCACACCTTGGTTTCTCATTTATGTATTCTAGCTGTTGAGGATGCACTAATATATGTTAGTTGTTGATTGAATGTATATACTATATCCTGAAGAATAGTCCTCAGTTCTGAAGGATATTGTCCTAAAGTTTACACATACCTGAGCTTACAGTAGCCCATTACATTACTGTTTCAGAGTGGCATGATCAATAGCGGGACAGGTGGATTTTGTCACTTTCCTATTCCTGTACTCCCCCCTCCCCTGCCATAAAATGTTATAACTTGGTCTAAGGCAATATTGTAGGAGATTCTACACAGATCAGTCAGGCATTCTGTGAGCCCTTGGATAGTGGTGCTCATGGTGAGATTCTACACACATGGAAGGAAAACCTGTGTGTGGAGTAGGTGTCATTTTAATATGGATAAGACTGCCTTCTCCAGTATGAAAAAGCCCAAGACAATTAACCTGGCAATCAATAGAGGCCACTGCAGTTTCTCTTTATCATGTCACTCTGTTTATTTCTTTCAAGAGACTTTCCACATTCTGAAATTATTTTACTTGTCCATTAATCCTAAGCAGAGTGCAAACTCCTTGAAGTTACAAGTGTTGTCTCTCTTATATAATATTACATACTCAGGAGGCCTGGACTGGAGTGTGAACTGGATACATATTTCTCTTTGCACTCTGAATTGGTACTTAATCTTTGATAATTAATTCATTAGGGCGCCACTCAGAGGAGAACTTGGATTTATTGAATTCTTTCCACATGCCAGACAACATACATGATCCATGATATAGGTGTTGTAATTCTCCCCATTTTATGTTTGAGGAACCAGTTGACAGTGAACTTGCTTAGAGTCACACAACTATACGGCAGGGCTTCTGGATTCAAATTCAGGTTTGTCTGGCTCTGAAACTACTGCATCAGGATGCTTTACAGAATGACGGTTTGGCATCAATTCCTTGCTATTCTCTTTTGTGATGATGTATTATATTTCTGATAAATGTTCCAGACACAGCCAACACTGAATAGATCATCTGTGCCAACAATTGTTTATTTCCTACTCTGGTGGATGGCACCACTCTCTACTCAACAGGTCCAGTCAGATAACCAGGAGTTATCTCTAACTTCTGTCTTTCTCACCTCCTCCTCAATCTTTCTTTTAATTGCTGGATCTGTTAAACGAAACGCCAGGCACACTTACATTTTTGTGATGGGTGTATTCCATTTAGGTTTCTGCTCTTTGCACAATTTCTATTTCTGACAGAAAATTTGAATGTTATACCATCTGTTTAAAAACTGAATACCCACAATCCTATCAGCCACTTGCCAAGTCTTGTCAATTTTGCTTCCTAATATTTCCTAGTTCGGTTTTTTTCTTTAGTCAACAATTCCCCGACTTAGTTCATGTCCTTGTTGGGTTCCATCTAGTTGCTAAACCATGGTGGAGATTTGCTATTTTTGTCTGTACAAAATGTTTTCCTCTTTCTGCTTCTAGTACACCCACCTTCTTTTAGGTAACACTACATTTACAGGTGTTTTTGAGCTTCCCTATCACAGTTCCTGATGGCCATGGAGGTGAGCCCTAACCTTGGCCAATTAGAATGTTTCATTCTTTTTATTCATTTATTTATTTAGAGACACGAGCTCACTCTGTCATGCAAGCTGGAATGCAGTAATGTGATAATAGCTCAGTAGAGCCTCGACCTCCTGAACTCAGGGGATCCTGCTTCTTCAGCCTCTTGAGTAGGTAGGACTGTAGGCATGTGTCACCACACCCAGCACCTAGTTTGTTTGTTTGTTTGTTTGTTTTGTAGAGAGGGTCTCATTATGTTGCCCTGGCTGGTCTCAAACTCCTGACCTCAAGTGATTCTCCCACCTTGGCCTCTCAAAATGCTAGGATTTTAGGTGTGAGTCATGCCCAGGTCATCTCTCCTTTTAACCCACGTTTTTCAAGCTCAAAAGACATGATTCTGAGAGCGCCAAGTTTCTCACCACATAGGGAAGCCTGACAGGGTGATGGTATGTTTTGAGCCTATTTATCCCATCTAGCATCTGATTTGAGCTCATTCAGTTGAAAAGCAGCCAGTAAATGAACTTAGTTTCTTGCCCTATCACTGCCCAATGTGAGTACCACACCCACATACCTCACTCTGGCTTTAACTTTCTTTATGTTTTTTACCTGTTAATTCATCCTCCATATTGCTCGCCAAGTGAAGAATCTAAAATGAAAGTTTGTTCAAGTCACTGCTTGTTTAATTCTCCAACAATTTCCCTCAGTTTCTGGTGGTGCAGTTCAGTTCACACTCCTTTGTTTATTATATAAGATGGATGTTTTTACTTCCTTACCTGACCTCCCCACTCCCTGCTCCCTTTCCTTGCTCCACAATCCAGTTTTTCAAATGTATCAACAGTTTTACACCTCCGTACCATTTTATATGTTGCTACCATTGCCTGGAGAACCTATCTCTCTTTTTGATGTAGCTAGTTGATTCTTATCTTTCAAGTATCAAGGCATCCAGGAAATCTTTCTTCAATCCAAATAAGGATCATATTAATTTGTAGTTATTGTTTTACTTGTCCATTTTCCCTAGCAAGCTATGAACTTTAGGAAGGCATATGGAATGGCTTATTTGTCTTTATGTATTCTGTGCCTATCACAATGCCCGGCGTATAAGTGCTCTCAGTAAATGTTGCTTGAATGAATTAATGAGATTACTCCAACATGGAACCTTCTTGGATTTAGCCTTCTTATTCTCCTTGATTTGCACTAATTCCCTACAATGTATGCCCACTGTCAGTCTTCTTTCTGATGTCTTTGATAGCATGCGTTGATTATGAGCAGAATCTTTGTTGAAACATATAAACCTTAACTATATTGGGGCAAATTCTTAGGCAATTTAGTTAAGATATTAACTTCCAAAAAGAGAATTCAAAATGGAAACTGCATGAAGTAACACATAAAAACATCTCTTCTTTTCCCCTTGAGAAAAATGTGTCTTAGTTTTTGAAAGAAAGACTTAGACAAAATAGGATCCAAAGTCTACCTATGTCATAAATTTTTCCTTCCTGAAAAAAATGATTTGACTTTGAAGTATATCAAAGTATTGTGATGATAATGGCTCTGTTTGTATATAATTAAGTCAGATGTTATGGCAGACATTTGCTGACAAGAGGCATAGATGCTGTAAAAGTTCTGATTCAGTTTTCTCACAAAGCTGATGCAAGTGATTTTTAAAAATTTTTTATTTATTTATTTATTTTTAGACCAAGTCTCTCAGTCATCCAAGCTGGAATGCAGTGGCGCGATCTCAGTTCACTGCAACTTCTGCCTCCTGGGCTTAAGTGATTCTCCTGCCTCAGCCTCCTGAGTAGCTGGGATTATAGGCATGCACCACCATGCCTGCTATTTTTGTGTTTTTAGTAGAGATGGTGGTTTCACCATATTGGTCAGGGTGGTCTTGAACTCCTGACCTCAAGTGATTTGCCTGCCTCTACCTCCCAAATTGCTGGGATTACAGGCGTGAGCCACCGTGCCCAGCTCCGAGTAAAAAAATTTGATGGTGAAAATGGAGACAAGAAAAAATATGAAGAAATTACTCATTTTTTGTTTTTTAGTTTTGCACGATTAACTTTATTAAAGAGTTGTATTTCTTCAAGGATAACTGATTCCAATTATTCAACATTAGCTTTTTTTAAGCAAATATTTAATAACCTGCCCTTGCGACATTTCACCTCTTGACAGAAGGGATATCTAAAGCCTTTTGTTAAAGAGAAGTATCTGAAAGTGACTCTGGTCAAGATTTTCTGTGTTCAATTTTAGCTAAATTTCAATGTGTGTTTGTGATTGAGCCCGTGTGTGTGTGTGTGTGTGAGAGAGAGTGTGTGTATTCATGAGTACATGTGTGCTGAGGGAAGGGAAATTTTTCCCCAAAGATGAGAACACATATGCTCAAAATCTTCTTGTAACAATCCTTTAAATGTACTAGCTTCCTCTGGATATATTTATTTTTTCCTAGGTCTTGGTCCTATGGAACTGTCTTATAATTTATAACTTGCAGTGGTAAGGTTCCTTTTTGTTTAGCCACAATGTTCAGTTTATTTGTAATTTCTTTTCTAGGTTCCAACTGAATCCTGAGCTGCCAAAGTTTCTTACAAACGTTCTCTCATATTGCCTTTTTTATATTTTGGGAATGTAATATCTTAATCCACTATTTCAAGGTAACTGTTCTTCCATTCTTTTTCCTTTTTCCTTCAATTAGCCTTAAAATTTGATTAAACTATCTTTTCAAAGTTCCAAGTGTTTTTTCAGAATGTCATTCTGCAGGACATGTACACAGAACCCCTACCTTCATCTGGAATTATCTCTGTAAACCTTCACTTCCCTCTATCTCACTAATCTCTCAGTCATACATTCTCTAATACCTCCACTTACCAGACCTTTGTTAGTATCTCTATAACTTACTTGTGATTCAATTTCTCTGTTTTAGTGGAGACTGGGAAGGCTTTTGTATTTCTGGTTGTATTTTCCTTGCAAGAGTAAAATCTACCAATTTATTTTAACATTGGAAATAGCAAGCCCATAACTGACAATTTTGAAACAGATGTTTTGAATTTGTGTTTTGTTTTATGTTATGAAGGACAGTAGCCCATCATCTGTGCCCTGTAAAAATTATCTACATCTTGTATGTAGAAAGCAAAGGATACTTTCCTTTATCCCTTGAAAACGTATTTCCAGTGTTAACAAGGAAGCCCAGACTAACATACAGAATGGAGCCCTTCTACTCTATTTGATAATTTGTTGGCTTCTAGAACCAAAGTGTCTTCATCAAGAGAGTATCTATATTTCATCACATGCAATCCCCTATTTAATTAGACTAGCTCTTTTAAAAACATTTTTTCTAAATATTCTTCCTTTGTGTTTTGACATTATAAATCAGAACAACTGTATTCTCAGTTCTTCCTGCTGTTCAAAGGGGCAGTAGTGAGTTGTCCTCAAGGACTAGTTAGGCCAGACAAAAGCATCATCTTATATCTATCATAGCCCACACATGATCTTGAAAATTGTATTGCAAATTAACTTTTTAAATTGATAATAAAAAATGAAAATAAATTCAACAAACATTAATTAAAGTTATTAACATAATAGTTACTTTGAAGTTTTATGTAATATTATATATTGGTGGGGAGTTGTTATGGAAGTTTAAAATTCAAGGATTTCTCCCTGTTTTGGGAAGTGAGTATGATTAGATTTAAATTAGATTCAAGCCAAATTTAGTTAGGAACATTTTCAAAAAGGCATTGTATTTCCCTGTTCTTATGTTCTTAGAATAGGGAAGGTAGCCATTAAAATGAGAACATTATCTTCATTTTAAATAGTAACTGTAATTAATATTTATTAAGCACTCATAGTATATGAGGTCTATTATACTTCTTGCATTTAGTAACAGGCACCATTAAGAAAACTGTTCATTACGATTATCAGGTCTAAGCTGTTAACAATGATGCACAAAAAATTATCCTTCTTATTATTTTAGCCAGTGGGTAATTTGTCTATCTGTGATAATTTCGTTTCCACATTCAGAAACTATGTCACTAATGGAGAAGAGTAGATAAAAGTAAATGATATTCCTTCCAGTATGAGATTTCTCTTTACAATTTCTAATGTTCATTGGGATATAAATTTCAACTGAATTTACTCTGCCCAGATTTTTTTGGGTAAATTTATGCAACCAATTGAGATAATGCTTGTTGCAGGAAACAGTGTGTCTTATCTGTTCATACTACTGGCATTTCACAGATAATTTCTAACTCAGGTCTCTGGCTGCTTGGAACCAGGTAAACGACATTGGGGAGTTGGAGCAATAATTTTCATAATAAAACTTTGCATGAAAGGAAAATGAAGGGCCTGATTGGGCTCCAGTGTTCCTGGTTAGTGAATCTCTGGTTTAGAGGCAAAGAATGGCAATGAGCTCACGATGGCTTCATTGCACTAGGCAAAGCCAGGGACCTTTGGCTGTCACTGCTTAGGAAAGAACTTCTTTCGTGGATTTCTTTCTACAACCAACTTGTTTGGGTAGATCTTAACATTCAGATAGATTGCTTGAAAATACTTACTTTACAATTGGAAATAAAGCAATTTGATATTATGGTCCCTCTTTAGAGGTCACATTGTGATGGTGTTAGGATTTGGTAGCAGTTTTACAGTTACTTCTTCACAAAATGGTAGACCGTAGTAACATCTCTCAGGGTAGCCCACGTGAGGAGGTGTTGGCCACAGCAGGCAAAGCCATAGACCCAGGATGACCTTGCAAGTTGGTCCCTGATCCTGCTTCCTGCAGGACCACCTTCAAAGTCACCTTTTTATTTGTCTTTTAGGTCAATTCATATTTCCTGGGATTCTGTATTCTGGGGCTGTTGTGTCTACCTTATCTTTACTACTTACCCTCAGCTTGACTACCATATTGTTTTCAGAGGAAGAAAAGACCTTAGCAATCATTATTCTGAACCTTCTTGTGGAATAGTCATTTCTTGTACTTTTCTTACGCTCATTATTGAAATCTGAGTTATATGAGGACAGTGAGAATGCATATGGCCTTCAGATTTAAAGTGAAAGCTCATTCATTGTAAGTCATTGTAGATATTATAGTATTAAAAGTGCCATTTTGGGGGGTGGGGTGATGATATATGCTACACGTATATGTTTTTCAAAGGAGCATGTGCCTTCCGTGACTACTTATTCCAGTTCTAGCACATTGCCTCCTCCATACCCACTTGTCCAAATGCAGGTGCTTGTTCTTTAGCTCCCCTGAGTAGGAAGATTTGTATATTGAGACAGACCAGGTTGTCCCCAACATAAAGATTAGAGACAAAGAGCCAAGAATTTCATTGTCCCTCAAGTTTTACTCTCCTTGGACTCCTATCTTATTTCTTAATTTTTGAATAGTGTTTATTTCTTAATTATAATGATAATGTCCTTTCACAATCACAGCAAAATAATCAAAATCAAGAAATTACAGTATTACCATGAAATCTATAGGCTCTTTTAAAATTTGTTTAGTTGTTCCAGTAATGTTCTTTTTGGTCTCAGGATCCAATTCAAAATCATGCATTGTATTTAGTTGTCATGTCCTTGGCCTCTTTCAATAAGGAATAGTTTCTCAGTCTTTTATTAACTTTTAAAAATCTTCACATTTTTGAAGAGTATAGATTACTTTGTAGAAAGTTTCTCTATTTAGATTTGTCTGATGGTTCCTCATGATTTATAAATTTTTGGCAGGAATGCCCCAGGAGTGATGCCATGCTCTCCTCAGTGAATCACAGCACATATGTCAACTGTCCCATTAATGGTGCTATTAACTCTGACTAACTTGGTGAAGATGAGGTTTGTGAAGGCTCTCCAGTGAAAATTTCATTAACATGTATGTTGTACTTATGAATTCATAAGAATATTGTGAGGAGATGCATTGAGACTATGTAATATCATGTTCCTCATTCCAATTTCACTGATCAGTTTTAGCACCAAGCATGATTCTTTGATTCTTGTCTGAATCAATTATTACTCTTGTGGTTCCCAAATTGTAGTTTTCTAATCTGATTATTCTTTGGCAATTTACTTTTTTTTCTTTACAAATATTGTTTATTTTAATGAAACTGGTACAATGTCCATTTAAAACCCATATCCCAGACCAAAAAGTACAAATAAAATAAAAAAGAGCAGTGTTCTGTTGTATTCATTTCCGCATGTATAACTTTATTAATTGCTAATGAAAATTAGAACTTTTCTGGGATCTTCTGACAAGATTTAAAAAAAATCTTAAAATGCCTTTTCTTCAGTGAAGCCATCTTTGGAGTAGTCATTACTCTCACCTTATCTGTCATCTTGACTTCAACTTGATACTCCTCTTCTTTTGGTCCAGACTCTCAAATTTTAAAAGTAGTTTCAAGTTAAGGAAAGGACATTTTTTCACAGTTCATTTCTCTGAAAAACTTCCATCTCCCACTGAAAGTCGTAGTCCAGGCATGAAGCAATCACATGCTAGAACATCAGGGCCAACTGGAAAGTCATTATGAACACTTGCATTTGATCAACCTTATTTATCACCACAAGCCTGAAAATGCAATGTCCTGAAAAAGGTGGCCTCTCTGTGCCCACATAATTTTTAAAAAGGAGAGGGCCCTATCAAGGGGACTGAGGCTTGATCACCAAAAATCAGCACGATGAAAACAAACAATAATGAATAATGAGCACTAGAACTACAGTTGGCAATCTACTATAAGGTAGAGGTTTCACTTCTTGCCAATCTACTTATTTTTATCTGTATGATTTATGGATTTTATGCAAAGGGATATACTCCATTAATATATTTTATTTTGGATGTGCAAATTTTCCTACAGTTTGCAAGCAGGCTGGTTGCTTGTTTTATTTGACATGTCCTGATATTCTTTGAGCAATTCCTTACTTTGTAGTACAATAAGATGGCCCATTTCCATTTCATATTTTTCTGTTCCTAGCTCTAACAGTCAGCTGTTTTTTCAGACAGCCCTAGTTTCTTTTAATGAAGTATGATATTTAGAAACCATTTTCTGAATGCTAGGTGTGCTCATTGTAATCAGTTGCATTATTGGAGGCTTTCTCTATTTATCTATTAGAAGAGCTAAAAAAATTGTGTATGTATTCAAATATACACTTTCTATCTATCTATCTATCTATCTATCTACCATCTATCTATCTACCATCAATCTATCTATCATGAGTTCACATTCCAATTCACCACTTTAGGTCTCTTTCTCCTTTCCCCTTGTAACACTATTCTTCATTAATAAGAAACCTGACTCTTTTTATTCATAATATGTTTATGTATCTGTTTAACCTCTCTGTAGCTAAACAACTTCTAGTTGTGCCTGGCTAAAACTGACCCACCATTAAGATGAAGGGGAAGGAAGAGGAAAGATAAAGAAAAAGAGAATAGTTAGAAAGCTGGGTTCTGGGCATGCCACATTCTCCCTCCCACCACCACTTTCCATAAAGAAGGTGATAAGGGAGATGGGGTAACTGTTTTGTTATGGCAGTTAGCATAATACGTTACATGTAGTGGACACTCAATAAGTATTAATGGAACGAATAAAGCATATTTCTGGGGCAAAAATTAATTTTATCTGAGAATATGCCCTCCTTAAATATTTGAAATAAGGATTAATCTTCCAAACAAAATTATTTGGCATTAACTTATTTAAATAACAGGATGAGCTGGATAATCTGCTGAAGGCCTGGACTAAATCAGAGGTAGAGACAATATCAGAATGCTAAACTGTTACCAGTTTGGCTATTAGTTTCTCTGCTTCTTTTTCTTTTTTGACTATCGTTTTAATATTTGCATTTAAATTTTGGGAAATATAAAAAATTTTCAATTTCAAAAATCTTCTTCAAACCTCCTCTTGAGAAAAGCTCTCCTATTTTCATCTAATTTTTGAAGAACAGAGGGTCAAAGGTAGACAGAATCCCTAGAAACCAGAATTGGTGGGCTCTAAACCATTGGTTGAGCCACTTCTGCAAAGTTAAAACAGTGACAGTTTGTATTTACATGGTACTTTCTACTAGCTAATTGCTTTATTTTCAGTTTTCTTAGAAATTTATTTCAAAACCTATGTGAAATATATAGGGTGCTTGGATCAGTTACTGAAGGATAATAATGATTTTTCTCCATAGAAAGTCTTTAGAAAAAGTATCTTTCTTTCATGTTGAGATGGACTTTCCTGTCCTGAATCCAAGGGGTTATCTTTAGAAATTGTCTTACAGATAGATAGATTTTTAAAAATTAGTTGTTAAAATGCTTTATTAATCTACAAAATTTTCGGTTGTCTTTTCTCACTTAATAGTGTCAGGCTTCAATTCCAGTGAGTGTCAGAGGATTTGAGAAGTCTAGTGCAGTTGCCAGGGGCAATAGTTTTAATTTTTATGAAACAATTTATCTTCCCTGCACATGATTTATTTTAGCTGTGGCCTAATTTCTTTCAAGCCTTAGTCCCAAGTGCCTGTGATAATTTGCAAAACTTGATGAGATAATCTGGAATTTTCCACATGTCGATGTAGGATAACTGCTTCTGATTTTGCAGACAGAAAACTGAGAGACATAATAAAGTGGAAGATTGCACTACAAGTCGGCAGAATAGCTAAACTAGGTCTCAGTCACTTAACTCACTCTCCAATTAGAAGATCTCTACTTTGTTAACTTCTTTTTTCAGTCTGATTTCCATCCCCAGGCGTGGGTGTCTTTATTCCATACATGAAGCTTTATTTGCTTCAAAGGCACTCCTACACAGAGGAGAAGAAACACGCAGTTAGATTGATTGGTATTTTGCCTTGGGATTCGTAAGGATGTTTGTTGAAGGCTAATACTGCGAACAGGGTTAATGATGTGGAATTCAAGATGAAGACTCAATTCTTGACCTATTGTTTAAAATTATATAGCTATGTGATACAAATTTGATGGTGAAAACTATTGGTTATGAGCATTCATCTAATAGCTTTTAAAGCCAAATAATTTTGCATGGTACTCTCTCCACTATTGACAAGAAACTCTGTGTTGCAGAGTCTTCCTCAACTGATTTTAATAACTTCTCCTCTAGTACTTCCCTAAGCCACTAGACATGTTGATTGATTTGTGAGTATTCAGAGTCAAAACTGATTTTAATGTTGATCCTGGTAAAATATTATCCAAAAAATAAAACTGACACTCCTTTTCACTTTCTTCTCAAACTATTTTAAATATTTTAAAGAGAAAAAATGATATCTATTTCTATTTTTAGAACATTATTTCTATCCCTGCTGCCCTCCATCATTGCTGATCACCTCAAACTGGAGGTTAACTTTGGGTTTCTTTGAATTCATGTTTCCTTTCTCTTTTAGTGTGCTCTGAGTGAACTGTAACAACTCAATGTGAACTCCCATCCTACCTGCCCATCAGTGACTCATTTAATAAGCATAAACTATTAAAGGAATGGTCAGGTATAACATTTTGCATATCTGTTTATAAGGAAAAAGATTGGAGATGCTGATTTGGAAACAGATTGGGGGAAAAATATCCCTTTTCTATGCCCAGGAGCTCACATTGAACACTCTCCTGAAGGAGAAGAGATAGGACAACCTGAATACCACTTAAAAAGTATATCTCTTAAAGGCCAGACATAGTGGTTCATGCCTGTAATTCCAGTGCTTTGGGAGGCAAGAGGATCACTTAAGGCCAAGAGTTTGAGACCATCTTTGACAACATAGTAAGATCCCATCTCTCAAAAAAAAAAAAAAAAAAATTACCTGGGTGTTTTGGTGTATACCTGTAGTTCCAGCTACTTGGAAGGATTGCTTGAGACTAGGAGTTTGAGCTTACAGTTAGCTATGGTCATGCCACTGCACTCTAACCTGGGCAACAGAATGAGACCTGTCAAAAAAAAAAAAAAAAAGAAAAAGAAAAAAGGAAGAAAGAAAGAAGGAGAGAAAGAAAGAAAGAGAGAAAGAAAGAAAGAAGTCTATTAAGTAAGAGAACATTCTCACTGAAAAGAGACCTTCAACTTCTATGAGTGAGGGGATGCCTATTTGGAATGACCTGCCTGTTATCCTTACTTATTGTCTTTCAGCATTCCAAATAAATGTGGATGAACAATAATACTGTCGTCCATAGGAATCACAAAAGCGTTGACTAGGTTGGGACTCGCCCAATAAAATCCAATTTAGTGCTCGGTTGAATAGAGACTTGTAGCATAAAAAGCAACTTGCTAGTTTTAGGATCCATGCTAATTCTATCTCCTCTTCTCCTGATTTGACTGCTGCTGCCCTGCTGTGTTCTTGCTCTAGGCTATGCAAAGAAACAGTTTTAGAGGAAATCATAAACATTTGATTTAATTAAAACCATTATTAACACCACTTTTCGTCAAGTGCCAAGGTATAGATTACGTTTGAACAATGGTGATAAATATATAGGGAGAAAACACAATTCTTTTATGGCTTGTAAAAATAGAGCAACACAAGAATAAGATACCCTGTAGTGATTAAGCATTTCCTGGTAAGCGGTTTCCTTTAAAGTTGGGGTTTCCAGGGCTAGCAGCTAGGGTGATACATTCAAACATTTTCACTCCAGTCAAAAAAAAAAAAAAAAAAAAAAAAGGGAAAAAAGCAATCCTAGTTTAACCATCTGATCCTATGCTGAGATATCCAGTGCTATTATTTAAAAGCCACAAGTCACAGGCACTGTGCTATTTTCTGCTCCAGCTGTATAACTTTGGCTTTCACGTAGATATCCACATTAAATGCCAAGAAGAACCGTATTAATTCTCTTCATCTGCTACTAACCCTTATACCTTTACATAATTTTGAATAATTCATAATGTTTAGCCATATGCTGTTACTAATATTGGTAATCACTGGATAAAATGAATAAATTTTTGTTCACTTGTGGGTGTTTCTTGTGGTTAAATATATTCCTTGTTTTTCATGGGTAACTAATTTATTCTGGTTTGCATGTTTTTTTCTTTTTTTTCCTTCCTTTCTTTTTTCTTTTTTAGATTTTAAAACTGAAATTTCCACACTCCCCAAATCCCTTTAATTCATGGCAAACCAGGTTGGTTCATAACCCTAGTTGTGAATGACTTTCAATTCTACTATTTGATTCTTTCCTTTGGGAAGTTTTCTTTTGAGAAATAGCTTAAGTATAGTTAACATTTACTGAGTGTTTAATATATGCCTAGTGCTGTTTCAGTCCTTTAAATGAATTCGCTTTTTTAATTCCTTCAAATTCCAAGACAGAGAGTTGATTTATACAGTTGCACAGATATGTGCTGTACAACTTTAGGGAGCACAAATCACAGAGATGAGGTGGCCCTGATGAAAAAGGTAGGTATGATTATTATCCGTATTTTATAAATGACAAAAGGGAAGCATAGAAATATCAAATAACTTGCCTGTGATCAAACAGCTGTAAAGTAGTAAATGGAGTTTACCCTGGCAGTCTTGTTTGAGAGCCCAAAATGGGGCTATATTTAATCACAGTTGCAATAGTACTCTTTATTCACATTTGAAAGCACATTTATGTATATGATGTCTTTCTGTCTTTAATTCCTCAAAGCTGTGATGTCTTCCTGTCTTTACTTCCTCAAAGCTGTCCTGGAATTGTTGAATTTGTGGTGCCTAACCTGGTAAATTTGCTCCAACCAAATTGCTCAAATATCTTTCATAGTTTTTTTCTATTTTCCTATAATTACTGTTGAACGGAGTGGTGCCTAAAATATGCATATCCTTTCTAGTTCAGTATGAAAATATTATTGTCTAAAGACAGCAGTGTCCAAAAGAACTTTCTGCAATGATGGAGATGTTCCAGAGCTGCACTATCCAGCTCAGTTGCTCCTAACCACGTGTGGCCCCTGAGCACTTGCAAAGTGTCTAGTACGACTGAAAAACTGATTTTTTTTACAATTTTAATCACTTTAGATTAAATTTAAATACCTGCATGTAGCTAGCAGATACCATATTGGACAGCACAGTCTTTAACACATTTATTGTTTAAGCATATCTTAAGATTAATTATGAAAATTATACTAATTGCTTCATAAGTTACAAGTGCACCTGCCAACTAGCTTCTATGTAATTAGACATAAAGGGAAAAAGAGATAGAGACATTAATGAGAGAGAATCCATAATAAAGGAAAGGATGCTTTCATTCCCATATTATTCTCAACTAATAATGTTTCTAAGAGTGTGAAGAGGATCACAAAGTAGATTACTTTGGGGATCATAAAATTCATATTCAGAAATTTTCATGGGCCCTGGACATAGGGCTTAGTTATCAAATTGAAGATGAAATGTGAAAATCATGGCTTTTAGGAAAACATTGCAAAAATTATCTCTAAAATATCAATTAGCCTTGGTTATTGTCTATCTCCTTCCACCACCTATGTTTATTCACAATTTTACACATAATGTGTGGAATGTAAATGTAATTTGTTTTCTACTATTTTAATAAATTTTTGACGATATAACTGAGGTTTATACTACAACATACTTGGGAAATTTCTGCAAAACAAAATCTACTCCAAGTAATAAACGTTTGTCCTTTGTCCTTTGACTCCTTTGAATGATTGAGTGGAACAGCCAGAGATACCTAAATAGGAGTGGTTATTAAAACAAGCTAGATAGCTAATTTCTCAATTTCAGGCCTTTTCTTGGCCTTGCCTGACTATTTTTGTTGCACATCATTAATCTGGAAAAGCATACTCAACAGGGACGCCACCTTCTGGAAGCAGCAGCCCATCAGGAGCAGGTGTGTCCATTATTCAGCAGCCCCTGAGCACTGCTGAGGCCTTTGCTGTTGGCCACTGCTCTCTTCAGGGCTCGGTCTCTCACCAGAGCCCAGTTGCATTTACCTTGCCAGTCAAAGCTTCCCTTTTCTTCCAGGAAAAAAAGATTATTTATTTATTTATTTTTATTTAATTTATTTTTATTTTTATTTTTTTTGAGACGGAGTTTCACTCTGTCGCCTGGGCTGGAGTGCAGTGGCTTGATCTCAGCTCACTGCAAGCTCCACCTCCCGGGTTTACGCCATTCTCCTGCCTCAGCCTCCCAAGTAGCTGGGACTACAGGCGCCGCCACCTCGCCCGGCTGGTTTTTGTTTTTGTATTTTTTAGTAGAGACGGGGTTTCACCGTGTTAGCCAGGATGGCCTCGATCTCCTGACCTCGTGATCTGCCCATCTCGGCCTCCCAAAGTGCTGGGATTACAGGCGTGAGCCACCGCGCCTGGCCGGAAAAAAAGATTTTTAAAGGCCCCTGTGCTGACTACTTCCTGAATCTCAGTTTGTAGTTGAGCCACCTGCAGTCGTGGATGACTTCTTCTCTAATTTCACATGTTCACTTAATAGTGATGCCATCAGGTAGGGTTGGCAGATAAAATATGGGATGACCAGTTAAGCTTGAATTTCAGATAAACAACAAATAATTTTTAAAGTTAATTGTATCCTGTATAAAATTTGAGATATACTAAAAAGTTATTTGTTGTTTATCTTAAGTTCAAATGTAAGTGGGCATCCTGTGTTTTGATTTGCTAAATCTGGCAATGCTACATTAGGGCCACTTTCCAAATCTTAACAGTAAGGAGAGAGCTCATACAACTCAAACTTTGTGGGAAGATGTCACAAAATAGTGTGGTTTATCTTTCAGGAATACCAAGTATGCTTTTCTTGGAGTGTCTAAGACTTTGATAACAGGAATAATCGCCGAATTTGGGTCTTAGCTTTGACAAAACAGTGTTGATGGAACTAATAACTTACTAACTGGCTCTGGCTGAGTGCCCCATGGAGCTTCATTTAATCACCACAGAATGACAATTTAAACTGCAGAAGAAGGTCAGTGACTAATTCAGGCTCTAGAATTCTTTCTTTCTCCTATGGAGATGTGAAGAGCAGAACTAAATGAAGTAGCTTCAGTTCTGAAAGTTGCTTGTGTCCAAGAATAAGACATGATATTGTTAATAATTTGCAGGAGATTTGTTGTTACAGCTAGCTGAAGCTGCAGAAATTGGGGCAATATACTTAGAGGTATCAATAGAAAAAACATTCTCATAATGATTTACAATGCACAGTGTAGAACTGAAAAAAAGAAGAGAATGCCTACATTGGTATAATAAACTTCTTATTAAATGGAGTCGATAATATAGGCACCAATGCCTTGTTCATCAAACTGCTAATGACAAAAGGGACAGAATCAGGAAAGCAACATGACTTTGCAGTCCACTTAGCAACTTCTGTCTCTATCAGAGGTAATTCTAAACTTCAGACAAAGCCACAACCCTCAGTCCCAAACATAGTGCTTTTTATAGCTGTCTGAATTTGTTTCATCTCCCCTTTATTCTTGGATTAGTGGCTTTAAAATGGAAATGTTGGATTCATTTCAGTTATTAGGCTGATGCAAGCATTGTAATTTTCTCTCTTGAATTCTTAAATATGTTGATTGTACTCTGGGAATTTTATGGTTCTTTTTAAAAATACTGAAAGTGTTTGTTCCATTTTTTCTGATGTAATTGCTTGTACTATTAATTCCCAACTCAATTATATTTGAACTTTTGTAGAGGAATCAGAGAGACACAAAAGACATTCTAAATGATAAACTCCTATTTCTTCTTTCAAAATGCAAATAAAACTAGTTTGGAAGAAATTGGGGGGAAAGAAATTGCTTTAACGTGGAACTTATTTTGAGTCTGGAAGTCTTGGTTTTTTAAAAGAAATACTCTGGTGACCAAAACAAATGGTGGTGAGTTGGTGACACAGTAATTGGCAGCCTCTGGTATCCAAGGCCATTTGCTTGAATTATTTATGTCTCAAAACTGACAGGAATTTCGTAAGAGCAAATAAGGCAAGTCCAGTGGGTGTCATTTATCTGCTGCAATCACACATCTGATTGGTGGCAGGTCTCATCTGCCAGAGCTGATGCCTTAAAAACCCAGGGGAAGAGTTTATTTCAAGACAGTTTGATTAGTCTTTCACCAGCTCGATTCCATTCATTGCCAAAAGAAGGTTGACACAAAGAAGAAAATTCTTGTAATGTTGCCTGCTTTAAAATAACTCAGTAACAGGTATTGTTACTGAAACATCTCCTTAGACTTTAAAATGATCTTTTAACCCCTTTTCTTAAAAAATACTTTAAAAATTACCTGAAACTAACTGAATTATGATTTTTTATTTTACAGTGGTGTCATATGTGGCCATTATAGTCTGGCAGCCTCCTAAGATGGGTTTGCAGTTATGTCTCTGGGACTCAGATGGCCCTTGATGTCTTCTCCCATCCCTCATTAACTTGATTTTCCCCCTCTGTGGTGCCTTCTGGCAAGGCTGGTAGAGATGGGATGTAGTTCCATTGTATTTGCCTTTGGAGCTGGAATAGGGAATGAGCAAAATTAAATTGCCTCAAGACAATTTATGTAGTCTTCATTATGTACAGATGACTGGCTCCTTTTACTCATTTTCTTGTGAACTTTGGAGAAACGTTCATGGAATCTATGATCCTTAAAATTTATCTTATAAATTTTAAGAAATAGGTTTTTAATGCTTGAAGAGAGCAACACACTTATAAAATATTCATTGGAGTTTGTATTTATTTATTTTTGCTTTGGGCATTACAATAAACTCTGGAAATTAAATGAATGACGTAATACTCTTCAGATTTAAAAACACTTTATATTCCATATTTTTATATATATTTTATTCATCAAAACTCTATGAAAGTAAGCTATTCAGAGTATCATGGTCTTTGTTCACAATTACATTGTTAAAGTTATAATCAATTTATGCCAATCAAAAGTTTTTTCCTTTGGACATCCAGTAGGTAAAATGAATTAGTGGTTGTCAGTGTCATTTATGGTAAAAAGAGGACCTTCCTCTTTTTCCTATTTTTCAAATAGTTTTTGAAAAATAAATACTGTCCTATTCACAAGTAAAAGTTATGAGGAGACATTCAACTTTTATCTCATTGGCAGGGGTTTGGGAGACTGGAGAATTTAACTATAGTTCAAGGGAGTGTTAGCTCATTCATGGGACAATCTTTTGTTTTTTTGTTTCTTTTTTTTTTTTTTTGAGAGGGAGTCTTGCTGCTCTGTCACCCAGGCTGGAGTGCAGTGGCGCGATCTCGGCTCACTGCAAGCTCCGCCAAGGGCCAATCTTAAGAAGAACGAATAGTTCAATGGTCCCTAGAAGAGAAATATTTAGTTTCAAAAATATTCTACTAGGGGCAAATAAATTAATAAAATAAATAAGTAAGTAAAAGAGGTCTGTTTCTCATTGCAACTCGTTTTTCTGTTTCTTCGAATTATCTTTTCTTAAATCTGTGGTATGTAGTTTCTTCTTAGGCTGAACACAAATATAAAACTTATTGTTACAGACCCAGACACTGAAGGCAATTGCACTAGCAGGGGGAAAGCAAAAAGATTTCTTCTCCCCAAAGGGGGCTTTTTAGCCTTTATTAAGTGGGTTATCTTTTCAGTGGTACCAGGCTTTCCTCGATCTTCTTAGATTGTGCGGCACTCATTTCTCCAGGTTGGCTGAGGAAATTGCTTCTCCTGCCACCTTGGACTACATCCACCTTAAATGTTTGTGGACTTAGTGTGAGAGCAGAAGCCTCTCCATAAATCATTTTGAGATTTGCTCAGACTTTTAAGAGTGCCTCTGGTCCAGGCACATGTGAAAAGGTTTAAGTCATGCAAATATCATGAATAAATGAGTTGTATTCATCTCTAACTCCTGTGTTTACAAAGATGGCCTGGGCAGCTGGAAAAGCAGTCAAACCTCACTCAACACTTGACATTAAGTTTAACCTCTGCCTAAGGAAATAAGCACTTAAAATCTGCTGAATCACTCGATTCTCACATGTCTTTCCATGGGAACCTTAGACTAGGGGTTTTCTGATACACCTTTTGACCGGGTGAGTTTGCAGTGAGAAAAACTCTTATTATTCTTTCACTGCTCAGCTTGAGGTTTTGGAATATAGCTCCTTCTTTTAAACATGCTAAGATACTTGAATTTTAAAGACTTCTTTTCTTAGCCATTCTTGCCTTCTAATTTACCTCCCAAGGTCCTGTGACCAGCTCATTTCTCTGTTTGGTTTAGAGAACAGCAAGAGATGATGCCCCGTCACATCCAGATCAGAAAAGACAGGCAGGTGAAATGCCTGGGACCACTTCTAACCAGCTGATGACTAGTCTGAAAACATCAGGCTTCTCAAAACTGCAGAAAATGTTTCCTCATTAAAGTATTTTTAAAGGAATATCTTTAATTACATTTTATCTAGTCAGTCAATGAATGAGCTTTGTCTCACCTATAGATAAAGTATTAGTGAATGAGGACCTGGGAGATTGGACGTGGTCTCTGCCATCAACAACCATGCAATACCATAATAATAAAACATCCAAGGGAAATAGGTGTATGTGAAAAAACATAACTACTAAGCAGGCAGAACGTTTACTATTAAAAGAGAGAGTTGATGTTAGTAGGGAAAACTTCCAAGAACAGCTTTAATGCTTAAGAGTGAATATTAATTAGTTTAAATATGACAGAAAAGGGTTATGAATATTCAGAATTCATCCCTCCCTGAACTACACCCAGCACAAAACTGGTCATTGCATAACTACATTACCTTTTATGTGTGTGAGATATGCTGAAGAAATTAATAGCTTTCATTATGGAAAAAATACACATCTTCTCCCAAGGGGTTGTGTTATAGCCTTCCTCAATGTGCCTGTTTGCTCTGGCAGGCTCAATGGTCTCTTTGCAGAATTATTGTTTTTTGGAGTGGGGAGGAGCAATAGTCCCTCTCTTTTCCTCTTACTAGATTGTAGCTCATTCAGGAAGTGTGAAATCATTGTATAGCTGAATTGTGGACAGAGTGCTACTACACAGACGTTAGCATTAATGCTGTTATCAGCCTAGAGTGAAGAAAGTTGGTTGACAGAGAGTTTTCATATTACCTTGGTGTGGAGGTGTTATGTGTATTCTGTTAACTAAACACAATATTAAACTCGTTACCTTTTTTTTGTTTCTGTAGGGGAGAAAGCATAGTTAAATGACTATTACAAGCACATAATTGAAGATAATAAGGAAGAAAAAAATTCAGATGTTCTGAAAGGATGATACATTTCTTTAATCTTACTGTAAATTTTATGGATTGTAGAGTCAAGTCTTTGTACTATATTGTGTTGTGAAAGCTTACAGAGGATAAGACTAATTTAAATTTTAATTGTATATCATTTCAAGATATTAGATTAAGCTATCAATGACAACTAAAAACAACAATAATAATAAGCTTTTATTGAGCCCTGTGCTAAATTCCTTAGATTTATTTTGAATAGAAAAAAAAGGAATTAGTTGTTATTTTTATAGCCATCTTTTATGAACAACTGAAAGAGAGTGGCAAAATAAGACTTCTTTCTTCAGTTGCTTAGTAAGATGGCATATGTAATCTTCAACACTCAATGTAGTTCTCAATTGGAGTCTATTTTTCTTGTTGGATTTCACATGTCAGACAAGTTGATAAAAATGCTTTTGAAACTTTCAGATAAGGAGTCTGAAGCTGAGACAAGCAAAAATGTTTTTTTTGAGTAGCGCGTAGCCAATTAGGTAAAATCAGTTTTGTTCATACTAGCAAATAAATAAAAATAGGTAATAACATTTTCTTAGGAATATATAGAGACTTTCATAGTACTCTGCACCCAGTTTCACATGTTTTCCACATACAATGTTTTTTAGAATAAAAAAAATATTGTAACTATTTACTAAATAGGAAAAGTTATGGGCTCTAAAGCAATTTTCCTAAAACCAGTTTACTGAGAGCTAGTTTTCCACAAGCCAATTCACTAAATTACCAATTCAATAACAAGTACTTGGAATATAATACTAAGAATAATATGCTCATAGCCATTGAACACATATTTAAAATGTTTCTTAAAATATGTTTGATAAATTAGTACATTTGATGAATTTGTCATTCTGCAAATTGATTTTTTAGTGAATTGGCCTGCTTTCAAACTAACAGATTCTTTTCATTCTATGCTAAATAACACATTTAATATACACATACTATGTGCCAGGGATTGGCTGTTTCATACTGAATGAGGTAGTCCTTGCCATCAGAAAAATTATAGTTTGGTGGAAAAGGCAGTCAAGAATACCATCACAGAACAGAGTATCATGGTAGGAGAGTTACAGGAACATTGTGGGAGACCCTAGGGGAGAAGCAGCTTATTTCATCTGGTTATTGGCCACAGGAGGCTTCTAAGAGAATACCATGTTTTAGCTGAGATTTAGAGGCTACAAGTGATTTATCCAGGAAGTAAGCAAGTGATCAGAATGTAGGTCAAAAAATGAGAATGTGCTAAGACAGTCTTTTTCAACTGATATCTGTCCTGCCTATCTTCCAGGGATCCTCTGAAGTACTATACAAGGTTATGGTATAATTGTTATTGTGATCCAGACTATTCAGTTTATATGTACATGCATAATTATCATAGCTAACACTTACATAGTATTTACAACATGCCAGGTATACATTAAGTCATATATGAATTCATAGTTATAATGTCTTATAACTGTCAGAATAATTTTATGAGTTAGATAATAGTATTATCCTCCCTTTATAGTTGAGAAAATTGAGAACTGAAACCAGGTGGCACTGAACAGGATTCAAATTCAGGCCATGTGTGCACTTAATCTCAATGTTGAACTGTATTCCAGGAGACTCTGAGATTCTTGGGTCCTGTAGGTTTCTTTGCCCCTACCTATTTTAGATGTCTTTAAATACAATAAACAGATCACAACTATTGGATTTTTGGATGTTTTAAATATCTATCCCATATCACTCTGTAATGGGCCACTTCTCTCTGATGTATGTGTGCCTGCCTCTAAGAATCGGTCTTATCCATATTTTTGTTTCTTCTGATTACAGAGGGCCCAAGATTAATTAACTAGACTATTAGAAGTACGTCTAAAATAACAGAAGTGATCATGGAAAAATCCTAAGGTGTATCCTGTGAGTGAAGTACTGGAGTATTTGTACAGGGACTTGTTAACATTCACATTGATTTTGCTGTTTTTCTTTGAGGTTGTTCTGGATAGCCAAAGTCAGCAGCTATCCATGGTGACCACAAAGCCTAGATTTCAAGCAGTTGGTCTCATATTTAGAAATAATTTCAGTCCATATGTTCCAATTTTGATCACAAGCTTTTGTTCCTATATATATAAGGAACTTCCAGAGAAACATTATTGAATTACGTGGTATCAACAAGAAAGTCAGGCCCCTGGGTTGTAAATCCTATAGGTTTTCCTGAAATTACTTGTACTCTTGAGTTTATTAATGTGAAGAACAAATTTCCAAAAGGAATATAGGAATTGGAGAAGAAAAGACCCATTTGGTTGGTTGTCCAGCCTTTCTTCTGACTGTGCCAAGTGTAAGTTCTGGTCTGGTTTTGAATAACTCAATCAGGAAAGTTTCCTAGGTCTCACTTTCAGGAGCGTCATGGCCTAATGACTGTCACATTCAGGAATGCCTTCCTGACTTTCAGCACAGACATCACTCATGACTCTGGTAACGCTAACCCAGGACTGCAATATATCTTGCTTTTATGGGTCCTCATATATCAGATGAAGTACCAGATAATTATGTAAAATACCTTGGATGAATCCCAGAACAAAAGTTTTCAAATGGCAAACAGATTAATCATACACTAAAGGAAGGCATAGGACCCACTTGTATGCTCTTAGATAAAATGGACATCCCTGAGGAATACCTTACTCTGAAAAAAATGCCTCGAGCAAGAGAAAAATCAGCAAAAACCGAAGAGCAGTCCAAAAATTTCTCTGTTTTCTCCAAATTCTGTATGTTCTTCCTTTCCCCTCTCTCATCTTCCTTCCCCAGCCCTGCAGCAGTCAGGCAAGGTGTCTTTGTAACAAATGTTTGCCTGCACGCATATATACTTTAAGCATTTTCTTACTCATGCATATTGCACTTTTGCACTCAGCTCTTTAATATTGTTCCCAAAGTCCTATGTTCAAGACTTTTTTTCCATGTCCAAAGCATCTGTGATCTTATATTTTATTTTTGATGCTACAAAAACTGGGCTAGGAAAACTGCCCAGAAGCTGTCTTGAGTAGTGGCTTTCTAGATCTGTGTAAAGTGGACAGACACTGGGTCCTGTTCCTTTGGGGTCTTTATATAAGGTCGTTCTTTTTTCCCCAAGAACACTCAAGGAACTGTAACTCCTAAAGCCCGTACAACTTGAATTAATTCAAGGATATAAGCAGGTAAACAGACCTAAAACCCATATAACAATTAGAATAAGGAAAAAAAATAGCCCTTCTATCTTGAACAAACATCTATGAAATACGTTGTTCTTAATGAGGTTGATTAACCACTTTCTAATTTTTTTAATCTTTAATCTTTTGGGTCCTGGCTATAATGTTCAAATTTTAAAATCCAGAGCCAGATATGCTTCTGGTGGCACCCCTATCATATCTACTTACTATTTATGCTTTAGAGTTTAAAAAGAATATACTGAGACCACTTTGACATGCTGTATCTGTGTTCTTGGTCTATTAGCTGACTGTAAGAAGACTTAGAGATAGCATGTTGTAAATTATGGAGCACTTTTTACTTTTGTTCTTGATTAACATCTGGCAGGGGGAAATTCTTGGCACTATTTTGCCTTCTTTTTTAGCAAGCAACAGGAATCTAAAATGCCAGAGAAAGGTCTGCATGCATTTTCTTTGAAAGCAAAGGGGCTAGCATCTGTAAGTGACTTCTTTGTGTAATTAAAAATAAAAAAAGAAGGAAATGAGGGAAAGGAGCTTCTGTTCTTTAGATTTTCTGCAATTGACCCAGACCACTGTGTTCACCAGGATATGGGTTCTATGAATGCAGCCCTAAGCCAAAGAACCAACTATCTGAAGTCATTTTTAACTCAAGAATTCATTTTTGAAACTAAGTAAAATGTTGTATAGGGCCCAATTAATATACAGATCATCATCAAGGAAAGATGAAACCTAATCAACTTTTCATCACATACAAATGACTTATTAATAATCTTAGTCATATCAATAATAATGATAGGAATAGCAAACATTAAATATTTGTAGTGTACAAGTCACTATAATAAGTGCCTTAAATTTATAATCTCATATATTACTCAAAGAACTCCATGAAGTAAGTACTATTTATTCTGGTTTTATCCTGGCTTGTTTGTTTATTTTTAAAAATAAATTTTAATGGATATAATTTAAGTGCAATAAATTGCCCATATTCGACGAGTTGTTAGAGGAATATATTTTTGTGAAGCCACAACCATACCAATACAGAGAACAATTCCATCACCTGTAAAATTGTCCTGTGTCCCTTTGTAGTCCCTCTTTCTTCTTTCCCTGGCCCAAGGCAATCACTGATCTGCTGTCTGTCACTATAGATTGGTTTGCATTTTCTATAATGTTATACAAATTTTTATAAATATAAATGGAACAATACTGTATGAGTCTGGCTTCTTTTGTTTAACATAATGATTTCATGATTTATTCATACTGTTATGTGTATTAGCAATTAATTAATTATTGATGAGTATGGATATGTCGTATTTTATGTATTCATTCATTTCTTGATGATCATTTGGGATTTTTGCAGTATTTGGCTTTTGCCCAATTTTTTTCTTTTATTTTTAGTTGACGTGTAATAATTATACATATTTATGGAATACAAAGTAATATTTTGATACATGTATACAATGTGTAATAAGTAAATTAGGGTAATTAGCATATCTATCACCTCACACATTTATCATTTCTTTGTGTTGTGAACATTCAAAATCCTCTCTTCTAGCTTTTTGAAAATATACACTAAAGTATCGTTAACTATACTCACCTTACAGTGCTACAGAACACTAGAGCGTATTCCTCCCAAAGTTGTAACTTTATATCCATTAGGTGTGTGTGTGTGTGTGTGTGTGTGTGTGTGTGTGTGTGACATGATCATGACTTACTGTGGCCTCAACCTCCTTGGGCTCAAGTGATTCTCCTACCTTAGCCTCCTGAGTAGCTGAGAATACAGGCGTGTGCCAACATGCCCAGCTAACTTAAATTTTTTGTAGAGACAAGGTGATATGGTTTGGCTGTGTACCCACCCAAATCTCATGTTGAATTCCCGTGTGTTGTTGGAGTGACCTGGTGGGAGGTAATTGAATCATGGGGGCAGGTCTTTCCTGTGCGGTTCTTGTGATAGGGAATAAGTTTCACCAGGTCTGATAGTTACAAAAAGGGAAGTTTCCCTTCACAAGTGAGCCTCTCTCTTTGCCTGCTGCCATCACAATCATTCACCATGATTGTGAGGCTTCCCCAGCCACGTGGAACTGTAAATGCAATTAAATTTTTTTCTTTTGTAAATTGCCAGTCTTGGGTATGTCTTATCAACAGCATGAAAACAGACTAATACACGAGGTCTCCTTTTGTTGCCTAGGCTAGTCTTGGACTCCTAGGCTCAAGAGATCTTCCTGTCTCTGCCTCCAAAAGTGCTGGGATTACATGAGTGAGCAACTGTGTCCAGCCTTCTGTTTTCTTTTGTATTTATTTATAATTTTATCTTATTAATCATTTTTTAATTTTTATTTTTACTTTCCTTGGGTTTACTTTATTGCTTCTCTTGTAACTTTTTGAGTTCAAAGCTTAGTCATTTATTTTTATTCTCTCTTATGATCTCACATATGCACTTAAGGTTGCCTGTTTTCTTCTGAATTGTTCTCTGGCCATATTTTAATATGGACTTTTGATATACAGCATTTTTATTTGTTGTCATTTCTAATGTAATGATAATTGCCATTTTGGTTTACATCTTCATTTTGGTTTCCTTTTAAGCAGTGCCTAACACAAAAGCATGGTTGTGGGTCATTTATTTAGAATAGTGACCCTAGGCATCAAGTGTGAGGAAGATGAGGGTGAACAGGGAAGAAAGAATGCCAAGAGTATAATATATTATCAATATGGGCAATAGGTGCTAAATTTTATGGGGTCTTTTGAGAAGCCTTTCAATGTATGTCTTAGAACTGTCCACCTGGAGATAAAATGGCTAAACATGTATCCATTAGATCCAAGTTTTCAATTGCTCAGTGGTGCTTATATGCATCTTAAGTCCCTTGTACTTCATGGTTGAACATGCCTGAGCATAGAACAGGTTCCTATGAGGATGCCGTTTCATAGCATCAGAGAAGTTCCAGGGCAGGAAGAGAGAATGGGGTGTGACCCAATGTCATCATCCCCTCAGGTGCATATGCACAAATATACCCAAAGCTTGTGTGGAACTGATTACCACAGTTGCAGCAGCATTAGGGAAAGGGCTCAGAGGATATGAGGACGTGCAAGGTGTTTGATACAATTTCCTTTTTAATCGAAGTAATACTTAAGTATTTTTAAATGTCCGTGTTCATAGGTTTATTTTTGCCATCATTTTGCTGTTTGTTTCATATTTGCTCATTTATTTTTTTTCAGGGTAAATTCTGTATTTTCTTTCCTTTTTTTTTTTTTTTTTTTTTGAGGTGTTATCTTGCTCTGTCATCCAGGCTAGAGAGCAGTGGCACTGTCTCGTCTCACTGCAACCTTTTGTCTCTCAGTTTCCAGCAATTCTTGTTTTTCAGCCTTCGAGTAGCTAGGATTACCCATCATGATGCCCAGCTAATTTTTATATTTTTAGTAGAGATGGAGTTTTACCATGTTGTCCAGGCTGGTCTCGAACTCCTGACCTCAAGTGATCCTCCCACCTCAGCCTTCCAAAGGGCTGGGATTACAGGCATGAGCCACTGTGCCTGGCCTGTATTTTCTGTAGATTATGCCTTTTCCAAACATCCAGACCACTTAACATGGAGGAGACACCTTCTTAAGGAGAAGGTCCTATCTACTAGAAGCAAATACAGAACCCAAAATTATTTACCCTCAGAACTAGTAATTGCTAATAGGCAGGATACTTCTAAAATCTAATCTAATAAACCATTATGGTCAATGATACAAAGAAATGTACAAAGGACAATGGGAGGAGAGGGGAGTGAGAATATGAAACTAGACTGGGTGGTTTAGGAAACAGTCAGAAACAACATGACTTTTGATTGGGACCTTTACGAGTGGTTAAAATTTTCCTGGAAAAAGATGCATAATGAACACAGGCACAGATATTTGAACAAACTCTGTGTGTACAGAGAATGGATGGTGGCTACTTCATAAAGGGAACTGGTTAATCTGATCTGTTAGCTGTGAGTTCCAGAATTTTTCTCATAATTTCCAGGTGAGGGTCTACCCTACCTAGTCTAATCATCTTTCCAAGACAAAATCTAAAATAACTTTCCAATATGTAGTTTATGAACAGAGCAGAGGACTGATGAAAATAATTGAAGACAATGTCAAATGAGAACTAGAGCACTTTATTATATAGTCCAACTACATATCCTACATATGAAATACGTATATACATGCATTGGATAGGTACACATTTAGTACATACAACACTTTCACATTGTAAAATGGGGGAAAAATTCTAAATGGTATGAGTAGTAAACTGAATTGTATAAGCATGATTCAGCAAAGCAAAAAGCTCTGTTTGAGCCTTACTATATTTCTTTATTTGAGAGGCTTGAAGGGAGAGGCTTATCTAGGTGTGAGGTGTTTGGAACCTGTTCTATACTTGGGTATGTTCAATTTTGAAGTGTAAGCTTTTCTCTATTGTATCTTGAAAGAATAAACCCAAGGTTAGCTCAAAGGTAGGAAAAGTTACAAGGAGGCGATATAACTGACAGGACTGTAGTATGTACTAAAGGAGAATATGCAGAACAAGTGACTCTGCTTAGTGAAAAAAATTCCCTTTTACATCCTCAGATAAATATTTAAAAGTGATGATGAAAACTAGGTTCTCCATAATAGAAAAGACTTCTTTACTTGTTAAGAAAAAAAAAAAAAAAACTGAGAAAACATCATCTGTTTTTAGGATCTTTTAATGAATGGCCACTTAGAAGTGATGAGTTAATATATTTCACTATTATACCATAATTTTCCATAATAGAACACACTAATGTACACTATTTTAGTCTCTTAAATTCATTTTTACTCCCTCCTTGCAACATTTTCTCTTAACAACAAAAGTCTGTAAAGACAAATTGTACTTGTACTAAATGTAATAATAAATGCTCCAGAGACAGAAAAAATTGAGGTGAACTGTCCATAAAAGATCTGCACATCATCATGAAGATTTTTTGGAGATTTAATTATCTTGATAGGGTAATAATACTCTCTTGGAAAAAGGACTTACATAACGTGTAATATTTTTGCATATTGCCTTTTTGGGAGGAGGGGATGCATTTGTTCTGGCTGAAATATCAGATGCTAATAGGCCATATTATAATGAACTGTGAGAACATCTCTACAAACTTCCATAATTCTCATACTTTTCATGTCCAGTCATAAGAAATGATCCAAATTATTTTTGTTTTCTGTCCTGGAATTAAATGCATGGGCCACCCTTAAAGACAGTGCATCTGTAGCAAACTTTCTGTTTCTCTAATAACTGCTTTTTAGAATCCTTAAGTGCCCATAATTTTGGCTTGGTAGAAAATACTTGTACTACAAATTGTCAGAGCCTGTATTAAGGGATAATTGCCTTTAATAGAGCAGGGAAGACATTCTCGTGGTAAAGAATACTTTATACTAAAAGAATTAAAGCAATTATCTGGCTATTCCAGACAAAATAATCTTTTATTTTGTCAATATCTGGCAAATTTGAAGTGCTTTTTTTTGCTTAAGTTCTCCAAATAGTTTCTTCCCTCTTCTACTGCTCTTAGGTGTGTGAATATACTGTCTTAACCATCCTAGTATAGTTAAAGAATCCTCCTTGCATTATTAAATCTATCCTCCTAGGAAATATTCAATTTAACATATAATTTGTTAAAAAATGAATTACTTCACATAATATTGTGTAATAAAATTGTAATACAATTTTCTGAATTAGGGTAAAATGACTGTTTACTCTGTAAATAGAACTTACATTTTCTGTCATCAAATCAGCCAATCTGCCACATATAGTCTCACTGTATCATTGCTTTCCATCCCCACAAAGGAAGCTGAAAGTAATTTAAAACATGTAACAGTAGCTCTTCTTTTCCACTTTCCCCTTCGTGTTCTTCTTCTGTTCTTGTCCTATTAAACAATTCAAAAGTAAAGCCATTAGGTGGGGCAGGGTGGGGTAGTTGTGCAGTACATCTGCCCCTGTGGGATTGTGGTTGTGGGAAGAATAGTCATGCTGGATGGGAGCAAGATGTGGGAGCCTGAGGAGGGTGATCAGGACATCCATAGAGTGTGGTGTGTTCAACCCAGAGCTTGGTGAGGAGGGCATGGGTGCATGGGATCAGCTGCGCAGAGTGCCCGAGGCTAACCATAGTAAGGAGGATGTCCATCTAAGGGAGAGTCTCAGGATAGAGCAGTGGAGCCCAAAAAGGGTGAGAAGGGCTCCCACATAAGGGAGGAGGTGGTGCTGCTGATGAGAACTTTAATACATATTGGGGACTGAGTAAATAAATGTGTATTAAAAACAACATGAGTCAAATTCCTGAGGGAAGTTACAAATACAAAAAGGGAGAAACTGAGAACAAATCTTAAGGTGTTAGATTGGGATTGGAGGTATTGTTGTAAATACATGGTTTTAAAATATATAGATAAATAGATATAGAAATAAACACAGATGTTTGTGAACACACACACAAACACAGACACATACACACTTAGCTCTGTTAACTAAGGCAATTTGGGAGCAATGACTCCCCAGTGGTCACTGGCACATCTAGTATCCAGATCTTGATTTCAAAATACCATTCTCCACTGAAGGAAAGGCTTATTTCAGGGCAGGGGCAGGGACATGACAAGATGATGCTGGAACATCTTGTACCATAGAGCAAGGAAATGCTTGCCGATTGGCAGGGACATATCAAACGGATGCAGGCTCCAGCTGGAAGTTGTTACTGCTGACCAAATTTAAGATAAATTGAACGTCAATAAAAGTAAAGATAATAGTGGACTGTAAGCCATTGAATAAAAATGGAAAGCACAAGTCTATGCTGATATAAACAATTAATGAGTAAATTGAAAATGTGATGAGAAATGGGATATTTACATAGTTTAAAAGAACTTTCTCACAAAATTATTTACTAATTACAAAGGGGAAAAGAGAGCGTTATTTCTGTGATATTCCTGCCAAAGATGTATAATCGGAAGTTAATTGTTAGGAGAAAACTTAAAAAAAAATCCCATTTGAGGAAACTATTATAAAATAACAGGACTATAATCTTCCAAAATGTAAGGATTATGAAAGTCAAGATAAGACCGAGGAACAATGGTAGTGAAGGATATTAAAAAGACAATATAACTAAGTGTAATGTGTAACATTTTTTAAAAATGTTAAAGCAGTTATTAAGACAATTGGCAAAATGTGAATAGGATGTGAAGATGAGATGTCAGAAATATATTAGTATTAATTTCCTGATTTTGATGGTTGTATTGTAATTATCTAGCAGAAGAATGTCCTGGTTTATAGTAACTGTCCAGTCGAGTATTCGAGGGTAGATGGGCATCTGATCAGTGATTTACTGTCAAATCATCCAGGAAAAAGGTGGTTTCTTTTGTGATTATTTGCAACTTTTCTGTAAGTTTGAGAGTATTTCAAGATAAACATCCTTAAAAAGTAGCTCTAATCACTACATTGTTTATGGTTTATTATTTTATGCTCAATTATTTTAGGAAAGAAGATATTGATATTCTGAAGTTTACTCTTTCTTCTCTTTTTCCTTTGAGCTTTGACTTGGCTTTTCAAATGTTATTTTATTATGTAAAACAATATCCTAAGAGATGTTTTCTATACCTTATTAGCAGTTTATATTGTCTAAATCAAATTATTACTGGCTAGCTAAACTACTTCAAATAGGCTTGTGAAGGATATATGAACATTTCACTTCCAGGTTTTTGCCTATTAAATTAAAAAGAAAAACTTTCCTGAAGGTCCTATGCTTCATGTAATTTTAAGAAGTCCTGTCATACTAACCTTCAACTAATCCTTTAAGGCAATTTTATATCTGAGAATTCTTGAACTGCAGCTAATTACCATCAGTCATCTATTTGGTGTTGAACCTGAGTAAGAACTTATCATCTGAACACTGTGACTTGTGTTTCTTTCCAAATTTTAATTCATGAAATGACAATTTTTGAAGTCAACTTTATTTGAAAAATTTTCATGAGAAAGGTTCCAAGGAAGAAGAAGAACATAAGCTGCAGAGACAAATGTACTTAAATTAGTGATATTCCCTAGGAAGCTGATAACGTGAAGTCAATTTCATAGGTCTTTGCTCATCATACCATCTGAACAGATCAAACTATGGAATGGCTCTCTTTTAGGTCATGTTACGGAACATGCTACTTCATTACATGTAGATAAACATAGTTTATTTGTCTGCACAAATCATTTTCAGATTTTTGGTTAGCAGGGTGTAGAACTGTTATGAAAATTAGTAACAACAAAAATCTCCAAAAATATTTTTGGGAGTAAACATGCTTGGTGATGCTACATGAGTAGAACAAGTGCTACCGATTTGTGGATCATACTAACAATATATACTTCTAAAACATTCTGGCTCACCTGAAAATAATTATAATTGGTTTCATTTTGTGAGCTGTTAGACCATTTCCTTATTTATTACACTGTATTTGTTGAATATGGATTGTATACAAGACAGTATATGACCAGACAGTATGTATATCCAGTTCATGGGCAGTATTTTCTCTAGTTTACGTGTAAATAATGCATGTACATTTTACCTGTTCATTACAAAGTTAATTACAATATAAATTAGTTTGTTGAAATAGCTAAATCTGTAAAATTTTTGTTATTCTCATAGGCAAAGATCAAGGATAATTAATGATTGGTTGAAAATTGTGAAATGCTTGTTGGGCACTAACTACATCTGTTTTTCTTATTATCTCCTAAAAGCCTGAACAGTTAGGTGCAATGAAGAACAGTGCCATCTTATTTAGCCTTCTTGGTTGTTTTAGTTCTGAGGAAGCTAAGAACATATTGATCTCGAAGAGATCTTTATTAGAATAGAATGGGAATTTTACTTTGTTTGTATTTTGTATCACTCCCACCATCTGTTTTCCATGTTCCGTCCTCCCCACTCAAAGCTCCCGGTAACCATCATTTTACTCTCTATTGCTTTTTTCTTTCTTTACTTTATTGTTGGTAAATAATCATTTTACATATTTATGGAGTACATGTGATATTTGATACATGCATACATACAATATGTAATGATTAAATCAAGGATAATTAGGATAACCATCACCTCAAGCATTTTTCATTTCTTTGTGTTGGGAACACTTCAAATCTTATCTTCTAGCTTTTTTGAAATATGCAATAACTTAGTGTTAACTGTAGTCACTCTACTATGCCAGTAAACAGTAGAACTTATGCCTTCTATTTAACTGTGTTTGTCCTCATCATAACCAGCCTCTCTTCACGGCCCTCCAACCCTCACCTTCCCAGCTTCTGGTAAGTGTCATTTTACTCTTTACCTCTGTAAGATCAACTTTTAGCTCCCATATATGAATGTTACTCCCTATTTTTATGAGATCAACTTATTTAGATTCCACAGCAAGATCATGTGGTATTTGTCTTTCTGTGCCTGGCTTATTTCACTTAACATAATGTCCTCCATGTTCATTTATGTTTTAATAAGAACGTTTAAAAAGTTTGCCTTTCCTATTCCTCTACTCACATTCCCTTCCCATAGTTGGTTTTGAAATAGCAACCATGGCTGTATTAGCATGTTCTTGAAGACTTTGTGACTATTGGTTAGTAGAGTTTCTTCTACCCATGCCAGGGAAAACAAAGGGCCAAGAAACTTAGATCCAGGAAAAGAAAGACTGGGTTGCTGTCGAAGCTACACATGCAGTTTCTATATTTTGATATGAGTTTGGTAGCACAATAAATAGCAAATGAAACATTTGTCCTTATATAAAAGCTGAACTGTGGCCATTGCCAAAGTTTTCAACATAATCCAAATTGATGTTAACATTCTCATAGCAGAAGCAAAAATTCAAAAATTATTTCATTTACTCAACACTGCCAGACATGTGCAGATGAAAGGGAATATGATGGTGCCCTAGTCAGATGTGGTTCCTGCCCTTGTGGAGCTTATAGTTTGGTAGTGGAAATGAAGATTAAACAGATAAAAGCCAAGCAAGCAAAATGTATGCATTGCAATATTATGTAAAAAATGGCAGAATAAAAGAGGTAGCTATAACCCAGAATAAATAAAAAGCAGAGAGAATACACTATTAAGAATGAGCTGTGGAGGCCAGGCTCAGTGGCTCATGCCTTAATCCCAGCAGTTTGGGAGGCCAAGGTGGGCGGATCACCTGAGGTCAGGAGTTTAAGACAGCCTGGCCAACATGGTAAAACTCTCGCCTCTACTAAAAATACAAAAATTAGCTGGGCATGTTGATGCATGCCTGTAGTTCCAGCTACATGGGAGGCTGAGTCAGGAGAATCCCTTGAACCCCGAAGGTGGAGTCTCAGGGGAACCTGCCCCCAATATTTCAATGTAGGTTCTTTTCTATTTTCCCTAAGTGTCAGCGGGTCTGAGAAATAAAGAGAAAGAGTACAAAGAGAGAAATTTTACAGCTGGGCCTCCAAGGGTGACACCCCATATCGGCAGTTTCCATGATGCCCACCTGAGCTGCAAAACCAACAAGTTTTTATTAGGGATTTCAAAAGGGGAGGGGTGTATGAATAGGAAGTAGGTCACAGGGATCACATACTTCAGAGGGCAATAAAAGATCACAAGGCAGAGGGCAAAATTAGAATTACTGATGAGGTTCCATGTCCCGCTGGGCATACATTGTCTTGATAATCATCTTAACAGGAAACAGGGTTCGAGAACAGACAACTGGTCTGACTAGAATTCACCAGACTGGAATTTCCCAATCCTGGTAAGCCTGAGGGCACTGCAGGAGACCGGGGCGTATTTCATCCCTTATCTTCAACTGCATAAGACAGACACTCCCAGAGCAGTCATCCATAGACCTGCCCCTTGGAATGCATTCCTTCCCCAGGGTTATTCTTTGCTGGGAAAATAATTCCGTGATCTTTCTCCTACTTGCTTTCTGCAAGAAGAAAAATATGGCTCTATTCTGCCTGACCCCGCAGACAGTCAGACCTTAAGGTTATCTTCCTTTGTTCCCTGAAGATCACTGTTATTCTGTTCTTTTTCAGGGTGCCCTTATTTCATATTGTTCAAACACACATGTTTTACAAACAATTTTTACAGTTAATGCAATCATCACAGGATCCTGAGGCAACATACATCCTCATTTTATGAAGATGATGGGATTAAGAGATTAAAGTAAAGACAGGCATAGGAAATTCTAAGAGTATTGACTGGGGAAGTGATAAATGTCCATGAAATCTTCACAATTTATGTTCAAAGATTGCAGTAAAGACAGGCATAAGACATTATAAAAATATTAATTTTGGGAAGTGATAAATGTCCATAAAATCTTCACAATTTATGTTCTTCTGCGACATCTTCAGCTGGTCCCTCCGTTCCGGGTCCCTGACTTCCTGAAACAGTGGAGTTTGCAGTGAGCCAAGATCATGCCACTGCACTCCAGCCTGGGTGACAAGAGCAAGACTCTGCCTCAAAAAAAAAAAAAAAAAAAAAAAAAAAGCAGCTGTGAAAAGAATGGTAGAGAATCTAGTATTTTCTTGGGCACATGTTAGAGCTCCAGACAGGAAGGTGGGATTAGGTTCATCATAAGGGAACAGAGATTATGAACTGGGGAGGGGCATGTGGCAGTGAAAATAAGCTTTGTCCTCTGTATTTTGATAGAGAGGCAGAAGAGCCTTTGATGAAGTGGTTGTTACCTGAAGATTTAAAAAGGTGCTAGCAGCCTCTGTTACTTAAAACTCTTTATTAGCTTTCCTTGCCACTAGAATATGTTCCAAGTTTCTTACCATGACTTTCCAGGTCCTGGATGATCAGACTCCTATTTCCTCTTGTGTCTGTCTCTTGTTTCTTATACTTCAGGAACATTAGATGTTGAATACGTCCCCAATGATCCCATGCTCTTTCCTGGGGCAGGCTCTTTGCACATCCTGTGCCTGCAATCTGAAATCTCTTCCTCTCTCTTTACATGACTGTCTTCTTACCATCCTTTAGGCCTCAGTTAAATGTCACATGCTCTGGGAGGCCTTTCCTAATCTTGCTATTAAAGTAGGGTCTCCCTGGCCTCTCATGGCTTTATTTTCTATTGTAGCTTTTTGCTTGTTTATTCCATAGAAATATCTTTTATAACTTGCAATTATTTTCTTTATCTTATATATACTATTTGTTTTTTGTTCATTAATCTACCCCAGTGGAACATCAAATTCTTGAAGGCAAGGCCCATTTCATTCTTCACACAGTATCTGTCATGGAGTGTGCACCAACATAGGAGGGTTAAATGAGTGAAAGCAACTAGATGGTAGTTCAGTCATGGTTTCTACACCTAAAACTGAAACTCCCTGCCACAATCATGCTGGCAAGCTTTTTTTTTTCACCAGAGGCTCAGAAAGGAAGAGGGAATATGTGGGGTGTGGGGGTGGGGTGGTGAAGAGAAGCTGTCTAGCAGATCCAAAAATACAGTTCATAGTGGAATAAGTTCTAGTATTCAATATTATAGTAGGAAAGTTATAAAGTTAACAATAATTTATTGTATATTTCAAAATAGCTGGAAGAGTTATAATGTTCACAACTCACAAAAAGTAAATATTTGAGGTGATAGATATCCCAATATCCTGATCTGTTCATCATACATTATATATGTATATCAAAATATCACATGTAACCCCAAATATGTACAACCATAATATATCAATTAAAAACAAGATGGTGGTTGTTAGGGGCTGGAGGGAAGGGGGAAATGGGGTTAGCATTTAATGGATACGGAGTTTCAGTATTGCAAGGAAAAAAAGGTTCTGGAGATTAGCTGCACAACAGTGTGAACATGCTTAACACTACTGAACTATACACTTAGAAATGATTAAGACAGTACATTTTATGTTATGCTTTTAAAAATCACAATTTAAAATTTAAAAAATATTAAAAATATAAAAACAATTCTTGGATTATCAACATCAAATGCATCATTTATTTTTACAGTAGAAAGAAATTTACAAGTCCCATTTTGACAAGTTTCAGATAACTCACCAGTATTTTCATCTGAGCAAGAGTTTATCTTTATGGTGCGTTTGTTAGACTGTGGTTTTAAAAAACACTTAAAGATCTATTCATTCACCTGGGAGCTTTCTATTTAGTAGGAAGAAGTGAATTTGATAACAAGAAAATAAAGCAACAATCATCAGTGAGACGAAGAACTGTTCAAAGAGGCAAAAGTAGGCATGTTATATGTGGCAGATATTTAGATATTTAAAATCCACATGATGACTGGGTCACTATAGTCAAATACTATTTATTCTCAACATCTCAACATCTCCACAGTGAAATCTAATCAACACAAATTGTTTATGTCATGATAACTTTTTGCTCTTTTTGTGAAATGTCATTGAAAATGTTTCAGGTTGCATTTTTTTCTTCACAAATACATTGGCATCTTTTATTAGTTGATATCATATAAGGTTAGCTCCCATAAAGAATTCTGCTGTTAACCTTGCCCTGCCTTTGAACTGCATCTGAAATAAAGCTCTTTGAAATATGTTGATATTCCTTGCTAGTTGGATTCTGAAGGAAACAGAAAATATCTCTGTGTGGGGAGAGAGTGACTGCTTTTTAAAATTTGTGGTAAGTGTAAAGAGAGTCAGATATTCAAAAATTGTATTTCTATTTCCATCCTTGCACTTTATAGTTTATTGGTATGAATAATCATTATTATAATTTAGTTTTTATACAGGAGAAATGATTTCATTTTAATATATTTATCATTCATTCTTCTATGTTTTCCTATTAAAAATTTTTTAAATGCCACCCAAATAATGACCAATATATTTTAATAAAAGTGATCTCTTAAAATAATAATATCAATGTTATATACAATTTATTCATTATGCTGATAGAAACTAAACAATGAGAGATACATAGAAGTGGAAGGAAAGTTGTTGATAAATGTAAATAACTTTTTAAGATAAATTGTAAGGACCTTTGCTTTAAGTTTCATACAAATGAGGGATGCTTCTGACAAGATTAAACAGTTGGGTTACAAACATCTTTGAATTCATACTCATGCCTTTAATATTTTTCTTATCTATTAAATTATTGTGTGGAACACAATGGTGTTCCACATGGTGACTCTCAAAACTCAGTGAAGTACTGGTAGTTTATAAATGTCCAACTACAAACTATAGAGTTAGATCGAATCATTTGAGGGTTAGGCCCCTAAAAATAAGCCCTCCTGGTGATTCTGAAACCAGTGACCCAAGGTCCACTTTAAGAAATCTTGTTGTAGGCGTTATTTTTGGAATAAGGAAATGGATCGCAAATCTTTTTGCAGTACAATAAAGGTCCCTGGGAGTTGGACCTATGGATTTAGAAAAGCTGCTTTCAGAGAACTCTGTAGTTCCAATTATGACTTTGATTCCGATATGCTTCTTCCCCAGAATATGTCTTTAGGATATAAGTAAGACTGCAGCTTCCTGTATATTGTCAGGACCATAGCTGTCAATTGGCTTTGGGGAGCTAACTGAAGGGTCTGACTTAGAGAACCTAAATTCTAAACAGATTAGAATATCCTCTCTGATCTAAGTTAAGAGCTAGTTTTACCAAATATCATAGAAAACTATCTGCATGCTAAAATTAAAATATCTTCTTAAAGACATTATGATTGCAGACATTGAAATCATGAGTAAATTTATCAAGGTAGAAATGTTTACTTTCTCTGTCTATGTTTCTCTTAGTGTCTGTTTCTGATGCCCTGCTTTGCTGGTGCCCTTAAAGCCTGCTTACTCTGCTAACAAGTTAATCTAGCCTTGGACTGACTGAACATCTTGTTTGTTTTGGTGTCCAACCTATTCATTCAAGATGGATAGGAGTTGTGGTATATGCATCAATGATCAGAGAAGGCAACAGAAAAGGGAAAGTCTGAGAGTATGTCCTAGGGAAGTGCTGGTCATCTCTGCTGGTGTACAGTTTGGGATGTGAGCTGGATGAGGCCAGTCTGGAGACTCAGGCTCCCCATTTGCCTACTTTTATCAGAGAGTAAAACAATGAAAGAGAAAGATAGGAACACACATTATCCTATTTTCTTTTTCTTTTCCTTTGAGAAATTGTAGTTCACCTTTTAAATATCAGAAACCAATTGAGAAAAGTGAAGACTGAGAATAAAAGGCATTAACAAAAGGAATGTTTTATAAAATTGTTTCAATTACATCTGACAGCCTTCTGGATAAAAATCAACCATCATCCTATTCTCATTTTGGACCCAGTTCACCATTTGTTTTATGCTTAAATTTCAATAGCAACCTTTTTTTTTTCCTCCCAAACCACAAATGTATATTTTCACTATTCCTCAACAATATTTGAGTTTAAGCAAAGTGTTAAATGAGGTGTTGAAACTATAAAAGAACACAGCCTTTTGAATTCCCATTTAAAATTCTCTCCATTGAAGTACAGATTCTTCTTTTCTACAATTGACTGCAGCAAAAAGGAAAGAAATAGACTATTTTGTTTGTCTGGCCATATTGGCCGTGAAGTTGGGAGTTTTAAAGAAAAGGAAGTAAGAGACCCTCAGGAGAATTTTTACTGCTAGATGATATCCCAATAGAGTGTTTCCTCTTTCTTTTTAAGCACAAAGAGCTGAAATTTAACTGCATTATAAAAGTTTCATTAACATATCTACCAAGTAACAAGCATCCGGGTACTTTGTTTTCTTCTTACCCTAATATGTCAGAGAGTCAGCTGAAATTAAAGGAATACAAAGGTTTTAAGATGAAGAAGGGAATCAGCAAGTTAATATTCCTAGAGAAATAGAAAGAGACCATCATCAATGAAAAGAAAGGGCTTTCTTTCTTTTGTTCTTTTCTCATAGGGAGGAACCTGCTACAGAAATGAGATTGGTTCTTTTGTGGAATCTTTAGCAGTCTCATAAAGGATAAATGGAGAATTGGCACTAATGCTTCACTGCCTCAATCTAAATCCAGCGTATTTGGGGAAAAATAAAAGAAAATCTTCTAGATGAACAAGAGTCAGACTTTGGCATAACCACATGGCTTAGAAAGGAGAAATTGAGGCCTGCATCTTTTTCTTAGTCACTTCCAGAATGATCAAGGAAAAATGTACAATGTCCTGCCCCCTCCAAAGGAAGTCCCTTTGGAGGGGTGTGTTCACCTCTGTTCTTATACAATAGAAATGGATTTAGTTCTTTCCACATAGGATTTTCTCTAGTCAAGGTATTAGCAGCTTTGAAAACCAAATTTAAAGAATTCTGAAGGATGCTACAAGAGCCATGTTCTCTTTTTAAGTCTCATCTGTGTTCTTTTTTTTTTTTTTTTTTTTTTTTTGAGGCAGAGTCTCGCTCTGTCGCCCAGACTGGAGTGCAGTGGCGCAATCTCGGCTCACTGCAAGCTCCGCCTCCCGGGTTCACGCCATTCTCCTGCCTCAGCCTCCCGAGTAGCTGGGACTACAGGCGCCCGCCACCTCGCCCGGCTAGTTTTTTGTATTTTTAGTAGAGACGGGGTTTCACCATGTTAGCCAGGATGGTCTCGATCTCCTGACCTCGTGATCCGCCCGTCTCGGCCTCCCAAAGTGCTGGGATTACAGGCTTGAGCCACCGCGCCCGGCCTCATCTGTGTTCTTTACGGATCTTCATTGTTTAGCTGGTTAAAAGCTCAGGTTATTCAGCAAAAATGTTCTATTGTCAGTGATATTTACTGGTCATGTCCCCTGCCCCCTCTAGAATCTATGCAGCCTAAATCTGTTAATCATATTCTGTATTACCTCAGTAAAATAATCTTCTATCTGCATTGAGAGAGTACTGCACCCTTGACACCAGTCTTTGCCATTTATTGCATAACACTGAGCAGACAGCAATGATTCCTGCAGGGACAAGCTTATGACCTAATAAAAACGAAAGGATGCAATAAGGCCTTTCTTGGGACTGCTGGGAAAGACTGTTGTGTTTTTCTGCTGGTCTTGGTTGAGCCTGGCTATAAGGCTGGAACATCTGGAGATGGTCTCAAATCACAACAGGAAAGGCTGTTTGAGAATATAGCTAACACAGAGACAACTGGGTAAGATGGAGGGAGGAACACTGTACATTGATGGCACTGTTTGAGTTACTTGTTAAATTCCTTCGGGAGCTAGCCTTAGCCCTGCTCCTGGATGTTTCAGTGATAGGAACTGATAAATTTCCTTTTTCTTTAACTTAGTTTTGGCTGAGCTTTCTGTCACTTGCCAAAGAATGAAGCCTAATAGATACAAGTGAGTTCTAATCCCAGCTGAGTTACTTTGTACTTTGTGACTTTGGACAAGTAATTTATCTTCTCTCAAATAGTGCTTTAAAAAGCTATACTACAATTATCTACCTGATAAGTGTGTTTGGAAGATTAAGTAAGCCCGTGCTTATCAAGTGCTTAATATAGTAAATGCTCAATAAATATTAGCTATTATTATCATGCAAAAATTAAATGAAAACACAACTGTAATATCCAGGATGAAAATATCTCCAAAGAGCTTTAAAATCGGAATGTCCTTCTTTTGTCAATGTTACACAATTTCTTGTAATGCTGAAGTGTCATTCTAGTTCAGATCTAACTCTCGTTCCTTATATTTGATGGAAAGTCGTAAATCTCTTAGGCTCAATAACTGCTATTTCATTAATTCCCAGATCACACCATTTGACGTGATGCTGAACTTAATGGAAGTATATGGTAACAAAGAAATGCACTAATAGAGAGCATCTTGAGAAACTATGAGATTGTTTTTCTTTTCAAAATAACAGGATTAGAGTAGAGCAGTAAGAACATGATAGCAAAAATCAAGGTTCACTGATTAGGGTACATTCTGAAAAGATAAATTTCTATCTTTTCCCCTCTCAATAGAGAATGTAAACTATGAAGAAAAATCAAGTGGTGTAAGTGTCTTAACTCAGTTGTCAATCCTGTATTGTTCATCTCTACATTCATTGCTTCTTTTCAATTCTCTATGTCAATGTCCTGGATTAGGTCCTGAAAATTGTTTCTTGCCATAGATTTCTAACAACCTTCCTTGTATATAGTCACTTCCAGTCTCATTTATTGCATTTCCCTCTTCCTTACCACCATTTTCTCCTTTCTTTTCTCTCTCTCTCTCTCTTTTTTTTTTTTTTGCTTTTGCTGCTGAGGCTGGAGTGCAATGGCGCAATCTTGGCTCACTGCAACTTCTGCCTCCTGGGTTCAAGTGATTCTCCTGCCTCAGCCTCCCCAGGAACTGGGATTACAAGTGCCTGCCACCATATCTGGCTAATTGTTTTGTATCTTTAGTAGAGACAGGGTTTCACCATATTGGCCAGGCTAGTCTTGAACTCCTGACCTCAGGTGACCCACCCACCTCAGCCTTCCCAAAGTGCTGGGATACAGGTGTGAGCCACCGCGCCCAACCCTTTTTTCTCTTTTAATGTATTGCTTTCACTGATGTTTTCTGAAGAACAGTTTCACCAACATTGCTCTGCTTCCAAGGGAGGCAGGCCACATTACCTTCTGAGGTGACTCCCAAAGTTTGGATATCATGAACCAGTGAAACAAAAATAAATTAGAGAGCCCAATACAGTGTTACCAATTTTTATTTGCCAAATAATGACATTAGAACCATCCCCCCGCCAAACTGCCATGTACTTTTACCACAATTTCATAAAAGAGATTGCATTTTATTCTAAATACAGGAAAAACATAATCTCAAAATAAAGAAGGGCTTAAGATGAATTTTGTTTCATGAAAAAACAAGGTATCTTACCAAGTGTCTTTGTTTTTCTCATGTCTTGTGAATCCAGTGAAAATTTAGACTTACACCATCACTGGCACTGGCCCCTGGCAATCTTTTGGGAACCACAGGTCTATAGAATAAAATGACAGTTCCGAACATAGCACTTGAGACCCAATCTGGCCTAAAGGAAACTTTAGTTCAAATACGCATTTTGAGAATTCCATCTTCCATACTTTGCCCATTCTCTTCCTTTTGACTGAATTGTAAGCCTCTTGATTACTTCACCCACCTCTGACCCCTCACTTCTCAACCTGTTCTTATTGTGAACTATGTTAAACGTTGTCCTCCTCCCTGTGACAGTAATTCCGCATTCATAATTAATCTTTCCTTTTGTTCTGTGCTCCATTATACCTAAAACCTTAATACCTGTTACAGTCTACTTGTCATATGTTACAGTATTATTACCTATGCATAATTTACTGTATGGGAGGGGACAATGTATTATATCTTTTAATATGCTTGTGAGAGTGCCTTGCATGAAACAAATGCATAGTAAATATCTATAGAATTCAGGGATCTCGAGGAAATACAGTTTTTAGAAGATCTAAAGATCATAACACTCACAGTGTCTCCTTCAGTATCAATGGTTTAGTAACTGAAAAAATTCCTTCACCAAAGAAACAAGATAATACAGGAATGAAGAAGCCAGACATCTAATCCCAAAGAGCCAACAGAAAGGAGTGGGGAGAGAAATAGTCATCCTCTCAAAGGAAGGACAAGTTTGGAATTCTGTGGTTATTTCTGCCTGGTTGGCACTGAATGATGTGAGCTGATGGTCACCAAGGAAATCTTTACAGGGAGGTAGGTGGGCAGATTTACCTTAACCAACTTGCAGGCTGACATTCCTAAGTAGTACAGTTTGCTGATTGGGAGAAATGCCAAGATAAGGGTAGAAGGTGGACAGGAAGACAAACAAAAGTCAAGCCATAGGAAATGGGATTAAAACAAAACAAAGCATAAAAATTTTCTGAAATTCATTTCATGGCAATATACTTATTCTAAAGGGAAAAGTTCTTTGGCAGTCAGACTGGGACAGGATTAACAGGGAAAATGTGTGTGAATGAATGATTTTCTTCTCTTAAACGTGATATTCCTTGACTCTGCTCTGGTTCACAAGTGTATGAGATGAAATAAGAAGAAAAAACTGTGTGAGCCCATCTATCAAAAGGAAATAAATTCAGAGCTAACACCATTTTTTCCTATGGTACAAAATAATATCTTTTCCAATTGCCATTAATTTGAAATCCTGGTAGACTTGCAGGAAGGTCTGTCTATCTACCATCCATCTGTCTGTCTCTCTATCAACCATTTACCTATTTAAGTATTTATTTGATAAATAACTTGCACTTTTAGCCAACTTGTCAACCTCAAACTGAAATTATTATTTTTTAAAAATTCAATTTAATTTTACTTTAAATTCTGGGATACATGTACAGAACATGCAAGTTTATTATCTAGGTATACATGTGCCATGGTGGTTTGCTGCACCTATCAACCCGTCATCTAGGTTTTAAGCCCTGCATGCATTAGGTATTTCTCCTAATGCTCTCCCTCCCTTTGCCCCCACTCCCTACAGGCCCCAATGTGTGATATTCCCCTCCCTGTGTCCATGTGTTCTCATTTTTCAACTCCCACTTATGAGTGAGAACATGCAGTGTTTGGTTTTCTGTTCCTGTTCACACTGAAATTCTGTGAGACCAGAAAGCTGCCAGGATATTCCTTTGTGTAAAATGTTTTTTATTGTGGATTACTCTAATTTGGCATCTACTAATTGAGATTGTGGCTGTCTGGAAGGTCCTAAGTTAGTTGTATGGATGCTTAAATGTGTCTCTACCTGACCAGCCTGTTACTGTAGAAAATAAAAAGAGTAAATTTGAGACAATCCAGAGCATTTATCTTGATTCTCCATTGTGTGAGCAAAAGTCTGTGTAATAGTAATGTTTACAGACTATGGTTTCAAATACTGCAGTATACTTCATTGTGCTGGTAAAAATATCAACAGTGGCTATCACAATTAGTTGAGTAGTTGAGTAGTCAATTATGAACCATTTCATAGACAATTGAAAGTCTAACAGAGCACAGATATTTATGGAGATCTCAGAGCTTTGTTTCTAGATATCTTCCTTTCTATTGAATGAAGAAGTGGGTATCATATACTTACTTACTCCTAGACTCCTGTTTTCCACATAGATCACTCAATGCCTAGGCTTAATAAAAGAATGACAAACTGCGTATCTGGAAAATGCTACAACTGATAATTTCTTATCTCTGTTATTTGAAATTTGTGCGCTAATCTCTAAGTGGGTGAATATGTGTAGATTATAACGTGATTAAATTAATGTTTCTTCCCCCATCATAATAAGTGAGACTAGGAAGTTACCAAGTCATGGAACTATGCAATGTGCTAGGGTGTAGCCAAGTTACAAACCTTGTAAATCAAGTCTAACATGGGTTTCAGCATCAGAAAAAACTCCAGATCTAAATTCTGACTTTACTACTTAAGTTATGTAATCTTGGTTAAAGGGACATAAGCTTCGGCAAGTTGTTTTTCTTTGATAGAATCAGGAGCTTTAAACCTTCCTCATAAGGATAGCGTGGGGATAAAATAGGGCAACATGTGTACAACAGAGAATCCAGTAGGTGCTCAGGACAGCTCTCTCTCCCTGTAACTTCTTTTCATTCCCCTTTCATATTCACAGTTGTCTGTGACTATGCTCCACCCCAGCATCCATCTGTGATTCTCCTTTGGTCCTTATTTACTTTTTCACTGTTATTCTTTGCTGACTCTAGCCTTTCTTTTCCGTGTCTCCTCCCTTTATCATTTGTATTCTGTGCAGCAAACTGTACCTAGCTTAAATAAGGTAAAACATGCCACACATTTAGAGCAATTCCTGGCACATACTAAACACTTAATGATTGCTAGACAATTATATTACTTGATGAATTTCATTGCTTCTCCCAAATCTACCCAAACACTATTTTCTCTTTCATGAAAAAAAAAATGATTCTGCAAAAGGACAGGAGGATATAAAACAAATTATTTTAAATTAGGCATGATATGAGCACGTTACTAGTGAACAGTTAAGTACTGCTTTGGATTTTTTATAATTTTGAGGAATTATTATCATATTTTAAGAAATGGGTACATGAGAATTTTTTGCTTATCAATTGAATAAACATTCATTGAGCGCCTACTATGTACTAGGAATAGAGAAAACTATTTATGTTCATGTCTACTTTTAAGAGATGTAATAGGAATAAACTGCCCTACCCAACAAATACACAGAGTCCACCTCCTTCTGTATTCATGTTTTGCATGAAAGCTGAGCATACCTCAGGAAGGGTAAAGATATCAATAACGTAGACTAATTTATCTAGAATCTAATCAGAACTGTTCTCCCAATGACTCAGGCAGGGACACATAGTTTTGCTTGAATTTTTGCTTAGTTCTCTGAATAAACAGTCCTCTGAGGTCTCTTGTTGTTTATCTAATTAGCTAAATTGATATGGGTAGTCAAGAATCTCACTTCTTTAATCTATTTGTCCAGATGAGGTCTTTAGTACTTGAGATACAGCAGTTTTTTAAAGGGGGAAATTTTGGAATTGAGAAGTATCTATATATTAGCATTTCAGTGAACTTGGAATGATTTTCTTGTGGAAATACACTCAGTTAACTATAAACTTGTATGAGATGTTAGAGAACATGAAATGTAGGAGACAAGGGTGGTGCTGATACATAATCAGTGCAGTAATTAAGAGCTTAGGGACTAGCCAGCCAGACCAGCTTTCCTACCATCCTTGTTTGCTCACCTCACCAGAATTTGGTTTCCTCATTTGCAGAATTGGAACATTAATGGATCCTACTAACTGAGGTTGATATAAGGATTACATGAAATAATAGAGATATGGCAGGCCTTAAGTGCTCAATTAATATAGGCTATTATTATTATTATGACCTGAAAATAGGCAAAACAGTGTCAACCTCATGTAAAGAAAATCAAACTGATGTGCTTATGAACTCTTATAAACTCAAACCTCATAGGCTAATAATAATACGTGATTCAGTATTCTTCTGATTTATTAGTGCAAACAAAAACTATGATTCCCTTTTATGCTGGAATTGTATCAGTGGTAGAAATAGTTTATTTTTCTAAAATTCTTTATTTTAGAGTGTACTAAAATGATTTTTTTCAATATAGGTCATATAGAGTGTTAAATACTTAATAATGATATATTTTTTCTTTTTTTAGAGACAGGATCTTGCTCTGTTGCCCAGGCTGGAGTGCAGTGTTGCAATTATAGTTCACTTCAGCCACGACCTCCTGGACTCAAGCAATCCTCTTGCCTCATCCTCTTAAGTAGCTAGGACTACAGGTGTGTGCTGCCATACCTGACTAGTTTATTTATTTTTTTACTTTTTTTAGAGGTAGGGTCTTGCTATGTTGTCCAGGCAAGTCTCACACTCCTGGCCTCAAGTGATCCTCCCACCTCAGCTTCCTAAAGTGTTGGGATGACAGGTATGAGCCACCACACCTGGCCAATGATTTATTTATTATTCTGAAGAATAGTTACCTGTTCTGACAATAGAATATTCTTTACAAATTCATTGAAAATAACTTTTCAAGAGTGGCACTGAAGTAATACAGTAAGTTTATGAACAATGAACAATGAAGCATGTGGAGAATGTGCGGAGAATTAAGGCTATTGGGACAACAGTTATGTTGCCTTAAAGAGCAATGTGATTGTAACTAGAGAGGAAGGTATGATAGCATGTAACCCTGATACAAAAGTCAAAACTGCAAAGGTTCAGAGGGTGGTATATAGATGTCTATACTTTAGAAAGAATGATCTAACAAAATTTCTGGAATTCCATGCACCTGGGAAAGTTCAATTGTTTTATTTCATAACTTAGCAACATTTAATGTTAGTAAAATTAAAAAGTGCAAAGCTGGGTAAAAGTGAAAAAGTGGAAAGCTCATCTTTTCCATCCTCTCAATCACAGTATTTGTGATTGATGGTTAATCTAATCCTATAAAAACCAGCCTTTGGTAGGAACAAGTGGCAGGGTTTGTGGTTTATGCCTGCCTTGGACTTGTGGCAATGTTTTCACAGAATTTTATTAGAAAATGCCCTTTCCTAAGAAACAAATTAATTAAGGAACGACCAGACAAATAAACTGCCATCCTTGAGATTGGAAAATACTGCAGTGAGTGGACTTCCCTAAGTGAAGGTCTGGGTACAGCCCTGGAGACTGATGAATTACTTAGTATCTTTCACTCTGAAGACCTGGACTTTGATTAGTGTCTGGGGCTGTTGTGAAGAGACTTTGAGTTTGTGGCCTCTTCTCTTTGTCTGAGCCTTATAAGAGGCAAGAAATACTGGTTGGTGGTATTTCTCACAAATTGACTATATCTCCTCCAATTATCACAACTACAATTGACACCAAGCAATTTAGAGAAGAAACAAATTTAACCTTCAAATATTTCAAGGTGCTTTTAAAACTGCATAATGTAGATCTAGATACCACAATGATTGACAATGTATTATCAGTATCACCATAGGAACCAAAGCGTTTTATATTGTCCTAAAAGGATCTGACACGTTTTTCAAAAGACAAACCCCCACTGATACCACCTGCTGGTAAGAGGGTTCAGTTCTTTGGTGTTTGTTGTCTTTAGCAGTCCGTGATCTTCATATTTTAAGATTTATTTCTCTGGTTAGAGGAGGAAAGACCTTTTCAATTGTTCCATAGTTTCACTGTTTATCTCAGCCTTACACATGACAGTTGAGGTGCATGCTGTTTTGTTTGGCTTCTGGTATTGCGCTTCAGTTCATGACCCTGTGAATACTCACAGTCTAGCTAAAATGCTGCCAGTGAGTCAGTGACACTTAGGGATAGGTCTGGCACAGCGCAGGTTAGAATTGAAAGCAAGTCCTGTTGTAAACATAACTGTTCCCTTTGTGCTGAACTCCTGGCATTTGAGACTTGTACAATATTTGGAACCTTCTTACACTTTCAGGGTAAGAAGCCCAAGGGCCTGTATTTCCTGGACGCCATGATTTAGAGTTCCAAAATGCATATTCACTTCAGTCCTATACCCCTACAACCAAACTTGCAAGATCAGCCATGCTTTCTTGTAAATTTAAAGAATCTTGTTACAAAGGCAAATATTTTTCTTTGGGTAAGACAATAAGCATCACAAATCTGAGCAAATATCAGTTCATAATTCTTTTGGTGCTAAATTCTATGTGCTCTAAAGCTCTTTCTTGTGCTTGGATAGGGAGGTTAACATTTTTGTTCAGGCATTTTTTAAAAAGTGACTTAAGGAAATAAAATTCACTAGACTGAAGTTTGATGAGGCTAATTAGTCAATAGCCACTCTGCAGTCTGACTTATGATTCCTGCCTCTAACACTGCTAATAGACTTCCATGGTGAATAGTGTGGTGAATGTCCCCCTGATGTGGGAAGTGACTCTGAGGTCAGGATTATTCAGACTATTTTGGTTAGTGACACCAGTCTCTCTCTTTTGTCTTCCCTAACCTTTTGTTTTGAAAAATCTCAAGCCTGCAGATATGTTGAAAGAATAGCACAATAAATACCCACATACCCTTCATCTAGATTGAGCAATTGCTAATATTTTATAACATTTATATGCTATCTATTATCTATTTATGTAATAAACCTTCTCTCCAATTTCCCTTTTTCTGAGCCATTTGAAAGCAAATTGCAACATGATGTCACTCTGCCTCTTAATACTTCAGTATTTATTGCCTAAGAATAAAGACATCTTCCTACATTACCACAATGCCATTTTTACTTCTAAGAATTTAAAAGTGTCACAATATTCTATAATATCTAATATAAAGTGCATACTGAATTTTCAATTGTCCCCCAAATATTTTTCAAATTATAATAAATTGTGTCTCAAATGAAAGCTTATTTTTTAAAAAAAAAAAACAAGTTTCATGAAATGCATTTACTTGTGATATCTATTTAGTTTTCTTTAGTCCTTTAGTCTTCTTTAATTTAGAACAACTTGTTTGTCTTGTATGACAGAACTCTTAAATAAATTAAATGTTTTATTTTTATGGATTTATGGGTACAAGTGTAGTTGTGCTACCTGGATATATTGCCTAGTGGTGAAATCTAAGTTTTTAGTATACCCATTGTCTGAATAGTGTACATTGTACCCAGTAGGTGGCATTTCATCACTCATTCCACTTCCACCCTCCCTTCTTTTGGAGTCTCCATTGTCTATTATTTCACTCTGTATGTCTGTGTGTACCCATTTTTAGCTCCCACTTATAAGTGAGAACATGTGGCTTTTTTCTGTTTGTGAGTCATTTCACTTAGGATAATGACCTTCAGTTCCATCCATGTTGCTGCAAAAGACAGGATTTAATTCTTTTTTATGGCTGCATAGTACTCCATGGAGTGTCTGTGTGTATGTATCTATATATAATATATAATCACATTATTCAGTGATATGTGTGTATATATAACAGATATAATCATTTACAATAATATTATTAATAATATATTATAATAACCACATGATTCCATGTGTGTTTGTGTGTACGTGTGTGTGTATATTCTATATACCATGGAAAAATGTGATTATATATATTATATATGCACACAGATATAATGTGATTATATATAATATATACACACACATCTAGATCTACATTATGCAGTGTGTGTGTGTATGTGCATGTGTGTATATATATATGTATATATATCACATTTTAATCCAGTAATCCATTGATGAACACATAGGCTGATTCCATGATTTTGCTATTGTGAATATTGCTGCAATAAACATATGAGTGTAGAAATTATATAATTTTTTTTTTTCCTCTGGGTCGTGGTGGGATTACTGAGTAGAATGGTAGTTCTATTTTTAGTTTTTGAGAAATCATTGTACTGTTTTCCATAGATGTTGAATTAATTTACATTTCCACCAACAGTATATAACTGTTCTCTTTTCTTCACATCCTCACTGTCTGTTGTTTTTTGACTTTTTAGTAATAGCCATTTTGACTGGTATGAGATAGTATCTCATTGTGGTTTTAATTTGCATTTCTCTGATGATTAGTGATGTGGAGCATTTCTTCATATGTTTGTTGGCTGTTTGTTTGCTTCCTTTTGAAAAATGTCTGTTCATGTCCTTTGCCCTCTTTTTCATGGGGTTGTTTTTTTTCGTGTTGAGTTGAGTTCCTTGTAGAGTCTGGATATTAGTTCTTGGTTTAATGCACAGTTTGTAAATATTTTCTCCTGTTCTGTAGGTTGTCTGTTTACTCTGTTAATTATTTCTTTTGCTGCGTAGAAGCTTTTTGGTTTAAGTTTCATTTGTCTATTTTTGTTTCAAAAAGTTTAAGTTCCGTTTGTCTATTATTTTTTTTTTTTTTTTTGAGGACTTAGTCATGAATTCTTTGCCAATACTAATGTCCAGAAGAGGTTTTACTCTGGGACTTTTATAGTTTCAGGTCTTACAACTAAGACTTTAATACATTTTCAGTCAATTTTTGTATATGGTGTGAGATGGGGTCCAGCTTCATTCTTCTGCATATAGCTCTCCAATTATCCCAGCACTATTTATTGAACAGGGTGTCCTTTCCCCATTGTATATTTTTATTGACTTTGTCAAAGATCAGTTGGTTATAGGTATATGGCTTTATATCTGGGTCCTCTATTGTGTTCCATTGATCTATTTCTGATAGGAACATTTTGAATAGTCTAGTCTAATTGTCTTACCAAAAGTCCTACAATTTGGACTTTTAAGGTTGTTTCCTCATAATTCAATTATAAACATTTTATTGACAAGAATACACTATAGTTGGTGTTCTGTACATTCCATTTCATCATATGTAGAGGCACATAATATTGAGCTTAATTGCTTGGTTAAGATAGTTGTATTCGTCTGTTCTCACACTGCTACTAAAAACATACCCAAGACTGGGCAATTTATAAAGGAAAGAGGTTAATAGATTTACAGTTCCACATGGCCTGAGAGGCCTCACAATCATGGTGGAAGACAAAAGAGGAACAAAGTCATGTCTTACATGTTGGCAGGCAAGAGAGCTTGTACAGGTGAACTCTCATTTATAAAACCATCAGATCTGGTGAGACTTATTCACTACCATGAGAACAGTATGGGGAACTGCCCCATGATTCAATTATCTCCACCTGGCCTTGCCCTTGACATATGGGGATTATTACAATTTGAGGTGAGATTGGGTGGGAACAGAGCCAAACCATATCATTCCATCCCTGGCCCCTCCCAAATCTCCTGTCCTCTCATTTCAAAACCAATCTTGCCTGCCTAACAGCCCCCCAAAGTCTTAACTCATTCAGCATTAATTCAAAAGTTCACAGTCAAAAGTCTCATCCGAGATAAGGCAAGTCATTTCTGCCTATGAGCCTGGAAAATCAAAAACAAGTTAGTTACTTCCTGGATACAATGGAAGTACAGGCATTGGGTAGATACACTTATTCCAAATTGGATAAATTGACCAAAACAAAGAGGTTACAGGCCCATGCAAGTCTGAAATCCAACAAGGCAGTAATTAAAGCTCCGAAATAATGCCCTTTGCCTCCCTATCTCACATCCAGGTCACACTAATGCAAGAGGTGGGTTCCCATAGTCCTGGGCAGCTCTGCTTCTGTGACTTTGCAGGGTACAGCCCCCCTTCTTGGCTGCTTTCATGGGTTGGCATTGAATGTCTACAGCTTTTCCAGGCACACGGTGCAAGCCATCAGTGGATCTCCCATTCTGGGGTCTGGAGGACGGTGGTCCTCTTCTCAAAGCTCCACTTTGCAGTGCTTCAGTGGGGACTCTGTGTGGGGGCTCCATCCCCACATTTCCCTTCTACACTACCCTAGCAGAGGTTCTCCATGAGGGTCCTGCCCCTGCAGCAAACTTCTGCCTGGACATCCAGGCATTTCCATATACTCTGTGAAATCTAGGTAGAGGTTCCCAAACCTAATTCTTGACTTCTGTGTACCCACAGGCTCAATACCACTTAGAAGCTGCCAAGGCTTGGGACTTGCACTCTCCAAAGCCATGGCCCAAGCTATACATTGGCCTCTTTTAGCCACAGCTAGAGTGACTGGGGCACAGGGCACCATGTCTCTAGGCTACACACAGCAAGGGCGATGAAACCATTTCCTCCTAGGCCTCAGGGCCTGTGATGGAAGAGGCTGCTGCAAAGGTGTCTGACATGCCCTGGAGACACTTTCCCCATTGTCTCGGGAATTAACACTTGGCTCCTTGTTACTTATGCAAATTTCTGCAGCAGCAGGCTTGAGTTTCTCCCCAGAAAATGGGTTTTTCTTTCCTATTTCATTGGCAGACTGTAAATTTTCTGAAGCTTTATGCTCTGCTTCCTCTTGAACTCTTTGCTACTTAAATTTTTTTTCCACCAGATACCCTAAATCATCTCTCTGAAGTTCAAAGTTCCACAGATTCTAGGGCACAGGCAAAATGCCACCAATGTCTTTGCTGAAGCATAGCAAGAGTCACCTTTGCTCCAGTTCCCAAAAAGCTCCTCATCTCCATCTGAGACCACCTCAGCCTGAACCTTATCGTCCATATCTCTACCAGCATTTTGGCCAAAACCATTCAACAAGTCTCTAGGAAGTTCCAAACTTTCCCATATTTTCCTGTTTTCATCTGAGCCCTCCAAACTGTTCTAATCTCTGCCTTTTACCCAATAGCAAAACCACTTCCACATTTTCAGGTATCTTTACAGTAGTACCCCACTACCTGGTACCAATTTACTGTGTCAGTCTATTCTCATGCTCCTAATAAAGACATACCAGAGACTGGGTAATTTATAAAGGAAAGAGGTTTAATAGACTGACAGTTACACATGACTGGGGTGACTTCACAATCATGGCAGAAGGCAAAAGAGGAGCAAAGTCACATCTTACATGGTGGCAGGAAAGAGAGCATGTGTAGGGGAACTCCCCTTTATAAAACCATCAGATCTTATTCACTATCATGAGAACAGCATGGGAAAAACCCGCCCCCTGATTCAATTATATCCACTTGGCCCTGCCCTTGACACGTGGGGATTGTTACTATTCAAGATGAGATTTGGGTGGGGACACAGCCAAACGATATCAGCAGTTTATGAAAGATTTCTCTTTAATAAAGGTTTCTCTTTTGTAAATTAGTAAGTACTCTGTTAGAATTCTTTGTTATCATACAAATAAGTGAATATCCTGTTGCCCAACAACCTGTCATCCAATGATTTTAACACTAGTGAATGATCCTTATTTATATCAATTAGTATATTGTCCATTGCCAGCTGATTCTCTGTCTAGTTTTTATTAATTCATTAAAATATAGCAATAGTCGAAGTTTCTGAGTCTGTACCCATCCCACCCTTCTATTACTGACTTGCTCAAATTTTACTTTTCTCAAATTGACCATGATTAGAACCATCATTTTTCAATATTCAGTGAAGGTTAATCTCCATACTTACATTGGGAGCCCATTCTTAATGAAACCAATGAGCAAAGCATGTATCATAATTGCTACTTTCCATTTACCTCCCTTCCCTAATAAACATCATATATTTAAGTTATTTCATTTTAATGGGAAATAAAATATATCATTTATATTCCTTTCAAGTTTCCAGAGCAGTTTATTAAAAGCATCCTGGGATTGTACAATAAGCTGCTATTCTTTTGCAACTAATCTAAGTCAGTATTTTCCTCATACTGAACAATAAAGTACAATTCAACTATAAGTTGGTTGTTGAGACAGATATGACTGCAAATTCCATCTAGAGACTTCTTATCAAGTTATTATGTTCATTGAAAGAGGCTCACATAAATCACAATTTCCCTTTCCCAACAGGAGGACTGCTTGTTGTTGCAAAAGTGACATAAGTAGATATAACTAAGACTGACCTGGCATGTCATTTAACTTAACCCACGTTTATTGTAATAAAAATGCACAGTTTTAACTTGAATGGGTAGGTAACAGTCTGATTTTGAAAAAGATTGTGCAGAAATATAATCTTGTTCATGGCCATATTCAAATGGATATGTGTTAGTTTTTGTTTTTTTGCATCACTATAAAGAAATAGCTGTGACTGGGTAATTTACAAATAAAAGAGGTTTAATTGGCTCATGGTTCTGCAGGCTATACAGGAAGTATGGTGCTGGCATCTGCTTGGCTTCTGGTGAGACCTCAGGGAGTTTTACTCATGTCAGAAGGAGAAGCAGAAGCAGGCATGTCACATGGAATTAGAAGGAGCAAGGCGGGGCGGGGAAGGTCCCAGACTTTTTTAAATAACCAGATCTCATGTGAACTAAGCCAAGGGGATGGTGCTAAGCCATTCATGAGGGATCTGCCCCCACGATCCAGTCATCTCCTACCAGGCTCCACCTTCAACATTGGGAATCACATTTCAACATGAGATTTAGAAGGAATACACATTCAAATCATATCAGCATATAAAGAGAATACAGGAAAGCTCCACATAAAACTACTGTACCAGACAGCACAAATCAAAGCATTAGGGATCTGTTAAAAGCCAAAGACTTATGATGACCCACAGGCCTCCATTCCTTCTGTGGCTTTGTCTCTTTCTATCTCTGTCTCTCTTCAGTGGTGGGTGGTCTAACTGCCACTCCCAGTCTCCTGGCCCAGGACCTTTGCACTAACTATTTCTCTGGCTTGCTCCCCACATCCTTTAAGTCTTACTGAACTGCCACCTACTCGGACGGACCTACTCTAAACTTTTGGTTCATTTTGTAGCTCCTGCTTAATTTTCCTCCACTGCCTTTATAAACAGTTAATATACTACATATGGTATTTATTTTGTTTCCTTTTTGCTACCCCTACTGGGATGTAAATTTCAAGGGGGAGGGCAGGAATTTTTGTCTGTGTCTGTTAATTCCTGAACCCTGAGTTCTCAACATGTAATAAACAGTTCATGAATATTTGTTGAATGACTAAACATAATATTTCTGAATAAAGAGATACACATTATATGTATAAAATATTTAACATATAGTTTAAAAAGTGAAATTCATATAAAATATTCACAGACCCCTTGAAAGCCTTTGTAGAACTCTAGAGTTTCACAAGCCCAGTTTGAAATCAATTGCTGAAGTATTTATTATTGCTCATATTTCTAGCAGTGGAGAGTTGTGTAGGAAGCCCACCGAACAGTGGTGAAAAAATTGAACTGTTGGCATCCACCCAAACTGCTCCTGTGAACAAAAGATATCACAAAATATATTGCTGAAATGTACCAAAGTTCTCACTTACCTGTTTTATTCAGTTCCAAATGTAAATAAAAAAGTTAAAACCACTTTATTTTTCCCTCTAATATAATTTAAAACTGTACCATTAAGAAACAAATGTAATTGTTCCTTTTCTAAGCTTCATATAGATGATTAGATATAGATTATTGGAACTGGAAAGGCCCTCAATGATCATCAAATACAAATGATGCATTTCCAGGTGAGAAAACTGAAGCCTCAAGAAGTTGTATAATTCAATTCTTAAGTCATCAAGCTTGATTGGTAGAAATTAACCAGGTTGGAAGCCTGTTCTTCTACAACCCAGCTGAGTTTTTTCTTCAATCCATGCATGGCATGACATACTCTATTTTAGTATTATATAACGTAGGGTTGTTTAAGAATAGATGAAGATCTCACTGGTATGGTCAAGGAGGGCCTAGAGATAGGATTACACTAAGAGGACACACTCAGGTGTCTTCCTGAGCTAGAAGGACAGTCCTGCATCCAGTTTATCCAGATGAATCAGAGAATACAACTCAAACACTGTTTTCATCACCATCGCATTTAGGTTCATGTAAGAATTTGGCATTCTTTAAGAGAGAAGTGTTGCCAAGGAAGAGAGAAGCAAACAAATCTTGTGATAAAAATTGGACTTAACGAGGGAAATATCATGCAACTTTCTTTTTGTTGTACCAAAGAAAGCAATACTGATAAGATAGAATTAACGGCATGGTGGCAGATAAGCTCTCTAAATTCCCCTAGCAAAATATCTGTGCTGTGGAATAGAGCTTCAGAGCAGGTAAAAATGTGCAGCAGACCTGAATATGATTTTGTTTAAGTAGAGTTTGAAGACTCAATACTCTTTGTTTTCCAGTTTCTCATTTTTATTCTTCAAAACAGGTAGAAGAAATATAAAACATAATTTCTGCTCAATGGAAGAAATCACTGTGAAATTTTAGTAGGGAAGAAAACTTTAAAAAATGTTAATGAACATTCAGATCCAGAGGCTTATTTAATGTTATAATTCCTATATTTGGGTATCAAAATATTTTGGTAAAAGGCTAACATAAACACTTCAAATGAAGTCTAAGCTTGTGAAGATCCAATCCTCTTCATTTATTGTCCTGGTCCAAGCCTCTCTGGAGTGTGAAGGTAAGCCTCAGACCATGAGGGTGATTGGAGGATGCGAACATAGCCGCATTTGTGTAGTACGTTCCCTGCACTTGGTCTCTCCGTGTCATGAGCCAATGTCCTGTCCCATTAAAAAATGCATTTTTTGCTCTTATATACTTAATTTCACCGTTTTCATATTTGTTCATTTTAAATACTATTTCCATTTTACCTTCCTGTCTTTCAATTTCATTTCTAGGGAAATTAAAACAAAATAATACACAAAATTATACTAGCAATATAAATTAAGTGACAATATAGAAGAATATGAAGTAAACCAAATACCTCCTCCTGGATTCATTCTCTGCAAAACCTCTCCATTTTCACTTCATTCTCAGAGAAGCAACCATCAGTAGTAGTTTTAGTTTTTTTCCTTTCAGTGATTGAATTATGAAATGGAAGGGAGAAGGGAGGAAATATTAAGACAGACGTTAAGACTCTAGATGTAGATGCTCAGTATTCCCACTGGAACTCTCATACTGCTCTTGGAAGTGTAAAATTATACAGCTTCTTTGGAAACCCATATAACATAATTTACTAAAGTTGACTAAGGCATGGACTACGAAATGTTTGGGATCAGGAATGAGGCGAGAATGCTTGCACTCACTACTTCTATTCAACATTGTGCTATAGTTCTAGTCAGAGCAATAAGATTAAAAAACAAAGAAATAACAAGCAGGATTGGAAAACAGTAAGTAAAACTGTCAGTATACATTTCTGTATGTAGAAAATCTCAAGTATCTAAAGAGATGGTCAATATAAAAATCAATCTTATTTCTTTGTAGCAAACAACATTTTTGAGAGAATTGTAGATGACTTAAATAAGTGGAAAGATGTATGTATTCATTGCTGGAAAGCTTTAACATTTTAAAGATGTCAGTTCCTCCTATATTGCTCTCCAGATTCAATGCAATTCAAGTCAATATCTTAGCAGTTTTACTTTGTGGGAGTTAAAAAGCTGATTCTAAAATTTATTTGGAGATTCAGGGGGCCAAAAATAGCTAGGACAATTTTGAGGAAGAACGAAGTTGAGGGATATACTTTGCTGAATATAAAGGCTTAATATGTAGTTAGAACAATTAAGACATTGGTATTGGCCGGGCGCGGTGGCTCAAGCCTGTAATCCCAGCACTTTGGGAGGCCGAGACGGGCGGATCACGAGGTCAGGAGATCGAGACCATCCTGGCTAACATGGTGAAACCCCGTCTCTACTAAAAAATACAAAAAACTAGCCGGGCGAGGTGGCGGGCGCCTGTAGTCCCAGCTACTCGGGAGGCTGAGGCAGGAGAATGGCGTGAACCCGGGAGGCGGAGCTTGCAGTGAGCCGAGGTTGCGCCACTGCACTCCAGTCTGGGCGACAGAGCGAGACTCCGCCTCAAAAAAAAAAAAAAAAAAAAAAAAAAAGACATTGGTATTGTCCAAAGTATAAACAAAAAGCCCAGTGGAAAGTCTAAAAACAGACTCATCTATGGATAATATGCAACACAGGGACATTTTGGACTTGTGGAGAAATAATAGTTTTTTCACTAAATGATGCCGGGTCAATTCAGTATCTGTATAGGAGAAAATAAAACAATCTACACCTTCTCTTCACACTGCTGAACACACAAAAGCAATTCCAGTGGATTGTAGTTATAAATGTGAAAGATGAAAAAAATAAGGCATCTGCAAGATAACATATACAACATAAAATATCTTTATGACCTTAGAATGATCAAAGATTCGTTAAACACAATGCACAAATCACTAACAATAAAAAGAAAGATTGATAAACTACATTAACACTAAAAACACCTGTCAAACATTCTCTTAATAGACTGAAAGAGTAAACCACTGCCTATTTCATTAAAACTCAAGATCTGTAGTTGTTGTCATCCCACAAACACCTATTTTGTTTATATTTTCAGATGAGATGTTCTCTCATGTTTATCTGCAAATGTTAACAATACTAATTTTTAAAAGGCTTGTTTTCTCTTGGATTTTAATTATTCTGTTTTCAGAATTTGTTTCTTCTTTTCACTGTTTTGGTTTTCTTCAAATGTTGGATGATGATTGCTTGTTGAGTTCATTTCATGTTGATATTTAAACTTCTATTTTCCCATTTGTGAATTAGGGGAATTTCTGACTAGAGGAACTTTCCTTCAGTTATTGTGAGTGAGGGTTGGTTTGTGCCACTGGAGTGGGCATGCAGGTGGTGTGTCTACTCAGTATGTGGGCTCCTCATCCTCTTGCTAAACATTATCAACCTGAAGCATTCCTCTGTGTCTGCAGCCCCATTTCCTGTGTTTGTGCTTCAGTCCAGAAGTAAACTCTGCTCTTATCTCTCAGCTATTGTTCGGCATAAACAGAAGGCGAAGTAGATGCTGACCTGTCTGTAACTGCATGTGCATTCTCCAGTTCCCCGGTGAGCACCACCACCAAGACCTATCTGCTTCTTGGATCTCTTTGCTCTTAGTTTGGAGCATCCTTCACACTTCATAGAATTCTTCTCTTTTCCATATTTCAGAGTAAGATGTTTCTTATCTGCATGGCTCATTTTAGGACATGAGATCTGTGCAGTCCCACAGATTCTGTACTCAAGAGGGCCCTTGCACTTGATTTAATGCTCTCCTTTCACCCTCTTGAAATTCTTAATGATTTTTGGACAGGGTGTTGGATTTTCATTTTGTACTGGGCCTTGTAAATCGTGTTGCTGGTCCTCTTGGTCTAATATCTCTTTCAATAAATCTTTGTTCCTTAATAGCTTTCAGAACTCCTCAAACATTTTCATCAGTGATGGTAATTCCTGTATTAAAATACATTACTTATTTTATTTTTTTGTAACCTTTATTGAGGTACAATATGTGCTCCTTTTAAGTGTATAATTCAATGATTTTTAATAAATTTACAGAATTTTGCAACCAGCACAATCAAATTCTAGAAAATTTCCATTTTTCAAAATGATCTCATGGGCCTATTTGTAGGCATTTTCTGTTTCTATCCTCAACCCCAGAATTTTTTGTATTTTAGATATGTTTTAAAATATGAATTCTTGGGGGGTATATATATGGAAGGGGGGAATATTAGTTTCCCCTTCAAGGAAGCTAGAAGAAGAAGAATCTTGGAGAGAGTGGTAGAGTCTTCAAAAGAGCATGTGTGAGACCATCTATCTGAGCAGCCAGTTGTCTTTCTTTTCCTTTCTTCTCTAGTAGGTGGTTGGTGAGAGGCCATTGTTGAGTGAATTGAAGTCTCACGATAAGATAGTGAATAGAATCTGTTTGGATTTAGGTACCCTATTTCAACAAAACTTCTCTTTGCTTTTTTTTGGATTCTTAACAGAAAAAAATTACTTGAAAATAGCATGACCATACTTCTTAAACCCATATGTTCTTAAACTCAATAAAACAATAATTAGAAATACACTATACAAGCAGATTTTTTACAGTCATCTTTCTTTTGATTTTAAGTTATATCAGATATTGACTTTTTCTGATTATAAAATTTCTAAATGGTTATATTTATGGAATTATAAAATATATAATAGTATATAGAAGAAAAGAAAATCTCAAATTATTATAACACTATATCACATTTTCTCCTAATATTTTTATTTGCAAATACATGTTTATCTACTAGGGTGCTTTTTCTTTTTCATCCAAACTGAAATCATAACTCATATGCAATTTTCTGCTTGCTTTTCCACATATATATGAGATCATTTATATGTATTCATAAATATTCTTCAAATACATAATTTGTGTGAGCGACAACTGACCTGGACAAAGCAAGAGCCTTGGAGCAGGGTCTCAAATAATGGGCTGAACATGGGAGCGATTAAATACCTGAATGTGATTTGAATTTTCTAGATGATGCTCTAGCATGTTACTCAAGATGATAGAAATTCTTTGTATTAGTCCATTTTCATACAGCTGTGAAGACATACCTGAGACTGGGTAATTCATAAAGAAAAACAAGTTTGATGTACTCACAGTTCCACATGGCTGGGGAGGCTTCACATTCGTGGTGGAAGGCAAAGGAGGAACAAAGGTACGTCTTACATGGCAGCAGGCAAGAGAATGTGTGCAGGGGACACAGGATGGTTATAAAACCATCAGATCTAGTGAGATGTATTCACTATCATGAGAACAGCACAGGAGAAACCCGCCCTCATGATTCAATTACCTGTAACTGGGTTTTTCCCATGACATGTGAGGATAAAGGGGGCTACAATTCAAGATGAGATTTGGTTGGGGCCCAGCCAAACTGCGTCATTCTTCTTCAGACCACCTTATTTCAGAACTCTAATCATGAAGCATGCTAGACAAGGTGGAAGATTCTTTTAAGGAATTTACTTAGCCAGATTAAAATAGCTTCCATTAAAAAAAAGTAAATGCTTTCCACATATTTCTTAATATGTTTATATTACAGTATTTATTTTTGTTTTTCTGCCCCAGTAGATTGTTGCTCAACATAGGTGAGATCTATGCTTAGTGAAGATGCTAGCACAGAGGTCTTTAATAAAAGTTTGTTGATGAGAGTATGAGAAAGAGATGAGAACTAATTTGGCTTTTAATCACTATATGGACCTCTGAATAAGCTCTCTAACTCACCAAATGCAGGAAGCACATAGATATATAACTTAATTAGCTAAGTCCTATAAAGGCATATAAAATCACTTGGCAAGGTGCCTAGCACATCATAAGCACTCTATAAATACTAGTTATTATTATTAATAAAAAAAAAATCTGTCTCCATATCGTCAGAAGCCAGAGCACCCAGCACTGGAGGCTGCGGGCTGTAGTGGCAGCAAATGGGTGGCAATTGTGACGCCAACACCCAGTGAAGGGGTGGGGCCCTCTGTCATCTGTTTTTTCCAATTGAAAACATGCTTGGGGTACCCCTCCAGCCAACCTTTTTTTCATCTGCAGATATATTATTGAAAACTGTAGCTCAGCCTTGTCAGTCCAAATTATATTAGGAGGATTAGGAGATGTTCTGCAAGGAGAAAACAGAATTTGGCAATTTGATTTCAGGAAGACTTGAAAGGTCAGAGATAAAAGGCCAAGGTGGATTTAAAAAAGGGCTTTGAGCTTCTGCAGTGAGGAACAACAATTTAGAGCAAGAATGACAGTTATGGAAGTTTAGGTGTAATGTCTTCAGTAAGTATCATCAAGCATGGTAGACATTTATTTGTTTATTTGAGGACGTGGGAGATACACTGAACTGTCTAAAAGGAATGTGGTTTGTTAATTTTGCTTTTCTCATATGATTTTTAGTTAAAATAGTATCTCTGGCTCATCAAAACATTTTTCCTTATTTAGGAAAGCCAAAAGGTTATTTTAATTTTGCCTTAGTGTTTCTTATTATTTTTGTCAACTTTTATCCAAAGTTCCTTTTAAAACAGTGCTAAAGTGTTCACACTTTAAATAAAATCTGTTCCCTTCTTGTAAACAACTGACAATTATGTAAGAATCTAATGAAATAAATACACATGTGAGGTTTTTCAGAGTACGTCTGTGTAGTCACTTGTTTTACTACTAGTTTTCATGTCCTGCTTCTTGTTGGTTGTTTGCAGATGAAAGTTGTTGCTGTTGTTTTGTAAACCAGCTATAATTCTGAATAAGTAGACATTTGAGCCTGAAATATAACCATGTATTCTTTGCTTACTAAGTGATTAATATTATGGATTTGGTGTCTGACCTCAAATGAATTACTCAACATCCTAGCTGCAATTTTATCTATAAAATGAAAATAATAGTATTCTGCTTATAGGGTTCTTGTGAGGATTAAATGAGAAAATAAATGTATTGAACATAGGAAGTAGTACATACTAAATGCTGAACAAACTGCATTTAAAAAATTATGTAAGTGTGTGAATTTGAGAGACAGTCTAGCAGGCATTGTTTTCTTGACAGATGTTTATATGACTGTGCAGGAAGATTGTAAACATCTGTGCTTTGGTTACCATTTCCCTGATTTATTTAACCATGTGGATTTTGTCAACTATTTTAAACTAATCAGACACAGACATTGCCATTTACACCACACAGATGGTTTCTTCAAATCATTAGCAATGCCTGGGTGGGGCATCCCCTGAGACTGGGAAACTGCAAAAATTAACAGGCAAGGAAACTTGAGCTTTGAATTTTGAGTGTTTTGGAGGGCTTCTAAACGCCTGTCTGCCTTAGTTCTGATGCTGAAAAAGTTTATCTTTCAAAATATATTTTCTTAGATAGTACCATCAGGACTTCCTGACTCATTAGAAGGTCTGAGGCTGTGATAGACAAAAAGCAAGTGGAAAAGGTTCAGAGACTTAAAAAGCACAATTTAACACCTGCTCCAATATTCATTTTTATTATCAGAACATTAAGCAATGTAAAGGTAAAAGAGCAGATTTTTTTTGAAATAGCCTTTTTACAAAAGTATTACATACCCATTGTAGACAATTCAGAAAACACACAGAACAGAAACACATTTTCCAATAGTCTTTCTACCCAAAGAGAACTACCCTTGACATTTTGATTATATCTTTCATTTTGATTACTTTTGTACATATGCACATACACATATGCATATACTTTAGATGCATACGTACATATAGGTGTATTTTAAAAAAATGGAATCACATTTCACAGTGTTTTGTAATCCACTTTTTATACTTAGGTATTCCTAAAAAAATTTTACATAATATTTACGTCATTTTATAAGATTCTTTAGCAGGTAAACAATCCACTGCAAAAATAAAATGTTATTTATTCTACCAATCTCTTAATTATTGAGTTAGTTTGCTTTTAATCTTGTTAGGAAATGACTGGTAAACAGTCTTTAGCTAAAAAGGGAAAAATTTGAAAGACATTGGGTGGGCATCACATCTGAATTCTCTATTCTGAAAAGATTTTTCCTGCAGAATAATTAAATTTGAAATAACTTAGTATTAGAAAACAACATAAGGAAATAAAAAAAGTTTTTAAGGCAAAATACATGAAAACCAGAAGCTACAACCTTCACTGAATAGAGGGAGTAGGCAATACGGATGCATATGGAGTCTCTCAGTAGTGACAATTCTCGCCTTGCACAGTCACATGGGCTATAAAAATGACCTTGTAAACAGAAACTTTGCAAAGTGGTGCTCGTAGCTAATGGGAAAAGTTGATTGTTCTGCGACTTTTAAAAATTCCTGTCAAACATTAAAAACTCTTTGTTTGTTATAAATGTACTGTATAGGAAAATAAAAAGGAATAAGTAATAGTACACTAAGTTAAAACCTTACTAACATTGGTAATTAAATGTTTATTTCTTTGTGAAAAACTGATCAAAAATAGTTTGGGCAGTGCTTGCCTTCTTTTTGAGTATAACTTGTGATATACACAAGGCACATTTTCTATGCCTTAGCAAGTTTTGATCACATTTATTGTATCCTTGGTGCTGTCAGTGTTGTGAATTATCTCTGGTAGTGCCTTTAACATGAAGTTATTTTTGCAAGCATATGGCATTTCCTCTGGGACACCTTCATCTTCTTCATTAGAATCACTTTTCTCATTCATGTCTATACGTTTTCTGTCTCTAAGCACTTCTGACCGTATGTCTAGAGTCTCTCTTAAAATAGCTGTGCCAAAATGCCCACCATCAGCGATTTCTTCTATAACTCCATGAATGTTTGATTTGGATTCCATTTCCATCATTATTACTTTTCATTTCTTTGCTGTACTTTCATCTTTGTTGACAAATCCCTTTTTTGGATTATCAGTTTTTGTAAAATGTCATACAGGTTCATCATGGGGAGACAAGGAGGCAACACAGTCACATGCTTAGCTGTCTGTGTATGAACTGAATAGAAAATGTGAAGTGATGTATGAACAGCAGGCTTTGTAAAAAGGTGACGTGATTGGTCACTGATCAGAATATGTATCTATTATTTATGCAATGACTTGTAGACTAACAAGGCAGCAGTGAAGTTTGTGCCTTATGCAATTACTCACAGTTAATATACTGTGGTAATGGAAATGTGAACCATGTTGCTGGGGACCAGTCTTATTTAACAAAACCATGGTAATGAAAATTTCCATATTGGAGCTGTAAAAAGCAAGGTTGGCCTTTACATATTACATAAAATGGATGAAAGGGATGTCTTCCCAAGTTGGTTTTTGTAGGCTCTAAATGGCAGCATCTCTCCTTATCCCAAGCTACCAGGGGAACAACATTGGCCTTATGGAATCTAAAGAATATGTTGGGTCTATGGCATTTCCCATAAAAGGGTCCTGAATCATCCTGATCAGGTGATTCATTGAAATAGGACAAAATGTAGAAATCATATTTCTTATTGCTTCTCTGATGCTGCAGCATGGCTGAGTTCATTGAGGAATTGGGTCTAGCTGAGGGATCTGATTCGTTCCTCCCATTATTCCTTGGTAACTTTCCCTCTCCACCCTACCACCCCCTTCATAGCTAGTGGCAAAAAGAGGCTCATGTTCTGCAGGGCCAAGTCTCAGTGATAGTTCCTCCATGATCAATCTTTGAAGTCAAGTTTAGGTCAATGGTGTTTAACACAGAGTGGGGGTGAAGGTAAAAGAAGCCAAGAACATTGAGGAATTTGTGGCTCAGTCTATAAACAAAGAGGATTGATGTTGGTTGAAGACAAAAGAGGATTCATTGGAAAGAAGGTGAAATGGTCTTAGGAAAAAGGAGTTGAGGAAGCTAGAGAGATTCCTCACAGAGTTTGATATATTGTCCCAATTATCTTTGCACAGTGTCAGTTGCAACGGAAGACTATATAAATGTTTGTTAAATGAAACAAGAAGTAGTTTTATTGATAGATGGGAATCCACCACAAAGATAAACATTTTTAAATTAATGTTAATATTGGAGAAATAATACTTTTATAAAACCTAGATTAAATATGACTATATAGGGCACACAAGTAAAATGGGCCAAAGATGACAGTTAGGTACCAATATATTTAATGGAAAAATTTATTTTTTCTTTCCGTAGTTCGTGATTTGTGCTCCTCTTCACTCTCATGTAGTTTCTTGCTTTAGGCTTTCCATTGGCTTCCATTGAACAAAGAATAAAATCAAAAATGTTTTCAGTGGTTCACAAGGCCTGTGCAGTCTGGTTCCTAACAAATTTTCTGATGCTAACTCTTACTCCTCATCCTTTACCAATCTCCCCCAACCCTCAGATATGTTTTAGTTACATGGATCTTTTATTCTGTTCCATAAACATGCCAGGTTCATTCTAGTCTCAGGGTCTGTGCTCTCACTATTGCCTCTGCTAGGCAAGTCCTGTTTGTAAATCTTCACATAGAAAACCCTCAGCAAAATGCCTAACATATGGAGAAAGTCAATAAGTGTTATTAATTACAATACTCTTCTTTAGATGTTCTTCTATTCTTAGAATGCCTGATTGTTCTGGATTTTCTTATTCACTTTTGCTTGTTTTCAAGGCAAAAAATGAATAATAGTAACCCTTTCTATGGGAGAAAAGATGGCAGGTATGTCTACATCAGTCAGGATGAACTGGTTATGCCACAGTTACAAACAGTCGCACAAATCTCAGTGACTTAAATCAAGAAAGGTGATTTTTTACCTCATGCTACATGTCCAGTGTGGACTGGCAAGACAGTTCAACTTGTTGTGGAGACACACTAACATTTTATGATAATACCAACTGAACATGAGGTTTCAGGGTTTGCCATGTCAGAAGAAGGTAAGAATACAGAGTAGAGCATTGTCAACTAAATGGTTTATTCCACAAGTGACACAAATTATTGCTTAGCTTTTATTTACCCTAAGTCTAGATCTGCTATCTCCTATGCACATTCTCATTTTATGGCAGGGAATAAGTTTTTAAATTGGGGCTTTCAAAATAATTTGGAGGTGCTTTCAACAATTCAGATTCCTGGGTCCCATCCTCTGAGATTCTGATTCTAGGTTGGGGGATGGTAATTGAGATATTGATATTAATTCTAGTGACTCAGTTGTAGGTGATTTGAAAGCCATACTTAGAAGAACACAACTATAGTGACTAGAACTATGGTTGGCCTATAGTAAGAGCTTAGTAAATATTTTTGATTGACTTTAAAATAAGGGTTTTCTTATGAATAAAAAATCAGTAATTTAGATAAAATTTGCATAAGCTGAATTGTATTAGAATGAGAAGCAAGGCTAAGTGTATTATTCCTTTACTCTAAAATAACTTCTACTTTTTGGGAGGAGGTAATGCTGGTGCTATCTTTCTTTCACTTTGTGCAGGTTACTAGGTTGATCCACACAGTAGCCATGCTACATCTTATCTCTTGCTCAGGAAGAAGACAGGAGTCTCAGGATATTAAAAAAAAAAGAAGTGAATGAATCCTTTGATTTATCCCATATGAAATAGACTATGAAGAAAGCAAATCTAATCTCATGTAATTAGGAGTTATTTTAATTGCAAGAACCACAGGCCACATTTCTTTGACAATGACAGATAATGGCCTTTTAAAAATCTTGCATTGAAAAATCTATTGGCAAATAACTTTTAAACCTCAACTAACTGGCAACTAAGCTCTTTGTCACTTATCTCTGCAGTATTTTCACACTCTGATCACAGAATAACAAGACTAGGAGTAAAGATCATAATGGCGTCATAAAAACAGAACCATAAATGTGTACTTTAAGTGAAGTTAATGATCCATTATGATAGATTACCCATCCTCTTGAAAAGCTCAACTATTGGCCGGGCGCGGTGGCTCAGGCCTGTAATCCCAGCACTTTGGGAGGCCGAGACGGGTGGATCACGAGGTCAGGAGATCGAGACCATCCTGGTCTACACGGTGAAACCCCGTCTCTACTAAAAAATACAAAAAACTAGCCGGGCGAGGTGGCGGCGCCTGTAGTCCCAGCTACTCGGGAGGCTGAGGCAGGAGAATGGCGTAACCCAGGAGGCGGAGCTTGCAGTGAGCCGAGATCGCGCCACTGCACTCCAGCCTGGGCGACAGAGCTAGACTCCGTCTCAAAAAAAAAAAAAAAAAAAAAAAAAAAAAGAAAAGCTCAACTATTTTAAAACCAGTTCTGTTGAATTTTTAATATTCAGGCTATTCCCTGAGAGGGAGCTTTGGGCTGTAGGTCTCCATGGGTATGTATTCACAAGCATTGCGTTTGGGTTCATAAAATCTGAAGGCTTCTAAAGTATTGAAACTTTCATGCAAAGCATGTAAAAAAATAAATAAATAAATAAAAAAGGAAAATCCACTACCAACTAGAAACTGGTGCTTAAAATATCCATTGTTGTTTTAAAAATTAATTTGAAGGAGTTTATATTTTCATAATTGCTGTGAGGTCTTGCCTTAATAGTAACACTGTTTTTTCTCTTCTAAGCAAGTTAGATAATGTTAGACTATTCTTATTGGTATGAATATAGACACTCATATCTGAGAGAGTAGGCTAAAGGGAAGATGACAAGAGAAAATTTGCTCAGTTACTGTCTTGCTGAAAATAGTGGGTGTGTCTTTAATATATATATTCTCACCTGTCAATCTAAGTGTCTTGACTGGAAAGTGAATAGTCTATAATAAGTAATTTTGCCTTTTGCCTGGATGTCGATCAGGTTTAGCTGGTACTTCTCTAATAGGTGATAATAAACTAAAAGGCTCAAATAAATGCAAAAAATCACATCTACTAAGTCTTATTTCCTGTTAATGTAAGAAAGTTTATGTTTTTCCTTGCTTACATGTAAGAAGACAGTGTGCACATGTGGTCCCCTCTTCTGTAGATTTCTTTTTTTTTTTTTTTTTTTTTGAGACGGAGTCTTGCTCTGCCGCCCAGGCTGGAGTGCAGTGGCCGGGTCTCAGCTCACTGCAAGCTCCGCCTCCTGGGTTTACGCCATTCTCCTGCCTCAGCCTCCCAAGCAGCTGGGACTACAGGCGCCCGCCATGTCGCCCGGCTAGTTTTTTTTGTATTTTTTAGTAGAGACGGGGTTTCACCATGTTAGCCAGGATGGTCTCGATCTCCTGACCTCGTGATCCGCCCGTCTCGGCCTCCCAAAGTGCTGGGATTACAGGCTTGAGCCACCGCGCCCGGCCGACAGTGTGCACATGTGGTCCCCTCTTCTGTAGATTTCTGTGTAGTGTTCTTGCAATACCAGTCATGAGCATACATAGTGAGGAGTTTGCTTGTGATGTCTTTGTTAATAGGCTAGACTTCACGATATTGCTGTAAAGCAGAGAAGGGGTTAAAACTGGGAGCCAGAAGTTCTATGTCATTTATTTAGCTCTGGACTTTTTTTTTTTTTTTTAATGCAGATGCAGGGTTGAGCTAATCATATTCCTTAGCTCATGGCTCCTTATCACTACTGGTCCTGGGGAAGCCTCTCTTTTATTTCTTCATCCTATTTTGTCCCATTTCTCATATCTATTTCCTTGTTCCTCCAGAAAATAACCTAATGTGCTTGTTATGTATCATTGTGTATGTGTTCTTGTGAAATGTGTATTGCTGTTTTGTGTACTTGCATTTTCTTTTTTTTTTATAACTTTATTTGATGTATTTGATGATCAGCAATTAGTTCTCATCCACATTGACTGTCTGTAGATTTTTGAAAGTGGTAACAGGTACATAGGTAACTAAAGTATAGAGCTTATTTGGTGTATCTTCATTCTCATTACGTTTTCTGGACAGCCGCACACGGATTCGGTATGGGACATTCCTTATTCCTTTGGCCCAGACAGCTTTGTTGAGCCTGGTATCAATGCGCACATCTGGAGTTCCCATCTCCTTCATGGCAAATTTCCGAATCTCTTTGAGTGCCCGAGGGGCACGCTTCTTGAAGCCCACTCCATGGATGTGCTTGTGAATGTTGATGGTGTATTCTCGGGTCACCACCTCGTTGATGGCAGAACGGCCCTTTCTCTTCTCGCCACCCTTCTTTGCGGGAGCCATTCTGCCGGGTCCAAGTTAGAAAGGAAAAAGCGCATTTTCAATTTTTATAAATGGGGCTAGGTTATAAATCTCAGTCTGATTTTCTTTGTTTCCCTCAGATACTATTTATGTTGCTGTATGTATTACTGCTGTTCCAGGCTTGTCATTGCTGTATCATTTATTAGAATCTGTGTGGTATTTACACTCTGTTTTTAAATTAAATTAAATTACATTTTATAGAGACAGGATATTGCTGTGTTGCTTAGGCTAGTCTTGAACTCCTAACCATAAGCATTCCTCCCACCTCAGCCTCCCAAGTAGCTGGGACTACAGGCCTATACCACTGCACCTGGCTTCACATACTCTTTTAAAAAAACACAATTTTGATGGGCTTTTCTCATAATTTATTATTAATTTGTACATTCCCTATCCCATCTTTCTAATAATCAAATATGTTTTATAAATGAAGAACCAAATATACCAGGTTGAGGGCAAACAGTGGCATTTAATAACATTTTCCAGTGTGGCTCTGAAATGGCACAGGGCTATCACAACTTTTTGACCAAGTAGAAGACTTCTCTTACTAGGCTAAGACCTAGTATACATGGAGTACTCCATACTACTCTTCCAGTCTTGCCATACTTTGATTTTACATAGAGCCTACTTGATACGATGAGGCTATCCTTCACAAAGCTCATTTTCATTGAAATGTAGAAGCTTCTTGTGTAGATGTTGGATCAGGGATGTGTGGAGAAATATATAAAATTTAAGTAACATAAAGCCAGAGGGGCCTGGAGTCAGGCCTGCATTTGACACTGGTTTGCTTAGTCACCATGCATAGTCATTAAATGACTTTATCTTTTATTCTTCACAGATCTTAGATTATAACCCAGGATATTTTGAGTTTCTTAAGAAAAAGTGATTACTGGCCGGGCGCGGTGGCTCAAGCCTGTAATCCCAGCACTTTGGGAGGCCGAGACGGGCGAATCACGAGGTCAGGAGATCGAGACCATCCTGGCTAATACGGTGAAACCCCGTCTCTACTTAAAAATACAAAAAACTAGCCGGCGACGAGGCGGGCGCCTGTAGTCCCAGCTACTCGGGAGGCTGAGGCAGGAGAATGGCGTAAACCGGGAGGCGGAGCTTGCAGTGAGCTGAGATCCGGCCACTGCACTCCAGTCTGGGTGGCAGAGCAAGACTCCGTCTCAAAAAAAAAAAAAAAAAAAAAAAAAAAGAAAAAGTGATTACTATTATTAAGTAGAACCATTTCCTTTTCCCTTTAAGATTTTTGGTTACTAATGAGAACTATGAATCAGACTGAGGAGGACCTGATCCTGAGCGCAGTAGGCATTTTCTTCGTTCTCTGGAACTGGGCCAGGAGGCCATGTGCCTAATCTGCTCCAAAATCATTCCTTTCTGTCTTTCACTGAAGCCCGAACATACTCCAGGAATTAGGTACTAATTAATGTCAACACATTACAAATGAAGAAAGAAGGGAAATTGCTTGGACTAATTCTTGAGAAAATCCTCGGAAATTTGGTTCAGTTAAAGTTAATGTGTGTCTCAGGCAGCACTGAACCAAACGTAAAATGCTGCTTACGTGGGTGAGTGACCTGGAGGTGACCCTTTTGAGAGTCTTAACCAGCATTTGTTTCAATATCCTGTCTATTTTGTCATGATGCTGCTTACAGAATTGATGATTGGTGGGATCAGAGAGTGCAAGAATCAAACTATGGCTTCATTAGCTCTAAGTTCTACAGGGCCTACACAAGATTTTAGGACATATTTTTCAAAATGACACTTTTCTTATTTTCATTCATTGCTGCTTTATGGATGTTAATGAACACCTTTTTAAAGAGTGAAACAAATAGATTGTTACATGGATTTTAGGATATCTTCATCTTTTAATCAGAGGAAGATTTTAGATCATGTTTTTATATTTATAAAATCAACAACTGAAGGTTAAAACCCAAAGAATCATTTTGAACGGCCATGATAATAAATGTACTAATGTGTCATGTTTGATCTAAAGTTATGAGAATGAGTCCAATACGTGGGATGCCAATCAGGAGTGAGACTGTATTGAGGAATGGCAGGCTCATTTTGCAGAAAAATTAGTTGAAGCTACAGTAAGCCACAATGGAGTCCAATTTTGTGCTCATTGTTCTTTAGGTTTCCTTATTATGTTTTTCCACTTTATGAATGCTCTTGATGTGCACTTCACTAAACTGCACCTGAATAATAATATTTGGACTTGAGCAGGTAAGCACCCTGCTTGCTTTGCTCAGGCCTCCAATTAACTAGAGAAGATGCTGTACTGTCCAAGTTCTCTGTCTCTAATACTTAGCAGTGCACCTGACACACAGGATGGGCCTAAATTGTTGAATAAATGAGGACTGCAGAATAATGGAGACATCCCTATAATGCCAGATCAAGTTATGACCATAGTAGTAAACAATTGGAGAACCCATTTTGGTATGTAGATTTTAGTTAAAAAACCCTTGATTCCAGTCCCAACATTATCTGATCATGAATTAGTTGCCCCCTTTAAATCTCAATTTCTTCATCTGTGAATTAGAGTTATTAATAGATTGATGGAGAAAAAGGAAGAAGACTATGACAAAGACTTGTTTGACCACATCAACCCCAGTGATTTTGCTGAAATACTGCCTGGAAGCTAAACATTGGGTACACATGGACATACAGAGGGAAATAATAGACCTTGGAGACTTCAAAAGAGGGGAGTGTAGGAAGAAATGAGGTTGAAAAATTACCAATGGAGTATTATGTTCACTATTCAGGTGAAGGGCTCACTAGAAATAAAAAGTCCTAGAAAAATTGGCTTTGGCTTCTAGTTAAATGCCACCTTGATTGTTCTCTAACAAGTTTATTTTTTCTAAATCTTAATGTGTTGGCTGGAATAAAAGGATTGAGAAGCATGCATTTTCCCTCTGTTTTCCCAAGCATCCAGCATGGATTACACTTTCTCATTTAAGAATGATGCCATAACCTTATAAGTTTTCTTATAGAGCATGCTTACAAGTGAAAGATGTATATTAGACATGATACATTAGCTATCTCTGTGGATGAGTAAAAAAGGGCTAAAAGGGAGTAAATACATAGAGTAGAGGGACCTTGTTCAGATGACTGGTGATCAAGAGCTTTGAATTGAATATGATTAACTCTTCGTACCTGGGGTCCAATAGAAACCCACTATCACCACCACCAAAACAACAATAAAACTGAAATACACTGTGTGATGATGCTAGTTTTTTATGGAAATGTGTTTCATTTTATACACTGCAAGATGATGCTTCAGGCTCTGAATTGCCTTGGATTCTTATGTCCTGGTGTAAGTGTGAGGTGTGTGTGCATGTGTAGTGTTTGTGTATGCACATGCATGTGCATAGATAGCTATTCTATCATGTTTAATACGTGTCTTTCCTTACACCAAAAGAAAAGAAGAATAAAGACACCTGCACTTATATGTTTATCACAGCAATATTCACAGTAGCACAGTTGTGGAATCAACCTAAGCGTCCATCAGTGGATGACTGGATAAAGAAAATGTAGTTTTTGTATACCATGAAATACTACACAGCCATGAAAAGCATGAAATCATTTCTTCTGCAGCAACATGGATGGAGTCAGAGACCATTATCCTAAGTAAAATAACTCAGAAACAGAAAATTAAATACTGCCTGGACACTAAACAATGGGCACATATGGACATAGAAAGGGAAATAACAGACATTGGGAATTTTAAAAGGGGGAAGGATAGAGAGGGGTAAGGGTTGAAAAATTAACAATGAGGTATTATGTTCACTATTTAGGTGAAGGGCATACTGGAGCCCAAACCTCACCATTACAAAACATATCCATGTAACAAGCCTGTAAAGGTACCCCTGAGTCTATAAAAATAAAAAATGCTGCTACAGCAAAAAACCCAATAATGTGTACTCCATTAAAATACAATTAGATAAGCAGTTGTTATAAGCTTGAAAAGTCTACCTCATTTACCAGGGTGAAAAAGTTGGAATCCATACATAGATAATAAAAAGGGAAGGATATAGGAATTTGTATGAAATGTAAGACAAAGGAAGATAAAACACTATTTTTTACAAAGCAATGTATAGAGTGCTCAATCGGAAATATGGATCATTGGTTTAAAAATCAGAAGATTTAGGTTATGTCAATCTGGATGTCTCACTTACTCTATCAAAGGAATGGAACAAGCAAATACAGTGTTTACTTCCAATGGAATAATGAGATTGTGGTCACAAAGAGATCTTAAATATTGGACTATATTTACTGTGTTTGATATTGTTGACCATTTATTTCATATTCAATCAGTTTAAGGTACTCCCAGAAATAGGCATGGAGGTATGCATGTTTTGGTGGATGCACACACAGCCTCTCTGCACTATTACACTATCAAGTTTCCCTCTCCATCCATTGGCTTACTCGGAGATTCAAAAGTTTAGAAAATTTATCCCAAAGGATTATGCCGAAGGCTATGTTATGAGCTCACAAATAAAATGAGGCTGGGCCTGATCTGTGCCTTTTTGGCACTACGCAGCAGTTGCTTGTCATCCACTTTCACCTTAGTGTTTTCTCATTAATTGCATTTCTTTTCTGACCCTTTCCTCGTAAGAGACCCAGACAAGGAGAGAAGGGAAAGAGTAAGAGATTTAAGTGTGGGGGAAGAAGGCCATTGTGACATTATTAAGGCCACAGCCAGATCACATCACTTGCAGGCTGGTGGACAAGTGGTATGGAGAAGGCACAACTGCCCTACCAAAGTTAGAACTCACAAGCCTGCTTTACTCCTGTGTATATAGCCACGTGCCAACTGAACATTGGAGAGTCTTGCCTAATTGCATATTTTTGGCTCAATTCTACTGAGTTAGGTGTTTGCGGAAGAAAGAGATCCCTTCATATGCAGCCTTCAGTGTGGAAAATGAGAAATCAGACAGCAGCAATGAAACTTACAAATTCAAGGAGACTTTTTCATGAGTAAGATTCAGGATATTGAAGATAATTCAATCAGTTCAGAATGGAAGAAATAAGTACATTCTTACACTCTTGTAAGAGTGTGTCCTCATTACACTCAACAGTGTGTCCTCATTCAATATAAGAATAAAAGCTTAGATCTAGATTTTTAAAAAGTATTTTTATTGTTTATGTTTATAATACAGAGCTAGATGTAACAGTTGAAATTATTGAATAAGTTTCTTAGCAAAATATGAGCATGGAAGATTCCATAAACAGTTCCACTTAAAGAAATGTTGTCCAGGGACTATAAATTGATACACAATAAACTTTCTTAAAGTCAATATGAAAATAGATATTAAAAGCTTTATTTATTTATTTTTTTTGCCCTGGACACAAATTCTATTTCTAAAAAATTATTCTAAAAAATTAAGGTTGGTACAATGCAGGCTTTTTTATAATAGAAAAACATTTAAAGTCCCCAAACAGGAGAGTAGTTATGAAAATGATTTTCACTTCCACACAATGAACATACATGACCTTAATCAATCATGTTATAAAAAATATTTATTGTGGTGGAAGAATGATCAAAAATATTAACTTTGAAATAAATGGCCTATATAACTGTTTGAATAACATGTCAATTTTGTAAAATAGAAATGTGGAAACACCGATAAGGGCTAGGAAAGACATTCAGCAAAATGTAAAATCGACTTTTCTTTTCATGCCTTTTTATATTTTCTAAGTTTTTTCTTTGGATACCTTCTTATGTGGATAAATATAATCACACAAATGCTACTAACAAAAGACTCATTAATGTGTAAAAGCCTGTCTGTCTAGGAGCCCAAAGATTTGGTCAAATTCAGATGTGCTCCATGTGATATGTCGTTGGCATGGAGAGAGGTGCATTCAATGAACAGATGCTCACATGTCTCAAGCCTGCACTACTCGGGGATTATGTATGTAAAATGATGGATTAGAATTGACTACAATCATAAGGAAAAATGGTCCTCCTCAGATTTGCAATCTTGTCTGTTACCCATTACCTGGTGCTCACATATAACATAAACGGCCACAAACAATAAATCCATGAAATGAAAGGCACCATTACATTGCTGATAATGAGGAGAGGGGTCTGAGTTTAAATTGGCAATCCTACCTTGTATTTCCTGATTCTGATGCAATTGAACCCTCAACTTTCTCATATTAAAATAGTTTACATAACATATTTCTAGATACGTACAGAAGCATATGATAAAACAATGTTTTATGGCTAGAGTAAGTAAGCAGCTGGATATCATGTTGTTTGATTAGTACAGAAGAGTGGAAGTTCAAACATAAACTGAAATGACTACCTCTTTGTTTAGCTATCATAGACTGTTTCTTTATCACAGTCATAGGCAATAACAAACACAGCACCAAACTCTATTATCATAAGCATTGTTCCAATTCATAATCCCTATATGGCTATTTCTTTAGAATGAAGGTAAGAGGAACAGCTTCCTACAATCTACTTTCTGTTATATTGTACAGGGGTTGTTAAAGGCAGATTCAAAATAAATATTCAAAGGCATACTCATGGACAAAAGTTCTCCACGTACTCTCATTTGGGTCATGAGGATGAATAATCTCAGACAAATCTGCATCTTCCCATGCCTTAATAAACAGCTCTTAAAACTAGAGTTTACAAATGGCATGCATTTCTTGTATGTTGCCTTACGTTTGGAAATAATAAAGTAAATTCAACCCATTTAATGAAAAAGTTCAAAATAATAGAGTTTGGGTATAATATTTTTAATGTAAAATGAAAGAAAAACATGTCTTTATAAAACAATTTTTATTCTTTTATTACTTGAGAGAAACATTTTGCTACTGTTCATAAGACTACTTCTACTTTTATGAAAATAGCCAGTCATGACAGGGTGCTTCCAATAAAGAAATTAAGAGAGTCACATAAGAACCCTAATGAAATGGGGGAATGTTGAGATTTCAGACTTCTTTTCATCACATCTCTGATTTCACACAATAAAAAACATGACTCTGTTCTAGTTAAATATCCTAGTATCAGTTGTAAAATATCAGATAATGGCTGGTAAGGTAAAGTGTTATCAGATTACTAAACACTTGCCATGTGTGTTTAACTGACAATTTTATGGCAGACGTACTGAAATATATTTTGCTTAGCAACTAATGTTAAGAAGAAAACTTTCTGAATATGTCATGGTTGTGAAAAAAGGTACAGGGAATCTGGAAAAAATTTTACTCTGAAAGAACAACAAAAGTGGGCTTCAAATGAATAACTTGAATGTAAAGTATGCTATTTCATCTATTAATAAAAGAAACAAAATTTTATAGTTCTAAACAGTTGTGTTGATCCCAACAAAAATGTTGCTTTCAGTTACCAGGGATAACTCAATCAACTAATTGAGTTAGAATAATTTTTCTTTAAAGATTGTTATTTAAGTCTAAAAACACTTTTATTATCACTATAGCATTCTGTTCTATTTTGATTTATCTGTACTAGTGATGGAGAAACTGGTTTCCAGCTTCATCCATTTCCCTCAAAGGACATGAACTCATCCTTTTTTCTGACTGCATAGTATTGCATGGTGTATATGTGCCACATTTTCTTTATCCAGTCTATCATTGATGGGCATTTGGGTTGGTTCCAAGTCTTGTGCTGCAATAAGCATATGTGTGCATGTGTCTTCACAGTAGAGTGATTTATAATCCTTTGGGTATATACCCAGTAATGGGATTGCTGGGTCAAATGGTATTTCTAGTTCTACATCCTTGAGGAATCTCCACACTGTCTTCCACAGTGGTTAAACTAATTTACATTCCCACCAACAGTGTAAAAGAGGGTATGTAATATGCTCCATATCCTCTCTAGCATCCATTGTTTCCTGACTTTTTAATGATCACCATTCTAACTGGCATGAGATGGTATCTCATTGTGGTTTTGATTTGAAATTCTCTAATGATCAGTGATGATGAGCTTTTTTTCTTGTTTGCTGGCCACATAAATGTCTTCTTTTGAGAAGTGGCTGTTCCTATCCTTCACCCACTTTTTGATGGAGTTTTGTTTTTTTCTTGTAAATTTGTTTAAGTTCCTGTAAAGTCTGAATATTAGCCCTTTGTCAGATGGAAAGATTGCAAAAATTCTCTCCCATTCTGTAGGTTGCCTGTTCACTCTGATGATAGTTTCTTTTGCTGTGCAGAATCTCTTTAGTTTGATTAGATTCCATTTGTCAGTTTTGACTTTTGTTGCCATTCCTTTGGTGTTTTAGTCATGAAGTCTTTGCCCATGCCTATATACTGAATGGTATTCTCAGCAAACTAACACAGAACAGAAAACCAAACACCGAATGTTCTCTTTCGTAAGTGGGAGCTGAACAGAGAAAACACATGGACACAGGGAGGGGAATATCACCCACTGGGGCCTGTCAAGGGGTGGGGTGCTAGGGGAGGGATAGCGTTAGGAGAAATACTTAATGTAGATGACGGATTGGTGGGTGCAGCAAACCAACATGGCATGTGTATACCTATGTAACAAACCTGCATGTTCTGCACATGTATTCCAGAACTTATAATAATAAAAAAAGACCAAAAAAAAAAAACTGGCTTACACAATCTTTTGAAATCTTTATTCAAACATGAACTGCAGGAAAGAGTTAAGAAACATGGGAAGTTATTTTATCTTTTTCAATCTTGCAGAAATTGTATTTTAGAGTTTTTAATAAATACAACAAATAATGACCATGTCTTTGAATTAACAAAACAGAGGAAATTGGTGTTTTTCATGATAAACTCTAAGATGTACTCAAAACCCAAGTTAGGGCAGTGACAGTGTAATTCCCAGGTGTTGGTTGGGAAAGGTTCCTTCAGCTAAGAATTAAGTTTATTTTTAAATGTTTTACCCAAATATACATTCTCAGGCCTAATTTTCACATCTATTCTTTTGCTTCTGATTGGCTCTGACAACAATAGACTTTAATAAGAAAAAGGTTTTTTTTTGTTTAAACTATTTAAACCATAATGTGGTATAGAAATATAAAAACCTATCTTTTTTGTTTGAAAAGTACTAGAAAAATGTCTTTTTATCATTTAAACAACCTTGTAGATCAAGTGACTATATTTCAAGTTAATCACCAATGAATAAAAACGCATTATAATTTTGAGGTGTTTTTTTCCCTGTTAGTTTCTACCTAACATTTTGCAGATTTTTTTCCCTAAAGATATGCAGCTTTGACTCACATACAGTTATCAGCCTGGCACAGGAGCTCCCAAAGAATGATGCATTCATTTAGTGGCCTCTGTCTTCTTTCTAAGCAACCCAAGAGGAACAATTGTTTAGTCTCTTTTCTACGCTATTCTTTGACTCAGTGGGAATAAACTGGCCTCTGGACCTCTCTTCCTGGCCTGCCTCTTTCTAACCTTCGCAGTTCAGTGTGAGGAGCACAAAGAGATTGATGAGCCTGGGGTACACCTTCTTCCACTCAGCAGTGCGCAGCTGGGAAGGAAGGCAGAAAAGTTCTGCTCACAGACCACACAAAGTACTCCCCACCAGGCCACAGCTGTGACCAGCCAACAATTCTTCCCCTGACACCTAAGACCCATATTTCATAGTCTAAGAATAGATGTGCTTACACTGATCAAGAGTGTAGGAGGTTGACATGGCTACCCTCAGATGGCTGGGGCTCAGATGCATAAAGATGTCATGAGATCTGGTTTTAATTGAAATGCAAGCATTCACCATGTGGTATTTTATACACAGGGCCATTTTACCTTATATGGGTAATAGTATATATTTTGGCAATGTCACAAAACAAAACAAAACAGTGAGTATGAGTTGGAATAAAAACTTATCAGGATCTGTAGAAAAGAATTATATCTAATAAAATATTATATAGACATGATATTCATATTTTTGACTATTATACAGATTTAACATGCCAGTGTAAAAAATTATTGTACGATTGATTGCTATTTTATCCATTTGTAGTGAGGTGATACTCCTAGAGCTAAATTTTCTTGTAATTGACATGTTAACAAATGAGAAATTTCGTTTTGGTATTTTTTTATTACCTTTTGGCACTAGGATTTCTTCTTTGAGAAAGTCGGAGTAGTAAAACAAAACTGTTACAATATTTTTATTATCATAGTACCACAAAGTAAACATGGAGAACTGACTCACCGTCCAACTGATGTAGAAAGATCAAAGAAGACTCGTATCATATTTTAACCTTAAGTGAAGGCCTGTGTGGAGATAAAAATTAGAACATCAGATCAATCCTAAAATACAACTTATTTAGTCTATTTCTCCCTTTCAAAGTTTAAAGTAGAAAGCTTTCATTGGCAAATTAGTCCAGATGTTGGCTTAGAATAAAATCCAACTTCCATTAGGAAATGATATTTGTTTTTAATTTCTAACAGATCTGTACCCTTTCTTGACAAAGTGTGAGACCTTCATATTTGCAAATGTGCTGCTAGTATATGGAGCAGGACTGAAACTTGACAGTTCTATTTTATGCAGCCTTTGTAGAAATGTTTTTTAGGTGAGCACATTGCAAGATAAAATGCAAATACAGTCTGGCTTTATTGTCAGTAGAGGAATAGTTGTGCCCTTGGATATAGCTAACGTCTGTGCCTTTGACAAGAGGAGAATCTATAGTTGATGCAGTGTCCTTCCTTGTCCTGCACAGATCAAATCTCACTTTGCTGTGGCCACCCACTTTGTCTAGACATAAAGTAGGCTACATAAACAGAGAAGGTAAGAGATATGACAAATAATTATGTTACTAATCTGCATATTGCTGACTAATTGTTGAGTAATTAAAAGCTGTGTTCAGTGATCACTGTGATCTAAGTCTGGATAAACTTGATATTCAGCTTCTGGGCGGTTGTGAGAACATGTTCTAGATCACTCTCACACCAGATGTTGGTTCTTCTCTGAGAGGCTTCATTGTTGACTCAACAGAATTCAGGTCATCTTCAGAAACCCTATGTCACCTGGATGACACCTATCAGTCTACATGAGGGTTGAGGGGAAGGGGGATAGATCTATAATTGCTATCCCTAAAGAATTAATTATAGTCAGGCACGGTGGCTCATGCCTGTAATCCCAGCACTTTGGGAGACTGAAGTGGGCAGATCATGAGGTCAGGAGTTCGCGACCAGCCTGGTCAATATGGTGAAACCCCATCTCTACTAAAAAGTACAAAAATTAGCCAGGCATGGTGGCATGTGCCTGTAGTTCCAGCTACTTGGGAGGCTGAGGCAAGAGAATCACTGGAACCTGGGAGGCGGAGGTTGCAGTGAGCTGAGATCACGCCACTGCACTCCAGCCTGGGCAACAGAGCAAGACTCTGTCTCAAAAAAAAAGAAAAAAAATTAATTATAAACTCTAAATGTTCTTTAAATTTTGCCACTGATGTGACTTAGTTATAGTTGCTTTTGCCTCATTTGTCCAAGGAAGAGGCAAACAAAAACAAAAACAACAAACAAACCTTTAAGGGTAAGAACCTACCACAGACTAGAGCAAAGAGGGTCACCTGGGGTAAAGAGGGCAGCAAAGCCCAGCTCCAGCCAAACCATCTTCCCTCATGGTTAGTGTCACTCTTTGGGACAGTGCTCCTTGCCCCATTTATCCTCTGATAGCCCATAAACTTCAATACCATCTGCTTCCTCATGCTCACCCTGCTCTTAGGTACCTGGATTCTGTTTCTGAAACCTGGTCCTGTTCAATGACTTGATTCTTGTCTGTAGAATTCACTCTCATAGTCATCAATTCTCTGGCCTCAACTCCCTTCTGACCACTAGACTTCATCCTGGAATTCTGCCACTGGATCCTTTTCTGACCACTTTCTCTTGCAAGATTCATTCCTCATTGTCTGCCACCTAATCTAGGACTCAAAATACAGAGGTCAGTGCCTCCACGTGGAACTTTCATGCAGGTCCAGCTCTGGTCTGAGCCCTCAGTTGGGTGTTGATGTCAGGTTTGAAACCTTGCATGGGTCACACTGATTCAACAAAAGGAATCTGAGTAGATGGGTTGGGCTTCCAGCTGTAGGCCATGCTGGGAAGCTGTGGCTCTGGTGCTCCTGTAGTTATGTGAGTGTGAGTGTGTGAGTATGACAATGAAGGAGTGTGTAAGAGGGAGAATGAGTATGTATGACTATGGGTATGTTAGAGTGTGTGTGAGGTAGAGTGTGCAAGTAGGAAGTGAATACACCAAGAAAGCCTTTTGCTGGCAGCAAAGTCTGAGAGAAGTGGTAGACCAGAAGGATCATTAGACTGGAGGATAAGTGACCCAGGTTCTATTCCTGCTTCTGCTACCACTGAGCAGTGGGGCTTAGAGCAAGCCACTTTTTGTTTCTTTGATCAGGATCTGAAAAGTCCTACAACTCAAGTTACTACAAAAAGTAATATAAAATCCCTGTCATGAATCCACTTAGTCTGCCTAACTATATTTTAGAAGTTGAACAGAGAGCTGGCTATGTTAGAGTAGAACATAAAGAGGAGGCTAATGTTGAGAAACTCAAAGACAAGCTCAAGTCCCCTTGTCACACACTTTCTGGATTACTGTTAAAATAGTACAGGAAGGGAGACTGAACAAATACTGGCCCCACTCTGGGTTAAAAGAGGACTTCTATGGTGATCACGTGATGTCAAAAGGAACGCAAACTCCCCAGTCTTCCTTTGTTGTCCCCTTGACCTGGAATGTCCCTCTCTTAAATTTTCCTGAAATGCAGACATAGGATTAAATCTATCTCCTTCTCTTCTTGATTTAAAAAGTACTTCAACTCTTTAATAAAAAGAGCGGGGTGAACAGGAGACATTGCATGGCATCTTAATTTGAGGGTATGCCATCTTAATTTGAGAATATGGCCCTGAGTGGCCTCCATCAATTATAACGAAGAAAACAGGCTTGGCATACTTTTCTTCTTCCGTTGACTGTATTGATGGGGTTTACAAACATCCACATAGAAGGCAGGCCCAAGAAACAACAAACATTAAACAATCTTCTCTTTCTTGGCTGCTAAAAATAAATAGCAATTTAGTTGCAGTGCTGTCTGAAGACTCAAACCAAAACCAGAGGCAAATGTAAATGTCCCCTCTTTTAATAAGAAGTCATTAATAAGTTCATATGTCTCCATTCTAACTCAGGTTGGGCAATGGGATGATCAATTTAAAGCAACTTAGATGACAGAGAAGCAGATTTGTAAAGCAAATATACAGGAGAGTCATAACCTCCTGTCTCCATCAGTTGAAACTTAGACCATTAAAGCAAGAAGGGATTCTCAAGAGGAAGAAGAATAAATATGAGGAAGATCTAGGAAACTGGGGCTTAAGGGGTTAAAATGACATTACAGGATCACCAACAGTTTTGGGCTATGATCTTCTGTCTCTCAGATTGAAAACTTTGCCACTATTGTCTGTTGTTTGTGATGTCATTATGCTTTAGAAAAGTCAAACATTTTCCCAGGATTGAGTTTTTAAGTAGAAATTACTGTGGCAGTTCAACATTCCTTTTAAAAAGTTCCGTCCTTGGTTTGACGTCTATTTGCCTTGCAGGATTTCCCACCTGTCCCTCTCCTCTCAACATCAGGCTTTCCCAACAACAGAAGTGTACAGCTCCTGCCTTCCTTTTCCTCAGAGACTCCCTCTCCCTGAACATCTTCACTTTCTTCCTTGGCGTCTGGTTGTCCCCTTTTTTCTCTTCAGGCACATGGTAGCATTTCCAGTTCCTAAACTCTCCATGCACAGCTCAATTGTCCTGATTTCCAGAGAGTCATTTACATCTGTGGTTCCCAAAGTGTGGTCCCCAGACCAGCAGCACCACATCAGCTGGACACTTGTTAGAAATTCAAATTCTCAGATCTCAGACCAGATCTACTGTACTGAAAACTCTGAGGATGAGGCCAGGTAGTCTGTTTCGGTAAGCTCTCCAGGTGATTCTAATCCCTGCTCTTGTCTGAGAACCATGGATCTACGTTATTTTCTGTTAGCGTAAGCTCAAGCATGAGGGCTCTGTGTAGGACTCCTTGTGTTCAAATCCTACTTTCTGGCTGTGTACTTTGGATAAATTAGTTAACCTCTCTGTGCCTCATATTACCCATCTGTGAAATGAGGCTAATAATAGACTTTGCCTCAGAGATATGTTGTTGTGAGGATGCAATGATAACAGTTATGTATGTGATGTACTTAGCACAGAGCAAAGCCTAGGAAATACTAAAAAATGTTAGCGCTTGTTCTTTTATAAGATACTTCTGCTCACAGAATATGAAATGTAAGTTACTTTCCTTTCCCTACCATACCTTCATGAAACTTGTAAACAAATATTAATCAATAGTGATACCGTGTTACTTAAGATATAAATTGTGTTCTGAATCAGGTTCTGATGTTATCAGTTTCTATGAAATTACATTCGTGTTTGCATGTAAATAGTTATATGAATATTTAATTTGAATACTTCAACAGCCAAAAAAAATGATGACACAAAAATTTGAAAGAATCAGCTTAGAGAAAGCCATTTTATTGGCACATACGAGTAAACTCAGAAACAGTTTTACAAGTTTGTTCTTGTAGGAGCTGATACCTTTAAAGGAAAACACATATACACAGTTTTTTTTTTTTTTGGCTAATAATAAAACACTCTGGTCTTTTTCGGTCTAGGACAACTGTAAACTTGCCAGTGCAGAATGTCCTTGAGGTAAAAAAGCAAACTCAAGTACTGGAGTGGGACTGCACAAGCAACCCTCCAAATATGAATATACTTCATTTTTCTTTAAGTGATATAAATTCATATTAATTGATAATACTAAATATTCAGTCACAATTGCTGCTATTTTTGCAATTATAAAGAATGAGTTCATACTTCACATATGAAATGATCCATATGTATTTCAAAAAGTAAAGTTATAGAATTCCTTTATTAGACCATTTATATATAAGATCTCCTCACCCAATGCACCCAATGCTACAATGTAGTTCTTTCCCTTCCATGCAAATGTCAATCCTTTAAAATATCATATATTATACCTTATTAAAAAAATTAAATACGTTATTACTCTCACAACGAAGAGAGCCATTAATTAGCAGAGAACTTTCTAAGTAACATCCAAATTTTAAATTAGATATTATTTTCTAGACTGGTAATTGTGGTTAATAGATATTACAGTTTTAAAGCTTATGTTACCTGAAACATATGTACAGTGTATGGTTCTAGTGAAATGGCTCAGACCTGTAGTAAAAATAAAAAGCCTGCCCAGAAAGAAACTTTTTAAAAGACAGGGCAAAAACTTTATGTACATAGCAGTTTTTTTTTTTTTGTAAGTCAGTGGTAAAGTCCTCAGCTGTGAACATGTTGGACGTAAGGTTATGCAATTGTGGTTAAGGAAATACGGTGGTTGTTAATTTAATTCCTAGCTGACCCAATTTCCATTCATATAAAATATGCTTTGCAGCAGTCATCAGGAGACCACTTTGACTTTAGTTTAAATGGAATTTCCTTGCTTTTTATGACATTTCAAATTTTCACTAAAAGATAGAAGAATTTTGTTGAACTGTATAAAACATATGGTTTAATCAGGGAGAAAAATGTGTAGGTAAAGTTTTACACTATATCAACAAATGTTGATATGCAGCATCATACGAGCAATTCTAGGAAAAGAAAAAACACATAGTGGAGTGGAATCCTTAGAAAAACAAGTCTAAAAATCAGACATGTGAATGGGAGTTGTTCCATTTGGAGGACATAATTATAAACACAGTGCTATGAGCTTTTTCTAAAGCATTATAATTCTGGCCCGAAACCATGCTGTTTATTGCTAGGAAGGAGAACTGGAAATCAGAAATCCTCACTCTGGTCCCAGGACACTTAACAAGATGTCAACAATTCTTGTGGCCTGGTATGCTTCAGTGGTGTTAATAGTTGTTAATTTTATTAGTAATCATCTTTGAATAAATAATCTATGTTTGAATTCCTATTGTGAAATAATTCCTTTTAAAAAATAACAGAAACCACTGTTAAGACAGAAATACAGAGGATAATGGAATCAAAAGAGCTAAAAGAGCTCTGCTATAGAAGAATAAATTTATAAAGACAAATAGTGCCAGACAGACTTGATAGCTTTTTCCAATAGAATTAAAAACTTACTGAGCACAATGAATGTACCTTAACACACATATATTTATATTTTTGTAACCCATTTGATACAGTATCTCAATAAATCTTATTTGCCAACCTAATTAGCATTGGCTTTGCTGTGTGCTCTGTCACATGGACTGAGAACTGGCTGGAGGACAAATCCTAATGACGCAGGGCAATGTGTTGACTATAGGGTCAGCGTGAGGTCTGGTTTTGTTTAATGTCTTTATTAACGATCAGGAAGAAAGAGCAAATAATTATTGAATGAAATAATATTTTAATGACAGGCATATGGACTGACTGGAGAGCACAATGAAGTAGAAATGTAAAAGCACCAGTTCCAGGGTTGCTACTGATTTGAAGGAAGCCAGTCGCTTGATTTTTCTGGATCTGTTTCCCCATGTGGGAAATGGAGATAATGGCATTCTTGTGAGAAAGTAAAGATAAGATTTTATGATTTCAAATAAAAAGTGTAATAATACCCACTCTGATAATATATGGCTCTTATCTACTGCTTACAATACCTGTTAGAGATCACTTTAATATGGCAGAACATAGGGTAGGGTCAGTGTCAGAAAGGAACAGAACAACATTGTCCAGGGACAACACATTTGGAGGACAAATGGCTAAACCACCCTGAGAAAGACTTTGCAAATAGATGGAGGCAACTTAGCATAGGAAGCTGAATACCAAGAGAATCTTTTGTGGAAAACTAGATGGAAGAGTAAAGGACGATGTGGAAGAGGATAAAGCTGTCATGCTGTGTTTGGGGATGGAGAAAGGACTCCAGGGAGACCTTCTTCATTTTACTACTTGTTTTTCTTCTGGTCTTCAGAAATTACATAGAAGATGTGTGTATACCAAACTATTCTGTAATTGTTGTTTAGTTTTTATTCAGAAATTTCAGTTGTTTAAATGCAAAGGTAAAAGCCAGTCATCTATTTTGGGTAAAGCCATACATTTGATGGTCTTGGAGGAGCCATCTCTAGCCTAATGTAGTTGCAGTGTTAATGACAGTTTTCTCAGTTTATACAGGAGCAACTAGCTGAGGTTCGGGTGCTCATTTATAGAAACAAAGCTAAAACTAATTTACAGACAGAATCTTTTTCTTTTTTTCAGTCGAGAAGTAGGATTACCAAACAGACTAGAATACTTGTGACAGCTGGAGAGCCTTTATCCTTTTTAGAAGGAAAGAATCTCAGGAACCGAATTAACATCAGAGAACAGTTCTTGCACTGTAAAGCAGAAAGCTCAAACTAACCTGATCCTGAGTATTTGCAGGGTGCTTATGACAAATATAGATCTGTGTCTCAGCTCAGAGCTATCAAAGAAGAACTTCCAAAAAAGCCAAAGTAATTGTGATGATCAGGCAAGTGTGAGAAACCCCAAGGTTGAGTAAAGGGAATTGGATTGTCTTAAAGGGTAGTCTCATCAATCTACCTTGCAGCCGTAGCTAATAAAGTGTATTCCTTCTAAGCTGATCCAGAATATTTATACTGACTTATGCAGAGAGGCTCCCCCCACCCAGCATAGCCCCAAAGATTGTATAGAAAATAGACTAGCTCTTGTTTTTTACCGTTTTTCTTACCAATTAGCAAAGGCTAAGGTTAGTACTTAAGAATCTCATTTTATAATTTCTAAGAGTACAGATTATTTTTCATCAGTTTTTTATTTTCAATTTACTTATAATTTTTATCCTGTTTGTTTCCAAAAACCAATTTGAGGATTACATTTCAAATTGCCTTTCTAGTGAGGGTTGAGGAAAAGAAACTTTATGAATTCCTGCTGTGACTAGAGGGGTCCCATCAACATTCTTATGGAATTGAGACTAAAATTCACCCCTGTCTCCTGTAAGACATTGTTCTTTATACTATGCCACGAACACTCCCTTTTTTTTCTTTGTTTGTGAAGACAGGTATAGCCATGCGAAATAAAGTAGAAATTTGAGGAAACATTTCCTGTATATTTGCAGAATTGTAAAAATGGCAGAAATGTTAGAGAAGGACTGAGTAGGCATTAGTGAGCAGATATAAAGATATTCTCATACATCTTTATGTCTTAGAGCCTCAGAGAAGAGCAAGGACCTCTGCCTGACCAGGAATTACCTCTTTGCCAGGGCTGCACTCAGTTCAGCACAGTCCCTGTGCGTGGAAGGGACTATGAGGGTAATTATTTTCTCATAATATATGTTTTTGTTTCTACTTATTTAAAAGTCAAGCCATCTGTCTTAGTGTTTTCATGCTCCTATAACAATATACCTGAGACTGGATAATTTATATAGAACAGAAATTTATTTCTCACAGTCCTGGAGGCTGAAAGTCCATGATCAAGGTGTGGGCAGATTCAGTGTCTAATGAGGGCCTGGTCTCCGCTTCCAGGGTGGTTCCTTGCATGCTGTGTCCTCACATGGCGGAAGTGACAGAAGAGCAAAAGGAGCTTAGCTAGTTCCCTCCAACCCTTTTATAAGGTCACTAACCCCATTTATGAGGACTCCACCTCAAGACTGAATCACCTTCTAAAGGCCCTACCTCTTAATAAACACTATCACATCAAGATTTAAAGTTTCAGTATATTAATTTTGGGGTGGCACATACATACTTTAAACAATAGCACCATCCTTTAATAAAACATGCATTTCTTAAAAAAAATCTACTTAGAAAAAAGACATGCTGAATATTCTCACATTCCAATTTTAGCTCTTCTGCTTTGCAGTGTGAATTGCTAGTAACTTCTGAGTCCTACTTTCATCATCTCTAAAATGAAAATATTATCCAGGATTTGTTGTAGAAAAAGGAGTTAATATGGTGCCTGGCACATGGTAGGTGCTAAATAAATGGAAACTATTATTATGATAGAAATAGTCTTATTTTTATTTAATATTTTTGTTTTTTTCCCACAGTCCTAAGGTTTATATTTTCTTCCTCTTTTTTTTTTTTTTAATTTTGAAACAGGGTTTTGTTCTGTTGCCCAGATTGGGATGCTCACTGGCTGCATGGCTCACTGCAGCCTCGACCTCCCAGGCTCAATGATCCTCCCACTTCAGGCCCCTGGGTGGCTGGGACTATAGGCGTGCACCACCACACCCGGCTAATTTTTGTATTTTTTGTAGAGATGAGGTTTCCTCATGTTGCCCAGGCTTGTCTTGAACTCCTGAGCTCAAGTGGTCCACCCATCTTGGCCTCTCAAAGTCCTGAGACTACAGGAATGAGCCACCACATTCAAACTCCTTTCAAGTTTTAAAAAGTTTTGATTTCTTTATTTTGGTTACTCAAGTTTTTTGTGACTTTAAAAAAAAATCAAATGTGTTTAAGCTTTTTTTGTTTTAAAATTCTCGTGGTAATCTCATTAGGTTTTAGAATATTTTATTAATTTCCTTTGAAATGTTATTTTATTATTCTACTTTAATTTTTATTTTCTGTCATTTCCTCTTCTATTTATGTATGTATATATACATGTATGAATTTATTTATTTTATAATTTTTTTTTTTTGTAATAGAGGCTTACATGAAAGCAAGGATGCAGGAGTGGCGATAGATTATTCTTATCACAAAGGGGAGGTGGCAGCCTTTTTTCCAGCTCACTCCTGCTGTGCATAACAGAACTTCTAGTATGTGTAAGAAAAGAAACACAATCTTCTGAGGTTTAGGACAGTCGTGAGATAATTCTTCCCATGATTAAAGTTTGATTTATGCATAGGAAACATTTACTTTTACCACAACAGCATGGATTGGCTCTGTGTCCCCACCCAAATCTCATCTTGAAGTACTGCCATAATTCCCACGTGTTGTAGGAGGGACCCAGTAGGAGATAATATGAATCATGGGGGCAGTTTCCTCCATACTGTTCTTGCAGTAGTGAATAAGTCTCATGAGATCTGATGGTTTTATCAGGGGTTTCTGCTTTTGCACCTTCCTCATTTCTCTTGCCACTGCCGTGTAAGAAGTGCCTATTACCTCCTGTCATGGTTCCAAGGCCTCCCCAGCCATATGGAACTGTAAATCTAATTAAACTTCTTTTTCTTCCCTGTCTCGGGTATGTCTTTATCAGCAGTATGAAAACTGACTAATACAAGCATGGTCTCAAGACATTCATTAATCTTACCAGTATTTTTACTTTCTAGTGCTGTTTTTGCCTTTATTAATGCCAATTCCCAATGTCAGTAATTAAATATGCATTTGTATAAACAATGTAAATAATTCATTTATGTTTTCTCATTTGTTGATTAAAAAGTAAAGAGTGTCCTATTCACTAATTTACCTACCTACAAAATTAACTACTGAATGCTTTGAAGTGGTTGAAGGTACAAGTTCCTGTACCAGTGTGTCTATCATTTAATCAGATAGTATGTGTACCTACTAGCCATACATGGTTAATTATGTACTTGAGGTGTGGCTAGTGTGACTGAGGAATTGAATTTTTAATTTTATTTAATTTTAACTACTTTAAATATTAACACTGAAGCATTGCAAAATAATTTTCCACTAAACAACTTTATGTAAAATATGTCATTAACAATTTTTATAGATTACATGTTGCAATGATAATATTTTAGACTTATTAGGTTAAATTGAAACATATTACTAAAAGTAATTTTGGCTTGTTTCTTTTTACCACTTTTTTTTCTGTTTCTGTAGTCTTATCTTTATTTCTGATGCAGTTGAGACACCACTATATATATATATAAGCACACACACACACACATATACATACATACATATAAATTTGAAAATAAGAGAAAAACTTTGCAGTGAAATATCTGTTTGCAGTGCTAATATGCTTGCCTGAACATTTTGGGAAATATTTGCTTATTCTTCTTTTTACCACTTTTTAATGTGGCTTGCATTGTTTCACTGAATAGCACTGACATAGGCTATCTTACATCTCTATCAAACAAAAGCAAGTAGAAAATAATACCAAAATAACTTATAAAAAAATGACCTGTTAGAAAAGATGTTACTAATTTATGATAAAAAAAGTTAATCATGATTCAGAAAGACTCAGAAAAGAATCACCTAAGGATGCCTCTTCCTTTGAGCCTGAAAGTTGGAGAGCGTGTCTGTAGAGCAGGAGAAAAGCAATGCCCAAAATTCCGGAGGTGATCAAGTGGGGTGACCTGACTGAGAGACATTATCATTGAGACTTATCACATTGAGACTCATTTCACAAAACATAAGTTAGAGTTAAAGAATCTTGGTTCCTGTTTAAACTACTATCCTGTGCAAAAAACTCTTCATTCAGTCAAACTTTAACAAGTATTTATTGAATGCTTATTATATGTCCTAATCTAGATGTTGGAAAAACAGCAGCAAACAAGATCTACAAATTCTTACTCTTGTTAAGTTGTGGTTGGTAGACACAGGCAATTTATAAATAAATGAAGAAGAGAAAGGGCAAAATCAGATTTGGTAGTACTAGGAAGAAAATAAAATGGTGATAACTCTAGAAAGATGGGGGATAAAGGAAGACACCCTCAGCTAATTGAGATAGAGTGGTCCAGGATGGCCTGATGGAGGAAATGGCATGGGAGCTGAAAACTAGAAAGTAAGAAATCACCAGTCACACCAGGATCTGGGACTGAAGCATTCAGCAGATGAGCTGACAAATGACAAATGGAAAGGTCTTGGAAGGAATGAGCTGGGCGTGTTACAGAAACAGAAAAACTACTGTGACGGGTGCATGAGACTGGGGATGTAGGCAGAAGCCAGATTACATCCAATTTTAGAAGCCAATACAATAAACACAACTCTGTATTTATTCTATGTGTCACAAAATCTGTTGAAGAGTTTGAACAGGGGTGTGATGTGAACAGTTTTTGCTGCTCTTTCAGGACTAGCTTGTAGTGGAGAAAACACTTCTCCAGCATCCATGAACTGAAAGCCATGCCTGCCTCCTCTGCATTCCTATACACCTTAGCTGTACATCTCTAAGGACACTTTTTCTTCTACCTTGTATTCTGATTATTTAGTTCAAGTTTTACCTCTACTATCTGGGAAGAATTTAGTACGATTCATCTTTGCTACTCCCATAGTCTTAGCACAGTGCCTTGGACATAATATGTCTTTTATAAATATTTACTTAATGAATGAGTCAAGGAATGGGGATAATTCAGACTCTGCTTGAATACCTTCAATGAAAAAAAAAAAGAGTATAGCTTCATAAGGCAACACATTCCATTGTTGGAAGGTTCTAGATGGTTAAAAGATGTTTTGAAAATTGATCTAAAATGGATACTTCTTTTTACTTTCACTTATTCATCTTTGCTCTTTTGTTGTTCTGCAGAGGAACGTAGAAAATAATTAACTTCCTCTTCCACAAAATCATCTTTTATTTGCTAACTGCTATTATTATTCACAAATGTTTCATCTTTGCCCTTCCCAGTATTTTCAATTTTTTAGATGTGTTTTAAATTTACTAACCCTCCTCTGCACTTTCTTTGATGTACAGTTTAGTTTATATTAGAACTCCCTCAAAATGTAGTGCCCCAAATTGAATGCAATATATCACATGGATCTGAAGAGTTAAGATACATTGAGGCTAATTAACTTTTGTGGAGAGTCATACATGGATGGGTGCTAAAATGTTAATATTTTTAATAGCTTCATCAAAATATTGGTGCATATTGAAATCAGATTATTAAGATGTCTCAACTGACTGTAAATGAATGGGTGGTTACTTATAACCCACTGCCCTGGGCTTGTTGGTGGTTCACTGAAATTGGTAGGCAAGAGTCAGGAACCATCTCATAGAGCCTTCTGATGGTGTGATTTCAGTTAAAGTTAATAAATAGGAATGCTAAATTGGTAATAGGCATTATCTTTCTAAACCACAGGTATGTATTTACTAGGGATCTTAATTTTCATTATCCTCTACTTCTCAACTAGGCTTTGTGAATTGCCAGATATAAGATGGGGTAAACCAGAGGCAGAATAAAGCACAGAATAATATAGAATTGCCTGGAGTTAGCCAAACTACAACGTATAAGGGCACAGTTCTGCACAAACAACCTTCACTTCGGACACCAAACTGCAAGTTTGGGAGGGTTCCCAAAACCACCTCAGGTTCGGTAATTCAAAAGCAGGGCTTGAAGAACTCACTAAAAATTGTCACAGTGATCATTATTACTTGTTACAGGAAAGGATACAGATTAAAATTGACCAAAGAAAGATATACATAGTGCAGAGTCTGGGAGGATACCAAATGTGAAGCTTCTGTTGTCCTCTCCTATGGAGTCTGGATGACTTATTCTCCTGGAATTGCTGGGTGGTCATATGCATAAAGGATTGCCAAACAGGGACACTCACATAAGCTTCAAAGTTTAGAGTTTTTATTGAGGCTTCACTACACAGATATGATTGATTGATCGCCCACACAGTAAAACTCAGTATCCAGGTTAACTGAGAATGTGTGACCCCAAGTCCCCAACCTAAATCACATGGTTGGTCTTCCTGGCTTGGAGACTCCCTACCCAAGCAAAGACACTTCTAACGAGGTATGACATAAGCTACTTCCCAGAAGCTGAGAGGAAAGGCCAGCCCTCTCTTAGGGCAAGACCAAATTTTTTACTACACCAGTAGCAAACATTTTAGTTTATAATGTGAAAAACTTGAAATATCTTTGTATTATTATTATTATTATTGAATTTTATTATTATAAAGTAGAATGCACAATTATAATGGCTTTTAAGAAAAAATACAAGGTATTAAAGACATTCTGAGGTAGGCTCTGGGGGCATCTCTGCTTGGAGTACTGAACGTTTTGTGAAACACGATCTTAGTCTAAAGCAGAGGATGGCAAACAATGCCATCCTCTGCTTTAGACCAAATTCAGCCTTTGTCTGCTTTTTAAATAAAGTTGTACTTATTATGAAGTACAGTCACACTCATTTTTTAATGTATCATTCACAGCTGTTTTTGATATAATGGCAGAGTTTGGTAATTCTGGGAAGACCATATATCCCCTGAAATCCAAAATATTCACTATTGGGCATTGGCAGAAAATGTTTGCCAACCCCTGGTATGATAGATTGTACAATGTAGAAAAGGTCTGGAGAGAAGATTTTGTAGTAGAAGAAATCCACATGGAGCAGAAAGTCCTTCATACCAAATCTCACAGGTGTTAATTCCACTTGCCTTTGGAATTGGCCTGAGTCATAAAAATCACGATGTTGGAGGTAATCATGAAGACCATCTCCCAGTTTATTTGGGAATTTGTTTCTTCAAACCCAGTGAAATGAACCATGCTTTTGATTATATATTTCAATTGATTGGTTGAGCAATATCTTAATAAAGGAGGCAAAGTGATTAAGTTCTTTATCTGTCTAAAGGAAGCATGGCAATTAATATGTTGCAGGCTCACTTATATTGACCCTAATAGTGAATATTACTTTATCCTTAGCTTCATCTAATTATCTTCTTTTTATTGTTTCTTTGCCCTGATAGCTTCCACTCTTTATAACACAATTTTCAATTTCTATTTTTGTAAGCCATCTTGAATCTTTTTTGAAACAAGGCACAATATGTTTTCAATAGGCCATGAGGCCCAAGGCCCAAGAATATCTTAAGCTTTGCCTTTTTCTTGACAGAGGAAGATGCATGCAGCAGTGATCCATTGCCCTGGAAACTTCTAAATGGTCTAGAATCCTGCTATTTCCTTCACCTGTCTGAGAGGAATAGCTCAGTATTACTGATACAAAAACAAGAATTATTAGCAATGTGCTAATTTTGTCTCAGTTCTACCATGAGTAACAATCAATTTGTCATTTTTTTTGTTTGATTTGGCATGATTTTTGATTGGCAATTTTTTTTGATTGGCATGTTTTTGTTATGAATTATATTTTATTATGGTCTCATTGAGTAGATTCTGGAATGTAAAATGGATCACCCAAGTCAGTATCTTTAGCCACATTTTATTAAAAAAAGGTTCCTATACAAAATGAATAAAATTTTGACAGCAAAGTCAATATTCTCAGATATTTCTAATTCTTTTGGTCTAATCACATTTAAAAATAGCATCTGTTATTGAGAAGACATTCCAATAAAAAAAAATTTTAAGGCTGGGAGTGGTGGCTCATACCTGTTATCTCAGCACTTTGGGAGGCTGAGGTGGGCAGATCACCAGACCAGCCTGACCAACATGCAGAAACCCCATCTCTACTAAAAATACAAAATTAGCCAGGCATGGTGGTGCATGCCTGTAATCCCAGCTACCTGGGAAGGCTGAGGCAGGAGAATTGCTTGAACCTGGAAGGCAGAGGTTGCGGTGAGCCGAGATCGCTCCACTGCACTCTAGCCTGGGCAACAAGAGTGAGACTGTCTTAATAATAATAATAAGAGTAATAATTATAATTTTAAATAGAAACACTGCTTTGATCCCTTTGTACCTAGAACTAACTGAAGGTATACTTTTGTTTTTTTTTTTTTTTTTTGAGACAGAGTCTTGCTCTGTCACCCGAGCTGGAGTGCAGTGGCCAGATCTCAGCTCACTGCAAGCTCCGCCTCCCGGGTTTACGCCATTCTCCTGCCTCAGCCTCCCAAGTAGCTGGGACAACAGGAGCCAGCCACCTCGCCCGGCTAGTTTTTTTTGTATTTTTTAGTAGAGACGGGGTCTCACTGTGTTAGCCAGGATGGTCTCAATCTCCTGACCTCGTGATCCACCCGTCTCGGCCTCCCAAAGTGCTGGGATTACAGGCTTGAGCCACCGCGCCCGGCCTATACTTTTGTTTTTAAAGAAAAATTATTCTCTCAGTGAAAATAAAATAAAATTATAAGCATCTAGATAGGATGGAGTGGCTATAGCACACCAATGCTAGGAGTGGACCAAATATAAAACAACAACTAGAATGAATTGACCAAATATAAAAATAATGTATCAAAGGCTTATATCAGAGAACTGCTGAAGCAACAAGAACTAGAAGAGTTAATATTCCAGAGAAGGGAAAATCATGGAGAGGTAGTCTGACATTCTGCAGCTAGTTTTTCCCTGGGTGCATATAATAATTCTTGGTGTAGGCAAGAAGATGAATACAATGGTTATGTACCAAACAGAAAAACTGATATCAGAGAAAAGACCCGGGCTTATGATGGACTCAAAAGAACAGAGTGAGAAAATTGGAGATTAAAGGAGAATGGTGCTGCTCCACCCTCAGATTATTTGCCAAATTTTGAAACTATGCAGTGACAGAGGCTAAAAACACAAGCAAAGAAATCTGAAAAGTAGAGCTGAATTTTTGTTAGTCTCAGACTGCCGAGGAGATAATGATCAGATTTTAAGACTTTCTAGGGAGAGGAGACACAGAAAATGTACCATGCTCTCAGATGAAACCCCTAGAGAACTTGTCCTATGAGCAGAGGAAGATTGAGCCTTTGCAAAGCTGAAACCTAGCCTCAACTCAGTTTAGTCAATGCAAAGGTGGCTATTATGAATTATAATCAAGAGAAACAACAGAAAATGAAAACAGATCCAAACATAACTCAGATATTATAAGTAATAAATGACTTTACAGTAACTGACTTACAAGTTGAAGAAATGGATGAAAAGAGATCAAATAGAAGAAAAGATAAAAAAAAAAAAACCTGCTTAGATAATTAAGCTCTACAAAAAGAATCAACTGGAAATTGTCAAACTGAAAGGTACAATGAGGCGAATTAAGAACTCAGATGAATTTGGTAGCAGATTAGAAGAGTAGAAAATAGGATTGAGGAGCTACCTATAACCTAAGAAAATACATAAGCTAAAACAAACAGAAAAAGAAGTAAAGTACACAAATAATCATTAGGTGCATATGGACCACAATTGAAAGTTCTAAAACACATGTATTTATTTGGAATACCAAAAAGAGGAGAGAAAAGAGACAGAAACAACATCAAAAGAGACATTGGCAATTTTCCCCCCAAATTGATGAAAAATATTCGCAGATTCAAGAAGAGTTGTGAATCCCAAACAGGTCACAAAAATTAACTAGACACATGGAAATAAAACTGCCAAAAACCAAAGAGAAGAAGAAAAGCAGCTTGAGAAGAAAAGGCACTGGACCTTCAAAGGTGCAACAGTAAAAACAGGAACAGGGGAGAATGGAGTGACAACTTCACTCCATTTTCTAATTTTATGATGTAGGCATTTTAGTGCTATAAATTTTTCTCTTAACAATGTTTTAGCTCTGTCCCAGAGATTCTGCTACATTGTATCTTTGTTCTCATTCATTTCAATGAATGATTTCTGCCTTAATTTCATTATTTACTCAAAAGTCATTCCAGAACAGGTTATTCAATTTCCATATAGTTGTATGTTTTTGAGTGAATTTCTTAAGTTCTAATTTGATTGTGCTGTGGTCTGAGAGGCTGTTATTTCAATTCTTTTGCATTTGCTGGGAAGTGTTTTACTTCTGATTATGTTATCAATTTTAGTGTAGGTGCCATGTGGTGATTAGAAGAATGTACATTCTCTTGTTTTTGGGTAGAGAGTTCTGTAGATTTCTGTCAGGTCCACTTGATGCAGAGCTGAGTTTAGGTCCTGAATATCTTTGTTACTTTTATTTCTTGATGAACTGTCTAGTATTGTCAGTGTGGTGTTAAAATTTCTCACTATCATTGTGTGGGTGTCTATATCTCTTTGAAGATTTCTAAGAACTTGTTTATAAATCTGAGTGCTCTTTTGAGTGCCTATATACTTAGGATAGTTAGCTTTTCTTGTTGAATTGAACCCTTTACCATTTCATAATGCCCTTCTTTGTCTTTTTTTATCTTTGTTGGTTTAAAATCTGTTTTGTCAGAAAGTAGGATTAGAACCCCTGCTTTTATTCTGTTTTCCATTTGCTTGGTAAATTTTCCTCCATCCCTTTATTTTGAGTCTATGTATGCCTTTGCACATGAAATGGGTCTCTTGAAGACAGCATACCAATGAGTATTAGTTCTTTATCCAGCTTGCCATTTAATTGGGGGCATTTAGCCCATTTACATTAAAAGTTAGTATTGTCATGTGATAATTTGATCCTGTCATCATGATGCTAGCTGGTTATTTTGCAGGCTTGTTGATTTAGTTCCTTCATAATGTCATTAGTCTTTGCTCTTTAGTGTGTTTTTGCAGTGACTGGTAACAGTTTTTCCTTTCCATATTTAGTGCTTTCTTCAGGAGTTTTTGCATGGCAGGCGTGGTGGTGATGAATTCCCTCAGCATTTACTTGTCTGAAAGGAATCTTATTTTTCCTTCACTTAAAAGTCTAGTTTGGCTGGATATGAAACTGGTTTGGAAATTCTTTTTTTAAGAATGTTGAATATTGGCTCTCAATCTCTTCTGGCTGATAGGGTTTCTGCTGAGAGGTCTGATGTTAGTCCAGTGGCCTTTCTCTCTGGCTGACCTTAATGAATGAAACATTTTTTCTTTCATTTTGACCTTTGAGAATCTGATGATTATGTGTCCTGGGGATAATTTTCTCATGGAGTATCTTACTGGGGTTTTCTGGATTTCTTGAGTTTGAATATTGGCCTGTCTTGCTAGATTGGTGAAGCTCTCCTGGATGATATCCTGAAGTATGTTTTCCCAGTTGGTTTCATTCTCCTTGTTTCTTTCAGGTACCCCAATCAGTCATGTCATAAGTTTGGTGTCTTTACATAATCCCATATTTCTCAGAGGTTTTGTTCATTCATTTTCATTCTTTTTTCTCTATTCTTACCTGCTTGTCTTATTTCAGAAAAATAGTCTTCTAGGTCTGAGATTCTTTTCTCCATTCAGTCTAGTCTGCTATTAATGCTTGTGATTGCATTGTGAAGTTCTTGTAGTGTGTTTTTCAGTTCTATCAGGTTGACGTTGTTCCTCTCTAAAATGACTATTTTGTCTGTCAGCTCCTGAATTCTTTTATCATGATTCTTAGCTCCTTTGCATTGGGTTACAACATGTTCCTTTAGCTCAGTGAAGTTTGTTTTTATCCATATTCTGAAGCTTTCTTCTTTTATTTCAGCCATTTCAGCCTCAGCCCAGGCTTGAGCCCTTGGTGGAGTGTTGCAGTCATTTGATGTAAAAGGGGAACGCTGGCTTTTTGAGTTTTCAGTGTTTTTCTGTTGATTTTTTTCTCATCTTTGTGGGCTTATCTCTTTCAATCTTTGAGGTTGCTGACCTTTGGGTGGAGTTTTTGTGGGTTTTTTTGTTTTTATTGTTTTCTCTTTTTCTTTTAACAGTTCCTCATGAATGCATACAATTACTTGCCCATTAAAATAATTAATTAATTTTTAAATTTAAAATGTTCTTATAAATTGGGAAGTTAAAAAAGAGCATATGCTTAATAAGGTATTGTTAACCTTTGCTGTTCCCGGTGTCTCAGTCAGTCTGGCCTGTGGGACTTGGTGAGCCCAAACTGATCAGGGGCTAAAAGGATCCCCAACAGAGCACAGCTGCTCTACCAAAAGCCAGGGGTCTCGCTACGTTACCCAGGTTGGTCTTGAACTCCTGGCCTCAGGAACATAGCTAGGATTACAAATGAAAGCCACTGCCCCACAAGAGTGACTTTTTAATTTCCACATATAAGTGAGATCATGAGGTATTTATCTGACTAAAATATTCCTAAGCAGGCTTCTTAGACTGCAATAATTACATCCACATTTATTTGATGATGCCAAATAGTGAGCTGTATCACTTAATGTAGCTGTAATAACTTTATCACTCTTTACCTAGTAAACTGACTATTTTATTTGATATCCCCTATTCTGTATTAAACCAATATGTATCAATCAATTAATTTAATTTGTGATGATGTTTTTGTGCCATGTGCCATGGTGCTGAAGATAAAGTAAGAAATGAGATAGACATAGCTCTGTTCCTCATAACAGTCACAATCCACTCTGGCAGCTACTCAAGCAATTTACATATATTGAGAAATAGGAAATTTTGTTAATTAAGTGAGTGTTACATCCCTACCCTCAGGTTTTTGCCCTCTCTTGTAGATGAGAACTGTTGTCCTCTCTCCATCTCTCTCTTTTAATATTTTTAAAGATAGGGTCTTGCTATATTTCCCAGGCTGTCTCAAACTCCTGGGTCCAAGGGACCCCCCAACCTTATCTTCCTGAGTAGCTGAACTATAGGTGCACACTACCACTCCTGGCTCTTGTTAAATAAAATATTCATGATTTCAAATCTCATGAAGGATTTCTCAAAAAACTAAAAATAGAATTACCATTCAACCCAGCAATCTCATTACTGGGTACATTCCTGAGGGAAAATAAATCATTCTACCATGAAGACACCTGCACTCATGTTTATCTCAGCACTATTCACAATAGCAAAAACTTGAAATCAATCCAGGTGCCCATCAATGGTGGATTGGATAAAGACAGGATGGTACATATATACCACGGAATACTATGCAGTTGCAGAAGTAACAAAATCCTGTCTTTTGCAGCAACATGTATGCAGCTGGAGGCCATTATCCTAAGTGAATTAACACAGAAACAGAAAACCAAATACAGCATGTTCTGACTTCTAAGTGAGAACTAAACATTGAGTACACACAGACACAAAGACGGAAGCAATAGACATTGAAGATTTCAAAGGGGGACAGAGAGATAAGGGGCTAAGGGTCTAAAAACTACCTATCAAGTACTATGTTTGTTGCTTGGGCTATGTGATCATTAGAAGCCTAAACTTCAGCATCACACAATATACCTATGTAACAAACCTGCACATACACCTCCTGAATCATAAACAAACAAACAAACAAACAAAAAACCTCGCTAAGGCTCTTACTATGAGCAGAGTACTAGCATTTCTAGAAGGACTCCTAGTAAGCAGTGAGTGTGGGCTATTGGTAATTAAATAAGCTCTAAGTAGTTAGTTACTCTTTTAAAAATTGTATTTTTACTTTTATCATAGTTTTATATATGCATAGTTTAAAGGTGAATAGTTCTACATAGCTTGTTATAAAAAATGTTTCCCTGCCTATCTTTCTCCTGCACCTCACCATTCTTGCTTCCCTTTGGCAGCCATTTTCAACTATTTTAGTTGTTTGTTTTTAATTTTCATATTTCTAAATAGTATTCCCATATTGCTTTCTTCATTTAGGATATGTATTGATTTTTATTTTACTTTGGAAAATGAGGATTGAACAATCTTACCCATTGTCTCCCTGATATATAACTTTCCTCATAAGTTTTGGTTGCATTAAATATTCAAGTATTATATTTCCATGATTATATAAATATAATACTCTAATGGTATTATACTCTATAATTAGTTTTTTTTCCTAATAAGAAGGGCTGTTTTCTAAGTCTTACTAATCTCCTCTGTCTCCTTCTCATTTGCTTGGTTCTCTATGTTTCTACCCCATGGAAGGAAAAATCTCCTTTCAGTCCATTCAAACGTTAAATTCGTCCTTGCAGAGTCAACTGTTTGGAGACGTGTGTCCTCTTGCTTCAGTCTGAGCTGGTTGCTCTTGGATCTCCTACATAGCTGTTCTCCTAAAATTCCTTTTCCCATCATCCTTAGAATCTTTTTACTTCTAACAGGTATTGGGTTTTTAGTTTTCTGGATCCCTCCTTCTTATTTCAGTAGGTTACCTTTTTTATTAGCTTCCTGAGAACTTGTGCGTGGGAGGTAAATTTCCTGAGATCAAGCCCGCAATGACAGTTTGGTTGGATAGAATTCCAGGTTAGAAAGCATTGCCACTCAGATTTTTAAAAGCATCCTCCCACTGTCTTTTCAGTTTTCATGTTATCGAGAAGTTTGATTCGCATTTTCACTATGTTCCTCACATTCCTCAGCCTTCCTGGTTTTCTTAGTCTGGACTTTCTGCAGCTCAATCCCTCCTAAGGATAAATCTCTCGTGTTCTGCTAGAGTGGATGAATGGAGCAGTGGAGGGAATCTGGGGTCTAACTTCTTACATATATTTCAATCATTCCTCCGGTTTTCAGTCTTCTCCCCACCCCCTGCAACCTTTTGCCTCTCTTTCAGAGATAACTAGTGCAGCCTATTCCTCAGTTGCTTTAGGACTATGCAGTGCAAGGAAACAGCTTGCGTCTGTGCTTTCTCTCTGCTGCTTAGGTCCGTTTTCTCAGGCATGCAAACTCAAATTCAACTCATCTTTCTGCTTTCCACCTTTCAAAATTTCGTTCCTGCCCAGTCTTCTCCCATTCTCTTTAACCTTGTAGATTTTTGCATAAAATATATTTTAGTAAAGATTTGGTAGTCTGGAGAGGTAAAACAATTAACTGAAAGTCAGCACTGGTTTTTACAGTAATAATTATATCCAATGATAATTTTGTATGAATCCAAATACAAATAATATGCAGCTTAAATTATTTTCTATACTCAGAAAAAAGGCCTTTTTCTGAGCATTTCTCCCCTGTAGTATTCTATCCTGAGTTTCCCTCCTTACCAAACAAATTAACCAGTTCTCATTGCAGGACGTGAAGGGGGCAAGTTGGTGATTCTCTGAACTTCTGTTAGCACTCCTGTGCACTTTGTCTTACTGGATGTCTTTGAACCATGCAGAATATTTCTTTTCACCTGATAGAAATATTGGGGATCGGGCGTAGTGGCTCAGGCCTGTAATCCCAGCACTTTGGGAGGCCGAGGCAGGCAGATCACAAGGTCAGGAAATCGAGACCGTCCTGGCTAACACGGTGAAACCCTGTCTCTACTAAAAATACAAAAAATTAGCCGGGCGTGGTGGCCGGTCCTGTAGTCCCAGCTACTCGGGAGGCCGGTCCTATAGTCCCAGCTACTCGGGAGGCTGAGGCAGGAGGATGACGTGAACCCAGGAGGTGGACCTTGCAGTGAGCCGAGATTGTGCTGCTGCACTCCAGCCTGGGCAACAAAGCCAGACTCCGTCTCAAAAAAAAAAAAAAAGAAATTTTGGGGCAGAAATTGACAATGTCTCCTGCACAGCAGGGTGACTATGGTCAATAAGAAGGTGTTGTATATTTTAAAATAACTAAGTAAGTTTCAAATATATCACCACAAAAAATGTCGAGGTGATGAATATGTTAATTAGTTTGATTTAATTGTATACAATTATTAAACCATTGTATGCATTTAGTAAAACATCACATCATACCCCATAAGTGTAATACAATTATGATTTGTCAAATAAAAATAATATAAATTGAAAAATGGACAAAATCTCTAGTTAGGGATCATGCAGAGAGTATCAGATGTGTGAAGGGAATCTATGCTGGGAAAATATGTTACCTACTTTCTCTAGTTGGTAGACAAATGAACTTTCGTTTTTGTTGATTTGGCACACCTTTAGATTTATATACAGATTTTGTTTAGACACTGAAATTATAACAACACTGTCATTATAAGTAAATATACTCACTCCCAACAGCATAATATTCTTTAGTACAAAATACACCCAGGTGCAATTTTTTAAAATGTGATACTTGTAATGGAATAAAATATCTCCCATATGCAAGTTGACCAAAAAAGATAGAGGACAATAGACTAGACTAACATTCTGTAAAGAAGTGTTTAAGTCTGTAATATCATGAGTTGTTAATTGAGGCAAGATAAGAAAGAGCCTGAATTTCAAATGCTTCCTTCATTACATTTGCCTTTATGGAAGACAGCTTAGTTTTTTTCATGTGAATTACTTGCATAAATGTGAATAAATGAAAGTTTTCCTAGTACAGTATCATCTATGTTTGGCTTCTGATACCACAATACCAATCATTGCACAGAGTGGTTATCATGATTCGTGTTTTGTTTTGCTGTCAAACATGTTCCACTGATTCTAAAAGGGAAATAGCCTGGAAACAACTGCAGAATATCCTATATATTATATGAATGCCGTTAATAATGGTGAGAATGCAAAAGTAATTGAGTTGTGAAGACATGGTTCTTGCCTTTTATGGTCAATGTGTAAAACTTTGTGGGGCTTTGTCAGATGAACATTAAGCCCATTATTGCACACATTAAAAATAAGAATTTTCTTTCTGCCAGAACATGAGCACCTGCAAAAGCTCGGCACAGACTTTGTGTTGGTTATCAGCATGAGACCCTGTCTTCACGGAACAGCTGCCTGACACACAGCCCAAATGTGGCTCTTTTGTGTTTTAAACAAAGTGATGTCTCCACTGCAAGGGCTGGCACATAATAATGAAAATTTTGGCTTGGAGTTGCGCTGGTTAAATGATAGATCACTAGTGAAAAATAGAGCTACACAACCTGCTCTGTGTCACAAGCTCAGAAAATTGTGTTTGCAACACACAGTTGACATCCAGCCTAGTTCTAATTTCAGCTTCAATGGAAAACATGACATTCAAGGCAGTTGTTTTTATTGACAAAATCGAGATTTTTTTCCGTGCTGCTGTCCTTTCTCTTCTGCCCTTTTTCCTCTAATGATGCATTTGTTTCTTCCTCAGTGATCTATATTGGCACATGATCTACAATACTGCTTTCAGAGATATTTCTATATATGTAAAGTTTTATGTTGACTGTCTCAGGATGATAAGTTGGCTCTCATGGAATTGAGGGCATTTAATTTCATGTCCAGAAAGACCTACTCTGATTGAGACAAATTTATGGAAAGGAGTTTCAAAATCTATCTTTTAATCTAGTGTGTTGAGCTCTCTTTTAAAGAAGCATAAGTAAGTGTAGCACTTTATCATACCAATTTTGTTCATAATTTTTGATTTGTACTTAGAAATATGGAGAGGATACCCTTCACTAAAAGACCAGGATATAGAGCTATTTTAAGGACAGCCTTCTGGACCTTTTTTTCTCAAGTTTCTAATAATTGGTAGCATTCATAAACACTCTGTATACCAATCGTTAAAGCTTAAATTACATGTATTCTGACTCTAGGATAAAATACAGAATACCTAGTTCAATTTGAATTTCACATGTGCAATGAATGTTTTTTTGTATAAATATGTCCCAAGTGCTGTATTTTAATCTTTGAAATCTAGCAAACTTACTCTCTGACACCATTTTAACAGAAGTATTTTGGGGGGGCAATAGCTACAATACTTAATACTATAACTTAAAAAGAAGAAAGTTTCATATGTGTGTTAAGACCTACTTAGTTTGCTTTTAAGACACATAAGAAACTACAGTTATTTATGTATCTTCAGAGAATATTTAAACTTTGGTTAGGTTTTTCATTTTGTTTGTCTTGCACTTTACTGCTTCAATCTACATTTTTTTCCAGCACTTTGAACTAGTAGTTTATGAGGCCATCAAAAAGAAAAATAGGTGAGGTTTGTTTACAGGCAATTTGGTCCAAGATCCAATTATTTAATATCTATAAATTAAATAATATATAAAAATATATGAAGTTACATAGTTGATAAAATCAGCTTCCATGCTAGCATACACCTTTCCCCACACAAGAATGATAATAATAGTAATAATAATAAACAGATTATTATTATTCTTATAGAGATGATAATATTGGGTGCAGATTTTAGAACCAGTGAGTCTGGGGTTGAATCTCAGTTCTAAAACATTGTAATGGTATAGAATTGGAGCAGTGTGACTTGACTTCTCTGAGCCTCTGTTTCATCTTTTGTCAAACAGAGATAATAATGGTACTCCCCTTATAGGTTTGTTGTGAGTATTTGATATGTTAATGTATACAAAGCTCATAGAGCATTGCATTACATATAGTCAGTGCAATGTGAGTGCTGTTACATTGATTATTTTGTTTTTGTTCTATGTGCAATTATTGTATCAAGGTTTTTTACAAATAATACCACCTTTAATCTTCATAGTAACCCTCTAATGTTAATTTTTATTAATATATTTAATAAAGTAACATAAATTGCCTGATTAATGGAGCTACAATTCAAGCCCAATGCTTTTAATCCACAATCCACATATCCTCTTACCTCCCCTAATACACACAAACACACATACCTCCATGATGTAGATGGTTAGTTCTGGGGGACATGTTCTATTAGCAGCCTAACTAAACCTATATACTGAAGTGCATTTTATTATTTTTATTTTTTGTTGACATGGGGTTTTGCTATTTTGCCCAGGCTGGTCTTGAACTCCTGACCTCAAAGTGATCCTCCTGCCTCAGCCTCCCAAAGTGTTGAGATTACAGGTGTGAGTTACCATGTCTGGCCTTAAAGCCCATTTTAATTGTAAAGAGTGTTCACTAATTCTGCTGCCTTTTTCTTCCTTTCATCAAGGCTAGGTTCATAAAATCCCAGTACCCCATAACCTATTTTTACTGGGCTCTTTGTTTTTACTTGTATTCATCAAGTTATCACATTGGCAATTTTGCCACTATAAAAAGTGTTGAGACTTCTCTTGATTATAGATAATCCCTAATACTTCTTCACTTCGACTGGGGCTTCTTTTGGGTAGGTGCCGATCTACTTTTCTATCCATGATACACACTCATGGGCCTGAGTGCACAAGTGTATACACACATGTGTATGTTAAATTTATTGTTCAATTTAGTGAGAAACTGATTACAAATTATCTGATGATATCCTAGGTTTCTAGAGAACAGAAAAGGAGAAATGCTCATTCAGATATTGGATGGTGAAGTGTTGACACATTCAGAAAAAACGTCTGAGGACATTTAATGAACAGAGAGCTAATTAGAGGGAGTCACATATCAGTCAAATGAAAACAAGGAAGTTATGAAAATTGGGTAACTACACTGAAGCCATTACCAGTTTTAGAGGGATATTTGGCCAAAGAAACACATTCCAACAACTTAGGCAGATTTGAAAACAAAACAGTACTTTAAAAAATTGAGTTTCTTAAAATGTGAGGAAGTTGTGTAATTCTTAGTAATATTAAAAAACATTTCTGGCCGGGCATGGTGGCTCACGCCTGTAATTCCAGCACTTTGAGAGGCTGAGGCAGCTGGATCTCAAGGTCAGGAGTTCAAGACCAGCCTGGCCAACATGGCAAAACCCTGTCTCTACTAAAAATACAAAAATTATTAGGCTGTGGTGCTGGGTGCCTGTAACCCTAGCTACTTGGGAGGTGCCTGTAACCCCAGCTACTCGGGAGGCTGAAGCGGGAGAATTGCTTAAACCCAGAAGGCAGAGGTTGCAGTGAGCTGAGATCCTGCCACTGCACTCCAGCCTAAGCGACAGAGCGAGACTCCGTCTCAAAACAAAAAACAAACAAACAAAAACACACAAAAGAAACAAACAAAATTTCTTCTTATTCCCATTTAGTTAACCTCTTAAAGACATCTCCTTTTCTCCTCTCTTCTAACCATCAGGATTCATCCCTCCTCACTTGGGATAAAGCTCCACCCTCAATTTTTTCCCTACCCCTTTAAGTCTCCTTTCCCCCACCCTCTTATGGGTAGTTTCTGTTTTGTCGGTCTATACCCATCCTCCGGATTCTGCACACTGCAAATAATCTACATCATCTCCAGCCTTCAGAGGGCCAAAGAATAAGAAACTTTGTAGGCAAAGTGAGGACTCTCTTGAAGAAAGGGAAAGAAAAAGAAAAATAACATTCAAATATTAATTATTATTATTATCTTTTTTGGTGCTGTCATATTGGAAACACTTTGAGGATACTTACAAGGCAAAATGGTTTTCAGCACCATTGCTGATTACAGAAATGAAGTAAATACAATTTATACTTATTCACTCTATGAGATTTAGAATGTGGTATTTTTATACTTTTATCTTTAGTGATTCCTTGAAAAAAAGATGTGCAATGTGAACAAGAATTTAATTTTTATACTCTAGAGGTAAACAAAATCTTGATCGTAGTAAAGTAAAATAAAGATTTAAGTTTTTGTGTGTGACAAAGAAAGCAAGTCAGAAATTCTGATGCACAGAACGTTATACAATATTAATATTAATAACAACTACTATTTATTGAGTACTGACTTTCTGCTAGAAATCATGGAAAACTTTAAGCAGACATCATCTAATTTAAACCTTGCATCAAAACTAATAGAGACATTGTTATCCCCATTCCAGAGGGAGAACCTGAGGTTTATATTGGTTAAGTAACTGCCTATCATCTATCACATGACTTAGAAGTTTCAGGCCAGGATCAGTGGCTCACTCTTGTAATCCCAGCACTTTGTAAGGCCGAGGTGGGTGGATCATGAGGTCAGGCGTTCAAGACTAGCCTGGACAGGATGGTGAAACCCCATCTCTACTAAAAAATAGCAAAATTAGCTGGACGTGGTGGTACGTGCCTGTAATCCCAGATATTCGGGAAGCTGAGGCAGAGAATTACCTGAACCTGGGAGGCAGAGGTTGTAGTGAGCTGAGATCATGCCACTGCACTCCAGACTGGGTGACAGAGCAAGATTCCATATCAAAAAAAAAAAAAAAAAAAAAAATTGTAGAGTTGGTAGCAAATGTATTGCTACCTTATTTAAAGCTATGTGTTAAGCTTTGTGATAAATATGTATGTGCGTGTGTATATGTATGTTTTATATATATAGATACACACATGCTTATAGTTATGTAGATATACATAAAAATTGCCTCCAAGGCAGTTGGTGATTTCAAATAGATAAAAAATATTTAGGAGGTAGGACCATCTTTCTTTAAGGGTTTATAGCAATAGGTAGATGGCCATAGTACAATTAGTCACATAACTGTGTGTTTGAAGACTGGATGATATAAAGGATTAAAGAGTAAAAATGAGCAACTTCACAGTGGGGTATTTCAGGTGTTGTAATTCATCATTACCTTTCCTATCTTTTCCCTGGTGCCTTCTCTTACAGTTTGAACTGTGTCTTTCCTGCAAGTGTGTTATTTTTCCTTTTCATTGATTCATGGTCGAGTTAAATTTTCTTGCTTCGGAATTACTGATGTTTTTTTTTTCTTGTCTTGACATTCGCCTCCAAAATTGAGTGTTCCCATTAACTATTGCATCTGGCCATCAGTAGATAGTGCTCAAACAGACAGGCATGGGCAGGGAACTGGACATTTTCTCCACAGGTGTTTTCAAGAAGGGTTTGTGAAAAGTATCACAAAATTCTCAGGCAGTAAGGACTGGTGCCTGTGGTTTATGAGCAGCCTAAGAGGCCTTCATTCCTGAAAGGAAAGGATAGGGAGTCACCCTGGTCATGCTTTAATGCAAACCTTGTAAATACCATTTGGCATGATGAATAGTGTATGATTTTAGTTAGTCGTGGACACCTCTTATATCAACATCAAATAGCTAAATGTGTCTCTAAACCTCCAACATGAGGATGGGACTATAATTCTATATACCACATTCTTTTTTGCTGGTGGTAAGTCCTGGGGACAAAGCACTGCATGGAACGTTCGACACTTTGGGTTAGGTTTCTAGTTGGGTGTACTAGAAAATGATGGTGTTTTCTAAATATAGAATCATGCCATCTGGAAACAGAGACAATTTGACTCCCTCTCTTGCTATTTGAATACCCTTCATTTCTTTCTTTTGACTGATTGCCCTGGCCAGAGCTTCCAATTCTATGTTGAATAGGAGTGGTGAGAGAAGGCATCCTTGTTTTGTGCTGGTTATCAAAGGCAATGCTTTCAGCTTTTGCCCATTCAGTGTGATATTGGCTGTGGGTTTGTCGTAAATGACTCTTATTATTATTATTTTGAGACAGAGTCTTACTCTGTCGCCCAGGCTGGAGTGCAGTGTCGCGATCTCGACTCACTGAAAATTCCACCACCCGGGTTCACACCATTCTCCTGCCTCAGCCTCCTAAGTAGCTGGGACTATAGGCGCCGCCACCAAGCCCTGCTAATTTTTTGTATTTTTAGTAGAGATAGGGTTTCACCATGTTAGCCAGTGTGGTCTCTGTCTTCTGATCTCGTAATCTTCCCGCCTCAGCCTCCCAAAGTGCTGGGATTACAGGCATGAGCCACCCCACCTGGCCAATGGCTCTTATTATTTTGAGCTATGTTCCATCATTGTCTCAGCTCAAAAACTCCTTAAGCTGATAAGCAACTTCAGCAGTCTCAGGATACAAAATCAATGTGCAAAAATCACAAGCATTTCTATACACTAACAATAGACAAGCAGAGAGCCAAGTCAGGAATGAACTCCCATTCACAATTCCTACGAAGATCATAAAACCCCTAGGAATACAACTTGCAAAGGAAGTGAAGGACTTCTTCAAGGAGAGTTACAAACCATTGCTCAAGGAAATTAGAACACAAACAAATGGAAAAAAAAAATCCAGGCTCATGGATAGGAAGAATCAATATAGTGAAAATGGCCATACTGCCCAAAGTAATTTCTAGATTCAATGATATTCCCATTAAACTACCATTGACTTTCTTTGCAGAATTAGAAAAAAACTACTTTAAATTTCATATGGAACCAAAAAAGAGCCCGTATAACCAAGACAATCCTAAGCAAAAAGAACAAAGATGAAGGCATGCTACCTAACCTCAAACCATACTACAAGGCCACAGTAACCAAAACAGCATGGTACTGGCACCAAAACCGATATATAGACCAAGGACACAGAATAGAGAGCTCAGAAATAACACCACACTTCTACAACCATCTGATCTTTGAGAAACCTGACAAAAACAAGCAATGGGGAAAGGATTCCCTTTTTAATAAATGGTGCTGGAAAAACTGGCTAGCCATATGCAGAAAACAGAAACTGGATCCTTTCCTTACACCTTATACAAAAATTAACTCAAGTTGGATTAAAGACTTAAATGTAAAACCCAAAACTGTAAAAACTGTAGAAGAAAACCTAGGCAATACCACTCACAACATAGACATGGGCAAACATTTCATGACTAAAACGCCAAAAGCAATGCAGCAAAAGTCAGAATTGACAAATGTGATCTAATTAAACTAAAGAACTTCTGCACAGCAAAAGAAACTATCATCAGAGTGAACAGGCAACCTACAGAATGGGAGAAGATTTTTGCAACTTGTACATCTGACAAAGGTCTAATGTCTAGAATCTACAAAGAACTTAAACAAATTCACAAGACAAAAAAAAAAAATCGAAAATGGGTAAAGGATATGAACAGATATTTCTCAAAAGAAGACATTTATGTGGCCAAGAAACATATGAAGAAAACTCATCATCACTGATCAATAGAGAAATGCAAATCAAAACCACAATGAGATACCACCTCATGCTAGTCAGAATGGCGATTATTAAAAAGTCAAGAAACAATAGATGCTGGTGAGGCTGTGCAGAAATAGGAATGCTTTTACATTCTTGTTGGGAATGTAAATTAATTCAACCATTGTGGAAGACAGTTTGGTGATTCCTCAAGGATCTAGAACCAGAAATATCATTTGACACAGTGATCCCATTACTAGGTATATACTCAAAGGATTATAAATCATTGAGCTATAAAGACACATGCACACATATGTTTATTGCAGCACTATTTACAATAGCAAAGACATGGAACCAACCCAAATGCCCATCAATGATAGACTGGATAAAGAAAATGTGGCACATATTCACCATGAAATACTATGCAGCAGTTAAAAGGAATGAGATCATGTCCTTTGCATGGACATGGATGAAGCTGGAAGCTATCATTCTCAGCAAACTAACACAGGGACAGAAAACCAAACACCACATGTTCTCACTGATAAGTGGGAGTTGAACAATGAGAACACATGGACACAGGGAGGGGAACAACACACACTGGGGCCCATAGGGAGTTGGGGGCCAAGGGGAGGGAGAGCGTTAGGAGAAATACCTAATGCATGCAGGGCTTAAAACCTAGATGACAGGTTGATAGGTGCAGCAAACCACCATGGCACATGTATACTTATGTAACAAACCTGTGCGTTCTGCACATGTATGCTAGAACATAAAGTAAAATTAAAAAAAAAAAAGAAAATGATGGTATTATGGAACCTCTCAGGATTGTGACTTTCCACTAATATTAGGAAAGCATCAGCACTACAGAATCTCATATTTACTGAGTGCTCAGAGTCATATGGGATGCAGTGGGTTTTGCAGCATTTAGACATGGTCACCACTCTTCAAAAGATACTGTTTCTTGGGGAGACAAGGCAAACCACTAGAGAATTAGAACACTGTGAGTGGGTATGCTAGAAGCTTCCATTAATTAAAATTCTGTGAAGAGTTTGAAGACAAGCATCATTCAAATTTCATCACAAATTCTAGCTGATAAAATGGGCATATTTCACCTTGCAGTAGAAGGTAGAAGGTTCTCTCTTTTTTTTTTTTTTTTATTATACTTTAAGTTCTAGGGTACATGTGCATAACGTTTATATCATGTATAACACCCCAATGCAATCCCTCCCTCCTCCCCCCTCCCCCTGATAGGCCCCAGTGTGTGATGTTCCCCTTCCCGAGTCCAAGTGATCTCATTGTTCAGTTCCCACCTATGAGTGAGAACATGCGGTGTTTGGTTTTCTCTTCTTGTGATAGTTTGCTAATGAATATTCACAATAGCGAAGGTAGAAGGTTCTACTGGAGTTTGGAAAGTATAACAGTGACTACACGGAACAAGTTCATTGTTTTCAATAATGTTTAAAATATTGTTTTGTAAACATAATGCAATATCCAATGTAACAAATATTGTTTTCTCACTGTCACATTTTGTGGCTAAAGGCTTTGATAGAAAAGAATAAAAATTATTTATAAATTCTACAATTTGGAATCTTACTGTATTTTATCTCTAGTTTGCAGGCAACTTAGCAGTGATGAAATGGATTACCCCAGGAGAAATGGAAGCTCTCTAGAACAATGACCAGTCAAACCTCAGGGTGCATCAGCATCACCTGGAGGGTGGAATGCACAAAGCTGGCTGGGCTCCACCCTCAGAGCTTCTGATTTGCTGGGCCTGGAGCAGACCCAGTATGTGCCTTTTTAGTACATTCTTAGGCAATGCAGATGCTGCTTCTCCGAGAACCACACTTTGAGTACCATTGTCTTAGAATACAGAAAGGAAGAGAATGAGAACAATGCTTAACTGAAGTGTTCTCCTGACTTATTTCTGAAAAGCAGTGAATAAAGAAGAAAGACTACATGTCCTATTTATGAAAAGAATTTATCACTCTTTTAAGGCAATGTTAATAGTGCAGAGGACATTTAGAAATTTTACTGGGAAGTCATCGGCCAGAACTATGTCATCCAAGGATGTCATGTGTTGCTTGCATTTGCTTATTCTGAAGAAAGAAAGTATTTCATTTTTGCTTTGCTTCTTTTCACCTCATTTTTTACTATACTTATGTATTTTAGGGAAAAAATTATAGAAATTATGTTATTATAGCTCATAAATGCCTTACTATATATCTTTAAAAAATAACATTTTCTTATAACCAAAATAGAATTATTATACCAAGAAAATTGGCAATAATCACTGAATATCATCTAATACTTATTCCATATTCAAATTTCTTAAAATTTTCCCTAAAATGTTTCTTTCAGCTGGTTTGTTCATAGCAGAATCTAATTAGGACAACAAATTGCATTTGTTTGTTGTATCATTAAATCTTTTTTAGTTTAGAATAGTCCTGACGTGCTGAAAAGAGAGGATCATTTGTCCTGAAAAATATTTCGTTTTTCTGGATATGTCTTGCATCCTTCTGAAAAAGCTTAATTAGTTTATGGTCAATATTTTGGTAAGAGTACATACTAGCTGATCTTATGTACTCCATATTGCATTATGTCAGGGACCATACAATATCTGGGTTTCCCACCATTCATATTACTATGACTGCATACGTTAATGACTTCTTGATTGTCCACTATAATTTTGCATTTTCCCCTTGCTGCCAGGAAGTAGTCTATGTGGTGTTATCTTGGCACTATAGAATGTCTGATCCATCCATATCTTTTTACCCATGGTTTTAATACCATATGATACTTCTTGCCTAAGTCAATACTTTTATTAAAGTTTACAAAGTAATAACTTACTAATTCTGTCATTCCTTCTACATATATTAGCTGGCATTCTTTTTAATATTAGAGCTGTTGCTCACAACTGAGGCTACTTGGTCATCTTTAAGATGTATTTTCTACTGGAAAACTCAATGTTTCCTATAAGTTACCAGTATTAAAGGTAATTCATTTAACCAATGTCTCAAATGTTGACAAATAAGATATGCCAGCTTTCTCTATCAAAGTATCATTAAGGACACGTTGATTTTCATAGATTAAAAGTGGTTCAGTAGCCTACCACCATTATTTGAAAATGTATTCTCAAGACAGGAGTAAGCTGTCAAGAAGCAATGAGCTGAAGATCAAAAAGACACTAATTATGACAGGGAACAGGTGACTGCACTTCGGAGAAAACTCAAGGCTTCAGATTTTCTCATTAGCCATATCTTGGCAAAGCGTTCAAGGAAGACATACCCGACAAGTGACGTACTGACAAGAGAGAAGACATAGCCCATTTGCTTTGTCATTCCATTCCAAGATGGCTTAATAAAGTCCATACAGATTGGGGAAGGATGGCTACTAGTTTTCATTAATAGAAATAAACTGTGTATATCCATATACACATTTATATATGTACACATATTTGTGGATAATATATATTACAAATAAATATGCAATATATATTACAAATATTTATGTTATATATATTGCATATATATATATAGATAGATAGATAGATAGATAATAAGACAACTTTAAGGGGGATATAATGTTTGCAATGTGTTTCACTTGAAGCCTATTTTGGGACCAGTGATGGTACGAGACATGCTGTTCTTTATTGTGTTTATAGCCATGCTGAGCTTGCAAAGAGAAAACAGACTAAACTCATTAGATGAATGTAGCCAGGCAGTTAAATGTAAACATAAGGGAAATGATTTATATGGAAATCTTCAACATTTATTCTCTCTCCTGGAGTTTATTTGAAAACAAAATAAAACAAAGCAAAAACCCAACACTACAGATTTAGAAGCCATTTCCTTTTACCTCAAGTTGAAGTAAAAGTAAGTGCCAAATTATTTTGGTAAGGCCACTGGTGATAGTTACAGTCATAAGTTTTAACCATGTAGGTCCAAATAGTTGAACTTCTGGCAGATGTTTTAGATTCATCTCTCTTAGATGTTGTCAATCCTTCCTTTTGTACAAGTCTCAGCCAAAGAAACACAAAATGTCCTTGATTTCTGTGCTCTGATTATCTGAAGAATGTTTCCATGGTGGCTTTGTTGATATGAAGGATAGAGTCCTCACTTCTACCTATCCTCTTTGCTGGAGAGCCAGATACTACTCTTCAGAAAGCCACACAGAGCTCTGGCTAAGATTTCATCAGCAAATGCCTTCAGCTTGGGCTACATGCACCTTTCCTAAGACCTTTGCTTCCAGACTTTGCTTGCTGTATTGACCTTAAACTCAAGTCACACAGGCATCGTTTACCTCTGCTAGTATTCTCATGTCCATTCTCTTGTTCTTAAATGAGATATTTCTTTCTAGAAATACGTGCAAAAGTAACATCTTGAATTTTTTAGGATGCATTTTCTGAACATGTAAGATTTGTCAGTATAGAAAGTTGAGAGGAAATACCATTTAATAGCATTTCCTTTCTTGCAAAAGAAAAACAGTATAGATAACATCACCTTTAAATACAGAAATAGTAAATACTAGGTATAATAAGCAAATAGCTGTCTTCAATAATTAAATATAGTATCTATTTCCTACCAATCATCTTATTTACAGATCATGACTCTTCAAAGCAATTAAGTCTATAAACAAGGATGCAAGAATGTGTTTTGCCATTGTAGGTAGGGTCTTCAATTTAACCTCTACCACTTTCACTTTCAAATAATAAGATAGCAGAGAATCCAAAATGCTTCCAAATCTCAGCTTATCTGTTATGTAGGTCCTTCGAGTGTTTATTTTATTCATATTTTAATGCTTATTTATTTATGACAAGAAGCTCATAATATTGAATAATTTTATAATAATCCAGTGATTCATAGAGTTCTTTGTGAGATTCAGTCCTCCATTTATACTTTATCTTTCATCCAGGAGCCAAATTTGTCTTTGAAATAATTTATCTTTGTTTTAAAGACAAGAGAAAAAGAAAATACGAAACATTTTGAACCTTTGTGGATCCTTTGGGTGCAATAAACAGTGTAATTAAATTAGTAAGTTGAAGAACCATGCAGTTGTTTTAAGAACACTTTTTTTGGAGGCCTATAAAAATAAAAACGCAATCCCTAGTAAGCCTTCTGAAATCAATTAGTTGTATCTCACAGCCAATAAAGTCTTTCGTTGGAAGTTTTGATGTGTGAGTTATGTTGGCTTCAAAAGGGAACTTCTGTAGTGTGGGGTGAAATATAATTTTAAGAATTTTAATTCTGCTTCAGTTCAGTACCAGAGGGCAATTGTATTTAATATTCTCTGCATTGGCAAAAGCCTTTGAATTTAGAGCCATGACTGTTAAAAATGAGAAAGTTTAATTGGGAGTTGAAGCTGTATAGGGTTTCTTGAGCAAAGATTGTGATCTTACTGAATTCTTATTCCATAACTCAAAAAAAGTTTCAATGTTTTCTAAACCTTGGGTAAAAGACAACATATTGCAAATGAAAGCAACATTTTTCTGATCGTATATGTATAGAAAATTTGAGATCATTTATGAGGTATTAGATATGGGGAAGAATTATCAGTCATAGCATCTTCCAGAAACTTCTAGGGATTGTATATGCCCTTAAGTGTCTCCTAGAAAGTTCTGCTCACGTTCCTGCAGAGACAAGGAAACCAGTTATATCTGTCATAAAAGACAACTGCAAACTGATGCCTTGCTTACAACTCTCTCAAAAGACTTCCTTTGGCTCCTGACTTTCTTCATGCCCTAGAACCTGGGATGCAATGGGATATTCATTCACGTATTCTCCAAATTTAGGCTTATGCCTGGAGAAGCTAATCCCTGTCTCTTATAAACAGATGGTGCTGTACCCTGCATCTGGGGAGCATAGCTCAGAGAATCCAGCAGAGAAAATGTTATGAGCTTGGGATGTGAGGTCAGTCCAAGGTAGAGTAAGTCTAAGAATTATGGAATTCCAGGCTTGGAAAGGTCTTTTAAGTTTAGGAATGTAACACTTCCCCTTTCTCCCACATTGATTCCCTTGTGTGGTTGTGCAGTCTATTTTGGCTTCACATAGCTCTGTTATATTTTTGAAGTTACCGTAAAAAAAAAAAATCTCCATGTCTTCATTTAGTGACTCTCTATTGGTCTTCTTTGGAGAATTAGATGATCCTGAGGTGCTTTTAAGCTTGATATTCTGTGTTTCTGTAATATTAAGGTTTCTAGCTTAGTGATATATCTCTTCAAGCCAGGCTGGGTCAGTGGGGCCTCATGGTCTTGCGACATAGTAATTTATTCAACAGACATTTATGGAATACCAGGTAAGTACAAGACACTGCTTTAGGTGCTAGACAGACAGAAAGTAAACAAATAGAAAAAAAATCCCTGCTTTCATAGAAGTTATATTGTACTAGGAGAAGAAAAGACAGCTGAAAAGTGAAGATTGAAAAAAAATGTATGGTCCATTAGATGGTAACAAGTGCTATGGAAATAACATTAGGTAGGCAAGTTGCAACTTAAAATTGGGCAGTCAGGAAAGCCTCGGTGGGATGGGAACACTTCAACAATGTCCTGAAGGAGGTGGAAGTGAGGTGAGGTATGAAGATGTTTCAGGAAAGAGCATTCCAGCAAGAGGGTGCATAAAGTGCCAAGGCCTTGAGTCAGGATATTTGAGGAGGAGCAAAGAGATGGGAAATAACAGAACCCAGATTGGGTAGGGTCTTATACAGGCAACTGTAAGAATAACCTTGGCTTTTATTCATATTAAGCTAGGGTATCATTGGATACTTTTGAACAGAGGAGAAAAACTCAGTTTTTCAAGGATGACCCTGGCTGCTGTGTTAAACATAGACCACCAGGGGCTATGGGCAGAAGCTGGGAGGGCATTAGGAGGAAGCTATGTAATAAGCAACATAGATGTGATATACTGTGTAATAAACAAAATGGATGGGTTTAGAACAGTCTAGCAACAGTGGAGGTGGTGGGAATTAGCCAGATTCTGAATATATTTTGAAGGTAGAGCAGATGTAATCTGCTGAAGGATTAGCTTCAGTTTGTCAAAGGGCTCAAAGGTGTTCTGAACAACTGGAAGGGTGGAATTGTGACTTACTGAGGTAGAGAGAGACCTAGATTGGAATGTCTGTATGGGTGAGCACCTTAAGCACTCTGTGTACACTCTGTGTACCACTCCTTCCCCTTTATTCACTTATTAAATGGGATAAACTTATCCGCTTCATAGTTGATATAAAAATTAGAGATAACGTATTAAAAGCACTTGCATGGTGCCTGATACTGGTGAGTACTCAACAGTAAATAGAACACTTATCATTACTGTTCCTTGGGAACAAAAGAACAAGTCTTGATAGGCTTTCAGGTATTTGGAGAGAGTTCACATGCTTCCCCCAAGTCTTCTCAGATTGGTTTCCATAGTCTCTCCTTGTGGAAGCTGGCTGGCTCCTATGACTCTCCTTGGTACTTTTATGTTTGCACGACTCTACTGGTTTATAAAAGAAATGGAGAAAGGTTATAAAAGGACTTTAGATATTTTTCAATAGCAGGCTAAATGTTCAGAAATCCAGTGGTGAGCAGCCTGCATTTCTCCCCAAATAGCAAGTATACATGGAAAAGCTTCATTTTTGACTCAGTCATGTGAGTGTGAGACAAACACAAGTCAAGATAATGAGAAATTATATTCACATATATTTTCTTTTCATCAGTAATTCTTTATTATAGCCCAGTGCCATCACGCAATTTTTGTGGATCTAATCTTTAACACCTTTGAGTTTTAAAACCAATTCCCACTGACTGCAATTAGGATTACATGTGGTTCTGAGCCTGGATGTGATCCCTAATGGTTGTGGATTACAAAAAGGCTGGTGACTGCTCTAGGTTTACTGGTCTCCCACTCCTATGCACTGAATATGTAGGCAAAAAATTCTGAAAAGGAACATCAGGTGAACTTTATTTGGCTTGAAAACCATGTGTTGATAGCCAGATGGTTGAAGCAAAAGCCTTGAATACAAAAGGAAATACAAGAGATCATAAAAAATCAGACTATGTTTGGTCCTCATTTTAAGTTGAAAATTAAGGCATGATACTAAATATTTTCTTAAAATTCTGTATAACACTACTACTTTATGTTCTATTTTCTTCTTCTGGTACCCTCCCAAAGCCGAGTAAAAATAAAATAAAGTAAAAATAAATAATATTAACATTGCACCTGCCATGGCAGAGATTATAGCCTCTGAAATCTTTTCATGGTTAATCAAACCTCATGGGTCACACTGTACTCAGCAGACAACATGCCCCAAATTTTAAGCTCCATTTGCAAAGCAAACAAGAAATTAGAATACATATATGGGGAAGACAACCCAGAGCATCTCTTTGATACAGGTTGGATTTTCAGAATCAACTATAATTTCTCAACGTTCTTTATCCAGAAGAAAACTTTACTAATTTATCTAAAAAATTTTAATGAATATCATAATTCATCAGAATCAGCACAGTCCCTGGAATATAGTATATCCCCAACAGGTGCTGTTTATAATAGTAATAACAGTAGGTAGTATTTTCATTTTTGTGTGTCTTCTCAGTGCAATGCTATTCTATATTCATGGAGATTGGCCAGTCTATTAGGCCCCTCAAAATGCACAGCAACACTGACTTAACTTGTTAATAAACTGGAACTTCACACCTGCTCCCAGCTGTCCCCAAGAGGCTCTATGAAGTAGAAACACAGCTGAAATTGCCCAGGGATTGCTGGCTCATTTGAAAATCCTCAGCTTTCTTGTTGGTCACACATATATTCACACTCTCAAATGAAATATGTCTTTGTGCAAGAGCATAGAGGGGGAGTGAAACTGACAGCTTGGCTCACAGATGCTCATATGTTTTTCGTCCTTCCCTTCACCCCTTTAATTTCTATTTAAATCTAGAAAGGCATTTGTTTGTGACTCTCTCTATATAGTGGTAATGAAAGGATGAGTGTGGACCCACAATTTCAAGAGATTTTGGAGGCAACTTGGTAGTGAATACTACCTTTACACATCCAACCTATATATACTCAGGGTACATATTCTGGTGCCTGTTTGCCAACTGACACGATTTCTCTTGGTACTGCTTTTCTGATGGGGTGGGTCAACGTTTATCTTCTTCACTACGAATTCATCTCTCTCAGCTCAGTATTTAAAATTTTTGTCTTAACAAGAACAGATACGTTTTAGTAGGAACAAGCTTTTAAAATAATATTCTGAAAAGATTCTGAAAGAATCTAAAATAATATCCCAAAGTAATTCCTGGAAATTAAAAGAACAAAAACTAAATATTCTAGTTCTTTTTTCATTTTATGTTTTCTTATTTTATGGGAATATTGAAAATATATATGCATAAATGCAGTGTGTGTATGTATGAACCTTTGTTCTTCATGAAATAGCTGGAGCTCTTCATTAATTTTCATTTTATTTTCTTGCAATGATGTTCACAAATCTCTTTCTCCCAGAAGAATGTAAGATTCATGAGTAAGAAACTTGTCTATTCATTCTCTGCTATATCTCCAGTACCTGCAAGAGCACATATTCAATACTGTATCAAAGATAGAGGAAACCTAGATCTTAGACACTCAACAAACACAGGATAAAGAATAACTGTTTTCAAAGGATAATAGAGACAGGTGTGTAATGGTTCTTAAATTTAAATGTACATTAAATGAAGAATTGGACATTTGTAAAAAAACTCAGATTCTTAGTAGATCCTCAGAGATTTTGGCTGTCAGTCTAGGGTAGAGCCCAAAAATGTGCATTTTGTCTAGTAGCTTTTGACATCACCCCCAATACTGCCTTTTCACAAATAAGTCTGAGGCAGGTGGTCTGTTTAATAGCATTTTGAGAAACACTGCCCTAGCATCTGCTTTTTATTTATATGTACTGAGTAACTAATAGACTGAACTTAATGACTTTTGTTCCACTTTGTGCTACCTTTCCTCACCAAAAGTACATTAATGGAAGGCATTTTAAATTCACCTCTTTATCCTTTAGTATAAAAACACAAGAGTTGAGCCACCAATTATTTAAAAGAAAAAACAGCCTTCCTCTTATCAACAGAAGATTAAGAGTTGGGATTGACTGACAGCAGGAAATGGGACCAGGATGTGATATGATTGTCCAGGTTGGGAAGAGAAAGAGAACGAGTGAGTCTACCTGGGAACAGAAAAGAGAGAGGAAGTGAGACTTGAATTAACAGCAGAGGGGGGCAAAAATTGATGAAAACATACCCAGTCTATGTGCCTAAGACAGGCCATCAGGAGGTCGAGTGACAGAAACCAGGAAAGGAGAATCCACCAGGTGAATGCCAAGGAGTGAAACTGTGCCTTGAATTTAGGATGTTATGCCTAGGATTTAGCCAGAAAGGATCTGGCTTCCCCAAGGAATTGGAAATAAGGGAAATTGATGAAAACATACCCAGTCTATGTGCCTAAGACAGGCCATCAGGAGGTCGAGTGACAGAAACCAGGAAAGGAGAAGCTTCAGGTGAATGCCAAGGAGTGAAACTGTGCCTTGAATTTAGGATGTTATGCCTAGGATTTAGCCAGAAAGGATCTGGCTTCCCCAAGGAATTGGAAATAAGGGAAATGGCTGGTCTAGCCTGAGTATGAAGTAGGTTGGAATTAAAACACAGATTTGTCCACTGTAATTTGCCAAGTTGGACTCTGTAACTAAAATGGGTAGTTATAAGCAATCTTCTTTTTTTTTCTTTTTTCTTTTTTATTATAGTTTAACTTCTAGGGTACATGTACACAACATGCAGGTTTGTTCCATATGTATACATGTGCCATGTTGGTGTGTTGCACCCATTAACTCGTCATTTACATTAGGTATATCTCCTAATGCTATCCCTCCCCCTACACCATCCCGTGACAGGCCCCAGTATGTGATGTTCCCCTTTCTGTGTCCACGTGTTCTTATTGTTCAATTCCCACCTATGAGTGAGAACATGCAGTGTTTGGTTTTCTGTTCTTGTGACTGGTTTGCTGAGAATGATGGTTTCCAGCTGCTTCAATGTCCCTACAAAGGACATGAACTCATCCTTTTTTATGGCTGCATAGTATTCCATGGTGTATATGTTTCACATTTTCTTAGTCCAGTTTGTCATTGATGGACATTTGGGTTGGTTCCAAGTCTTTGCTATTGTGAATAGTGTTGCAATAAACATATGTGTGCATGTGTCTTTATAGCAGCATGATTTATAATCCTTTGGGTATATATTCAGTAATGGGATGGCTGGGTCAAATGGTATTTCTAGTTCTAGATCCTTGAGGAATCACCACACTGTCTTCCACAATGGTTGAACTATTTTACAGTCCCACCAACAGTGTAAAAGTGTTCCTATTTCTCCACATCCTCTCCAGCACCTGTTGTTTTCTGACTTTTTAATGATTGCCATTCTAACTGGTGTGAGATGGTATCTCATTGTCGTTTTTATTTGCATTTTTCTGATGGCGAGTGATGATGAGCATTTTTCCATGTGTCTGTTGGCTGCATAAATGTCTTCTTTTGAGAAATGTGTGTTCATATCCTTTGCCCACTTTTTGATGGGGTTGTCTGTTTTTTTATTGTAAATTTGTTTCTTTGTAGGTTCTGGATATTAGCCCTTTGTCAGATGAGTAGATTGCAAAAAAATTCTCCCATTCTGTAGGTTGCCTGTTCACTCTGATGGTAGTTTCTTTTGCTGTGCAGAAGCTCTTTAGTTTAATTAGATCCCATTTGTCAATTTTGGCTTTTGTTGCCATTGCTTTTGCTATTTTAGACATGAAGTCTTTGCCCTTGCCTATGTCCTGAATGGTATTACCTAGATTTTCTTCTAGGGTTTTTATGGTTTTAGGTCTAACATTTAAGTCTCTAATCTATCTTGAATTAATTTTCATATAAGGTGTAAGGAAGGGATCCAGTTTCAGCTTTCTACATATGACTAGCCAGTTTTCCAAGCACAATTTATTTAAAAGGGAATCTTTTCCCCATTTCTTGTTTTTGTCAGGTTTGTCAAAGATCAGATGGTTGTAGATGTGTGGTTTTATTTCTGAGGGCTCTATTCTGTTCCATTGGTCTATATCTCTGTTTTGGTACCACTACCATGCTGTTTTGGTTATTGTAGCCTTGTAGTGTAGTTTGAAGTCAGGTAGCGTGATGCCTCCAGCTTTGTTCTTTTGGCATAGGATTGTCTTGGTAATGTGGACTCTTTTTTGGTTCCATATGAACTTTAAAGTAGTTTTTTTCCAATTCTGTGAAGAAAGTCATTGGTAGCTTGATGGGGATGGCATTGAATCTATAGATTACCTTGGGTAGTATGGCCGTTTTCATGATATTGATTCTTCCTGTCCATGAGCATGGAATGTTCTTCCATTTGCTTGTGTCCTCTTTTATTTCACTGAGCAGTGGTTTGTAGTTCTCCTTGAAGAGGTCCTTCACCTCCCTTGTAAGTTGAATTCCTAGGTATTTTACTCTCTTTGAAGCAATTGCGAATGGAGTTCACTCATGATTTGGCTCTCTGTTTGTCTGTTATTGGTGTATAAGAATGCTTGTGAGTTTTGCACATTGATTTTGTATCCTGAGACTTTACCGAAGTTGCTTATCAGCTTAAGGAGATTTTGGGCTGGGACCATGGGGTTTTCTAAATATACAATCATGTCATCTGCAAACAGGGACAATTTGACTTCCTCTTTTCCTAATTGAACACGCTTTATTTCTTTCTCCTGCCTGATTGCCCCGGCCGGAACTTCCAATACTATGTTGAATAGGAGTGGTGAGAGAGGGCATCCCTGTCTTGTGCCAGTTTTCAAAGGGAATGATAAGCAATCTTCTTGTGTGCACTTTAGGCTCTGCAATATTTTACCCTCTTGAAGAGAACAGCTTTTAATTATTTTATTTTTATTTTTAAATGGCTGACTGACACAAAAGAAAGTATGAACCTGGAGCATGAAGGTGATATTGGTTGAAAGGTTACCTTATAAAAATAAATAAATCTCCTTGTAGCTTGGAAGTGACCCTGATAAGTAGTGAACAGGAAAATTTTGTGCGTGTGCTTCAGGTTGTTTAGCACATAGCTCTCAAGAAGTGCTAATTGAGCATCTGAATGGATGATTGAAGACTTCAGGATACTCTTGCCCAAAAGCAATACATGGATATACAAGACCGATTTTCAAAATACACTTATATTAAATAGTCTAGAGGATTCTGGAAACTAGCTATGTGAAATTAGATAAGAAATTTAACTGCTCTGTATATCCTTTTGCTTTTCTCATTTTAGAGAAAAACATATTGCCTTTTTAATGGGTAGAAGTAAGCAAACACATTCATACCGAAATCACAGGGATGAATTCTAGCTCTAATTCAATGTTCAGATGAGTTCTAAATATATATCAAAAGCACTTGTTAGTAGAATATTTATTTTACAGTGTAAGGCATTATAGGTGAGATTTTCTGCTCTTCAAGGGCTTGCAGTCAAGATAGACTCCAAATCTTTTTGTGGCTTGATTCTAGAATCAAGAATATTTTGTGTAATCTGGAATATTTTGTGTAATATTCTGAATGGGAGAAAAGAGAAAATATCTTGGACTAGATTGTAAGTAAGAAATTATCGAAATGCATGGAATGAATGAGCATGTTCCCGTGGGACACATGTATGGGAACACCAAATATAGGGAACTAGGTCAAGCAAATACAAAATAATCCCCTACACATGTCTATGTCTGTGTGGCTTTAGGATTGAAAACAGCTACTAGTATCCTTGAGGAGGTTAAATACTTTCAGCACCCCCTATTTCCGTTACTATGTGTTTTAAGTAGACTCTCTTCATTTATTGTGGAAATGCTCAGTATTCTCTGCCAGGTACCGTGCTAATTGGGTACAGAAGATACGTTAGACAGGATTCAGCGTTCCAGGAGCCCAAATGTAGAGAGCTATGTTTTGAGGTAAAAGCTCAAGGGGCCTTACAGATAAGATAGTACGAGAGCTCACAGGGAGGTTATGTCACATCTGGCTAGGGAAGTCAAGAATGGCTTTGTGGAAAAGATGTGGGATTTGAGCTGGACATGAGGATAGATGGAATTGGACAATCAGAATTTGGAGAGCTGGGATGAATTCTAGATAGAGATTCTAGAAAGATTGAAGTCAATGAAACAGAAGGTAGCAGGTCATATTTTGTGCTGACCAATGACTAACTTGTTTGCTTAGACTAAATAGATTTGAGAAATGGCACAGTTGGAAAGGGAAGTGGAGGAGATATTTGAATAAATAAACAGAGAAATGACATTCGATTAGTGTAGACACTTGAGGAGCTGCAGAATAAGGGGAAGGAACACGCTAAAGAGAATTTGGTAAAAGAATTGCCTAACCTTTCTCTGTAGAGTGGGAATTGCAAACTAAACTGTCTAGGAGGGTCTGGTAAGCAATGTAGATGAGTCAACTGAGCTAGGTATAAGAAAAATAGCAACTTGAGATGGTCAATACCAGCAGACCTATGGCCTGCACAGCAGCAAAGTGATAAGAACTGGGCTTAAATGTGGTCAAGCAGAAGAAACATATGACTTTGGGAGAGGGTAGCTGCTGTGCAGCTCCAGCCACTTGTTACCTTGTGAAAATTGAGGCTCAATGTGGCCAAATATTCAAGAGAAACTTGGAGTTTATATTTTATGTTGGCAACAAATTCAAATTAAAAAAAATAAGTAGACTTCAGCATTGTGTGAGCCAAACAAAACAGGTCTGCAGACGGTCCATTTGAGACCTCTGATGATTGCTTAGGAGTCCTTAAAGAAAGGCAGAATAGGGAAAGGGCTCACATTTTAAAAGAAGTGAAAGTACAGTATTGCCAGACATAGCAAAGACTCATGTGGAAAATCCATAGCTTGTTTGGTTATTTGTTCAGTGTCTGTCTCGGCAGACTGTAAACACCTGGAGAGTGGAGACCCTCCCTGTTTTGCTCCCCAGCACCTAGCACGGTGCCTAACATAACATGGACAGTCAATAAGTACTTATTGAATGAACATTATTCTTAGAAATTTACTCTAGAGACTAATAAGAGTGCCATATTCAGCTTTTTTTCTTACTTTGAATGAGGCAGGAACATACTGACGTGTGAGTAACTATATTAATGACATAATTTTATCACATCAATATATCCTTACTATAAATCCCTTTTATTTTAGCAGAATCTTTTTACATACATTATCACAAAATCTGCAGTTTATAGCCTAAACTATGTGGAATCTATGAACCAATTGTGATCATGATGCTTCACTAATCAAAATGCTTCAATGATTTCCCCTAGCCTGCTAAATAAAGTCTGAATTCAACATGCTCCAAAATTGCTTATGTGATCTGGCACTTGAATGTTTCCTCAGATCTTTATTTCTGTTTTCTAGTCTTGGAATAAGTGAGTGGATATGTTACACTTGGTTGCTGGGAGCTGTTTCAGAGAAGAATTCCTAGGGGGCACCTGTTCCTAATTGATAGTGGTCACAGAAAGACACCTGAGACTAATATTTAGGGTATGCTACCAGGCTCATGGTAGGGTATAAAGCTACCAACCTCAGATGTGTATGTTTTATTGCTCTTCTAAAACTGAGTTGTACTTATTTGCTCCGTGTAGGTGCAGGACCTGATAAATAAAGATATAAATTGTTGTTTAAAAGTTTGTTAATGCTCAGAGTTTGCTTGGTTAAATACTTTTGTCTGGTTTTATGGTTAAATATTCTGCTTGTGAATGCTGTGGGCAGTATTCACATAATGGGGAGGATTGCTACAAACTTTGTAGGAGAAAACTTTTTTTTTTATTTTCTAGATTTTTTTCCCCCATTTGACTCTATGTGTTAGGATAGTGTTTCTTAAAGTGTGGACTAAAGAACAGTTACATTAGAATAACCTAGAATGTTTGTTAAAAACATATTTCTACAGTATACCAAATGGTATATTGAATATAAATCTCCTGGGGAAGATGCTCAAGATTCTGCATTTTTATAAAGTTTCCCAAGTAGTTCTGATGCATATCAAATTTAAGAATCAATCTTTGCAGGCGTGTGGTCAACCCAGCAATGACATTATTTATTATCAGTGGGTGGTCCCTCTCTCTTGCTTTCCCTGTACTATTGAGGAGGCAGTTTTACAAAAATGCTACCTCCTGAAAGTTTGGCTGGAGAATATCTGTACAAACACCTGCATACCAGATGGGCACATCTGTACAGCTTGTGCTGCTGATCCAGCTTCAGCACATGTCACGCACCACTTCCTTAATTCAGAGTGAGTTGAAAGGATGATGAGGATTTCACACTGAAGTCTTGAGCACATGAGTCATTTTCCCTTTTTTTTGTTCTTTCCTTTTTTCTTCTCTACTTACCTTGATTTGCAGTAATTTTCTTTTTCATGATCAAGAATGGCAGGGATATTGAAACCAATGAGTAAACAACTCATCTAACTAAAGGCATTGCTTTGTGAGTGCTGGACACTTCATATAGCAAGTCACAAGAAGATGGTATTGCTAGTTTCAGGAATAGTTAGACCCTTTTGTTTGTTTGTTTGTTTGTTTTTAATGAATTCAGCTTTCTATTAAAACTGTTTAACAATTTAAGGTTTATCAGTTTCTGAATATAAGTATGCATACAAGTATACATAAAGGAGTATGCACAAAAGTATGCATAGCTGCACAAAAATAACATCTGAAGATAAAAGAATTGTATTTCTTTTCTTTTTTTATTTTATTTTTTTCTATTGCAAGTGACCTAAATATTAAAAAGATGGTTAATTTCAACCACCAAAGGAAGATACCAGAAAAAGGTCATATGAATCATCCAGCCAAGCAAGCATGAAATACATCTAGTTTTCCTTTCTTTTTTTTTTTAACGGTAGTTTCCTTTCTTGTATTCTTTTTTCCACTACTAGATCTAGAGGAAGGTATATTGCATTTCAGGATAGAAGGAAATAGTAACAGTCTATTGCTGGAATCAAAGGGAGCCAGGAAGCCCATTATCATGGGTCAGAAGTCACAGATGAGTTAAAGGGAGGAGAGCTGGGTGCATGTTGTTTAGCTGTAAAGGAAAGGTTGCTGGCTGTTTTAAAGAAGGAGGAATTAAGAAGTTTCCATAAGATTTTTTAAAAAGACAATCACAAAACATTCCGATAATAAAAATGAATTATTGAAATAGCATATATTATATATATATATGAGAGAGAGAGAAAGGGATATATAGATAGAGCTTTTCTTATGCTATTCAAGGCTTTCTACTAAGTGCTTTGCACTAGGTCCTTCAACTTCATAAAAACCCTACAAGGCAGGGTTCCCCCATTTTACAGATGAGTAAACTGAGGCTTATAAAGGTTAATTAACTTGCCCAAGGTTACACAGAGTCAGAGCTCAGGTATTCGGGCTCCAGACTTCATGCTTTTCACCACTACCCTGTAACTGCTAGAAGAGGCAGTGCAGAGAAGCATTGGTTGTTAGATACTAGTGAATTCTGCTAAAGAAAAGAGGACCTGGAAACATTCTGATGAGAAGGAAGTTTAACTGCTGGTATGGATTGTCCAATCTGGATTGGCAAACAGAAAAGAAAAGCTCCCTATTATACCATTATATGGTTAAATCTGCCCTTTGCTGGAAAGTGTGGTGTTAGGAAAAAGCAAGGTCGGTCAACTTATTTGTGAAATCTGTGCTGGTTTTGCCCAATTGTGTTGCTTTAAAGCTCAGTTGGCAGAAGAATGTGCTGAATAAAGCTGAATAAACGTAACTGATATCCACCAATTCTGTCTGTCACTAAAACTCAGTGGAATATGTTTGCAGTTCATCTCCCTTCCTGCTAAATAGGGATGAAAATGCTGAGCATTTGTCAGTCACTTGGAAAATGCCCTGAAAGAGGCAGAGACTGTCATTGACCCCTTGTCCTCTCCAGTAGACTGTCGTCAAAGTCTTCATTATTGTTTGTTCCTGCTATTTTTTTGCTTCCCAGCAATATTGTCCTTTAAGGCAAGTTGAGCTGCGGATTTGGAACTGTGGGACATGCAAAATGAGCAGTTAGTCACTCTACAATGTTGTATTGCCTAAGCTGACTTTGCAGTTTTCACAGCAGACCCAGCTATAGAGCCCCAACAGGAATTTCCTATTTGAAATCTTTTTATTCCTGCCACAGCAAAACCTCTGAGACTCTGTTCTGTGTGTGCCAGGCACGGTGTGATTAAATAATGCCAGGCTGCCGCTGTGTTCATTGAAGTTCTCATCAAAGGATTTTATTATCCGCTCAACATAGCCATGGAAGGGACTGTGGAATATACATCTGTTCACACCTGGCACACACATGGTTTCATCTGGTTCCTTATAAAGGAGTGGGAATATCTTTTGGGAATATGCTTTAACAGTAATTTCTAGGATGAAAATAACACACTGTTTCCCTTTTCCAGATCTTTGTTTGTTGCTCCCTTTCCCAACATTCTCATTAAGTCTTTTCTTCTTTTCTGTGCCTCCTACTTCTTTCTCTTCTGATATTAGAATTTTGAAATAATAAAAAAAGCCCACAGAAAACCTGTGGATTGCACAACAATATAGGACTCATTCCCTGTATAAACAATCCTTAAGGATGAGAATTAGATTTTACTAGTCAGTTTAGTTATCAAGGTTGTGACCAATTGTCTGTTGGGTCCATCTGTGTCAGGAAACTCTCAGTGAAATAAATAAGATAATTTCTATGTCACAGAATGTTATTAGGAATAAATGAAGTTGTACATGAGAAAGCATAACGCTATTAAAATTCTCTACCCACATTTTCTGTTTTTTGTGTCCTTAAAACTCCTGAAGGAGTTATTTTGATTCAGTCTTTTATAAAGATAGCAAACAATATGTTGAGACCAGAATGCTTTTGAACAAATTACATGGAGTTAGTCAGAGTGGCCTTAAACATATGCAGCAGCTCGCACTATAGATGAATGACAATGTGGTGCTCTGCTAACTGACGTACCTTCTTATCAGAGCAGTAGTGAATATTACGGCAGGCCATTTGCAGGAATGGCAAACAGGCTTGGCATGGTGTTTGACCACATAATTCACTCGAGAGTAGTTTTCTCTGTCTTAGAAAAAGCCTTGCAGGATATATAAAAGCCATACCTGGAACCATTCTGGTCAAGATATGGAATCAACCTAAATGTTCATCAATAGATGAATGAATGGATAAGGAAAATATGCACAATGGAGTATTATTCAGCCATAAAAAGAATGAAATTCTGTCATTGATGGGAACATGTATGAACCTAGAGGATACTATGTTTAGTGAAATAAGTCAGGACAAGAATAAAAGTACTGTATGTTCTCACTCATATGTGGGAGCTAAAAAATGTATAGTTATAAAAGTAGTGAGTGGAATTGTGGTTATTAGAGGCTGGGAAAGGCAAAGGGAAGGGGAGAATGGGTAGAGTTTCATTAACAGATACAGAATTACAGCTGGATTTGAGGAATAAGTTCTAGTGTTTTTAAATTATTAACTATAGTCATCCTACAGGACTAGCTTAAGTTGGAAAAATCCAACTCCAGCTAGCCCTGTAGGATGACTATGGTTAACAATAATTTATTATATATGTTCAAATCTAAAGGAGAGGATTTTGAATATTCCCAACACAAATAAATGATACTTGTTTGAGGTGATGCATATTCTAATTACCTGATTTGATCATTACACATTGTATATGTGCATCAAAATATCACTGGGTAGCACATAAATATATACAATTATTATGTGACAACTAAAAATAAAAGGGGGAAGAAGCCATGCCTGGATCTCTATGCCAGAGGAAAAGCTGATGGGAGGGGAGAGAAATGGGAAGGGAAGGAAACAGGAGGGAAAAGAACTCTTGGCTTTGTACTGCATTTCATATCTGTTTTCAGAGGAGGGAACGTGCTTCCATGCCTCTCAAAAACACAAATGCCACTGACACTTATAAGCTGATTATAGGCTCTATTTTTTTCTTTGTTATATTATGGAAAGTTCTGTAGCTTTTGGAGGCCAAATCAGAATCCAAAGTTCTGGAATATGTGTCATTCTTGAAAGAAAATAAAAAATCCAACTCAAGCTAGCCTGTTGAGTTATTGACTAATACAATCAAAAGCAGGGAAAGAGGTCATGAACAATACTTTAGCAAATGGTTGCAATGTTGTTCCAATAAACTTCTGTTTATAAAAGCATTTGGCAGATCAGATTTGTCCCACAGGCCATGGTTCATGACCCCTACTCTAGTCACATGGCATGGGGGTTCATTTCACTAGACCTTTATCTCTCTATCCAATATAAAATTCAGGTAGTTTTACTGCATTTGCAATAGCCAGGTGATTCTATTATAATCTCACACAGATATAGCAGATGAGCTTTATTTCATCTGTCTCTCCAAACAATTGGTAGAAAAATGCCTGTATTGTTCAGAGGATTCTGAGACTGTGTTAGGCTAAACAGAAAAATGTGTCATTATCGATTAATAATGTTTAAAATAGGCACAGAAGGGGATGTAGTAGTATATACATCTCGGTTTTGCTATTTCTGCTTTAGAATGTAGGACTTACATGGACTTATCTTCCTTCACATATAGATTTTCCCACTCTGGGGCCTCAAAAGGTTTTTCTAACTTAATTTTTCTCAAGAGCCTAACAAAAATCCAACGATGGCTGAGGTGTGACCTATTGCAATTGCTTATTTTTTCTAATTTTTTTCTTTTTAGTTGAGACGGAGTGTTGCTCTGTTGCCCAGGCTGAAGTGCAGTGGCACAATTTCAGCTCACCGCAACCTCTGCCTCCTGAGTTCAAGCGATTCTCATGCCGCAGCCTCCCAAGTAGCTGGAACTACAGGTGCATGCCACCATGCCAGGCTAAGTTTTATATTTGTAGTGAAGACAGAGTTTCGCCATGTTGGCCGGGCTGGTCTTAAACTCCTGAGCTTACATGATCCCCCTGCCTTGGCCTATCAAAGTGTTGGGATTACAGGCATGAGTCACTGCACCCAGCCTCTAATGTTTTTTTAAGTTTAGAGCAGAAGTAAGAAGATCACATAAAAATTCTATCAGGTGGAATGAATCAGGATTTCAGAGCTAATTCATATTATGAAATACTTAAATGACATATTGTACTTATTAATTTTTGGAATATGAAATGACTGCCAATGTACTACACTACATATTTTTTAAAGTCTTGCTTCAGTTCTCAATGATTTTGCATATACTGTGTATTTACCTGTGCTATACTCTCACTAACTTTTCCGACTAATTAATTTTTTCCTCTTTTCTTGAGAAGGCCAGAACAATTTTGAAAGCCACCAGGAGGAGAGAGGACACCAAGTAAACTGTTCTAGAGTCATGCCTGTAGATGAACAAGCACCACCTGAGGCTGTGCTAAAAAACAAATGATGTTTCTTGAAAATATCATCATTGGGAGGCAGTAGGCAGCTGTTAAAATTGGACAGCCGTTGCTCAGTGTCCAAAGAGAAGGAAATTTTAACCATTAGTCTCTCCAACTTGATATTTAATTACCCTGAAAAAGAAGACAAATATGAAATTTCTCTTCAGAATTCCTTATGAGTCATGCCCAACTTTTCATAAAACAAATTTATTGCAGTTGTCTCACCAGCAGCTCTGTGAGCAGAGGGTGCAGTAAACCCATGTCTCCTTTTAGCCGGAGTTTGGCTTTCTTGGTACAATAATCAGTTATTTTATAGATTCTTTCCTAAATACAAAATTAAATAATATATTAAAATCACTTTTAAAACACTTTCTGAAGAATTCGATTGGAAAGCTTTCACTTACCAAAAAGCGAGATGTGAGATATGGGAAAAAAGATGGGGTTAAAAAAGAAAGAGAAAGAAGAGACAAAGAGGTTGAAATGAGTTCTTAACCTAGGCTGACTTCAGGGAAAATTGTGTAACTTACTTGAAATTATATGCAAAAGTGTGTGTGTGTGTGTGTGTGTTGTGTGTGTGAACATGTGAGGCATATTTAGGGTTTAAGTATTAGCCTTTCAATTGAGAATCACTGATAAAATTCTTATCCAGAAAAGGTGAACTAAATATGTGCTGGAATTGCTGGGTCCAGTCTGTGGACTGGAAAAGAGTAGTGGCGAAGGGAAAATGGATATTAACTAAGGAAAATAGTTTGTACTTCATAGGTTTGCCCAGGGGTAGCTCTGATCATGGCTACATGATTTTAGGTTCTGGAACAATGGCAGCCAAGGCAGGCTTTTCTTGGAAATTGGTGACTTATGACTGCTTCCCTCCTTCTCTGTTGTTAAGCAAACAGTTGGCACACCCTGGAGAGCCCTGACAGTGAACGATAGCCCAAGGACAAGGCACCAGCTGAAAGCCAGCTTGGCTGCAAATTAGAATATAATGGCAGAGTGGCTTCTGCTGCGAAGCGATTTGCATCAGAGCCCACCAACAATGCACATTCTGTAAGGCAGGCATTTGTAGGGGAAGGAAACAAGAAACACATCATTTCTAAATAATTTAGAAGAGAATTTGCCAAAGGAAGGGGAGCAGATAAGATGGGGGACTTACCTGTTTTTAGATTATGCTACCTAGAATACTTATAATGCATCCAAGGAAAATTTACATTTAACTTTCAGTAGATCTATATAAAATTCACCTTCGTATGCTTGCTTGATGCCCCTCCTTCTGTCCTCGCATAGTACCTTGTTCATAACTCCATTATAGAGCTATATAAACGCAGTGCTTAGGCATATATTTCATTAAGTTGTGTATTTATGGTGCTTAGGAATGTTTTCCCAAAGATCAGGTGATTTCCACTGTGGTTTCCACAACACTCCAGCATCCTAAGAATCCTATATACATAATCAAATCTTTAAATATTTTAACAACTGTACAAATGGGTGAACCTTGTGGAAGAACTCTGATCACAAATGCGCAAGATCAGAGGAGAGATCCAGTATGAGCCAAATGAAATTCTGTAGTAATAGAGACAGAAAATGCTGCAGGATTAAAATAGCAATTGGAAAGAAGCAGTTGGAAAGGGGAGGAAAGAACCATGGTAGAATTTAACAGATAGTACTAATTATCAGCATGGAGGAGCATAACACAGGAACATGTGTTGCAACAATCAGCAAGATAATATAGTATATTGGGTATAAGATAAACATATAAATAAATAATACTTTTGCATTAATGTAAGTATAAAGGTCTGCTAGAATGGCATATAGATACATAGTAACTTTGGGTACTTGATATGACCAGTTTCTCTTTTCCATCTGATGGTGAGTTTCATGGAGGTAGAGACTATGTCTTCTTCCTTTTATAATCTCCAATGGTTAGGTCAACCGTTATCATACAGAAGACACCAGGTAAATATTTGTTTAAAAAATGTCTGGCATTAAAATTTTTTTGTAATCAGCCTGATCCTATCCACAGTTCTTCATTTTCCATTCTCTCCAATGTCTACATCCTGCCCTACCCATGACAGCCTTATGAATCCATGTTGCAATGCTCTCTCTCTGCTCTTTGCCTTCCCAAATCTGTTCAATACCCATTATATTTCCGTGCAGCTTAAGTCCCACATACTCTGTGAGGTCTCATCTCTCTGCCCCTTGCGTCTGAATTTCCTTCTCCTGTGTGTAAGTTAGAGCTCATAATGTTAATTTTTCACTATTTCATTTGTTGATTTTCCTGCCTGGACTACCAACTCTTTGCCAGGGGGAACCATGTCTCAAAGAGGTAATTTTTTTTTTTTTTTAATTGAGACCAAGTCTCCCTCTGTCACCCAGGTTGGAGTGCAGTGGCATGATCTCGACTCACTGCAACCTCTGCCTTCTGGGTTCAAGCGATTCTCCTGCCTCAGCCTTCCAAGTAGCCAGGACTGCAGACGACTGCCCCCACACCCGCTAATTTTGGTATTTTTTAGTAGAGATGGGGTTTCACCATGTTGACTAGGGTAGTCTCAAACTCTTGACCTCAAGTGATCCTCCTGCCTCGGCCTCCCAAGGTGCTGGGATTATAGGCGTGAGTCACCTTTCTGCATTTTCCAGGCAGCCAAGCACACACTGAACACTTGATAGGCAGATATCTGCCTGTAAAATAGGAAGTATGGCTAGAAATGAGGAGGAATCTATTGCTGTGGCCCAAGTAATCCATAAAGGGTCTGAGAGCATGACAAGTGGGTAGGGATCTAGACTCAGACATTTTTTCAGAGTTTGGGGTAGTTTCCCCATTTTCAGGGAGCTCATGTCTATGGAGATGATAAAGCAGGAGGCTGGGTCTCTGTATATAGTATCCTTAGTGAGGAATCATACATTTTGTTAGGCTTTTTATTTATTTTCCATTTCGGCAGCTATAGTAACAGAGTCTAAATACTGAAATTATTTGGGTTTCTTTTGTGTGGTTACAATCTTTAGCTTTTCTTTCTTTCTAGGGCACTAATTAGTAGCAAGCAGGTTAATGGTAGCATAGAGGTTTAGTTAGTCAGGTTTCTATCATTCTAAAACTCCTTTTTTACTGTCTCACCTTTTAGGTGGAAAACTTAAAATAATAATAAAATTGTTTCTATATTTTCATCTGGCATTTACTGCTTTGACAACATTTTTAGTACATCAGATACAAACAATAATAAATTTGATCTATGCATTATGCTAACTTTTCATCTTTTTCTATGGGTTTTCAAAGGAATTCAGCTTATAAGTTCATAGATTAGAGTTCATTAAAAAGAGAGAGTGAATTTATTCTTATCTTTGTCAATTAAAATAATAAAACAAACTAAAAACCTGCTGTATTAATTCTGACTTTTCTGTCCTGTGAACTGTGCGAATGACAAAGACTTTACCTTCCTGAAATTGTAGAATAATTCTCTATAGTTAAGCAATGATGTAGTATTCTTTAATCTTGTTTTCCATGAAAACATCTAATAGTCTACTGGAAGAATAAAGAAAGGCAAGATTCAAATCTACCCCAGTTTGATAGTATTGTTCTATGTGGTGGTGGCTTACTAATAGCTTTATTATTAAACCATGTAAGCAAAAGAAAGCACTACAGCTTAGTGGGAACTCAGATGGATCTGCTTTCAGCATGTAACTAAACCAGTGTGTAGAAACAAGTAATTAAAAAGACACAAAGCCCGTAATCAATTGTGCACCGGTTATCTTTGATTGCTCTTGCAAAGGACAAATTACACACAAGCCTCTTGCAAGTCTGAAGAAAAAGAGGTTCTATTATCTTCTTTTTGAAATCATTCCTCTGCACAGACAAGGGCATCCCTATTCCAGATCTCTTGGTTTAATTAAAAGGATGCAAACATCAGATGATGTTGCAGCATATCGAATGTTTCCCTGTCAGTGCAACGGGTGAAAGAGGGAGGGGGGAGAGAGGGAGTGAGACATAGGGGTGGGGGTTGGTTGGAAGAATTTCTTTTCCATAAAGACTGGCCTTTTTCACTCTGACCATCTGTTTTCTCATGGTGAAAAGCCCCATTGCTGGTATCCTGGCATAGCTTTGCATGTCTTTGTGCTTGAGGGACATTCAATCTTGCATCTGATACATGCTGATCTGTGACACTTCCTAACAAATGAGGCTTTGTTCAAACAAAGAGACTCCCTGATAGGAACTGTAAACTTGGAGCTTGATATCCTGTAGAAAAGGCAGGCTATGGCTGAGCTGGCACAGGAAATGCTCTCTGTAATGCAACAGAGCTGAAGGAGGTCACACCCTGTGCACACATACGCTCTTTTAGATCTTCCCAGGCCTCCTCTCATCTCTGTCTCCTCTTCAGACAGGGTAGCTCCAAGAACACAGCTGCATTTGGACCTGGGAGAATGCAACCCATCTCCATTACAGGCTGAAGCTTACTCTTCATAATCATCCATCTATTTGTATAGCTTCTTCATTTTACAAAGCATTCTTGAAATCATTAATCCCTTTGATACAATAACTTCATAAGGTCCCAAGGTGATCTCACTCAAGACAATTATTTTGTGACCACTAATGCCAATTGCTGCTTATTTCTTGTCTCTTGCTTTTGTATCTTCTTTCCATTCTCGGTCTCTCTGTCCCTCTCCTCTCCCTTCCTTCTCCCCAGTTAATGATCTTAAATTTGGGGCTCTCAACTTCAAATTCATCTATCTTTTCACTGTAAGATGTTTACGTGGTCCCTCAGTATTTAGACTAAGGGTGCGGAATAGAAAATGTGTAATTTGTTGCTGAGTCATAGATTGTGATTTGGGGAAAGTGGCAGAGAAGGCCCTCACTCAGAAAAATAAGACTTGATATTTCAAGATGCGATTTAGAATCCTGTTAGAATGTAAGCTTCCTTTGAAAGAATGTCACTTAAAAAAAAATGTGCCGTTTCCTCTCCTTGGCAAACTCCTGCACACTAGAGACGTGGCTGAGAGGGACCTTCTAACACAACCATTCTCTGCTTCCCCTAGGCAGAGTTGATTGTTGCTTCCTTTGTGTTCCCACCCCTGTTTGCTCTTAACTCAGTGCCATTATGTAGCACGTTGTAGTCTGAGCTATTTGTTTATGTATCTATCTCCCCTACCAACCTGTGAACCACCCTGTAGGAGTTGTGTATTTATTATTCATTCTTGTGAATTTCCAGTATTTCACGAAGTGCCTGACCCGTAATAGGCTCCCAGCAACAGTATGTTGAATAAATAAATTTTGTTGAATAAACATTGATATAGGTGTGAGGGAAGAAATAGGAAAAAAAAAAAGAACAGAATAGGGAAAACTGACTTCACTCACATCTATAAATTTATCCTTGGCCTGAACCTGTTATTTGACTTCCTGCCCCTTACCACTTCAACAGTGCAAAGTAGTATTTGAGTCAAGAATTATCTTAGATGCAGCTTCTCAGTTTTCGGGACTAATACTTTAAGAAAAAACAAACAACAGGCCGGGCGCGGTGGCTCAAGCCTGTAATCCCAGCACTTTGGGAGGCCGAGACGGGCGGATCACGAGGTCAGAAGATCAAGACCATCCTGGCTAACATGGTGAAACCCCGTCTCTACTAAAAATACAAAAAAACTAGCCGGGCGACGTGGCGGGCGCCTGTAGTCCCAGCTACTCGGGAGGCTGAGGCAGGAGAATGGCGTGAACCCGGGAGGCGGAGCTTGCAGTGAGCTGAGATCCGGCCACTGCACTCCAGCCTGGGCGGCAGAGCGAGACTCCGTCTCAAAAAAAAAAAAAAAAAAAAAAAAAACAAACAACAAAACAAAAAAAGATACTTGAATTACAGAGAACTTAAGTAATATTTCAAAATTATGTTTTTTATTACTTACTAGACCTATTATCAAACAAATATAAAGGTTTTGGGGCCCAGTAAGGCCCTGGAGATACAGGAAAGAAAATTTGTCCAGTGGAGCACTTTAACATGGAAATGTTGTAGGGAGGGAGTGAGCTGCTGAAAGGAGAATGGCTACACAGACTTTCAATCTCACTTTTCACCTGGCTTGCTCAACCACTTATACTATGATTTATCTTTTCTGAACCTCGATTTATGAAATGAGAATATTAATGCTGGCATGCCTAAATGGGATTTTATGAGGATTAACTAAACGTGATTGTAAAATATTTTAGGAACATGAAGTACTGGATGAAACAATTAATTTTCATAATTTTGAGATCAGAGAGGATTTCATAGGGTAATGTTGTGTGCCAAGTTGCAATTGTATTGCATTTTTAAGGGAGATGGCTCAAACTCACTTCATTGCATTTCTAATCCCTTTTTTGTATAGCTGGTAAAAATATAACAGGAAATTGATTAATTAAAGTTTGGTAGCACATTGGAATTTACTCAAAAACAGCTGCTAAGTAAGAGTAGTCCACAGTCAATGGGTAGAGTAACTGTACTTGCCTTGTTATGGCCAGTTTGAATGTCACCATGTAAAACCCAGAAAGGCTCACAAAGACATCAGGAACGAAACAACCTTGGCTGTTGTCATTCTGGTTACTCGTTCAATCAAAGGTAACCAGTAATTGAATCTATAAGTGATTGCCAAAATACGCAGCTTTTGTTGATGCTGTTATTTAAAGTAAGGTATCAAAAGAATTGATTCTGCGATCAGAGAAATGAGCACAACCAATGGATCTAGAATTTGACGTTCAACCTGTTGAAATGCCAGAAACAACTTCAAAAGGGGTTCTTATTTATTTCATTTTATTTTATTTCTTTATTTATACTTTTTTTTTTTACTTTTAAGTTCCAGGGTACATGTGCAGGATGTGCAGGTTTGTTACAGAGGTAAACGTGTGCCATGGTGGTTTGCTGCACAAGTCAACCCATTACCTAGGTATTAAGTCCAGCATCCATTAACCATTCTTCCTGATGCTCCCCCTCTCCCAACAGCCCCAATAGGCCCCAGTGTATGTTATTCCCCTCCATGTGTCCACATGTTCTCATTGTTCAGCTCCCACTTATAAGTGAGAAATGTATTTGGTTTTCTGTTCCTGTGTTAGTTTGCTGAGGATAATGGCTTCCAGCTCCATCTATGTCCTTGCAAAAGACATGATCTCATTCCTTTTTATGGCTGCATAGTATTCCATGGTGTATATACATCACATTTTCTTTATACAGTCTATCACTGATGGGCATTTAGGTTAATTCTATGTCTTTGCTATTTTGAACAGTGCAGCAAATAACATACATGTGCATGTATCTTTATAATAGAAGGATTTATATTGTGTATATACCCAGCAATGGGATTGCTGGGTCAAATCGTATTTCTGCCTCTAGATCTTTGAGGAATCACCACACTGTCTTCCACAATGGTTGAACTAATTTACACTCCTGCCAACAGTGTAGAAGTGTTCCTTTTTCTCCACAAAAGATTATGCCGTGAAATCACAACGTTAGTTTATCATCTCAGGGAAGTAGCAATAAGTTTAATGTGAACCTACTAAGCACGATTCTGTTTAAAGCAATAGCTAACATGAATATGGTGCTGCCTTTTCATTTAGTGAGTTCTTTGCTATGTTTTGTTGCATCAATGTTCCTAAAATGTCTCGTTTAGAAGATAGGAAAGGTGTTCATAATTGTAAAGTAAAATGAGGAGAGTGAGGCCTGCCACATAAGTGACATCTTCCCCCATCCCATGCAATTGTTTTCCCTTGGTATCAATGGAGACCTATGTTCTGATTAAGAATGCCAAATTTTCCAAACTTGTTTAATCTCACGTGAAGAGGGATGTTTTTAAAATCAGTTGAGCTGTGGGAACAATTCTCCCAGCACTTTCAAGAAGATATATTGATTTTTTCCTTCTTATTATTTTTCAGATTTCTTCCCTCTTTTCCATTCTTATTGTCAGCCCTGAAGGCCAAATCTTCATCACTTAACTTACTAGAAAAATAGTTCTCAATCTTGGCAGCACAATAAAATCTCTCCAGGAGCTTTAAAAAATACTGATATCTGAGTTGGAATCTCAGAGATTCTGATGTAATTGGTCTGGGATGGGTCCTGAGTGTTGAGATACTGAAAGAGCCCCTGGTGATTCTAAAGTGTGGCTAAGGAGTGGAACCAATGATCATGAGCTCTCTTCTGCCCAGTCCATCCTGCAAACCACTCACTTAGTTTTAACTTGATAGCCATTATAACTGGCTCCTCCTTGGTCTTACTACAGTCTTACTAAAAGTACATCTCACCTCCATTTTTCTCATTGTTATTTTCTGTCTTAATATAGACATTTAATCTTAAATGTTTGGAAATAGGAGTCGAATAGATGATAAATTTAGTGAAATTCCAATGCTAGATAAATATTTTCCCAACAATGCTTCAATCATTTTACTCATTCAGAAATTCTTTAAACTTCTCTATTGCTAAGTTCCAAAACTCTTTGATCTAGTATTTAGTATTTTTGTAAAATGTTAAAGCTCATTTTATTTTTCAGACTTATCTAGACCACTGTTGCTCTTTCTGTATCCCATACTTTACTAAAATGAACTACTTGCTCTTCCTGCAATGTGCCTCACAGTACCCTATCTCTGTGCCTCTTCTTTTCCTTTTCCCTCTACTGAGAATGTGTTGAACCAACTCCAACTCCTTAAATATAAACCATTTCTAATGTGCCAATTAATATGCCACTTTCCTTAATCAAACTTTTCAGTTTTGATGAAAATGGAGGTACTTCCTCCTTTATTTCAACCCCTTAAAACTCTTCCTTCTATGTTATATGCTTACTCTATGATGACTTATCTATTTTATTCTTTTCCCTTCCTTTCTTCCACTCTACTGAAAGCTCCTCAAGGTCCAAAACCAAGGCTATCTCCTTTGGTGAAGGCTGTTTTAGAGTCAGATTCTGTCTTTGCCTCCCGATTCTACCTTTACTAGATATGTGAATTACCTTCTCTCTGGGTTTTGCTTTCTTATATTTTAAATGGGGAATTAATATCACATTGTTCACAGAGTTATGGGGCAAATTAAATGAGTTATTCCATGGAATGTACTTAGAAAAGTGCCCTGCACAAAGTGAGCACCTTCTAAATGTCAGCTATTTTTATTAGCTTGCTTTAACAGAGGCTAGGGTAATATCTTGTATATTTTAAGGACTTAAAATATTTGTTAAATGCAAAATTCTTTGGCACTTGGAAAGATTCCAAATGACCAAACTATACATATTTGATAGCTTATAATTTTTAAATCATTTTTATAGCTACTTGCAGGAGGATGTGGGCCAAAGTGACCTGATATTTTGTTTGAAAAAAATGGAAAACATAATTTCTGACAGTTTGGTATCTTGTGTTGAAAATCTTCAGTTCCACAGTTAGTGCTAGAGATTCACCTCTGCGAAATGCCCAGACTGTCAATTATAGTGATTTATTATGTGCTGATTTCCTCAGGCATTAAAAAAATAGTTGACTATCCAGAAGCGATTGAAATTCTTAGCTTAAAACAGGTATGTGCAAAGAAACTCAATAGGCAAATTATGTATTCTGGGAACCAAACATCTCTATATAGATTCCATTTAATAATATACACTTCACAGGTCTTTGGAGATAAGACTATAAATATGACTGTCAGATTTAACCAATAAATATTTTAACACCAGCACATCTTAAACTCATATCCATTTATGTCTCCGATGTCATAAAATGGAATTGATGTTTTGTTTTCCAAGACTGAAGAAAAGAATAAATAAAATGAAGTCACTAATGTTGTGTGACTGTACAATCAGTTATTGGGGGTTTTCCCCCTTCTATGTTGACTTTTGAAGTGTTTGAAGTGACTTTTTTGAAATTAATAATTAATCTTTTCAAGGTGTTCTTTTTGCAGTTGGTGAGGGCGGTCAATGTTAAGGGAAAACAGATAAGAACAGAGGACAAGTTCTGACTGACAAAGGTGGTGTGTTTGCAAGAGAATAAAACACTCTATAGGTTGGACTGCTTGGTACTTGCCTCCTGGTTGTAAATATGGTCTTGTCTTCAGCCATTTCCCAGGAAACCTTGTCAAGGAATTAACTCTGGAGATATTTATGCAAATAAAGTATAATAGTGAAGGTTTGAAGTAACAGTTTACAGCTACTAAAAATGAGAGAGAGACAGAATACTAGAATTATGAAAGACTCTTCAGGGCAACACTGAAAATAGTTTATCTTCTAAGAGTCACATATTGAGAATCACACTTGGGAATTTATTACATGTTTTCAGTTTCTACATTTTCACCTGTTTCTGGCTTTCCAAACTCTATTTGTTCATAGAATTTATGGCTTGTATTACATTCAAATCGATGGAAGATCAAGCATTTGTATTCCTGGAAGAAACTGTATTTCTTTATCATACCTCATATGAGCTTATTATGTGCCAGGCAATGTGCTCTAAGTTTTAAATGTTATTACTAATTTAATCCTCACAACAACCCTATGAAATAGATGCTATTATTATTCCCATTTTATGCATGAAGTAACTGAGTCTCAGAAAGATTAAATACCTTGCTCAAGGCCACAGAACAGGTCAGGAATTAAAGTCACCCTTTCTGATTCTGGAGGCCAGGCTTATACCCTCTAAGTTATGCTGCTTCAGAATGAAAGACCACAGCTATCACAATAGCAATCAGAGCATGTTCTCACTGCAGTCTCAGCATTTTGCTTTTGTTGTTTTAGAGAAGAGATAATGGTGTTAACCTGGCACAGGAGGAAAGGAATCAATCCAAAATGCAGCAAAAGAACACCAGGGGTTTGAATTGACTGTAAAGTTAGAGCAAAAGCTTCAAAGTGTTCTGGTCCCCGGCCTACATTGATCTACTGAGTGAGCAGCTGATGGCTCAGAGAAAGGCGTACAGTGAGTTTTGAGGTGCAGTTTAATAATAAAAAAAAGGCAAAGGTAAAATAAATAGAAGAAAAAGCACTAGGGCCCTTGTGTTACAACAGGAAATGATTTCCCAAAATGCCGTTGTGCTTCTCTAACCTTCTCTGAGCAGTAAAAATATTCTAAGGATATTCTACAGAAGCCACCTGTTTGGATGCCTCCATTTAAATACCGATTCTGCAACTAACTGACTTCACAGCTTTGGTCTAGGTATTAAATTTCTTTTAATCACGGTTTGCCCATTGGTGGGACAACTCTAGTAATAGTATCTGATTTGTTTTTCTAAGACCACCAGAGCGGGCACAAAAGAACCAGCGACTAGGCAAGTGTAGGAGCAAAACTGCAAGTTTATTTTGGTCACCTAAGGTGTGGGGAAGAGGTCTGTCGGCCTCCGGCAAAGAAGACCGACAGAGTCCCCCGGTGGGGCTCTTGGACGGAGTTCCCACAGTCCTGACATCCCGACAGGAGTGGGGCTGTGCCGCCTGTGGCGTCCCTCCAGAGCGGCTTTTCTAGGAGTGGGAGGGCAATAGGCGGGGCACGGGCGTGTCAGGGGGCGTTCCACAGGTGCGACCAGGTAAATGTTGGTCTCTTCGGATTGACGTCACCTGGCCCATGCCCAGTTGGTCTGCACCTTCCCGGGCGCCGGCTGCATTTTCGTGCTCGCGGGAAAAGTTGGTGAAGAAGAACCCGGAAGTGCACCATCTTGCCTCCGTTCGTCCAAACAGTATCTACCTCAGGGTTATTATGAGAATTACGTAAGATAATCTACATGAAGTACTCCAGTTCAGTGAATGTTCAGTAATGTTTTTTGTGCTTTTTTCTCTCCCATGACATATGATGGATCACAATTTTGTCTACTACAATTATTTATTCAGTGTCCACTGGCTGGATGCTGGGATATACAAAATATAGTCCCTGCTCTGGGGAGCCTAAAAGATAAATATGAACCAGACACAGTAGCCCATACATGCAAATACTTTGTGATAAGATATGCATTGTATATATTTTTACAGATCAGTAAGTGAAACACAACTATTGCAACAATTTATAATCAATTTCCCAGGGCAAAAAATATAGTTTTTACAGATATATAACATAAAAAGATGCACTAAGTTTGCATATTTATACATTTAATTATGCATCAATTAATAAGATGCATTAATGGGGAGATGTTGGCCAAAGTGTACAAACTTTCAGTTATGAGATAAATGAGTTCTGGAGTCCTAATGTATAGCATGGTGACTATGATTCATAATAAAGTATTATATACTTGAAACTTGCTAAGAGAGTAGATCTTAAGTATGCTCACCCTGCCCCCATGCACAAAGATAACTATGTGAAGTTAGGGATGTGTTAATTAGCTTGATCATAGTAATCATTTCATAAAATATACATATATCACAAAATCATGTTGTGTAACCTAAACATATATAATTTTTATTTGTCTATTATACCAGGATAAAGTTGGGGAAAAAAAGAGATACATTCACTGTTATCTGCCCTGTATGTCTCTGTGACATGCCTGGCAGCTTGGTGGGTCTTGCTAGGCAGAGGATTCGGCACCCACGTTCAGTGCACTGGATAACTTGCAGACCAGGCATAGGAGGAATTGGTCCAAGAGACCTGCAAAGGTCTTCTTGATTTTGCCCAAAGGATATCAAACATCCAGTATAAAGGAGAGGCATGATGGAAAAAAAGGTTTTACACAGTTTCCTTAATTATAGTAATAGGATGGTGTTGAAGGTTTCTGAGGATGAAATCATAATTCCTGAAGTAGTATGTCATAAAGCTTCTTTGAATTGTACTTTTTTAAAAAAAAGTTTTAGTTTGTATATGCCAATCTGTTATAATGTTTCACAAGAAAATATGACGAATGAATTTTAAATATTTAATATTAATACCAAATTTGTAGGGTAGCATACACTTCTGTTGCCTCCTGTCCCATCCTTTGGCCAACCTCTCATTTTAGCCACAGCTACAGGGCACAGTTTTATGAACTCTTAGCTTCAGCTGAGAGCATCCTGTACTAAATCTCTTGATGTATCTTCCCATTTTCTGCTAGAAATCCTTTCCACAGCCATAGCTCCTGCTCAGCCCATGGATATGCCTAGGCCAGGAATACACTGGCCGTTAATGCACCAGTGGGGCTGGTGTGTGTCCATCCTTCTAATGAACAATTATGGGACACACTAACACATTTTTTTTTTTTTTTTTTTTTTAAGATGGAGTCTTGCTCTGTTCCCAGGCTGGAGTGCAGTGGCGCAGTGGCACAATCTTGGCTCACTGAAACCTCTGCCTCCCGGGTTCAAGCAATTCCCCTGCCTCAGCCTCCCGAGTAGCTGGGACTACAGGCCTGCCACTCCACCAGGCTGATTTTTTTTTCTTTTTTGTATTTTAGTAGAGATGGGGTTTCACCATGTTGGACAGGATGGTCTCCATCTCCTGACCTTGTGATCCACCCGCCTCGGCCTCCCAAAGTGCTGGGTAGCACATTTTTATATTGATTTTTACCCCCTTCTCTCTTTTAATCTGCTTGCTCCATTACTCCTGTTTTGGGGGTCACCCCTAAGTAGATAGTCTGCATTTAGTCTTAGGGTCTCCATTGAGAGAACTCATGGTAAGACATAAAAATTTAACAGCTAAGTGAATTTATCATCTCAAGTCAGTTAAATAAACCAAGTAAAGAGAAATGGGCACATTAGAAAATCTGTACATTTGACTCAGTTATGGAGACTACAAATTGGGATCATCAGTGGAATCTCCATTTAGGCCAATTATCATCATACAGATGTGTATGATAGCAAACCTCTTACATATGAACACTAGTACAGAGCATTACAACTTCTAGGAAAAGGCTTTTAAGGGAATTCACCTTTCTAAGACATGTTCAGTAACTACATATTTCCATAAGAAGAGCAGAGACATTTTGTCTTAAATATATGAGGAGAAAATTGAAAGTCATATTTTTCTTCTCAATAAACAATTTTAAGTCATAACTGAAGCTGTGCTAAAAGAACTTAAAGACATATGAACCACTTTCACTTAGTTTAAATCAATAAGACCAACATAATAGCCTCATTCTTCTTTGGCTAGTTTATAACAGCTGCTTGTGTTAGAATGTCAATGAAAGCCTGCGACAGCAATATAAATGCTATCTCATTGATTGTGACATAAGCTTTGAGCTGATTCAAAGGGAAATACACAGTGCAAAGTATCATTCTTATCATTTTATAATCATTATAAAAAATCACAATGATTATCACTAGTAAAGGTGTTTACACCATTGTGCGTGAAACTGATGAGTATATAACCCAAACTGTTGCAAAAAGCAGACGTTATAGGTATGGCAAATACACTTCAGAATTAAGAGAACAGTAAAATGTGAGGATCATTTCTGAAAAATGGCCTATATACTTCTGCATCTTTAAATTTGAAGTTCTTAGTGAACATAGTTATACTTGAGTTTTAAGTTAACATTGGTTAGCTAGAAGTTTTCACTTTAGATTCATTTGCTGGTTTTCTTTCTTTCAGGTGTAAATATATGTCAGTTATGAAATGTATAGTGCATTTTTAGATTATCTGTGACTCTAAGTAAGCCCTATGCCAACTCTTATAAATGGCAGTCAATCCTTTTGATTTTGCAGTTTTAGGGGAACATTATCAGAAGAAAATTAAAGAGACCCTAGATAATTTGATGTCGTGAAATTTCTACCAGAAAAGAATCAGAAATTGGATTTGCCCAAAAGTCGTTGAAGTTCCTTGAAGTAAATTAGCAGAAGAGAAGTCCTTCCCTGAGTGTTATTGGAAAATCTGGTTAGTGTTATGAAGCTGTCACTGCTGTTAAAAGTTGCTGGAGAACTATGTTCATTCTCCATATTTGGTAGCTATTTGAGAATTTGTCTGAGTGTTGTTTATGAAATGGGAATGTTTAAGGTAGTGAAGTTGACAGGAAATTACTGTGTGACAAATGATCTGAGAATTGTTAAGTGTTGTACTTCTGTTCAATTCAGATGTCTCTGCTGCATACAAATGGCAGTGTGTATAATAGCATGTCTCTTAAATGGGTAGGTTGATTTGTCTTATAAATTATGATTGACATTGTTCATTAATATTCCTGGTCCTCTAATCCTTCTGGGAGAATAGGAGGGTTGCATGTCTTTGTCCCACTGAAGTTAGACAAACATATCATATGCCCTAACCAAGAAAGTGAGAGCAAAGTGACTGGTGGCACTTCTGAGCTAAAGCACAGAAGAGCATGTGCATAATTTCCTTTATTCCCTTTGCCACCCTGCTAAAACCTGGAGGCTCTTGTGAGATTGTAGCTGCATAGGAAATGGAGGCTTTGTCCACTTGGGCCTCTGAGTGACTGCCATAAACCAAGCTTTTCTGTTGTCTTACGTGGGTTGTGTACATGAGAAATCGACTTTTACTCTGTTAAATCATGAAAAAGTTGATGTTTTTCATTAATGCATATAAGCTAGCACATCCAGACTTACACATAAGATTAATTAATTAATTTATTATTTATTACACATTGAAAGTGATGGCAGAAACCACAATCACTTTCGCATCAACCCAAATATTTAAAAAGGCACTCTTTATATGAATCAGCTCCCTGGGACTAGAAATAGCTCTTATACATAGAATATATTTGTGTAATATTTAACCTACTGTAACTCTACCTTTAGTAAGTCTGTCTTGTGTGCAACATCCGTGTTTATGGCAAGATAACATCCCAGGATAGAATAAAACCCATCAGTGACTGTATCAGTGGTGGAAACATAGTAGACACTCAGAAAACATTTCTTGAACTGAGTTAGGTTATCAGAAAGCAAGTGTGCAAGAAAGAGGCTTTTGGCCAGAAACCATGTTAGAGAAAGAAATGCAGGAGAGAAAACAAAATCATGATGAGATAAAGAAAGCGGAGTAAGCTGCAGGGTTTTTACATAGCCAGAACATGGGTAGGTTCAGGCCAGAAAAATTGGAACATATTGACAGAGTGAACCCAAAGATTGAGGAAAGATAAAGCTGGTTGTGCAGTTTTCAAAGGAGTTTTAGAACTTAGGCTGTGTCTCTAGATATCAAAAGTTTGATCAAGTTTCATATTGGTTTTACAGCCCTGATGGACTTTTTGTCAAATTGATTGTGTTATGTAGACAGAGTGATTTTGTTTTTATTTTCTTAGAGAGTTGTGTGTCATATCTAATGATATGTCTTATCTCACATAGGTTAGTAGTGATTTTTATGGTAAGAAAAGCTTTCTTTTTCAATATCATAAACATTTATAGAATTCAGAATAATATAAACTTTTGTATTTCTCCTTTCCCACTTGTAATTTTTTAGTGCTCATATTCCCTTCAAGAGTGATGCTTCATGAGGGTGGAAATGATACTAGTCTTCACCATGGAATTCTCGTTATTGCCACAATGATTGTACACAGTAGATGTTAAATATCTTTTGAATGAGTTGATAAATATGTATATCAAGCTTCTAAGCTCCTCTTCGTCATGGTTCTACTTCATCTGTCTATTCTTATTTCCATTAGACCCTACCACATACCACCCTACACTCTGGCCTGCACATAAGCATCATCCTATCTTTGTTCTTTGAGTTACTTGATTTCCTTCCTCAATATGTTTCATCTCTCTGCCTAATATTAAAAGCTAACTTTTATGACTAAATCCTTTGCATTTGTTATCCCATTTTCTAAAACAAAACAAAAAATAAAACAATCAGGTAGGTACTATAATTAACACCATTTACAAATGAATAAGGCTTAGAAAGCTAAGCTATCTTACTGCTGTGAGCCCCATAGCACCCCAGCCACACAGCTGCTGATGTCTGCTTCATTATAGAGCCATTGCTCCTAACCACCTTTTGTACATTCTTCAAGCCTCAGTTCAAACACTACTTCCTCCATAAAGCTTTCTTTTATTACATTGATCTTTACTAATCTCTACTTTGTCCCAAACACCTGCTAAACTTAAAGTCAGCACCACATTGCTCACCCTCGATCGTTCTGTATAAGTTCATGTGTATTAATTTTATCTGTCCCATTAGATCTTACAGTCCTGAATAGAAATTGAGCACTATTTATTTTGTATTATTCCATTATGTCTAGCAAAGTAGAGATGATTAAGAAAAACTTCCTAGTTAATGGATTGATAAAGAATAAAGTAATGTTAGAATTGCAAAATTTATCCCAGAATTTTCATGTAGAATTTTTCCACAAGGCTGGAGTCTGACAAAGACCTAGCTATTTCTTTTGATATCTTTCATTTTAAAAAAGTTTAGTTTACTTCCTGCCACTCAGAAACTTAAAACCATATCTTCAGATTTGGGATTGTTAGAAATAGCCTTTTGAAGATGAGATGAAAACTGTTATTTTCAGTCATTAAAAATGTTTAAGAACAAAGGAATCATGTGACAACTTGTGACTAATGCAATCAGAGAAGCCGGAGATTGGGATGTTTATTTTTACACATTGGGAAGGAAAAAGTAAGGATCAGCCTCTAAGTTTGACACCTCAAATGAGCTCAGTGGTTTTGCATCATATCACGTGGACATAATGCCTCTCTTCATGCCCCCATAGAAGTAGGCAGAGACACAGAAGAAGGCCCCAGGCCAGAGCTGTGAATGCAAACTGGATCTAAGCCTTCATAACTAAATCCAACCGCATAAACAACTCAGAACAAGTGAAGAAGTGCCAAACTTGTCCTTGTGAGTTTCCTTGTAAATTAAAAATAAACTGGAATAATTATGTATTCAGATTATGGAAAAGCAGTGAAATTGAAACTGATTTAAGTAAATGATTCATGATTCCCAAATACCTAAAACTACTACAAAATTAAATTTATCTTGTGCAAAATGAAAAACCAAATACATGGAGCCCTTGGTTGGGTTTGATATTCTTCAAAGGCGTTATAAGATATTCCAAAATGTCAACTTAAATCATGGATTCAAACTTAGACTAAGAACAAACAGCAGTCATTACCTAAGTCTCTTTTGTGGCCTATGCAAAACCACCTCACTACTTAAGTTCATTTCCAATGCAAATATGTCACCAACATTTAGTGGCAGGGTTGCTGTGTGTGTTCACACACAATTGGGCAAATGAGAATCAAGAAATTCGCAAATGGGCCATCTGGGTTTCACACAGAATCTCCCCTGCCCCCACTATGTTAAAGCAACACTACCTCCTCCTACTGATCAGGTTCAGTTACCCTTGCTATGTTGCGGGGATTCAATGTTTGTGGATCATGCACTGTGTCAGCACCTGGATAGCGAGGATCTGTGGGCAGAAGAAACAAACTTGCATGTCCAGAGAGGGATTATCTTTTTTTTTTTTTTTTCGTAACTTTTATTTTAGGTTCAGGGGTACATGTGCAGGTTTGTTATGTAGGTAAATTGAATGTCACAGGGGTTTGGTGTATGCAGGTAGTAAGTGTAGCATCCAATAGGTAGTTTTTGATCCTTTCCCTCCTCCCATCTCCACCCTCCAGTAGGCCCTGGTGTCTGTTGTTCTCTTTTTTGTGTCCATGTGTACTCAATGCTTAGCTCCTACTTACAAGTGAGAAAATGTGATACTTGATTTTCTGTTCCTGTGTTAGTTCACTTAAGATAGTGGCTGCTAGCTCCAACTGTGTTGTTGCAAAGGACATGATCTCATTTTTTTTCTGCTGTGTAGTATTCCATGGTATATATTTATTACATTAAAATTTCTTTTTCCATAAGTTATTGGGGTACAGATGGTATTTGGTTACGTGAGTAAGTTCTTTAGTGGTGATCTATGAAATTTTGGTGCATGCATCACCCAAGCAGTATGCACTGTACCATATTTGTAGTCTTTTATCCCTCACTCCCCTCCCACTCTTCCCCACAAGTCCCCAAAGTCCATTGTATCATTCTTATGCCTTTGCGTCCTCATAGCTTAGCTTCTACGTATCAGTGAGAACATATGATGTTTGGTTTTCCATTCCTGAGTTACTTCACTTAGAATAATGGTCTCCAATCTCATCAAGGTCATTGCAAATGCTGTTAATTATTTTTTATGACTGTTAATTATTTTTATTCTCTTTTAATTCCTTTTTATGGCTGTGTAATATTCACAAATATATATGTGATATATATATATATATATATATCACAGTTTCTTTGTCCACTTGTTGATTGATGGTCATTTGGGTTGGTTCCATGATTTTGCAATTGTGAATTATGCTGCTATAAACATGTGTGTGCAAGTGTCTTGGAAACAACCCAAATGCTCATCAGTGATAGACTGGATAAAGAAAATGTGGTACATATACACCATGGAATACTATGCAGCCATAAAAAAGAATGAGATCATGTCCTTTGCAGGGACATGGATGAAGCTGGAAGCCATCATTCTCAGCAAACTAACCCAGATGATCATGTGATTTTTGTTTTTAATTCTGTTTATGTGGTGTATCACATTTATTGACTTGCATATGTTAAAACATCCCTGAATCCCCGATATGATCTCTTGATCATGTTAGGTTATCTTTTTGATATGTTGTTGGATTCAGTTAGCTAGTATATTATTAAGGATTTTAGCATTTATGTTTATCAAAAATATCTGTCTGTAGTTTTCTTTTTTGGTTATGTCCTTTCCTGGTTTTGGTATTAGGGTGATGCTGGCTTCATAAAATGAATTAGGGAGGGTTCCTTCTTTATCTTGTGGAACAGTGTCAAAAGGATTGGTACCAATTCTCCTTTGAATGTCTGGCAGAATTCTGCTGTGAATCTGATTAGTCCTGGATTTTTTTTTGTTGTTGGTAAGTTTTAAATTGGCATCTCAAGCTCACTGCTTGTCTTTGGTCTGTTCAAGGTATCTAATTCTTCCTGATTTAAGCTAGGAGGGTTATATTTTTTTAGGAATTTATCCATCTCTTCTAGGTTTTCTAGTTTTTGTGTGTCAAGGTGTTCATAGTAGGCTTGAATGATCATTTGTTTCGTTGAATGATCTTTTGTTTCGAAGCAGCTCCTGTTTCATTTCGTGTGAGTTTATTTGCATTTTCTCTCTTCTTTTCTTGGTTAATCTTGCTAATGGTCTATCAATTTTTGATGTAGGCATTAAGGGCTATAAACTTTCCTTTTAGCACTGCCTTTGCTGTATCCCAGAGGTTTTGATAGGTTGTGTCATTATTGTCTTTCAGTTCAAATACTTTTTTAATTTCTATCTTGATTTCATTTTTGACCCAATGCTCATTCAGGAGTAGGTTATTTAATTTCCAAGTATTTGAATAATTTTGAAGGTTCCTTTTGGAGTAGATTTCCAGTTTTATTCCACTGTGGTTTGAGAGAGTGCTTGATATAGTTGCAATTTTCTTAAATTCACTGAGGCTTGTTTTGGGGCCTATCATATGGTCTATCTTGGAGAAAGTTCCAAGCACTGTTGAATAGAATGTGTATCCTGCGGTTGTTGGATGAAATGTTCTCTATATATCTGTTAAGTCCATTTGTTCTAAAGTATAGTTTAAATCCATTGTTTCTTTGTTGACTTTCTGTCTTGATGACTTGTGTAGTGCTGTCAGTGGAGTACCAAAGACCCCAACTATTATGTTGCTATCTCATTTCTTAGGTCTGTTAGTAATTGTTTATAAATTTGGAAGCTCCAGTGTTAAGGGCATATATGTTTAGGATTGGGATATATTCTTATTGGACAAGGCCTTTTACCACTATATAATGTACCTCTTTGTCTCTTTCAACTGCTATTGCTTTAAAGTTTGTTTTGTCTGATATAAGAATAGCTACCCTTGCTTGCTTTTGTTGTGCATTTGTATAAATGCCTTTTTCCACCGCTTTACTTTAAGTTTATGTGAGTCCTTCTGTGTTGGTGAGTCTCCTGAAGGCAGCAGATGATTGGTTGGTGGGTTCTTATCTATTCTGTGGTTCTGTAGCTTTTAAATGGAGCATTTAGGCCATTTACATTCCTTGTTAGTATTTAAATGTGAGGTACCCTTGCATTCATCATGTTTTTTGTTGCTGGTGTACTTTTGGTTTGTTTGTTTTTGCTTTTTAATCTGTATTTTTGTTTTATAGGTCCTGTGTGATTTATGCTTTAAAGAGGTTCTGTTTCTGTATTTCCAGGATTTGTTTCAAGATTTAGAGCTCCTTTTAGCAGTTCTTGTAGTGGTGGCTTGGTAATGGTGAATTCTCTCAGCATTTGTTTATAAAAGACCGTATCTTTCCTTCATATATGATGTTTAGTTTTGCTAGATACAAAATTCTTGACCGAAAATAGTTTTGTTTGAGGAGGCTGAAGATAGGACCCTAACCCCTTCCAGCTTGTAGGATTTCAGCTGAGAAATTTGCTGTTAATCTGATAGGTTTTCCTTATAGGTTACCTGGTGCTTCTGTCTCACAGTTCTTAAGATTCTTTCCTTTGTCTTAACTTTGGATTACCCGATGACAATGTGCCTAGGTAAAGATCTTTGTGTGATGAATTTCCCAGGTTTTGTTTGAACTTCTTGTATTTGGATGTCTAGGTCTCTAGCAAGGCTGGGGAAGTTTTTCCCCCAAATATATTTTCCAAGCTTTTAAAATTCTCTTCCTCCTCAGGAACACCAATTATTCTCAGGTTTGGTTGTTTAACATAATCCCAGACTTCTTGGAGGTTTTATTCATATTTTCTTATTCTTTTTTCTTCATCTTTGTTGGATTGGGTTAATTTAAAGACCTTGTCTTTGAGGTCTGAATTTCTTTCTTCTACTTGTTCAATTCTATTGCTGAGACTTTCCAAAGCATTTCACATTTCTAAAAGTGTGTCTAAAGTTTCCTAAATTTTTGATTATTTTTTCTTTAAGCTACCTCTTTCATTGGATAGTTCTCCCTCCACTTCTTGTATCATTTTTTGGATTTCCTTGCATCAGGCTTTGCCTTTCTTTGGCTCCTCCCTGATTAACTTAATAACTAACCTGAATTCTTTTTCAGATAAATCAGGGATTTCTTCTTGGTTTGGACCCATTGCTGGTGAACTAGTGTAATTTTGGGGGGGTATTGAAGAGCCTCATTTTGCCATACTACCAGGGTTAGTTTTCTGGTTCTTTCTCATTTGGGTAGGCTGTCAGAGGGAGGGTCTAGGACTGAAGGCTGTTGTTAGATTCTTTTGTCCCACATGGTGTTTCCTTAATGTAGTACTCTCCACCTTTTCCTATGGATGTGGCTTCCTGTGAGCCACACTGTAGTGATTGTTGTATCTCTTCTGGGTCTAGCCGCCTAGTGAGTCTGCCTGGCTCTGGGCTGGTACTGGGGGTTGTCTGTACAGAGTCCTGTAATGTGAACTGTCTATGGGCCTCTCAGCCATGGATACTTGTGCAGGTTTTTGGGGGTCTCCCAGGTCCTGCAGGAGCAGTTGGCTTCCTTCAGAGTGTCTGTGGGTCCTCTCCTGTACCACATTTTCTTTATCCAGTCTGTTATTGATGGCCATTTAGGTTGATTCCATGTCTTTGATATTGTGAATCATGCTACGATGAACATTCATGTGCATGTGTCCTTATGGTAGAATAATTTATATTCTTTGGAGAATACACCCAGTAATGGGATTGCTGGGTCAAATGGTAATTCTGTTTTAAGTTCTTTGAGAAATTGCCAAACTGCTTTCCACAATAGCTAAACTAATTTACATCCCCACAAGCAGTGTATAAGCGTTCCCTTTTTTTCTGCAACCTTGAACAGCATCTGTTAATTTTTGACTTTTTAATAATAGTCATTTGGACTGATGTGGGATGGTATCTCACTGTGGTTTTGATTTGCCTTTCTCTAACGATTAGTGATGTTGAGCATCTTACGTTTTCTCTGTAAGGACAAACTGTCAATTTTTCCAAGATGAAAGAGATCCAGTGTGGTCCAGTTGCCACCAAGTAACTGGCTAATCTCCTGCAGAAATAGTGCTATATGGGGACTCAGCACTCATGGCCGGCTGGACATTCAGACATGACAGTAGGTAAGTAGGCCTGGATAGGTGAGAGTCCATGTTAGATCCCTGTGCAGAGTCCAATACTACCACCTCAGTGCCTTTGTTCACATGCCCATCCTGCCTTTTCTGGGTGGCTGATAAATAAGGCTGGCTAAAGTTAACTGGCTGAGTCATTTTATCTACTTGATTCTTTAGTGCTTTTTCCATGATGGATGCTTTCTAGTAGATATTAACATGTTATACAAAAGGTTTCATAATTTGAACCACTCCCATATGTTTATGCACATGCCTTACTAGAGATCTTCTCATCTCTGATCTTTCAGTCCTTTTCTTTCTAGGCTATTATTGATCAGCTGACCAGGCCATTGACTACTACCCAGAAATACACATGCACACACATGTACACCCACAACACACCCACATATATCTCCTTTCAGGTCACTTCTCCTTCCATACAAAGTATATCTGAATCAATTGTAGCTTCCCCAATTAGAAATATATTTTTTTTTCTCTCCACTATTTTTCAAGACCACCCTTGAATGTAGTTATGGTACAGTAGCTCAGTGGTCCTAGCTGTCCTCCAACTTCCCCAGTCAAACCCTGCTTCATCCCACCAGTCGATGGCCTGCCAGCGTGCCAGTGCTTGTTGGTGTGCACTTCTGCCCATGTACTCCTCTCGACGTTGTCTTGATAACCAGCTGCTTGCCTCTTCTTCTGCCAATGTGCTCCTCTCTACATCTGGCCACCTGTGTGTTTGCCCGCTAGGGTCTGGGGTTTTTATAGGCCTAGGATGGGGGCATGCCAGGCCAGGATGGTCTTGGAAAATGCATCATTTGAGTGGGAAAGTGGGAGTGCCTGTCCTCACCTACATCCATGGTGGTGGATCCCTAGCCAGGGACCTACCTTTCTCTACTCAGCACTTCCCTTCCCTGCTTCTGTATCACTTAAAGGGAAGACACTCTTACCTTCCCACCACTCCCATATCACCACACATCCACATATATCTCCTTCCTTCGGGTCACTTTTCCTTCCATGCAAAGTATATCTGAACCATTCATAGCTCCACCAGTTAGAAACATTTTTTTTCTCTCCACTATTTTTCAAGGCCACCCCTGAATGTAGTTGTAGTACAGTAGCCATCATTTTAGAATTTATGCTCACATGGTAGCTGACCCATCTCCAAACCAAACTTGTACATTTACCTCCTTCTTCAGCTGGTTATACAGGACCTACATATGGCCATATGAGCAAGGTACAGGAGGGACACTGTTGTAACCATGATGTCTGACACTAAGCGTTGGGCTACCTGCTCCTGCAGCTTACTCTTCCTTTCTGCTCTGGTGTGCTTTTCATCTTGGTGCAAAATTTCCTTCTTATGATTGACTACTGCTGAGCTTGTTCAACTTCGTTACTTGAAAGGTCTGATAAAATGTGCTAATATAACCATGGCCACTGCTGAATGCATGGTCACTTAGTGTCCCAAGTCAAGCATTCCATCTGTACCTGGGTCTAGCAACATATCAGAAGCTGTTTCTTGAAAGGTCTGTAATTCTCCTACTAGGGTTTACCATAATTTTGACATTGCATCTTTTTCTACTAACACTTCCTATACCATGATGTCTGCTGGGCCACATGGTCCAAGCAAGAAGACTGCTTGCACTGCAGCCTGGACCTGCTTCAGAGCCCTTTCCTGCTTTGGGCTCCATTCGAATCTAGCAATCCTCCATGCTATCCATTGTATCAGCCCGAGAAGTATCCCTAGGTGTGGAACATGTTGCCTCCAGAGCCAAAATAAGCCTGTTGGACTTTGTGCTTCCTTATTTGTAGTTGAGGATGCCAAATGCAGCAATTTGTGTTTTACTTTAGATGGGATGTTTCTGCAACAAGTGCACCCCTGAAAAATTTTACCATGTGGTAGGTCCCTGAATTTTCAAAGAATTAATTTTCCATCATCTTGAGTCCAGATGTCTTACCAAGGTTTCCAGGGCTCTAGACATCTCATGTTCATCCTGCCTGCTAGCTATGAAGTCATTGATGTAATGGATCAGTGTGGTTTTCTGTGACATGTTCTGACAGTCCATATGTAATTGGATGATACTATCTATGACAGAAGACAGGGCAGTTATTATATCCTGAGGGTAAAAGTGTATATGAACATCGTTGTCCATTTCAGGTAAATACAATGGAGTCTGATCCCTTTTCATGACTACAAAAGGCCTTATTCTTCAGCTTTAGCAATGAAATTGTGTTTGGCTTTGTGGATATGATCAGGCTACTATGTGGTTGGGCTTCTGGTAGTCTATAGCAGGGGTTCTCAACCCTTGGGCCATAGACAGGTACTGGTCTGAGACCTGGTAGGAACTGGGCTGCACAGCAGGAGGTGCGTGGCTGGTGAGTGAGTAAGCAGAATTACTGCCTGAGCTCCGCCTCCTGTCAGATCAGTGGTGGCATTAGAGTCTCATAGGAGTGCGAACCCTATTGTGAACTGCACATGTGAGGGATCTCGATTGTGTACTCCACATGAGAATCTAATGCCTGATGATCTGAGGTGAGTTTCATCACAAAACCACTCCTCCATCCCACCCCCATCTGTGTAAAAATTGCCTTCCATGAAACTGGTCCCTGATGCCAAAAAGGTTGGTGATCACTGGTTACAGCCATTCTCTCTAATCTATCCAATTTCTGCAGGGATTAAACTGATGAATTACACAAAGGTATGATAGGGGCTACACTCCTAAAACACTGAGATTTAATCATGCAAGTAGTAATAATCCCTACCATCTTTTCATGATATAATATTGTTTTTGATTTACCATCTTGGATGAAGGGTGAGGATAGTTCTAGAGGCTTTCACTTAGCCTTTGCCACTATGATAGTGCTTACCACACCTGGCCATGAACTCTAATTTTGAATATAGACTATACAACCATGGAAATGACTGCTCGATTTGTCTGTGTACCCAGTGACCCCACTGTGTGTTGGATTTTATCAGTGATTCCCTTTGCCCTGGATACACTCTAATGATGAGGTTGTTATGATAATTGCTTGTCTCTGGGTATCAATGTCAACTCAGAATGTTATGTCCAATAGTTCTCAAAATGTTAGGTAATACCCTTTCTCCTGCCATTATCTGAGTAAATGGCTGCAGGCTTCCCTGTGGAAGAACTTAGTGCTTTTTTTCCCCTACCGTATAGGCTTTCTTAGGAAATGAGAAAGGAATTATGCCTTTTCAGTGGAGTGACCGCTCTAAGCTCTCTGCTCTTTCACTGTTGCTAGATATTAAGCAGCACTCTTATTGTTGTCAGTCTATTTATTCACTAGGATATGACAACTTGTTAGCCATATTCACAAGTTCCTGTGGGTTAACTCTTTTGCCAGTCATTATGATAATTGTGGTCTTTGGCTTCTGATAATGAAATGCTACCTCCAAGCCTCTGTTGTCCCCTTGGCTATTCATGTCCCAGGCTTGGAGATCATCTCCCCGATGTAGTCCTGGCCTGCAGAAGAGCCACTGCTGCACTTCTTAGTGAGGTTGGTGCCCCTCTCACCAGTGCATTCCTGATAGCCTAGGGGAATTCTGCATCCTCTGGGACCTCTCGTGGAGCATTATCCTCTGTTGGATGTTCATTCCAGCATGTCTACTTTTTAGAGCCTTTTCATTCCATCTGCTACTGTCTGCCATGTCAACTCTGGCATTTCAACTTTGTTCAGCATGAGCCACTGCTTTCTCTAAGCTTCTAAAAGTCCCCCTAACAGTGAATTTTGCCCTATTTCCCAGGGCTCTTGCCAGGACATTAAACTCATGTCACAAGTAAATGTCTCCAAATGAATGAATTATTGTTCATCTAGTATTATTTTCAGGCTCTCTTGACCAAGCACCCTCAAAATCTAGTCCCAAGATTCTTCCATTGCTTCTATTGGTTCATGATTTCTACTTCTTGCTTGCTGTTCCTTTGATGGGTAAAGTCTTTCCTGCCTTATTTGGTCCCATACATCCCTGGCTGGATTATACTGGGATTTACCCTCAGGATCAGAATGTTAGCTGAAAGAGCAGTGAGGGCAGCTTCTGAGGGGGTCCTGGTCTCCTGCAGGGGAGAGAGGCCTCTGCAGTGTCTCCTGCATGAGAGGAGTGCCATCTGTTAATGGGCTGGGGTCAGCTCTGCAAACTACATGGTTTCAGGGTAGTCTTCAGAGCCCCAATCCTTAGGGGCATCTACCTAGTTTATCCTCACTGCCCCATACCTTCTTAACCTGAACCTTGACCTTAGCGTACAATATCTGTCTTGGCTGGTCACTTAAATGATTCTGGAGCTCCATGAACCTAATTCTTGGGTCCCGTGCTTGCTCCTTCATTGTGTCTACTTTTGCATTGCACAAAGAGAGAAATATTCAGAAGCTACCAAAAAGGTCCTCTGGCTCTTAAACTCAACATTAGTTCTTCATTAAGTGACTCAAGTTTGTCATTATCTTCTGTAGAGTGTCAGGGAAACTTAGGAATAACTAGCGAATTGTTCTGTCCTTTCATGCATTATTTCACCATAGATTTCAAATGGCTGAATACCAGTGATAGTGTTCCTTCCACTGAGTCATTTTTTTTTTTTTTTTTTTTTTTTTGAGACGGAGTCTCGCTCTAGCCCGGGCTGGAGTGCAGTGGCCGGATCTCAGCTCACTGCAAGCTCCGCCTCCCGGGTTCACGCCATTCTCCTGCCTCAGCCTCTGGAGTAGCTGGGACTACAGGCGCCCGCCACCTCGCCCGGCTAGTTTTTTGTATTTTTTAGTAGAGATGGGGTTTCACCGTGTTAGCCAGGATGGTCTCGATCTCCTGACCTCGTGATCCGCCCGTCTCGGCCTCCCAAAGTGCTGGGATTACAGGCTTGAGCCACCGCGCCCGGCCCCACTGAGTCATTTTTTCCAGGTCAACTCTACTAAAATTTTTAGCAGTTGGCCTCTCTCCTTGTGCAGAGACTATCTGTGCCTCCTTCTAGTTGGGCAGTAAGGTATCTGCTATATCAGATCCCTTCTGATACCAAGTGTTAGCTTACATCCTCTGGGAAGGAAATACAAATGTGGAATTAGATGTGCAAGAGATTTATTGGGAGAAATATCCATAGAGAAAAAAGGAGAGAAGGAGAATGTGAGTGTGATGTCTGACACCTGTAAAGGGAGATAAGGAAAGAGGATGTGGTGGGCAGAGCTTCAGAATGTAGTGCAGCTCTGAGAAGGCCTCTAACAGGTTGATGGGTAGCCCCAGAGAAAAGATTGCCTGTCACAGAAGTCCCCTTTTGGGCAGGGATGTGGCATCTTTAGAACCACCAATGTACTCTGCTGTGAGCAGTCTGGGTATAATGTGGCCTCCACATGAATGCTGAGGTGGCTTCATGGTACAGCACCAGAGACTGTCGGCAGAGTATGCTCCTTGAAGTAGATTTTCTCTTCAAGGAGCATCTGAGGAGCACACTCCAAAGGCTGTGCAGCTGTGTTTCAGGTGTGAGGGCACCATCATTTTACAGGAGAGAGAAACAATAATTACTCATTTTTCCCCTCACATCCTAAAATCATCCAATTACCCATAATATTTGGATGACTTTTAAAGCCATGGAGGCCTAATGTGAACAATTTCCTCTCATCATAGGTCCTTTATTCTTGACCGTAACTATTAGCTCAGAACTCTTTGTTTCATACTCATAGTTTAAATTATTTATTGCTAAATGCATTACCTTGCTTTCCCATATTAAAATCTATCTAACCAGTTTTCTACATGCTATTATGAGGAATGATCTTTTCATAGGGTATCCCTACCACTATAATTTGTATAATGGGGAGCATATTTATAATTTTTCTTTTATAACGAATATTTGTGAGTTTTGATAAATATTTCTCTATTTTGAATCCTGAACATCTCTAAGGAGTTATTTATGGATATGTTTTAGGCCATTTTGAGATGTTTGAGAAGAAACTTCTGAGGATGTCCCTTTACACAGCAGCAGGAGATTTGCTCTCTGTGTCAGCCCTTCCATCTCTGTACTGGAGAGACTACATGGAGATCCACAAGCTGAAAAGCCTGCAAGGTACATGCCATCTCTTGGAATTTCTAACATATAGAGTCATTTCTTAAGAAGTAATTTTTTTTTTTAGGTGAAACTGTCTTGCTACCCCAGACTTACTGCACCTGTGATAAGTGAAAAGGCAACAATGCCTGATTATCCATGAGGTACATTTGAAGAGGCTGTGCTTGATATTCTAGATGAACATGGACAAGGTTGATCACTTAAGTCTGGGATGTTATTACAAGCTAAGTAAGACAGCTGTTCTCTTTCTATGTAAACTTTTACATGTACCACGACTCTCTGCAGCATGAGGCAATGCACCCATGCTCATTCCCAACCTATTCCAGGTTGCTAACAATACAGTCAATATCCAGAGGAAATCTGTGCAGGTCCCTTGCTTTAATGGTAAGGAATTTGACCAGCTTGATTACTTTTATTTGGCCATATAATGTCTATTTATATCTAAGCTAAAATTTATGACTTCCCTCATCTGTCTCTGGACTGTATGCATATATTTTTGAAAAGTTCTCTATTCCCTTGTCTGACACTTGGGTAGGAAAGAATTTACTCAGAAAACTTGCTCTGGTATCTACTTTTTGACTCTTAGGCCACATTAGTTTCTGTTTTTTTAATTCATGCAATCATTCAGATACCCATCAATCCTTGTGTTTCTTCCATGGTAGAGTTATTACTGGAAGCAGTTGCTTAGTGGGAGACTATATTTCCCAGCCATGTCAGTACCCAGATGTGGCCTTGTGACTAGTTCTTGCTAATGAACTGGAGCAGAAATGATGTGTTACCCTCCTTTCTGCTGGAAGGATGCACAAAATGATAAAGCTCTCAGGGATGGCACATTCCGAATATAATGAACACAGGTCTCTGAATTGTATGCAAAGAAAATCTGCCTACTCATCTGAAATAACTATGTTGCACTGAAGGAGAAATGAACTTCTATTCCATAGACCACTAGAATTCTAGGGTTTATTTACTGTAGTTACTGACATTACCCTAACTAACGCAAGTCTTTTCAGGCAAAGAAAGACCTTGAGCATAGTTTTAGAAAATATCACTGCATTTACCTTGAGCTTAGGACTATCTCTGGGCATGAATAGGCAGAAGACTTTATAATGTTCTGGAGGAGAGGTAAAACAAGAAAGGTGTAACTTTTTATTAAAAATGAAATAAGATTGAAATACTTTTGGGTAGAAACATCATATTTGATAATGAAAATGATAAGAATATATTATAAACCACTAGACCAAGATAAGTGTGACTGAGGTTCAAACAAACGAAAAAGATTTGGGTGAGCTGCAAATATAGGTCAAGGTATAAATCCAAAAGCTTCACTTAACAGGAAACAGCTGGTGGAATGTTTTATTAGCCTGAAGATTAGGGAAAGGTTTTCAATAAGATGAAACACTGGACCAAAAGAGGATGTTTAGGAATTCATGGTTTAGCAGGAACAAATCCAGAAAGGGCCAGTGGGCGAACCTGTAAGAAATGGCAATCATAAACTCTTAAATCAACATCTTAAATATGGAAAGTAAGCATCACAAATGTGTTCATTTTTCTCGTCTATACACTAGTAAAATCCAGCTAAAAGTAAAGCTCTAGAAAGCCCTGGGAGAGGTTAAACGATGTTATTTTCTTAGCTCTTTAAAAGTTATAAAACACTTTTACATACATTATGTCATATGTTTCTTATGATGTCTCTGAGAATTAAAAATGTTGGATATTATTATCAAAGTGATAAAGATGAAGAATTGAGGCTCAGAAAATATAAGCAATTCTCTATACCAAAGGGCTTTCTACTGACAGTAGCAAGGATGGTATTTGAATCCAAGGCTAGTGACTCAAATACTTTCTCCCACCCCACACTTTTGTAATAAAGGAATTATGGACATATGGGTCTAATCTGAACATGAAGAGCCTCCTGAGAAAACTCATGAATGATTCAGGGAACTCCTACCCTCTGCCTTGAGGATGCTGGGCTATTTATGGACTAAATTTTTATATGCTTATGAAACTCAGAACTAAATTAGCATGAGCTATGAAGAAAGTTCTATGCAAGCGCCAAAAAGAAGTGTTGAGAACACTTTCTAATCAGATGGGCTGCATGTGTCAGAAGTCTTTGAAGAAAATGTATTTGGTAACTGGCTTTTCAGCTTTATGAATTAAAATATATTTGGAATAATGTCATTTGAAGAGATACTATAATAAACTTTCCTATTTTTAAAATAATGCTTTGCAGTTTTCAAAACATTTATACTACATTTTCCCCCTATTTATTCTGCAAACCTCTCTGCCTGTTTTGACCCCTGGGCAGGTGTTAAGAATATGAATAGGCCAGTCTCTACCCACAAGGAGCTGAGTGAAAGTCCACTAGAAGATCCAGACAAGTGAATGGATGTGACATTTGCGTGTAATCAAGTGTCCTAACACATTTTATTGCAGGGAAATACGTGGGTTGACCCAGAGACAATAGTAAAAATATTAGAAATTCGTGGAGAGTCAATCACAATTTTATAATGATGTCATTACTGAAACATCTAGTTTTGATGACAGGATGTTAGACAGAAGCAGTTGGAATTCTGAATTCTTCTCCAGTTTTCTGATAGTCATCTGTTTTTCCATTAATATTTTCTACTGTCTTCCAGTCATGTTGTCCTCTCTCTCACTGTCTCTCGTAAGCCTGATCTCACTCCCTTTCAGTGCAATGATAGTTTGAATATCACAGTCTTTGAAGTAAGGCTTCTGGGGTTCAAATCTGGGCTCTGTTACTTACTGCTTGTGTCACAGTCTACCTATAATCTGTGTCTTAATCTTCTTGCCTAGAAAATGTTTTTCACCTTATTAGGCTGTTGTGAAGATTGAATGAGTTTATAAACATGCAGCAGTTAGTGCCTGGCCCATGCAAGTGCTCTGTTGTTATTAGTTCCCTGTTGCAGCTGTAACAAATTACCACATTCTTAGTGACTTAAAACAATACCCACTTATTATCTCTAGATCTAGTTCTGTAGATCAGAACCTTCTGCCAGGTTCTCTGCTTAGGGTCTTACAAAGCAGAAACAAAGGTGTTGGCCAGCCTGGGCTCCTTATCTGGAGCCTCTAAAGAAGGATCTTGCTTGCAGGCTTACTCAGGTGATTGGGCAAAATTCAGCTCTTGTGGTTTTAGGACTGAGGTCGCTGTTTCCTTGACATGTGGGTCCCTCCACTTTTAAGCCATCAGTGTCATGTTGAATCCATCTTGTGCTTTGAACCCCTGAGACTTCTGCCTCATCTCTCTATTTTGCCCTCTTCCTATGCGTTTTTGTTTGTTTGTTTGTTTGTTGTTGTTTTTGAGACAGAGTCTCTCTCTGTCGCCCAGGTTGGGACCTGGGAGCTCTGCCTCCTGGGTTCACGTCATTCTCCTGCCTCAACCTCCTGAGTAGCTGGAACTACAGGCGCTCGCCACCACTCCCAGCTAATTTTTTGTATTTTTAGTAGAGATGGGGTTTCACTGTGCTAACCAGGATGGTCTGGATCTCCTGACCTCGTGATCCGCCCTCCCTGGCTTCCCAAAGTGCTGGGATTACAGGAGTGAACCACCGCGCCTGACTCTTCCTCTGCTTTTAAGGGCTCAGGCTTATGTGATTACAGTGCACCCACTTGGATAAACCAGTCATAAACTATCTTAATTAGTAAGGAACTCATTAGTAACCTTAATTACATCTACAAAGTCTCTTTTGCCATGTAATGTCACATTCACAGGCATAACCTGGGGGTTGGGGAGCAAAAGCTATGGGAACCAAAATTCTGCCTACCACAGGTTGTTCACTATTATTATTGTTATTATTTAAATGAGTGAAGGACTAACAGGGCTAGAGAGTAGAATGTTCTGGACAATTGAGTTTTTTAGTGAATTGGGGGTTATTTCATTGAAAGAGTTGAACTTTAGGGGTAAAGGCACTAATGCTATGATAAACAAACTCAAATATTAAACTCATATCTGATGGATATATGTAATACTGAACTCCATATTTGTAAATGTAATGTTCCATCTCTAAATCTTAACACAAATCAGTCAAAACACTTTCAAAACTATTTATAATATTAAGAACATTCTGATTCAAAAATTGAATAAAATTAGTGAGGAGAAATCTTTTTACAAAATTCCACTTGGGGAAAGTTTCACAAATCTGAGAAGTTGTAGACCTTTCGAATGTAAATTTTATTATGAAATATAGACTACGATTGATTTCTGATGAAATAACTAGGAATGATGACATATTTTTAAGTAATTAGGCTTCAATATACAGTGAAAGCTTTACACTGTAACTACTAGATATTTCACAGTTAGAATAAACCTAATTTAGATCTCGCTAGAAATTGAAAACAGTTTCAATTGATAATGAGAAAGAAAATAAAAAATAAAACATAGTTTAAGTACTTCTGCATGTCTGCAGTACAAAGCTGGATAACTAATTCACATGGATAAACTATTTCTAAATATATTTTCTTCTTTCAGTTGTTGGACTTAAGATATGCAACTTGTAAGTGTAGATATTCAGATCTTCTGGTCATGGTTAATTCTCCCTATGATATGGTTTGGCTGTGTCCCCACCCAAATCTCATCTTGAATTGTAACTCCCACAATTCCCACGTGTCATAGGAGGGACCCAGTGGGAGGCATTGAATTATGGAGGTGGGTCTTTCTCATATTGTTCTTGAAATAGTGGATAAGTCTCATGAGATTTGATCATTTTTAAAAGAAGGGTTCCTCTGCAAAACATTCTGTCTCTTTGCCTGCTGCCATCCATATAAGACATGACTTGCTCCTCCTTGCCTTCCACCATGATTGTGAGGCCGCCCCAGCCATGCGGAACTGTTAGTCCATTAAAGCTCTTTCTTTTGTAAATTGCCTGGTCTCAGGTATGTCTTTATCAGAAGTGTGAAAATGGACTAACACAACCAAGCATCTGTCCGTGGTTACATATCTCACTGTGGGGCTAGTTATTTGTATACATGTGTAGTACAAGAGACACCTCATATTTTGTTCTGGATGGTGAATCTGTATACCTGTGCATGCATGTATATACACAAGTGCATTTATTTGCACACACACACACACACACACACAATGATTTACATGATCAACTACATGATTTTGAAATTCTCATTTTTTTTTTTTTTTTTTTTTTACTTAACTTGTAATCTGCCTACTAGTGCCAGCACAAAAGCTATCTTTAGAGACATGCCACTGGAAAAGAAATGGATAGAGATAAGTGATGAGTATGTCTAGACCTTATAATGAGTTATACCATAATTTGCAATGTTTTTTCTATTTTGCTCCCATTTCCCATCCCTATATTTTTCCCTATCCATTTTTAGATCTAACTTGTCAAAGTCACTTTCTATGTATGTTTGCTCATGTAGTTACTGCTTTTCTCTCATGTTCCTTACATTAACCAGATTTCGGCACAATTCAGCCTTTGCCTGGTGTCATGGAATAGGGAGATTTGGATAAAAAATTCCATCTTCTGCTTGATAAGGACAAAATGACATTTAAACATCCAAGGGTTTATTTGTGCAAATATCAAATGTCAGTAGTGACTATGAGTCACTATGAAATTTCCCAAATCTCCTTTTAGCTATAGTTAATAATTTACAGGTTGAAGGATACATGCTGGATTATGATCAAATCCTTCAGAAGAGAAGATGATGGGATGATGGCCTTTCATTATTTAGCATCCATTTATGTGATATCACCGAGACTTTTGGCATAGTTTTCATGCCCAAAATGTTTTTAACATCTGCATGACTGTTCCTTTTTCAAGACTAAAGATTCAGTATTCATTAATCTCTCAAACCCCAATTGGCCTTCAAAACCAGCTGAATGCTTTCTTTGAGCAGTGCACAAAATATAATCTCAAAATAAATCACACGAAGTATAAGGTAATGGCTTTTAGTTCTAGGAAATGCAAGAGTTCCTGGTATGCTTAGGGAGTTAAGTTTAATGTGGTGAAATATTTTATGTGGCTTTGCATTATCTTTCACCTAAATCTGTCATGCAAAAAGCAAGAAAAGTTAAGGATCTCAGCAACAATGGGCAGATTAGATTTAGCAGGGAATGAATTGATACTCATTTTTATGATGTATCTACCTAAAGCAGGTTTCCAGATTCTGTGTTGTTTAGAAATGCATAATCTAGGATGGTAGGCACATTAGAGTTGCTTTTGGAAAATGAGGATGACATTTATTTGACATAAGAGGTGCTTAATCTCTGTTAGGTAAACCAGATTTGGAAAAAACAGGTTTTTATTTATTCATTTGGGTCATTTATGTTTTTCATTTATTATTATTAATTTTTCTTTCTTTTTTTTTTTGAGATGGAGTCTCCCTCTGTCACCCAGGCTGGAGTGCAGTGGCATGATCTTGGCTCACTGCAACATCCGCCTCCCAGGTTCAAGCAATCCTCTGCCTCAGCCTCCTGAGTAGCTGGGATTACAGACACCCGCCACCAGGCCTGGCTATTTTTTTTTTTTTGTATTTTTAGTAGAGATAGGGTTTCACCATCTCGGTCAGGCTGGTCTTGAACTCCTGACCTCATGTTCCACCCTCCTGGGCCTCCCAAAGTGCTGGGATTACAGGCTTGAGCCACTGCACCCGGCCTATTTTGCATTTAATAACAATATTATTTTTTATTGTCTATTGTTTCTGTACCTTTGGTAAGATAATCAAAATGAATGGACCAACTGGACTGCAAGCAAGGAGGCTATGCCCATAGGCAAGAAATGAACAGTTTATAAGAGAAATAAGGTATACTGAACTGAACCCAACCCAGAATGCTAATATATATACAAATAGGGTATCAAGATAATTTAGTAAGAGGAATTTTGTTTGGGGTGAAATGTAAATGCATTCAAAGTAACTCCATAAAACGTGGCTTTTTGTTTTGTTTGAAGCTGTGATGAATGACAGTTTATGTTATACTCTTTTCCTTTACAGATATTCATTACTTTGGGTATCTTGAGTCCATATGGGTTTTGTGTCCATTATTAATTTAAAGGGAAATGTAAGCAAATTCGGATGTTCTGTAGGAGTTTGACCAATTTTTTTATTTGGATTTTAATTTTATGTCAAATACTAACAAAAATTAATTTCAACTAGTAGTTTAGAAATTTTCTTATTTTTAATGTGGATTTACAACGAAATTTATTTGGAAGTATTTGGTCTGCAAAAAGCATGCATAATTTTTATTAATATTTAAATATTTTTTCACTGTATGAGGAACAGTTTTTTTGTGTGTCTTCTGGTGAAGAAAATAAAAACGCTTGCTATAAAAAAATTACTATGTTAAGAAAAATCTGAAAGCAATATTCACTTTTTTTATAAGACAGAATCATAAGGATAATACTGAGAAGATCAAGAAAATTTGTTTGAAGCCCTTAATCATTGATCAAAATGAAAAGAGTCAAGTATCAAACCTTCTTATTCAAATATAATCCAACATTTAGCTGGTTATTATCTGGAAAAAATATTTCTAAAATTTGATGGTCATTAAATATTATGCATGACTTAGCATGCTAAAAACTAATTAAGTATGTTGAAGCAGAATTTTATGGTTTTTCAGCAAAGTGTATCTACAATTGGTCTTAAAGTGAGACATGGGGAAAAATGAAATGGGAAAAATGTGATGGAAAGGCTGAACCTATTTGTCAGGTAGGTACAGGGAGCAAAGAGGTGAGCAAAAACCTCTTAAGAGTTAAGGACATATTTAAAGCCTCAAAGAAATGATCCAGAAGTGTTATTTTCAAGTATATTATCATTATTCTCAGAGGATGATTTAGAACTTATAAATAACTTTACAATTAGATAATACAAATCATAAGACATGCACTCTTATAATTGTAAATAGCTGCTTTGAAGGACATGGTTGACTCAAATGCACATTTTCAGTCTCAAGAGCTTGCCAGTGAATGTTTTATCTATTCAGAATGATATGAGAAAGAATTAATAAGTTACAATAGTGAAACTGGCCTGAAAACAGTTGAAAATTTAAATAGTGCCTTTGATTTCTGTTAGGTCCTGAGAGCAGAGAAATCGGGAAGCAAAATTCTGACATTTGTAATTTATCACTGGCATGGTTAAACCACCTCAAAAATGTGCCTTAATTCTTATATTTCTGAATAAGCCGATGTAGTTATTCCTGGCTGAATGATGCTCTTTCCTTTTTACCTATATTTTTCTTTATTTTTAAATCACAGTTATACATGTACATAGACTAAAAAGTCAAAACTTTTACAAAGGTTCTTATGAAAGACACCTCTTTACTACTCTCCCTAGAGGAAAACACTTCCAGCTAATTATTTTGGTACTTTTCTCTCTGCTGCGGAGTGTTATCATTGTGATATTATCTCTGAGTTTTCAATGTCAGGTATAATCTGTTGACTTCCCATTGTTGAAAAGGTGATTTTGCTCACCTCATTGTTCCCTACACCTCTGACAAATAGGCTCAGCCTTCCCATCTCTCTACCTTCTTACTAAAGTTATGTGGTAATTTTGCCTAGATAAATACTCATTGTTTACATTATTGTTATGACTATGTAAACACTTGTCACAGCTGACTTGCTTAGTGAACTCTATCACTTTTCTTCTCTGCTACAATGTTTAAGTTTTCTACAAAGTGAAACGCTGTCTGGTTTTGCTTAGTTTTTATGAACATACTACCTTTTCAACCACAAACTCCTGTGCATCAAATATTCTATTAATTTAGTATTCCAGAAGAAGTTCCAAAAGTGAACCCTCTGACCTGCTCCATTCTGGCCTGGTCACCCTCTGTGTCTGGTAACTCAGTTGTCATGGTGGGATCGGTCCCCATCACCCTGGGGACTCCTCCTTTCTTTCTTGTGTTCTTCCCTATTTCCTCTGCATTTTAAAATTTATTTGGGTGGAGCAGAGCCTCTAGGCACGCCTTGAGAAAGGATGGATGGGGGTAAAACTTTGGAGACTGCCTCATGTGAAAATGTCTTTAACTTTTTTTGACCTTATTGAGAATTTGCTTTGGTAAAGAATTCATTTTCATCAGAAATCTGAAGGCATTTCTTTCTTGGCTTTTGATGCTCCCAGTTTCTGAAGTTGCTGCTGAGAAGAGTCTGAAGCCATTTTGATTCCTGTTCCTTTTTAGGTGAACTATTTTTTTTTTTCTTTCTGAAATCTTGTTGAATCTTCTCTTAGTCTTCAGTATTCTGAAGTATTGAAATGATGGGCTCGAATACAGGTCTATTTGTCTCCATTACCTGAGACATTTAATGTGTCTTTCATCTTGGAATCTTAAGGTCCTTAAATTTTAAAAATTATTTTTGAACTATTTTAGTTATAATTTTCTTCCCCTCTTTTTCAGTTTTCCATTTCTGGAATACTATTTAAAACTGGACCTTCTGGATTGATATTTTCATTTTTCTTATTACTTTCTTTTCTTAAAATTTAAAATTATTTTTGATACTCTTCTTGTTTGCTGTTATATGAAATCAATGTTTTCTTTGTATTCTTGCCTCTGAGAATGGTTTCTAAGAAGGTTTTTATTTCTACTATTTATTGTGTTTATAATTTGAAACAATTTCATATAAATCTGTATTTGTCAGTTTACCAGCTTAAGTGCATTATGTCCTTTGGAGTCAAGTGACCTGGAAGTCATGCCAACTTTGTAACACTTTGTACTATCAGTTTTTGTTTTGTTTTGTTTTGTTTTTTTGTGGGGAGGTGGGGGAGGAGGAGAAGGTTTTAGTGTTATCTTTTATCATAACTTTGCTACCTAGGAGCTCTTTTGGTTCTCTGAATGTTTCTTTTAGCATAACATTCTGTTTTTCTCCCTACAGTTATATCTTTTCTTATGTTTCAATGAGTATTAATAACATTCACATTTGAAAACTGCTTTCCTGTTTGCATGGTCTATTTTCTTCATGTTGCTTTTCCAATTTTTCCTACTTTTCATGTTTCAGGCTTTCCTCAGATATCTTGTAATTCTGGGGGTCCAAGAAAGTTGATTGGAAACTCGGAGGCATGAGTGGGTCTCATCATCTGAGAACATCACATTAGGATGATGCAGTGGAGACTTTTAGTCTTGTGACCTTTAAATACATTATCTTGAAGTGCTAAGTTTTCTCAGAGATGATGTTTCCAGTCCTCTGCCTAGAGAGTGAAGGCCTAGCTGCTACTTTCCTGGAATCCGGCTAAGGAAGGACAGCTGGAGGTCTTAGTCATCAGTGGACATACTTAATCCCCCTCTTTTCACCATGTTACCTCTGCCCTTGACTCTGTAGTTCAAAGCCCTCCCTGTTTTATTGCTTAAAGAGAACATGCCTCCAGTATTGTGCAATCATGGGAGGCGTGCAGTCATTTGGCTGCCTAAATCTGAGGAGACCTCTGATGGATTTGATTGCTTTTAAAAATTCTCCTTGTTTTAGCTCTTTCCTTCTCACACTCATAATGATATCTGATGCTACCATATGCTTAGTCTTTGGAGGATTCTGTATTATAAATCCAACGAGTTTTCAGCTTTCCTTGTTGTTAGTATAAGATTAAGTTTTCTGGGGTCTGTTAAGTCCTTTGCCAGTTGAACATCTGCTTTCCAGCTTCTAAAGTTTCGTTGTTGCTTCTTCTTTCCTTCTCCCTGTGTTTGGGGGTTTATGCTTTGGGAAAGAAATCAATTTAATATTGTCATAGTGAAATTTCAGGAGGGACCAAGATTAGATGTGTGTTCAATCTGAGGCAGATTATATTTTCTAAACATAGTCATGACACTATCACTTATCCCTTATGTTCTTTTGGTGAGACTTTGACACTTCTCCCATCAAGAGGTGGGTCCTATTTTCCCTTCTTTTGAATCCTGATGGGCTTTTGACTGTGGCGGAAGTGGTGTTTTGTAACTTCTGAGGTTAGGCCATAAAAAGTAATGCAGCCTCTGCTGTTCTCTAGGGATACTTGCCCTTGGAATTCAGCCGCTACAATGTGGAATATAGTGAGAAAGGTGGACAGTTTTTAAAGCTGTAGTGGAGGAGGGAGACAGAGGATTCCTCTTTTTGGAAGCGAGTCGTAGAATCTGTTCTTCAACTCTAGCCTGTAATACACTGGATGTTCAGTTATGGGAACTTATCCTTCAGTTACAGCATTTTAGGAATGGAATCATATAACTTGATTTGCAAAGATCCACTGGATTACAGCCTTTATATGAATGTCTCATGATGGAAAGTAAAGACCATTTCTATAAGACACCGTTGTGTTTGCTTATCAGTTTGGTGGGAAACAAAGCAGCACAAGCGCATATTAACATTGAATAATACATTCAGGAACAATAAATTTTTTTTGAGGCATCGGAGATGTCTTAAAGTAATACATAATTAACTGTAGAATCACTTGTTTAGATTCTGCACCTCATTCTGACTATTCTTGTTACTTCAAAAATATTTATGAATCCCATGTTTCTTTCTAATATCTTTGCTTCAGAACTTCTGAGATATTTTAAAACTGAAGCTAGTGTTTTAGATATTCTAAGAGTCCTTGTGTTTAGATCCCTGGAAACCATCTTTCTTGGCAAGAATTTTTATCCATATTCTCCCTCTATTGTGGATGATTTGTATGCTCTCCCCAGGGGATTCATGATTTTCTATATAAATTATTCTGCAAAGCCAGGCTCCTGAGAGAAAGAATGATTTCTTCTGCACATGGAAAAAACCCAAGTGCCCATATTTGCTTAAGATAAATCATCTTTCATATATTTTAGAAGAAGATGCACCATGTTGTGCTGGATCTCATCTTCATTCCCAAAGCACCCAAGTGCTCTAACAGATTGCTCACCCTGAACGTTAACAATTAAAAAAAATTGACACTCATACCAGCCTCCTGCAGGAAATACAACGGGCTCTTTTCCCCTGCATGCAAAAGAGCTCTGAGACTCTGGGAAAATTGTGCAAGCACTTGATTTACTGTTAAATTCAAGTTTCAAAATTCTATCTTACCCTGATCTGAACAATATTTCTCAGTGGTTCCTGAGAAGCTTATGTGTCTGGCACTATTGTGTTTGGTTGATAAAACAGGTAAGGATAGCTAAGACTTTAAGGATCATCCTTGGAGGAAAAGTCCTGAACTACTCTTTTTAAATTAAGTTAAGAAATTTAAGAAAGATAAAAACATATATGAACCACAGAGACGCACTGGCTAAAATAATCTTTTCATCAGCAAAGGATTACTTTTTTAGTGAGGATTTCTCTATTATTCTAAGCAGCAATACTGAAACTTTATGAATGTCTGAGATCTAGAGAGCTTGATAAAACTCAGATTCTTAGGCTTCAATACTGGGTTTTCAGATTCAGTAGGCCTGGGATTAAGCCTAGGAATTTGCATTTCTGACAATTTCCCAGGTGACATTGACACTATTGGTCTAGGGAGCCACATGTTGAGAACCACTGCTTTTGGGAACTCTGATACTGAGGGTCACCACTTAATAAATAGTAAAGATATTTTTGGAGGTGTTGATGCTTGCAATAGCAACACAACTTTTCTACTTTGTGATTTAGTTCTGTCGTGGTTTGTATTTTTTCAGTGAAGAGCTGGAGTCTCAGCCTCATACAGCAATTTGCAGAGGAACTCACCTTTATCTTACAAAAAGCAGAAGAGGTTCAGTGATTCAAACAGTAATTTATATTATGTATCATCATTATGCACAAGTTGACATTCCAGAAAGTACACAAATCTTGGGATTGATTGTCAAATTCAATACCTTACATCACTAGGTATTGAATTGCTCTATAGTAGTTGACTATTTTGAAAAACGTGTGCTAAATATGATTATGGGGCTATGAATCCAGGTGTGTGTGAAATACCACTTTTCTTAATTCATGTAAATAATCCTAGGTCCATCTCTGGGTCCTCTGTTTCTGGGGAGTGGTAGAACAATCATTCTCAATAATTTTTAGGTGCTTCTACCCTCCAGGCTTGGGCACAGGCTTCTATGTTCTTAATATCTCTCTGGACATTGGTCATAATTAACCACCTAAATGTCTATGAGGGAGCTCTATTGCCTTCGTACCCCTCTTGGCTTAATAATTTTGGCGATTAAACAAATATTTATTGAGTGCCTATTATGTGCCAGGCAACAATTAGTTTTTGGAAATTACATTTCATTACATGATATTTGATAGACATTAAAGAAAACCATAGCAAATATGCATACTGTGAAACATAATCAAATGAACACCCCTGGAGAATTCCCAAGTTAAGAGGTAGAACTTATCAACACTGTTGGATGTATCTGTGTGTTTCCTCCCTATTCAATTCACTTGCCTCCCCGACTCACCCTAAATATTGTGTTTGCCATTCCCTTGTGTCATAGTTTGCTTTCTGTTGCTTATAACAGAATACCTGAAACAGTGATTTATAAAGAAAAAAATTTTTTCAGTTATGATTTTAGTAGCTTTTATGAAGGTATAGTCAAAATACAATAACTGAATGTATTTAAATTGTACAACTTGATAAGTTTAGACTCTTAAAGCATTTTGGTATATATTTGGAGCAGCTAAAACTCTTTTTTAAAAAAATATAGATTTAGGGGTACATTGAAGGTTTATTATATAAGTAATACATTTGATATATTGATATATTGATATATCATATATCTATACTTATTGATGTATTGTGTAATACTGGAGTTTGGGCTTGCAGTGAACCCATCACCCAAATAGTGAACATAGTACCCAATAGGTAGTTTTTCAACCCTTTCTCCCTCTCCCATCCTTCCTACATTTAAGTTGAAAGTGTCTATGATTTCATCTTTATGTCCATGTATACCCATTGACTAGCTCCTACTAATAAGTGAATACATGTGGTGTTTGATTTTTCTGTTTCTGAGTTACTTCATATAGGATACTGGCCTTTTGCTGCAACCATGTTGGTGTGAAGGACAAGATTGTATTCTTTTTTATGGCTGTGTAATATTTCATTGTTCTCATAGGTGTATATATATCACATTTTCTTTACCCAGTCCTTTGTTGATAGACACTTAGATTGATTCCACGACTTTGCTATTGTGAATAGTGCTGCAATAAACATGCAAGTGCAGGTGTCTTTTTGATAAAGTGATTTCGTTTCCCTTGAGTAGATACCTAGTAGTGGGATTGCTGGGTTGAATGGTAGTTCTATTTTTAGTTCTTTGAGAAATCTCCATACTGTTTTCCATAGGTATTGAATTAATATGCATTTCCACCAGCAGTATATAGGTGTTCTATTTACTCTGCATACTTGCCAACATCTGTCATTTTTTGACTTTTTATTAATAGCCATTCTGGCTGGTGTGAGATGGTATCTCACTGTGGTTTTAATTTGCATTTCTCTGATGATGAGTGATGTTGAGCATTTTTTCATACATTTTTTGGCTGCTTGTATGTCTTCTTTTGAGAGATGTCTGTTCATATCATTTGCCTGTTTTTCAGTGGTGCTGTTTTATTCTTGTTGATTTGTTAAATTCCTTGTAGGTTCTTAATATTAGTCCTTTGTTAGATGCATAACTTGAAAATATCTTCTTCCACTCTGTAGGTTGTCTGTTTACTCTATTGATTTATTGATTGTTTACTAAGCTCTTTAGTTTAATTAAGTCCCATTTATCTATTTTTGTTTTCATTGCATTTGCTTTTGAGGTTTTATTTGTAAATTCAAGGACAATGTTCAGAAGAATATTTTCCAGGTTTTCTTGTAGGATTTTTATAGTTTAGGTCTTACATTTAAATATTTAATCTATCTTGAGTTAATTTTTTGTATATGGTCCCATACGTCCCACCATATCCAAAAATTAACTCAGATAGATTTGAGATTCCTCAAGAGGAATCCCCTCTTCTGGATATTGCTATCTAGTTTTCCCAACACCATTTATTTAATCCTTTTCCCATTGTCAATTTTTGTCAACTTTGTTGAAAACCAGTTGATGGTAGGTGTGTGGCTTTATTTCTGTGTTCTCTATTGTGTTTCATTGATCTATGTGTCTATTTTTGTACCAGTATCATGTTGTTTTGGTTACTATAGTTTGAAGTTGGGTGATATGTTGCCTCTGGCTTTCTTCTTTTTCCTTAGGGTTGCTTTGACTATTCACGCTTTTTTCGGTTCGGTATAAATTAAAAATATTTTTTTTCTATTTTTTTTTGTTTAATTACATATCTTTTTAAAATGTATATATATATATTTATTATTATACTTTAAGTTCTAGGGTACATGTGCATAACGTGCAGGTTTGTTACATATGTATACTTGTGCCATGTTGGTGTGCTGCACCCATCAACTCGTCAGCACCCATCAACTCGTCATTTACATCAGGTATAACTACCAATGCAATCTCTCCCACCTCCCCCCTCCCCATGATAGGCCCCGGTGTGTGATGTTCCCCTTCCCGAGTCCAAGTGATCTCAGTGTTCAGTTCCCACCTGTGAGTGAGAACATGCGGTGTTTGGTTTTCTGTTCTTGTGATAGTTTGCTAAGAATGATGGTTTCCAGCTGCATCCATGTCCCTACAAAGGACACAAACTCATCCTTTTTTATGGCTGCATAGTATTCCATGGTGTATATGTGCCACATTTTCTTCATCCAGTCTGTCACAGATGGACACTTGGGTTGATTCCAAGTCTTTGCTATTGTGAATAGTGCCGCAATAAACATACGTGTGCATGTGTCTTTATAGCAGCATGATTTATGATCCTTTGGGTATATACCCAGTAATGGGATGGCTGGGTCATATGGTATTTCTAGTTCTAGATCCGTGAGGAATCGCCATACTGTTTTCCATAATGGTTGAACTAGTTTACAATCCCACCAACAGTGTAAAAGTGTTCCTATTTCTCCACATCCTCTCCAGCACCTGTTGTTTCCTGACTTTTTAATGATTGCCATTCTAACTGGTGTGAGATGCTATCTCATTGTGGTTTTGATTTGCATTTCTCTGATGGCCAGTGATGATGAGCATTTTTTCATGTGTCTGTTGGCTGTATGAATGTCTTCTTTTGAGAAATGTGTGTTCATATCCTTTGCCCACTTTTTGATGGGGTTGTTTGTTTTTTTCTTGTAAATTTGTTTGAGTTCTTTGTAGGTTCTGGATATTAGCCCTTTGTCAGATGAGTAGATTGCAAAAATTTTCTCCCATTCTGTAGGTTGCCTGTTCACTTTGATGGTAGTTTCTTTTGCTGTGCAGAAGCTCTTTAGTTTAATTAGATCCCATTTGTCAATTTTGGCTTTTGCTGCCATTGCTTTTGGTGTTTTAGACATGAAGTCCTTGCCCATGCCTATGTCCTGAATGGTACTACCTAGGTTTTCTTCTAGGGTTTTTATGGTATTAGGTCTAACATTTAAGTCTCTAATCCATCTTGAATTAATCTTCGTATAAGGAGTAAGGAAAGGATCCAGTTTCAGGTTTCTACTTATGGCTAGCCAATTTTCCCAGCACCATTTATTAAATAGGGAGTCCTTTCCCCATTTCTTGTTTCTCTCAGGTTTGTCAAAGATCAGATGGCTGTAGATGTGTGGTATTATTTCTGAGGACTCTGTTCTGTTCCATTGGTCTATATCTCTGTTTTGGTACCAGTACCATGCTGTTTTGGTTACTGTAGCCTTGTAGTATAGTTTGAAGTCAGGTAGCGTGATGCCTCCAGCTTTGTTCTTTTGACTTAGGATTGTCTTGGCAATGTGGGCTCTTTTTTGGTTCCATATGAACTTTAAAGCAGTTTTTTCCAATTCTATGAAGAAACTCATTGGTAGCTTGATGGGGATGGCATTGAATCTATAAATTACCTTGGGCAGTATGGCCATTTTCATGATATAGAATCTTCCTATCCATGAGCATGGTATGTTCTTCCATTTGTTTGTGTCCTCTTTGATTTCACTGAGCAGTGGTTTGTAGTTCTCCTTGAAGAGGTAGGTCCTTTACATCCCTTGTAAGTTGGATTCCTAGGTATTTTATTCTCTTTGAAGCAATTGTGAATGAAAGTTCATTCATGATTTGGCTCTCTGTTTGTCTGTTACTGGTGTATAAGAATGCTTGTGATTTTTGCACATTAATTTTGTATCCTGAGACTTTGCTGAGGTTTCTTATCAGCTTAAGGAGACTTTGGGCTGAGACGATGGGGTGTTCTAAATATACAATCATGTCATCTGCAAACAGGGACAATTTGACTTCTTCTTTTCCTAACTGAATACCCTTTATTTCTTTCTCTTGCCTGATTTCCCGAGCCAAAACTTCCAACACTATGTTGAATAGGAGTGGTTAGAGGGGGCATCCCTGTCTTGTGCCAGTTTTCAAAGGGAATTTTTCCAGTTTTTGCCCATTCAGTATGATATTAGCTGTGGGTTTGTCATAAATAGCTCTTATTATTTTGAGGTACGTTCCATCAATACCGAATTTCTTGAGCGTTTTTAGCATGAAGGGCTGTTGAATTTTGTCAAAAGCCTTTTCTGCATCTATTGAGATAATCATGTGGTTCTTGTCTTTGGTTCTGTTTATATGCTTGATTACGTTCATTGATTTGCGAATGTTGAACCAGCCTTGCATCCCAGGGATGAAGCCCACTTGATCATGATGGATAAGCTTTTTGATGTGCTGCTGAATCTGGTTTGCCAGTATTTTATTGAGGATTTTTGCATCGATGTTCATCAGTGATATTGGTCTAAAATCCTCTTTTTTTGTTGTGTCTCTGCCAGGCTTTGGTATCAGGATGATGTTGGCCTCATAAAATGAGTTAGGGAGGATTCCCTCTTTTTCTATTGATTGGAATAGTTTCAGAAGGAATGGTACCAGCTCCTCTTTGTACCTCTGGTAGAATTCAGCTGTGAATCCATCTGGTCCTGGACTTTTTTTGGTTGGTAGGCTATTAATTATTGCCTCAATTTCAGAGCCTGCTATTGGTCTATTCAGGGATTCAACTTCTTTCTGGTTTAGTCTTGGAAGAGTGTAAGTGTCCAGGAAATTATCCATTTCTTCTGGTTTATTTGCATAGAGGTGTTTATAATATTCTCTGATGGTAGTTTGTATTTCTGTGAGGTCAGTGGTGACATCCCCTTTATCATTTTTTATTGCGTCTATTTGATTCTTCTCTCTTTTCTTCTTTATTAGTCTTGCTAGCGGTCTATCAATTTTGTTGATCTTTTCAAAAAACCAACTCCTGGATTCATTGATTTTTTGGAGGGTTTTTTGTGTCTCTATCTCCTTCAGTTCTGCTCTGATCTTAGTTATTTCTTGCCTTCTGCTAGCTTTTGAATGTGTTTGCTCTTGCTTCTCTAGTTCTTTTAATTGTGATGTTAGAATGTCAATTTTAGATCTTTCCAGCTTTCTCTTGTGGGCATTTAGTGCTATAAATTTCCCTCTACACACTGCTTTAAATGTGTCCCAGAGATTCTGGTATGTTGTATCTTTGTTCTCATTGGTTTCAAAGAACATCTTTATTTCTGCCTTCATTTCATTATGTACCCAGTAGTCATTCAGGAGCAGGTTGTTCAGTTTCCATGTAGCTGAGTGGTTTTGATTGAGTTTCTTAGTTCTGAGTTCTAGTTTGATTGCACTGTGGTCTGAGAGACAGTTTGTTATAATTTCTGTTCTTTTACATTTGCTGAGGAGTGCTTTACTTCCAATTATGTGGTCAATTTTGGAATAAGTGCGATGTGGTACTGAGAAGAATGTATATTCTGTTGATTTGGGGTAGAGAGTTCTATAGATGTCTATTAGGTCTGCTTGCTGCAGAGATGAGTTGAATTCCTGGATATCCTTGTTAATTTTCTGTCTCGTTGATCTGTCTAATGTTGACAGTGGGGTGTTGAAGTCTCCCATTATTATTGTATGGGAGTCTAAGTCTCTTTGTAAGTCTCTAAGGACTTGCTTTGTGAATCTGGGTGCTCGTGTATTGGGTGCATAGATATTTAGGATAGTTAGCTCTTCCTGTTGAATTGATCCCTTTACCATTATGTAATGGCCTTCTTTGTCTCTTTTGATCTTTGATGGTTTAAAGTCTGTTTTATCAGGGACTAGGATTGCAACCCCTGCTTTTTTTTGTTCTCCATTTGCTTGGTAGATCTTCCTCCATCTCTTTATTTTGAGCCTATGTATGTCTCTGCATGTGAGATGGGTCTCCTGAATACAGCAGACTGATGGATCTTGACTCTTTATCCAGTTTGCCAGTCTGTGTCTTTTAATTGGAGCATTTAGTCCTTTAACATTTAAGGTTAATATTGTTATGTGTGAACTTGATCCTGCCATTATGATATTAACTGGTTATTTTGCTCGTTAGTTGATGCAGTTTCTTCCTAGCCTCGATGGTCTTTACATTTTGGCATGTTTTTGCAATGGCTGGTACCAGTTGTTCCTTTCCATGTTTAGTGCTTCCTTCTGGGTCTCTTGTAAGGCAGGCCTGGTGGTGACAAAATCTCTAAGCATTTGCTAGAATAATTAATGCAGAGAAGGTCATAAACGAAATGACAGAGATGAAAACCATGACACGAGAAATACGTGACAGATGCACCTGCTTCAGTAACCAACTTGATCAACTGGAAGAAAGAGTATCAGCGATTGAGTATCAAATGAAGGAAATAAAATGAGAAGAGAAACCCAAAGAAAAAAGAAGAAAAAGAAATGAAGAAAGCCTGCAAGTAGTATGGGATTATGTAAAAAGACCAAATCTACGTCTGATTGGGGTGCCTGAAAGTGAGGGGGAAAATGGAATCAAGTTGGAAAACATTCTTCAGGATATCATACAGGAGAACTTCCCCAACCTAGTGGGGCAGGCCAACATTCAAATTCAGGAAATACAGAGAACGCCACAAAGATACTCCTCGAGAAGAGCAACTCCAAGACACATAATTGCCAGATTCACCAAAGTTGAAATGAAGGAAAAAATCTTAAGGGCAACCAGAGAGAAAGGTCGGATTACCCACAAAGGGAAGCCCATCAGACTAACAGCAGATCTCTCGGCAGAAACTCTCCAAGCCAGAAGAGAGAGGGGGGCAATATTCAACATTCTTAAAGAAAAGAATTTTCAACCCAGAATTTCATATCCAGCCAAACTAAGTTTCATAAGTGAAGGAGAAATAAAAAAAAATTTTTTCTAATGCTATGATAAACAGTGTTGGTAATCTGACAGGTATTGTGTTGAATCTGTAGGTTGCTTTGGGCCATATAGTCATTTTAAGAATATTGAGGCTGGGCCCGGTGGCTCACGCCTGTAATCCCAGCACTTTGCGGGGCTGAGGCAGGCAGATCATTTGAGGTCAGGAGTTCGAGACGAGCCTAATCAACATGGTGAAACCCCATCTCTACTAAAAATACAACAAATTAGCCGGCCGTGGTGGCACATTCCTGTAGTCCCAGCTACTTGGGAGGCTGAGGCAGGAGAATTGCTTGAACCTGGGAGGCAGAGGTTGCAGTGAGCTGAGACCACACCACTGCACTCCAGCCTGGGCAACAGAGCAAGACTCCATCTCAAGAAAAAGAAAAAAAAGAATATTGAGAGTATTCCTGTCCTTGAGCATAGGACATTTTCTCATTTGTTTGTGTCAGTTTCTTTCATCAGCATTTTGCAGTTCTCTTTCAGAGGCCTTTCATCTGTTTGATTAAATGTATTCCTAAGTATTTCTTTTATATGTGGTATTTATAAATTTGATTGAATTCTTGATTTGGTTTTCAGCTTAAGTATTGTTGGTGTAGAGAAAAGCAACTGGTTTTTCTGTATTAATTTTGTATTCTGAAATTTACTGATGTTGTTTATCAGGTCTAGGAGTATTTTAGAGGATCTTTAGAGTTCTCTAGGTATAGGACCATGTGGTATATAATTTGACTGCTTCATTTCTCATTAGGATGACATTTATTTATTTATTTATTTAGTCTTGCCCGATTGCCCTGGCTAGGGCTTCCAGTATTGTGTTGAATTAGAGTGGTGAAAGTGGACATCCCTATCTCGCGCCAGTTTTTAGGAGAAATGCTTTCAACTTAAGTCTGTTCAATATGATGCTCACTGTGAGTTTGTCAAAATAATAATTATTATCTGAGGTATGTTCCTTTGATGCCTAGTTTGCTGAAGGTTTTTTTATCATAAAGGGATGTAGATTTTATTGAAGGCTTTTTCTGTGTACATGGAGATGATCATACTTTTTTGTTTTTAATTCTGTTTATGTGGTGAATCATACTTATTGATTCATGTCTGCTGAATCATCCATGCATTCCAGGAATAAAGCTCACTTCGTCATGATGAATTATATTTTTGATATGCTGTTGGATTCACTTTGATAGTATATGTTGAAGATTTTTGTGTATATGTGCATCAGGGATACTGGGCTGTAGTTTTCTTTTTTGTTGTATCATTACCAGATTTTGTTGATATCTGTTTTGTGGAATGAGTTAGGGAGGAATCCCTCCTTGATTTTTTGGGAATAGTTTCCATTAGATTGATACCACTCTTTGTATGTCTGGTAAGATTTGGCTGTAAATCCATGTGGTCCAGGACTTTTTTGTTTGGTAGATTTTTTATTACTTATTCAATTTTATAATTTGCTCTTGGACTATTCAGGATTTCAGCTTCTTCCTGGTCCAATCTTGGGAGGATGTACATTTCTCAGAATTTATCCATTTTCTCTAGGTTTTTTGGTTTGTGTACATAGACAGGTTCCTAGTTGTCTCTGAGGATCTTTTGTATTTCTGTGGTATAAGTTGTAATGTCACCTTTGTCATTTCTGATTGTGTTTGAATATTCTCTCTTTTTTTATTGGCTATTATAGCTAATGATCTGTCAATTTTATTTATCCTGTCAAAGAAAGAACCAACTTTCATTTCATTACTCCTTTGTATGATTTCTTTTGGTCTCAATTTCATTTAGTTCTGTTCTGATCTTTGTTATTTATTTTCTGTTGGTAGCTTGGGGTTTCATTTGTACTCATTTTTCTAGCTCCTTTAGGTGTGATATTAGGTTCTTAATTTGAGATTTTTTTTGATGTAGGTGTTTAGTGCTATAAACTTTCCTCTTAACACTGCTTTTACTGTATCCCAGAGTTTTTGTTATGTTGTGTCTCTATTTTCATTTGTTTCAAAAAAAATTTTTTTATTTCTGTCTTAGTTTTTGTTTACCCAAAAGTCAGCCAGGGGCAAATTGTTTAGTTTCTATGTACTCATGTGATTTTTGGAGTTCTTCTTGGTGTTGATTTCTAATTTTATTCCACTGTGGTCTGAGAAGATGTTTGATGTAGTTTTTATTTCTTCGAATTTATTCAGACTTTCTTTACAACCAAGCATAAGGCCAATTTTAGAGAATGTTCCATGTGCAGAGAGAAAAATGTATATTTTGCTGTTATTGGGTGCAGTGTTCTATAGATGTCTACTAGGTCCATTTGGTCAAGAGTCCAACTTTAGTATAGAGTTTCTTTGTTAGTTTTCTGCCCCAATCATCTGTCTAGTGCCGTCAGTGAAGTGTTGAAGTTGAAGTCCTCAACTATTATTGTGTGGCTATCTCTTTTTTTTTAGGTCTAGTAGTACTTGTCTTTTAAATCTGAATGCTCTGATGTTGGATGCATATATTTCTATTTCTAGGATGGTTAAATCTTGTTGTGTTGAATCCTTTATCATTGTATAATGCCCTCTTTATCTTTGAAAATAATATTTTTTTTCTTAATGTTATGGAGGCTGGGAAGTCGAATTGAGGGACTACATTTGGTGAAGGTCATCTTGCTGGTGGGGACCCTGCAGAGTCCTAAGGTAGGCGTCTCATGGCAAGGGGTCTGCATATGGTAACTTAGGTCTATCTTCCTTTTCTTAAAAAGCCACCAGTCCCACTTCTCTGATTACTCATTAATCCACGAATGAATTAGTTAATTAGTTCATTAATGAAAGCTGACTCCTCATGACACAATTACCTCTTTTATTATTATTATTATTTTCAACAGAGTCTCACTCTGTCACCCAGGCTGGAGGGCAGTGGAGTGATCTTGGCTCACTGCAACCTCCGCCTCCCATGTTCAAGAGATTCTCATGCCTCAGCCTCCCGATTAACTGGAACTACAGGCACCCACCACCACACCCAGCTAATTTTTTTGTAATTTTAGTAGAGGTGGAGTTTCCCCATGTCATCCTGGCTGGTCTTGAAACCCTGAGCTCAGGCAATCTTCCCGCCTCAGCCTCCCAAAATGCTAGGATTACAGGCCTGAGCCACCACCCGGCCAAAATTACCTCTTAAAGTCCCCATCTCTCACTTCTGCCACTTTGGGAATTAAGTTTAATTATGAGTTTTTGAGGTGACAAATATTCATGAATTTTGGAGGAGACAAATATAACCATAATACTTTCCTCTTTAAAAAATTGTTTAATCAGCTGTGTTGCCATATGAAATGCTTTTTATTCTATTTTTATAGTTGTATTATTTTCCTTTGTGTAAATATGTAAAAACTTACTTTTCTATTTTCCTGTTGGTGGACTTTTAGGTAGGGCTGTTATGAATAAGGTTCTTATGGACATCTTGTATATCTCTCTGTGTTTTCACTTGTAGATTCTTTCCAGGATTTTTTTTTTTTTATGTTGAATGGGCAATACATTTGTGCTGTACAGTAGAAGGTGAAATTGTAATACCCTTCTCACATCATTTTTTTTTCTTAACTCTAAAAGATTTTATAAAGCATGCTATAGAAGACAAGTTTCACTAAATGTACTTTCAAAATGTGTCCCATGGTCAGATAACATTGATAAGTACTCTATTCTATATACTTCCTTTGGGAAGCTACAATAAATTTATCATATCAGTGCCTCTGAGAAGTCCTGTAATATAGAAAGTATCTACTTTATTGAACTGAGTGTTTCTCATGCTTTTTAATCATAAAATCCTTTTTGTTCATCACATTCACTAATACTCCATTGAACATTTTGACATGCACTGATATATTGCATCAACACGGTATCTGTCTTTGTGTTGTGTCTTTTTGATACATCAATGAAATTTGCTGTATCACCTGTGTCCTAAATAGGCAGGAAATATCCATGGAACAGTAGAAAATTATGGGAAAAATATAAATTCTTACCTAAAATCAAGAATTCTGTCTTAATATGTAATAATGATGGTTGACTGTAATGCACTACCTTATCCTAGCCCTATTCCCACTTTGTAGCAGGATGACCAATTCTCATTCACATGGAGGAACTTTGAAAATAGTCTAGAGACAATCCTTGTCCAATGTCCTGCCTGAGTTTGAAAATAAACCCTGGCCTACTTATCCCTAGGAGAAAAAATATCAAGACTTGTTCAGTGATCCCGGCTTATCTATCAATCTGCCATGCCAGAGACTGGTATGTTTCCTAGATCTAGATATGTACTCTTAGGGCCATGTTCCTGATTACATTAAGACTTCGGCCTTCTAGAAAAAGTCACAGTTGCTCTACTCTCACTGGCACAGATAGTAACTGTTCTATATTGTACTGTCTTCTAGTCAAAATCTTTTAATTCATATCTACTTCCTCTTTCACTTAGTTTTTGGATTCTCCTCTATTTTAACTCATCAGATTTTTGGCTTATTTTTATGGTATGTCCAACATTGAGACATTGTTTCAACATTTCCTTAGAATTTGTCCCTAGGGATTTTCTTTTCCACTTCTTGCAAGCTGTTTAATAGCACTTGGGGAAGTGAAACCTCATCTCTGAATTTCTTGGAGCTGAAAATTCTAAGATGCTACAAACTATCTTATGCTCAACTTCCAAAGTCCACTTAGCTAAGGAATTGAGTACCAAGTTTTAGGATTTCTTTGTCGTCTTTCTACCCTTACAGTCCCTAGTAACTGTTAAGAGTATAAAATCCTACATTCCATCCAACTGGCTAAGGCCTGTTTTCCTACTTTATCTAATTTGCCATACTTAGGATCTGTTCTGATTCTCCCCTTTCTTACATTTTGTGGATTTTCCAGAATGACCCTTTTCTCTTTACCCTGTGGTATATACTGCAGTGTCCCACAGCAGCCTCCAGTGTATTTTTGAAAACATATATAAGGCTTCAATTTCATTGTCTTACAAATCATTGTGATAGGCTATTTTAGGTGATACAAATGGTTTCCACAGTTTCTAGTCTTTGCCTATAAGTCTGTGAAACACTCTCTTGAGTAAGTTTTCTCTGTGCATCTATACTACTATACTATACTAATCTATAGATCATTGAATCTTCAAATACAGCATGGATGTAGTGGTTTGGTCAGAGACACATGTGTTTGAAGTAGATTTTGTACCCTGCAGAACATGCTGCAAGTCTCTCTTCCTGATAATGTTGGCAGTATTCATGTAGGCAGACATTTCTCATAACTATGCCCAATATGGATGGATTTTCACTGCTACCTTTTAATTCCTTCTGACTCTGATGAGTTCCTCTTGTCCTTTCCTCGCCAATTATTCACAATTCTACCTCATTCTTAATTTAACTTCCATTCTAACCATTCTAGTTGGGTCATCTTATCATTTCCTTCATCATGAAATCTAAATGTAGTCATTCTGAACCTCTTGCTCTTTCCACCTATGAACTTAAAGAAACATATAGCCAACCTTTCCACCTATTTCTTTATCTGATAAGATGAGCAGTTCTCCTTCATCCAAGTAGAATTCATCCCTTTGGTCCCTACACTCCTTCCTCCTAGGGACTTGTCCTGCCAGTCACTACCTCTCTCTACTATACTTTCTAGGCATTCAGGTCAAGATGTGTCTTAGTCAGTTCAGGCTCTTATTACAAAACACCTTAAACTGTGTAATTTACAAACAATAGAAATTTATTGTTCATCATTCTGGAGACTGGGAGGTCCAAGATCAAGGTACCAGCAGATTTGGTGTCTGGTGAAGGCCCATTCCTCATAGGTAGTGCTTTCTTTCCATCCTCATGTGGTGGAAGGGGCAAACAATCTACCTTCAGCCTCCTTTATAATGTCACTCATCCTGTTCATGAGGGCAGTTGCAGCGCTCTTGTGACCTCCCAAAGACATTACCTCTTAATACCACCATATTGGGGATTCAGTCTCAACATACAAATTTTGAGGAGATGCAAACATTCACGCCATAACAAGGCTTAAATGCAACTTCATCAGAAAAGTCTTCCCTGTTTGTAAAACTAGAGTAGCCCAGCTGGTACTCGCTTTACATCACCCAATTTTATTGGTCTTTCTTTTTTTTTTTATGGCACTTATCATCATCTAGTATATCTTTTGTGTTATCTGTTGATTCTATCTTTTTTGATGTCCTTAGGACCTTGTCTATCTTGTTTATTCCCAAAGTCTCAATACCTAGAATAATGCTTGGAACACAGTATAAGTTCAGTAAATATTGATAAATAAAAGACTAGGTGCATTCTTTAATTTTCCTGACAGTTAATTTTTACTGACTCTTTTTTCTAGCTTATAAATATGTATATTACTTTCCCATTTTAGAAACAGCAAAAGTAAACAAAAGGAAAAAAAAAAAAAAACCTTTCCTTAATCCTTATTGCAATTGTCTAATCCAGGGATTGGCACTTTATGACTTTGACCAGCAGGCCACCTGTTCTTACAAGTAAAGTTGTGGGAAGACCTATGAACATTCATGTATATATTGTCTATGGCCATTTTTTGCTCCACAATATAACAGTTGTGTCATTGCCACAGAGACCATAGGCCCATAATCCTAAAATATTTACTATTTGACTTTTTCTGAAAATGTTTGTTAACCTCTGGATCTATGCAGTTTCTTGCATTCTTTCAAATGTCATTTCTTCTTTATCTTCCTTTAATTGGATTCCATCTTCAGTGCTACACTATAATTGCTTTCTCTAAAGTTAAAAATGATGCCCTAATTACAAAATATAATATGTTCTTTTGTCTTTATATTTTTGGACTACTATTCCTCATCTGATTTGGGATTCTCAAATCCTCTTAAAATTTTCTCTCTTTGGCTTTCCCAATACTCACTGTTTTCCCTTCTCACACTTCCTTAACTATATCTTTTCTGTTCTTAAAGAGAACTTCTTCTTTGGCATAGTCTTATTTATTACTATTATTATTTTGAGACAGGATCTCTCTTTTTAACCCAGGCTGGAGTGCAGTGACACAAACATGGCTCACTGCAGCCTCCACCTCCCGGGCTTAAGTGATCTCACCTCAGCCTTCTGAGTAACTGGGGCTACAGGTACATGCCACCATGCTTGGATAATTTTTGTATTTTTTGTAGAGACGGGGCTTTACCCTGTTGCCCAGGCTGGCCTTGAACTCCTGAGCTCAAACCATCAACCCACCTTGGCCTCCCAAAATGCTGGGATTACAGGTATGAGCCACTGTGCCTAGCCTCGCCTCTTCTTAAGAATTTGTATATAATAACCCCAGGGTTCTGTCCTAAGCCAAAGTCCCCAATCTACATACGTCTCCTATGTAAACTCAGTCCACCTGAATGGTTTCAATCCCCCTAATCAGGTTTAGGACCCATCATGTCTCCACTTGATCTTTGCTGCAGCCTCCTGACTGGTCCTCTTATATTTAGCCTTACCCCATCAAAGTAACCAGAATGTTAATTTAAGTTAGTGGTTCCCAAACTTTTCTGTACATCAGATCCACTTGGAGGACTGTTAAAATACAAATTGCTGGGCTCTACTGGAGTTTGGACTTAGTACATCTCATGTGGGACTGAGAATTTGCATTTATTTGTTCTTGGGTGATGCTGATGTTGCTTTTATAGACTTCATGATGAAACACAGTGATTTAAAAAGAAGTTTGACTTGCCCACTTTTTTCTTAAGACTATGCAGTAATTTTTCCATAATTGACAGGATTACATATAAGTTATTATATCACATAATACCCTCCAAGATCTTACTCTTTCTCTCCTACCGGAATTCTCTCTTTCATTCTTTGACTCCCCTTTGACTGTCTTATGACCCCAGACTGCAAATTGCAACATGTGTCCCTCATTGATTACACACCTCTTTGCCCTTGCTTATACCTATAATTTGTGTGCCCTCTCTATCCACCTTTCCCTTCTTTGCCCTTTAATGAGGTATCTCAAGTGCTGTTCTACTTTCCAAGCTTCCACAATAGTCAGGGCACATTTCTCTCACTACATACTTTCTCTGTCCATTCTCTATCCACAATAGTGTTTTACTGACAGTTATTTGTATTTATTTTGCCCCTTCTAAACTGTGAGCCCCTAGCAGAGTGCATAGATTCTATGACTCTTTTCACTCGATTTCTCTCTTTTTGTCTTTCTCGTATTACAAAATGAAGGCTCACTTTAAGTTATCGATTTAGAAATGTATTTCTCACCGAGGGTGAGAGCACAGAGAAATTACTGTTCCCATACATTACTGATCACACTGTAAATTGACCCCATACTTTCAGAAAGCAATTTGGCAAACTCCTTGATAAAAAAAAAATCTTTCATCTTCTTGGACTAATCATTCCACTTCTGGGAATATGGTCTAAGACAATAATTCAGAATATGCACAGAGTCGCATGTCACACATTGCTTATAATAGCAGAACAATTGGAAACACTAAATGCTCAACATTAGGCAGTGATTAAGATGCACCTAAATGATGAAATATTGCGTATTTAAATGATGATTTTAAAGCTTATATGGTAAACATAAAATTATATTTTGTTTCAAAGTTAAGTAAAAAATAAGGGTGCCAAACGTTAATATAAATTTTAATTCTAATTATAACCTTTAAAGCAAAAGACTGAAAGGAAATGCACTTAAATTCTAAGTTGAGAAATGCATGATGTGACTTTATAATGTGGTTACATGTTAAAATAAACAAAAATAAAACTTATTTTAAGCATCTATGCTGTTTAAAGTTATGTAGTTGTCTTTAAAATTACAAGGATGAGTCAGTCATGGTTACACAGGCAATGCTTAGTTGAGCCTTCAATAAATAGCTATTCTTGTATCTGTTCCTTTCTTAGTCACCACAGGATACAATTTTAGGAACTCAAAAATATTAAGAACCTTGACATTGAATAGTACTTTGACACATTTAACCTAAGTTGCATGCAACAGTTAAGGGTAAGATGACTTGTAAGAAGAGGAAGTTGAATATAACATGAAGATACCAAGTTACAAACCAAAGCATGAGTCACCAGTGAATTACATGGATTAAGGCAAACATTATGGCATAGATTAGGGGTTAATGTGGAGTAGTATACTATGGTTGTTACAGTTCTCATTTTAAAACCACACTCTAGATTAGAATACAATTTTGCCTCTTACCAATTAGGTGACTTTCTGCAAGTTTTTAACTTCTTGGAGTCTGTTTCCTCATCTGTGGTACAAGGATAGAAGGTTTGCCTCTGGGAGGCACTACTAATTGCCTACCCACTGCCATCGTAATGCTCTCTTGGCTTGCCTCCCTCCACACACTGCATATGCTTGGTCTTGCTTTTACACACATATACATGCACATGCTGTAAAAATCTGCCTCTAATTCTAGAGGCTCCACATATCAGTTCCTATCTCAACCTCTCTTCAGTCAGATCAGGGTCATATGACCCAGGCCTGGTCACTTGGATCCAGGGAAATACCGCTGAACTCCTCCTGGGAAAGTTTCTTTCTTCATTAAAATATATTCATGGACAAAAAGGCCATCTTTCCCTAGTATGTTCATTCTCAAGTGTGATGTCTGAAATTGTTTTAGTCCTCTGACCTTGAGGAGAGGCATCACTGACCTCCAGAGTATAGCAGAGCGGAAAGATGGACAGTCTGCATCCTTGATTACATCACTACCTGGAAGACTTTCTTTATGTGATATAGTGCAGATGCTTATCATTTAAGTCAGTTTGAATGAGCTATTCTAGCACTTGCACTTAAAACCACCATAATATTTTGTGTTAAATGAGAAAATAGGTGAAGTGCTTAATAAGGAAGTGGAGCATAGTGATCAAGAGTAGAGGCATTGGGGCCAGCCTTGAGTTTTAATCTAGTACTTGCAATGTAACAATGCACAAACTGCTTAAACTCTGCAATGTCATATATTGGGAGGACAGAAAAAGTTGATTTTGTTTGTTTGTTTGTTTTGTTTTGAAACACAGTTTCACTCTTGTTGCCTAGGCTGGAGTGCAATGGTGCAATCTCAGCTCCCTGCAACCTCCGCCTCCCAGGTTCAAGCGATTCTCCTGTCTCAGCCTCCCAAGTAGCTGGGATTACAGACATGAACCACCACGCCCGGCTAGTTTTGTATTTTTAGTAGAGTCAGGGTTTCTCCATGTTGGTCAGGCTGGTCTCAAACTCCCGACCTCAGGTGATCTGCCTACCTTGGCCTCCCACAGTGCTGGGATTACAGGTGTGAGGCACTGCACCGAGCCAAGAACAAGTTTTCATCTCACAACTTAATAGGTATAAGTCAAGGTATGAAGATAATAATACAAGGAAATATGTTAGAGGATGACTGGGCAATGTAGTTGGCAACTTTAGATGAGGTGATCAACTGTTGTCTGAAACCTAAATGATGAGAAAGGCCATACCTGTGGTTTTCCAGTGGAGGTAGGGGTGGAAGAGTAATAATTTGGGGAAACTGTTGAAGAGTCTGAAGGTAGGAGCTAATTTGGCATAATCCAACCAACCACTCAACTAACCAACCAACCAACCAACAAAACTCAGAAAGAAGATTGAAATGCCTGAAGCGTCACTAAGAAAGAGGGAAATAGTTTTCATTGAAGTTGGTGCAGTGGATGAGGGCCAGGTCATACAAATCCTAGGTGGTGTGGAAAGAACTTTAAATTTTTCTCTAAGAACAATTAGAAAGCTTTGGTATCTTATTCATGCAATAAATGAATAATCATATGTAAGGTGTTGAGTACTTACCATACTGATACTGTTTGAATATTTTACATGAATTATTCATTTAATATTTATAACAAACTTTTGAGGAAACTGAGGTAAACATATATTGAGTAATTTTCCCAAACCTATACAGCTAAATGTGAGAGAGCCAGAATTTGAAGCTGGGAAGTCTAGCTTCATAATTCTTGCTTACTCCATTAAACTTACAGATTCATTTTTATGACTGTGTGAATATAACATGCTAAGGAAGGTGATGAAATATAATTTGTTTCTCCTACTCAAAGCTAAGCACAACCTTATCTCACCTGTAATTTAATTCAATTTAGTCTAACAATAACTTATTGATGTCTTACTCAGTGCATGATACTGGCTAAAGTTCTGGGGTATGGAAATGTAGTTACCGCTTTTCTCTTGAACTCACAGTTTAGCAAAAGGAGACAAAGTGAATATGTAAATATATTTAATATAGTAAGTCTCTCTGATACTTAATATGAGTGCTCACCGATACCCAGTCATCTTCTTTTTTGAAGGCACATTTGCATTAAGCTAGATAATGTGACTAATTTTGCATATAGATTCTCAGCAAGTCACTTTTGAGTCATTAAAAGCCGCCACACAGGTCTTCAGTTTCTTCTGTCCTCCTGAGGTGATTAAGGAAGCCTCATGTTTCTGTAGCAGAGACACAACTTGGAAGCAGCCTGTGGACCAATGAAGTCATTTCATAGAGAACAGCTCTGGGAAGGTGCCAGACCTATCTAAATTTTCTACGAGCAAGAAATAAGCTTTGTTGGATTCAATTGTTGAAATTTTAGGCTTTAGTTGTTGCCACAGGAAGATATAGACTCTACTGTGTTTTCTGCTATAAATGAAGTATATGTGAAGCACTCTGAGACACAAGAGAAAAAAAGGAAATTAATTCTCAATGATAAAATGTGGATGTTTCCACGGAAGTGCTAACATTTTAATTATGTATAAAAGATGAGGAAGACTTCAACAGTTAGAAAGAGAAGTAGATGGACTTGAAGAGTGACCAGAAAGGGTATCAGGAGAAAATGTATTAAGTGAATAAATAGCATTATGTGAAAGTAAAAATAAAATACATTTGAAAGACAGAAAATGAGGCCATGTAGCTGAAATATCTGATAATTACTAGTAAAGTGATAGACAGATATAAGGCTAATGGTAGAGAGATGTGAATAAAGAGAGAGATTAGGGGCCACTTGGGTTCTGATAAACCTAAAGTTCTTGAACTTGAGTTTGTACAATCTGGGAGAGCTGTTAGAAGCTTTTGATAGAGATGTGTGCTGACAGCCACGAACAGACATATATTGAATAGTCATGACCATAGTCATGATGATGTAGTCCCTGGCCTGTGTTGGTTGCAAACTATGATAGGAGATATTAGATTATTTTGAAATCATTTGTTTAGGTGGCACTAAGTGTAAATTCCATAATATAAAACACTTCTAGAGAAACCAAGGTAACTGACAGTGGAAGTTACATTTTCTCTGGGTCTTCAGTATTCACAAGGTCATTAAGACTTGAAGTGGGAAGTGAGAAGGAAAAGGTAGAGGGGAAGGCCTCATGTAAGGTAAGAGTTGGGCTCTGTTATAGCCTGCAGTCTGTGTTCAGGAAAAACAACTCAGGCAGCAATATGACCATTGACTCTAGCATTATCCGGGTGTGAAAATGTGAAGAGCTCAATTGGAACAGTAGTAGCAGGCATAACTTGTGTTAGATTAAATGGGTCAAGAGACCTCGCCAAGGTGCCTATCTCAGACAGGTAAACAAAAGATGCATATCATTAGTTGAAATTGAGAAGGTAAGAGAGGTAGAACATTGAGGAGGCATAAAGCACCAGCTGCTTCACCTCAGCCTGGGTCTGTAGGAGATGTAGTAGAGCCAGCTGAGTGTAGGAGATGTAGTAGAGCCAGCTGAGTGAGAAAACAGCACTGCTTCCTACCATAATACTCAGATGTGTGTTGAATCCTCTTTGAACACATGAAGAATTTTTATTTTATACATTTATTCTTAATTTTGATGGATACACGTGAAGGATCTTAAGATAAAAATGAGCCCTCTGGAAAACAGTACTGGTGTTCTCAAGAGGGAAAAGGAAAAGTAATGGGAAGAGAGTTATTTATTTGATAATACTTACAAATTCCTATGGGTACAAATCTCATGATTATGGACTAAACATCTTTTTTCAAGTATATGTTGATGTTGATATTGTAGATAAAATATAAATCATTAAAAATGATATTGGATACTTAGTAACCTCTTATCATTATAATTCCTTAATCACCTTATAATAAAAATACAACTGTTACCACCAGCAGGGTCTGCAAAGCTTTTGATATTAAAAAGAAAATCCTGGCCAGGCACTGTGGCTCATGACTCTAATCCCAGCAATTTGGGAGGCCGAGGTGGGCAGATCACCTGAAGTCAGGAGTTTGAGACCAGCTTGACCAATATGGTGAAACCCCATCTCTACTAAAAATACAAAAATTAGCCAGGCATGGTGGCAGGCACCTGGAATCCCAACTACTCAGGGGGGCTGAGGCAGGAGAATCACTTGAACCTGGGAGGCAGAGGGTGCAGTGAGCCAAGATTGCACCACTGCACTCCAGCCTGGGGGACAGAGTGAGAAAATCCTATCCTTGGAAAGCCTGAGAATCTGTGCTGTGTTTTCTGGAGAATTACTTATATCACTGGCATATTAAATTACATATCTGAAGGAACCTGAAATTAATAAAATAGAAATTCATTCTTTTACTTTGAATGTAAAGCAAAAGGATCAGAGGTGGATAGTTTTCATTTGATATAGTTGATAATATAAAGTTTGCACATCCGGACAGGAAAAATGTTACCAGGAGTTCTGAAGAAGCTCCTAGAACAACATCAAGTCTTAGTCATCAGTTCTAGCGATTTTTAAGGATTTCAATGTTTTGTATGTAAGTGTGTGGGGGTGGGGTTAAAAGGATTAGAACAGATGTACACGTGCTGCCGTGGGCTTCTCAGCCTGAAACTCTTGGGGAAACCAGGAAGTTTGCCAGCTGTTCACCTTATTTTCAGACAAGTTTTTCATTTGAAACCTGTGGATTCTATGCTTCATTGTTCTTGCGAAAGCATCTCACAAATTATGGTGAAAATTGTTACTTTTTCCCTATATGGGACTTTGATTCTTTATGAGAAATTAGTTTACCAAAAATATAGAATGACTTTGCTGAAAGCATTTTGTTCAACTCAAGTACCAGAAGGTGATGCCCTTTACTGTTATTTCAGTGAAAAGTCAAGGAGGGTTTAAGTAAATGTTTTCCTAATAAGTTGTATGGGGAATATGTAACTCTACTCAGTGGAAAAATCTAAAAGCAATTAGCAAAGGCACTGTTTGTTATGAACGACATTTTCCTGGAAGTCCGTTGTTACTATCAGCATGAAAGTTTTCCTACTACTTGTCCCCCTCTCTTTTGACTTGGAAATCAGTTAACACCAAGTAGCTTCCGATTTCATTTTGCAAAGCTTTCTTTGTTAACAACTCCAGATATTATATAAGGCTTTCCGTTGGCATCGAAATTTAATTAAGTATTGTGAGTTTGCCTTCACTTTGACTATGATTATTTGAATTTCAACTGCCTTTAGGGAGGAAAATACGGAAGTGTATTACTCACTACTTCACATCTGTTGCAGTTTAAAAGACTCGGTTGCCAAGAATTGTATGAAGCATCACTTAGTAATGATTCAGGAAATGATTAGTCAATGCATCTTATGCTCAAAAAGTGAAGGGCACCCTCTGTTGTCCATCTTGCTATGATAGGGCCTTGATATTTTCCAAGATACAGAATCAAGCGATAAATTTACAATTTCTTCTCAGCTGAATATTGATAAATACATAGTGATAAATGACACACATAAGACAGTCTTTCAATATTCTAGTTAAAGTGTTCAAGAATAGAGACAGGATGCCCCCAAAATAGACCCTGATACTGATAATGAAAGAACAGAAAAATGGATTCATTTTCTTCTTCCACCGATTAACTAAGATTTCCATAGTCATTTGATATCTCTGTGTGTCAATCTTCTCCTTTAGAAAATGAAGATGTTAATAACTACACAATGTATGTTGCAAATATTTTATTTTTGCAGTTGTGATTTAAATTTGAAGTGTGAATGAAGTTTCCAGCTTTTTTGTGTTTGTTTTGTAATTTTATGATGCAATTATTGTTGCAATTACACTGTGAAAAGGCCAGGGAAGTGATGACTATCTTGTACATTTAAGTCTTTGGCTGAAAACTAATACTTCAAGAAGTTGCTTCTCTAAACTTTGTCCTTATATGACTCCCAATATTTTATTACCTCTTCTAAACATCTCTCACTTCTCTAAATGTTGTGATGGATATTTATTATTATTTATTCATGCTTTGATTCTTGATTTCTAATGGTCAGACCTCTTCTATTTTTCTTAAAATATTGAATAACACTTGAATGTTTATTTTTGTTTTCCTAAACCTTCAGCATCATATTTTCAGTTCTTATGCTGTTCCATTTGTGTAACACAGGATGTCAAAGTCAAACTTGTCATCTTTATCCAAAATCTACCTTAGATTTGATAGTTTTAGCAAGACCACACAATGGTAATCTGTTTGTTCTTTGGTGGGAATATAATATTTGGTTTACTCATTGCAGTTCTGTTGGTCATCATTTCTAGATCTTTTCAATGGACAGAGCTAAGGTTTTCAGAGTTGATCTTTTTCAGTGGACAGAACTAATGCATTTTGTGTGTGTGTCTGTGTGTGCATGCTCATGTGTACATATATAAAAATATACACATATATGCATATTTTGTATTTAATAAGTTCACATCAAAGATAAAATACCTCATAAACTCACATTGGTACTTCCCATACAAATTTTGGAGTACCAAGGTTTTACTTAATTTGTTTTATATTACATCTGTATCTCTTCTCTTTCACATTAAGAAACTCGGTTCTCAAGGACACAGGGGATAATATAATTAGCATTTCTGAAGATTTCTCATTTCCTTTATCCCACGTCACCTGCATAATGGTCTCAGGATAACAATTCTATTACCATCAATATTATTTAGAAAAAACAATTTTTTTGTTTGCTCTCCCCACTCTCATCTTTTTTTTAAAAAACATAATTGTCTTACATTGTCCTATATCTACATATAATATTAAACACTATAATCTCTCCTTTTTAGCTCTCTTTTAGTATTAATTTTACAAGTAAATTTGTATTTAGTGTTCACCACTAGTTTTACGTCAATGTTTCTCTAGTCATTTTGGTTTTGTGAAGTTTGCTCTCTGGTAGATTTCTCAAGAAGGCCTCATGGAAACAGTATTTTTAGAGTTCTTGCATGTTGATAACTTGCAAATTTGCCTTTTCTTCCTTTTTTTCCTAACCACTAGACCACCAGGAATGCTTTTTATTCTTGAAAGTCCCTTTGCTAGATATGAAATCTTTGCCCTACATTTTTACTCTTGATTATCTTAATTGTATTAATCCATTTACATCTGCAATAAAGTGTTGCTGTAGAAAAATGCAGTGATTACCCACTTTTCTTTCCTTCTAAGTCTCTTGTCCAAAAGAGCTTGCCTTTTTTAATCTCAAAAAATTTTAAAAATATGTCTTGAAGTTGGTCATTCTGGGTTGTCATAAGTTGGATAAAAGCATATAAAATATGCTTTTTTGATATATGATTTTGAATCTTTTTTATTTCAGGGTTTTATTATAGGATTTAGCATGTTTTTTCCCCTTGCATTGATTTTCTTATTCACTGCCTCCTATTATGGATATATTTAGTCATCTTTGCTTGTCTTCAATATTTGTCACTTTTTTGGTTCTTTTTATAGCCTTCTTTACTCAATTGAAAATTTTCCTTTTTCACCTTTAGTTTCTCTTAAACCTTTATTATTATGTTTATTTTCTTTCATGCTTCTTATAATATATACTTCATTTCTGAAATTTTTTATTCATATGTTTTTCCTGAGTACTTTTCCTCATATCCAAGTTTTTATAATTCTTAATGTATTTACTTCTTTAAAATCTTGTATCATTTTCTTCATTTTTTAAGGTTGCTTTGAAATAGTAGGTGACCGTTGATATATTTTGTGGACTCATCTTTCTATTATGCATTTATTGTCTATAGGGAGGTTGTTTTGCTTATTGTTCTCCTTTCTTCTTATAACTTGTATGAGATTTGACATTGACATTTTTCTGTTGCTTATTTGTATGTATTTTTTTGAATTTTTAGAAGAAGATGTGGCTCACGACATATAACTTCATATATTTCTCTCTTTTGTCTTTTTTTCTAAAAGTGCTAAAAATATGTTGTCATACTTTCTGAGATTCGTGGGTCTATTCTTTTCCTATACTTATTTTTATCCTATGAAGAACTTTTCTTTCTTAATCTTTATTCTCCATGCCCTGCTGAAATTTGATTCTCTTCCACATTTTTTCTCAAGTTGGGCCTATATTGGTTGAGTTTTGGATGACTGACATCAAGAGATGACATGATATAGTCTGTCCCAGTCCCTTCAGACATTACTGTGGGATTCTTGCAGTCACTTGTTATTAGATTGGACAAAATCTTCGTAGTTCCAACAATAATTTTTAAATTGGTCAACCATGCTTTCCAGTGAGTATCAGTTGGCTGTTGTGTTATTCAAGGCTCTCCAGAGAAATAGAACCAATAGGATGTGTTCATGTGTGCACAACTCTCTCTCAACATCTATCTTTCTTTATTTTAAGGTATTAACTTACGTGATTGTGGCGCTGACAAGTATTAGATCTGCAGGGCACACTGGGAAACTGGAAAGTTTTGCAAAAATCAGTGTTGAAGTCTTGAGTCCAAAGGCTGGAAATTGAGGCAGAACTTCTGTGTGCAGTCTGGAGGTAGAATTCCATCCTTTTTGGAAGAGCTCCATTTTTTTTTCTTACAGCCTCTGACTGATTGGATGAGGCCAACTTGCATTATGAAGTGTAATCTGCTTTACTGAAAATCTACTGCTTTAAATGTTAATCACATTTAAAATCATGCCTTCCTAGCAACATCTAAGCCAGTGCACAATGATCTGGCCCAAGTTAACACAAAAAAAATCAACCAAGATTGCTATTCAGAAATGTTCTTATTCCCAAGTCCGTCAGACTCCCTGGTACTTTCCTTTACTTCCTCCCAGCCAGGAGGTGATGCTTCACAGTTCTTGTGGTTGTCAGTCATTTATTTCTACCTACTTGTATTTTGAAATTCATGGGGATAATGTGTCACCTATTTTTGTTGTATGTGTTTTTTGTGTGTTTTGAGTTTTGATATTTAGTTGTTCTACCAGTTTTTACAAGGACATTTATGAAGATTTAGCCACTTTGTTACTGGCATTTTCTCAGAATTATTCTTGTTTTTGAAAAAATTTTGCTGAAGTTCCCTTTTTTATTTTTTTCCTTGAAATTTAATTCTTTTTTTTTTCTTTTTGAGACAGAGGCTCGCTCTGTCGCCCAGGCTGTAGTGCAGTGGCCGGATCTCAGCTCACTGCAAGCTCCGCCTCCCGGGTTCCCGCCATTCTCCTGCCTCAGCCTCCCGAGTAGCTGGGGCTACAGGCGCCCGCCACCTCACCCGGCTAGTTTTTTGTATTTTTTTAGTAGAGACGAGGTTTCACCGTGTTAGCCAGGAGGGTCTCAATCTCCTGACCTCGTGATCCGCCCGTCTCGGCCTCCCAAAGTGCTGGGATTACAGGCTTGAGCCACCGCGCCCGGCTGAAATTTAATTCTTATAGGAACTTGTCAACTTAACAATCTCTTCAACTTTAGAAGAGGGCACCTTTAAGATATAAATTGATATGCAAGTACAGATTTTGGAGTTACCAAAATATGAATATATAACTGAATTTATATTATAAAAGTGTTTGGAAGTAGCAAAATGGAAAGAACAGTGAAATGTTCTTTCACTGGGGAAATGTACATTGTCATTGTCAGTTCTTTCACTGGAGAGATATACATTGTCATTGTGAATCTAAAATATTAAATAATACCTTCATAATTAAGCTAATATATAGACTGAATAGAATTATTAATATGTACATAAGAAAAATTTAATAAATATTAGCTACTATTGACATGGTGATCATTTTGAGGAAGAAGATTATGATTTTGTTTATTTATGTAAATGGACAGGGAAAAATATATGTACTTACCATGTACAACATGATGTTTTAAAGCAATGACTCAACAATGGGGATGTATTCTGAGAAATGTGTCAGGTAATGTTTTTGTTGTGTTAATATCATAAAGCACACTTACACAAGCCTAGATGATATAGCCTACTAATTTCTTGGGTCATATGCTGTAGCATTTCTCAGAACATATATGTAGTCCTTGTATCTACTGTTCATCTTTACCAAAACATCATTATGTGGCCCATGACTATATACATGCATTTTGGAATAACTAAATCTAGTTAATTAATGCATGCATTACCTCACATTTTTGTGGCGAAAACACCTTAGATCCACTCTCAGAAATTTTCAAGAATATAATATATTATTAACTATATTATTATTTTGTACAGTGGATCTCTTGAATTTATTCCTCTTATCTGACATTTTGTATTCTTTGACCAACGTCTTCCAAACCCTTTCTCCCCCTAACCACTCCAGTCTCCATTCTACTCTCTACTTCTATGAGATCAACTTTTTAAGTTTCCATATATGTGTGAGATCATGCGGTGTTTGTCTCTTGTGCTTGTCTTATTTCAATTAACATAGTGTCCTTTGCTTCATCCGTGTTGTAAATGACAGGATTTTCTTCTTTTTTTATGACTGAATACTATTCCATTGTGTGTGTATACTGTATTTTCTTCATTCATACATTGATGAACACTTAAGTTGATTCCATATCCTGGCTATTGTGAATAGTGCTATAATCAAGATGGGATGCAACTGTCTCTTCAACATACTGATTTCATTTTCTGTAGCTATATATCCAGTAATGGGATTGGTGGATCATATGATAATTCTATTTTTAATTTTTTGAGGAACTTCCATACTGTATTTCATAATGGCTATATATATATATATATATATTTTTTTTTTTTGAGACGGAGTCTTGCTCTTTCGCCCGGGCTGGAGTGCAGTGGCCGGATCTCAGCTCACTGCAAGCTCCGCCTCCCGGGTTTTACGCCATTCTCCTGCCTCAGCCTCCCGAGTAGCTGGGACTACAGGCGCCTGCCACCTCGCCCGGCTAGTTTTTTGTATTTTTAGTAGAGACGGGGTTTCACCGTGTTAGCCAGGATGGTCTCGATCTCCTGACCTCGTGATCCGCCCGTCTCGGCCTCCCAAAGTGCTGGGATTACAGGCTTGAGCCACCGCGCCCGGCCATAATGGCTATATTGATTTTCATTCCCAACAACCATATACGAGGGTTCCCTTTTCTCCACATTCTTACAAACATTCATAATCTTTTGCCATTTTGATAAATAACCATTCTAACAGGTAAGAGGTGATATTTGGTGATTTTAATTTGCATTTCCTTGATGATTAGTGATGTTGAGAACTTTTTAATATACTGTTGGTCTGCATACCTAATATTCCTGTATGTCTTCTTTTGAGAAATGTATATTTTGCCCATTTTTCAATTGTGTTGTTTCTTGCTATTGAGTTATTTGAGCTCTTACATATTTTAGATATTATCCTCTTATAAGATATAGAGTTTGCAAATATTTTATTTCATTCTGTAGGTTGTCTCTTCATCTGTTGATTGTTTCTTTTGCTATGCAGAAGCTTTTGGTTTGATGTAATCTCATTTATCTGTATTTGTTTTTGTTACCCATGAGTTTGAAATTTTATTCGAAAAACCCTTGCCTAGACCAGTGCCATGAAGCTCTTTTCCTAAGTTTTCTTCCAATAGTTTCATAGTTTTGGGTCTTAAATTTAAGTCTTTAATCAATTTTTGAGTTATTTCTTGTATGTGGCGAGAAAGAAGAGTCTAGTTTCATTCCTCTGCCTATGGAAATTGTTTCCCTATAGCATTTATTGAAGAGACTGTTCTTTCCCCATTGTGTGTACTTGATGCCTTTTTCTGAAAATCAGTTTGCTTTATATGCATGGATTTATTTCTGGTCTCTCTTATCCTATTCAATTGGTCTACGTGTCTGTTTTTATGCCAGTACCATGTGGTTTTGGTTACCATAGCTGTGTAGTATGTTTTAAAGTCAGATAGTGTAATGCCACTAGCTTTGTTCTTTTTGCTCAAGATTGCTTTGGCTATTTGGAGCCTTTTGTGGTCTACATAAACTTTAGGACTGTTTTATCTATTTCTGTGAAGAATGTCATCAGTATTTTGAGAGGTAATGCACTGGATCAATAGATCACTTTCGGCAGTATGAATACTTTAACAGTATTAATTCTTCCAATCCGTAAGTACAGGCTGTCTTCTCATCTGCTTTTGTCTTCTTCAATTTCTTTAATCAAAATTTCATAGTTTTCAGGGTACAGGTCTTTTACCTCCTTGGTTAAATTTATTTATTTTTTGTTCTTTTGTAACTATTGTTAATGTGAAAACACAAAAAATAGCAGTTTTTTGATGGCATCTTTAGAATTTTCTATATCTAAAATCCTATCATATGTAAACAGGGACAACTTTATTTTATTTTATTTATTTATTTATTATTTATTTATTTTAGAGATGAAGTCTCACTCTCTCACCCAGGCTGGAGTGCAATAGTGCAATCTCGGCTCACTGCAACCTCCGCCTCCCTGTTTTAAGCTATTCTCCTGCCTCACCCTCCCAAGTAGCTGGAACTACAGGCACCCGCTACCACGCCAAGCTAATTTTTTGTATTTTAGTAGAGACGGTGTTTCACCATGCTGTCCAGGCTGGACTCGAACTCCTGACCTCAGGTGATACCCCCTGCCCCGGCTTCCCAAAGTGCTGGGATTACAGGTGTGAGCCACTGTGCTCGGCCCAGGACAATTTTATTAATACTTCCTCCTTTCCAATTTTGATGCCATTTATTTCTTTCTCTTGCCTAATTTCTCTGGCTAGGGACTGTCAATACTATATTGAATAGAAGTGATGAGAGGGGGCATCCTTGTCTTGTTCTAGATCTTAGAGAAAAAACTTTCAGCTTTTCCCTGATGAATATGATGTTAGTTGTGGGTTTATAATATATGACCTTATTGTATCGAGGAACATTTCTTCTATACAAAACTTGTTGAGAGTTTTCTCATGGAAGGATGTTGATTTTTTTCAAGTGATGTTTCTGTATCTGTGGATGATTATTGTCCTTCATTCTACTAATTTGATGTAGCACATTTATTGCTCTATATATTTTGAACCATACTTGTACCCCTGGGATGAATGCCACTTGATCATGATGAGTGATCTTTTTAATGTGCTGTTGAATTTGGTTTTCTGGTGTTTTTTTGAGGATTTTTGTATCTGTGTTCATCAATGCTATTGGCCTCTAGTTCTTCTTTGGTACTGCCTTTGTCTGGCTTTGATATCATGGTAATACTGGCCTCATAGTATAATTTGAAAGTATTCCCCCGTTTCCTTTTTTTTTTTTTTTGGAATAATCAGAGAATAATTGGTATTAGTACTTCAAATGTTTGAAGGATTCAACAGTGAAGCCATTAGGTCCTTGGCTTTCTTTAATGAGAGACTTAAATACTAATACAATATCCTCACTTGTTAATATTCTGTTAATTTCCTATTTCTTCATAATGCAGTCTTGATAGATGCATGCATCAAGAATTTTATCAATGTCTTCTAGGTTATTCAATTTATTGGCATGTAATTGTTTATAATAGTCTCTTGTGATTCTTTTACTTGCTATTGTATCAGATGTAATGTCTCCTTTTTCATTTCTGATTTTATTCATTTGAGCCTTTTTATTCTTACTCTAGCTAAAGGTATATTGTTGTTTATCTTTTCAGAAAACAACTCCTACTTTCATTGATCTTTTCTAGATTTTTTTTCTAGTCTCCATTTATTTCTGCTCTGATCTTTGGACTTAATTTGTTCTTGTTTTTCTAGTTTTTTTGAGATGCAACATTAAGATTTTTATTTGAGATCTTTCTTATTTTTTTGATGTAGGCATTTATTGCTATAATCATCTCCCTTAGAATTGTTTTTGCTGCATCTCATAGGTTTTGGTATGTTGTGTTTCAATTTTTATTAATCTCAAGACAATTTTTACATTTTTCTTTTAATTTTTTAATTGACCCATTGGTTGTCAATGAACCATGTTGTCTAATTTCCATTAAATGAACATGTTTAATTTCCATGTATTTGTGAATTTTCTGAAGTTTCTCTTGTTACTGATTTCTAGTTTTACACCATTGCGGTAAGAAAAGATACTTGATATAATCTTCTTTAATTGTTAAGACTTGGTTTATGTCTTAACATATATTGTATTCTAAAGAATGTTCCATGTGCAGTTGGGAAAAATGCACATTCTGTAGCTATTGCATGGAATGTTCTGTAAGTCTGAGAAGCCTATTTGATTTCGAGTGTAGCTTATATCCAATGTTTCCTTATTGATTTTCTATCTGGATGACCTGTTCATTTCTAAAAGTGTGGCATTTAAGTCCACTATTATTATTGCACTGCAGTATCTCTCTATTCAGATCTATTAATATTTGCTTTATGTATATATAGGTGCTCTGGTGGTAGGTACATATATGTTTATAATTGTTACATCCTTTTGCTGAATTGACCCTTTTATCATTATATAATGGCTTCTTTGTCTCTTTTTATAGTGTTTGGCTTAATAAAGGTTATATTATCTAAGTATAGCACCTCCTGCTCTCTTTTGGTTTTCATTTACATGAAATATCATTTTACATATCATCATTTTCAGTCTATGTGTGTCTTTACAGATAAACTTAGTATTTTGTAGGCAGCATGTAGTTGTGTCTTGTGTTTTGATCAATTCAGCCACTGTATCTGTATTTTGATGGAAGAATTTGATCCAATCACATCCCAGGTGCCCATTAATAGATAAGAATTTGCTATTGCCATTTTGTCAATTTCCTTTGTTCCTTTCTTCCTCTCTTGCTATCTACCTTTCTAAGTGATTTTTCCCTTGTGATATGTTTTTATTCTTTGTCTTTTACTTTTTGTGTATCTTTTATAGGTTGTTGCTTCGTGGTTACCAAGTGGCTTGCAAAAAACATTTAATAGTTATAACAGGTTACTTTAAGCTAATAACAACTTTGATCACACGCACAAAAAATTTCATACATTTACTCCATTCCGTCCCCTAAATTTTGAGTTTTTGATATCACATTGTTTTATAGTGGATATTCCTTAACACATTATGGTAGTTATTTTTTAATAGTTTAGTTTTTTAGCCTTCATAATAAATATATCTATATTTTATACATCACCATTAAAGTATTAACATATTTTGAATTTGACTTTGTCTTTATTCTTGCCTTAAATACTTTAAGGTACTTACTGTTACTATGACAGGTGCAACACTGTGGCAGGCCAGAACCTTTGGGCAGATGCAGCAGGGCATGGAGCTGGGGCATGAGAGAAGCTCAGGACCATGGAGGGCTACTTGTCATTCAAGGCTGTCAGAAGCCCAGGGCCACTGAAGTCAGCCTAGTGTTGGTACAAGACATAGATGAAGTCCACCACACAAGCCTGAAGTCTGGAGCTATGTTGTCCCACTGATGCCAGAGCAAGTCTAGAGGCTTAGTCCTGGGTACCAGCCTGGAATATGGGGCTCTGGAGGTCTGCATGATGCTGATTTTTACTGTAACAGGCCCAGTGTTGGAGTTAAGGCAAAGTCCTGTGTTCACTTCTCTCTCTTTCCCCGTGTGGATAGTATTTTTCATTACGCTGTGCTCCCTGGGGTTGTGAAAGGGTGATGTGTGGGTAATGTAAAACTAACCTTCTTACCCTGTTTAATGCATCTTTTAAAAATCATTGCACTAGAACTAGGTACTGTGATTTCTTACCTGGTTTTCTTAGCCCTTGTGGAGGTATTTTTGTATGTGAGTAGTTTTTAAAATTGATCTTTCTGTGGGGACGTGATTGCTAAAGAGTCCTATTCTGCCATCTTGCCCCATCCTAACAGCCTATCTTTATAAGCCAGGGAGGCAAGCCTGAATCTTTGCCCTCCGTTCCTTCTTGATCATTCTTTCTTTTGTCCTGGGAGGCTTACACAGAGCCCAGAGAATGTCCATATGCATAATTTCAGAAAGAAATAAACTAGATGATTTTAAGGATTTCTTCCATCTTTGAAAGTGTAGTGTTTTAAACTGTTAAAAATTTTAAAGTTAAAAAAAAAAACTTAAAAGCTTTTCTTAAAAATGTTGAAACAATGATATAAAATTAAATGTATTTTAGCTTTTTTTTTTTTTTTTTTTTTGGCCCACAATTTTAACAGTCTCACCATCAATGCCTTAGTTTTCTCGTTAGAACTATTTGACTATTTCTCAGAATTATAATGCAGACATACACTTGTAGACTGGAGATAAGCCATAATAAATAGTTATAGATATACAGATATGTACACTCAGGCAAAAAAGTTTTCTCCAATTTCTTCAAATGAGCCAGTAAATTTTGAAAACTTGTCTTTAGAGATCTGTAAGACACAGTGAGAAGCTCATCAAATGTTTATCTTAAACCATTTGTGCCAATGATTTTATCTTGTTTAGACCAACTTCACTTTACTTTCTATACCTAGGAAATCATATATATTTTATTTTCTATACCTTGTAAAACATTTACATGTTTATTAAAGATACTAAATTAAAAAAATAAAGTTTGTTTATTCAATGGGTTTCATTTGCAGATATTTCTACTAGGAGAGGGCAACCATTTTAAAATTGTTAGCTGCATAATGCTTCTCCTCTACTTGTCAGTTTTCAATCAGTAGAGGGTTTGAGAAGAGTGCACATGGAACAATGAAAGGAGACCAGGTTTACCAGTCAGATCAGCTAAGTCTTCCAGGGAAAGTACTGGAGACAGATAGTCTTGTATCAAATTGGGCAGATTCAAGAACATCCTCAATCTACAAATGTGTCTCATTCCCTGGGGAAAAATGTTGAGTTATTTATTGATCATAATTACACCTGTTAGTCTATAAGTGTAACCTTTAATCTATATCTGCCTTAATTACTCCTGTTTTGCCTTTAGGAAGCACTAAAACATTTTTAATGGCTGCTTTTAAAAAAGGCATTTGTAAAGGAAACAGATAATCAGAAGATAGAGTGATAACATAAGCACAAGCTATTAATTTGTTAAATCACTGATTGACATTAGCCAGTTCTAATATAGTATCCAAAAGAACGTGCATATAAATGTCTGTAATAATTTTTTTTTCTGTTGAGGGGAATGGAGTCTCACTCTGTCACTCAGCCTGGAGTGCAGTGGCACAATCTCAGCTCACTGCAACCTCTGCCTCCTGGGTTCAAGTGATTCTCCTACTTCAGCCTCTTGAGTTGCTGGGATTACAGGTGTGCAATAATTCAGTTTTATGCAGAAGTACACATTCATTTTTTATATAAGAATATTTTCAATTATTGGAATTAACTTCTATGTGTTCAGGTGCAACTGAAAAGGCCATTGGCAAGTGACAGAGTATAATATACCAAATATCATCCAAAAGTAGATATTTTATTAATTTATAAATGTTTTTCTACTATAGAAATACCGAGACAAGTTTAATGAGATAAAATTTTCTACTTAAAGTTCATTAAGTATAGACTTTGCTAACTCATTTCCACCTGCAACAACCAATACTAAAATACTATTGTGAAAATATAGCGTATTTCCCTTCAGCAATTCATTCTTCAGATTTACTTCAGAATTATATGTCTCAAAAAGCATAATTATATAGGCTGGGCATGGTGGCTCATGCTTGTGATCCTAGCACTTTGGGAGGCCAAGGTGAGTAGATAACTTGAGGTCAGGAGTTCGAAAACAGCCTGGCCAACATGGTGAAACCCCATCTCTACTGAAAATTTAAAAAATTAGCCAACCGTGGTGGCAGGCACCTGTAATCCCAGCTACTTGAGAGGCAGAGGCAGGAGAATTGCTTGAACGTGGGAGGCGGAGGTTGCAGTGAGCCAAGATCACGTCATTGCACTCTGGCCTAGGCAACAGAGTGAGAGTGTCTCAAAAAAAAAAAAAAAAAAGTAATTATATAGATAGTTACATAGTTTTACTACATAGACATTAAAATAAGAAGGTGCCTCAGTTACTCAGCATGTAAATATAAAAGAAGATTTAATTTGAAACCATTGACCTCATATAAATTCTCCAGTAGTTTCAACAAGAATGAAATGTAGATATTCAGCACTAAAATACTTTATTTCCTGTTCACATAAGTTCTATAGTGAATATATAGGAAAATGAGAGAAATATCTCTGCTTTCTCTTTGGTTGTTTATTTTTTTGAAACATGCCATGATTCAACCATTTATTTTCTGATTTTTAGATTGAAAAAATGGATTTAAAAAAGAGGAAAAAGCTATTCATGGTGTTCAATAAAAAGTTGCTATTTTATAATATATAAATTTTTTGAAAAGCAATATTTATTATTCTTCACCAGTTACAGGCACCGTTCTTGGTGTCTACTGATGTGCATGCTATGGAACAACTTCCCCCTGAGGAGCAGTGGTATCCACCTCAGTCATTCCACTCAGGTACAACTTGAATTACTATCTTAGAAAGTCTTCTTGAGTGGTTTGGCTTTTGTTTTTATAATATGATAATGCATAAAAATAAAATTCTCATATAAATAAAAATTTAAAAATATGGGCTTTGTAACCAAGTAGATTTGGATTTCAATAATGCAAAAAGCAGATATTTAATAATATATGTTGAATTAATGAAAAAATCAATCATTCAGTCATTTAATGAAGCCTTGCTATATTTCTTATAGGTTAAATTAATGAAAGAATCAATAAACCATTTAATCATTTGATGAATCCTAGTTCTATTCCTTATAGATTGTACAATATTGGGCAAGTTATTTGGGAAACTGAAACATGGAAAGGTTATTTATAAGACAGGGAATAGTTCACAGATTTGGAGTGAAGACAAATGGCATTTTGTTTACATCTGAAAAAATATCTAGAACATAATAATTGGTCAATAAAAGTTTATGTCTTTTATTTTTCTTGAAGACTTTTCAGCTCTTTGCAGCAATATGCTGTCACAGATCTGTCAAGTAACATGCAATTTTACATAAGGGTACTTATTTATGCAATACCATAGAACCGGGCTTTCAACCAGATAAAGGTACTCACACTATCCAAGACTTAATCTGGAAAATAGCTTGGAGTTTATTGGAATCAGTACCGTAAAGTTGCTTGGAGAATTTTAGGACTCTTAAGTGTATATCCAGAAAGACATTTCTTGAACATCTTGAACAAAACATAATTTGAAATGTTTTAAGAGGACCGATATTAGAAAATTTACATGAATAAGGCTGGGCGCGGTGGCTCAAGCCTGTAATCCCAGCACTTTGGGAGGCCGAGACGGGTGGATCACGAGGTCAGGAGATCGAGACCATCCTGGCTAACACGGTGAAACCCTGTCTCTACTAAAAAATATACAAAAAACTAGCCGGGCGAGGTGGCGGGCGCCTGTAGTCTCAGCTACTCGGGAGGGTGAGGCAGGAGAATGGCGTAAACCCGGGAGGCAGAGCTTGCAGTGAGCTGAGATCCGGCCTCTGCACTCCAGCCTGGGCGACAGAGCGAGACTCTGTCTCAAAAAAAAAAAGAAAATTTACATGAATAAGGATGACTTTTTCCATTGGATAGGCTTTCTTTTATGCATATATGTGTCGAACCAGTTTGATTAATCTTTTTTTCTGGGTTTTGGCATTTGTACTTCTTATGTTTGACAAAATCAGATCAGTGTAGGGGATTTTTAATGGCAGGTGATTTTTTTAATAGAAATAATAGAACATATCATGCCTATTATCTTTTACTCAGCATATTGGTGTTCCATCTTTATTTTCAGCTATCTTTTGTGGCCAAACATCGTTCCCACTTTCCCCCTACTTTCTCCACTATTACAAGGTAGCATTAAAAAGCATTACTTATTTTTATATTAAACCCAGTGTCCTCTTCTTGTTCTTTAATCTTAAACTTTCTACAAATTTTGCCTCTATTATATTTCTCTTCCTTCTTGAATCTTGGTTTCCAAAGCGCACCTGTATCTCAGTATTCCTCATAAATCTTCAGAAACTTTTGCTGTTTCATTCTTCCCTATTCAGATTCTTCAATATAGTTTTCCTGCAATATTTTGTGCTTACTCATCCTAGTGGATGTGTGGTGTACCACCAAGAGCACAGGAAAGAAGCAATTAATACCCCTGCTGCTGGGTGTACTGCCAGAAGAAAACTCTCAACTGTCAGCACATCTCAGGAGTTACCTCAGATGAGGGAGAAAGAGTCACCTAGCCAAAAAGAATGCTTTCTTTGCAAGGCAGCTGCTTCCCATGGCTGATTGGCCTAGAGCCCAGTCTCTACGTCAATTTGAGACAGCTCTAAAGGATCATACTATCTGTAGAACATCCTGTAGGACTAGCTGAACCTCCCATTGAGACTGCATTTCTCCTTGACTTCTCACTTTGCCCAATCTGTTGATTCCAAGCATATTCCATAGTAATCATCATGCTCACTAATCTTCATTTTAGAGCCTGCTTCCTTGGGAACTCAATTTGTGACGGTCAACTTTTTTTCTCTTGTATACTCCTTCTTGATGTAATCTCAACACTCTTTGTACTTCAACTTGCATCAGATAATTCCCAACTCTTTCTCTTGCTCTGAGCTCCTTTGGAGCCCTCAGTACTTGATATGGTTTGGCTGTGTCCTCACCCAAATCTCTTCTTGAATTCCCACATCTTATGGGGTGGACCCAGTGGGAGGTAATTGAATCATGGGCACAGGTCTTTTCCGTGCTGTTTTTGTGATAGGGAGTAAGTCTCATGAGATTTGATGGCTTTAAAAAGTGAAGTTTCCGTGCACAAGCTCTCTTTCTCTTGTTTGCCACTATGTGAGATGTGCTTTTCACCTTAGGCCAAGATTGAGAGCCCTCCCTAGCCACATGGAACTATAAGTCCATTAAACCTCTTTCTTTTGTAAATTGCCCAGTCTTGGGTATGCCTTTATCAGCAGCATGAAAATGGACTAATACAGTAAATTGGTACCAGTACAGTGAGGCATTGCTGAAAAGATACCTGAAAATGTGGAAGCAACTTTGGAACTGAGTAACAAGCAGAAGTTGGAACAATTTGAAGGGCTCAGAAAAAGGCAGAAAAATGTGGGAACGTTTGGAACTTCTTAGAGACTTGTTGAATGGCTTTGACAGAAATGCTGGTAGTGATATGAGCAATAAGGTCCAGGCTGAGGTGGTCTCATATGGAGACAAGGAACTTGTTGAGAACTGGAGCAACGGTGACTCTGGTTATGTTTTAGCAAAGAGACTGAGAGCATTTTGCCCTTGCCCTAGAGATTTGTGGATTTGTAAACTTGAGAGAGATGATTTAGGGTATCTGGTGGAAGAAATTTCTAAGCAGCAAAGCATTCAAGAGGTGATTTGGGTGCTGTTAAAGGCATTCAATTTTATAAGGAAAGCAGAACATAAAAGTTTGGAAAATTTGCAGCTGGACAATGTGATAGGAAAAAAAAATCCCATTTTCTGAGGAGAAATTCAAGCTGGCTGTGGAAATTAGCATAAGTAACTAGGAGCTGAATGTTAATCCCCAAAACAATAGGGAAAATGTCTCTAGGGCATGTCAGAGGTTTTCATGGCAACTCCTCCCGTCATAAGCCTTGAGGCTTAGGAGGAAAAATATTTTCATGGGTTGGGCCCAGAGTCCCTGTGTTGTGTGCAATCTAGGGACTTGGTCCCCTGTGTCCCACCCAGTCTAGCCATGTCTAAAAGGGACCAAGGTACAGCTCAGCTGTGGTTTCAGAGGGTGCAAGTCCTGAGTCTTGGCAGCTTACACGTGGTATTGAACCTGCAAGTGCACAGAAGTCAAGACTTGAGGTTTGGGAACTTCTGCCTAGATTTCAGAGGATGTATAGAAATGCCTGGGTATCCAGATAGAAGTTTTCTGTAGTGGTGGGGCTCTTATGGAGAACCTCTGCTAGGGCAATGGGGAAGGGAAATGTGGGATTCAAGCCCCGACACAGAGTCCCTACTGGAGCACTGCCTAGTGGAGCTGTGAAAAGAGGACCACCGTCTTCCAGACCCCAGAATGGAAGATCCACTGACAGCTTACACCATGCACCTGGAAAAGCCACAGACACTCAACACCAACATGTGAAAGCAGCCAGGAGGGAGGCTGCACCCTGCAAAGCCACAGGGATGGAGCTGCCCAAGACCACGGGAACCCACCTCTTACATCAATGTGACCTTCATGTAAGACAAAGGAGATCATTTTGGAGCTTTAAGACTTGACTGCTATGATGGATTTCAAACTTGGATGGGGCCTATAGCCCTTTCATTTTGGCCAAATTCTCCCATCTGGAATGGCTGTATTTACCTAATGCCTATACACCCATTGTATCTAGAAAGTAACTAACTTGCTTTTGATGTTATAGGCTCATAGGTGGAAGGGATTTGCCTTGTCTCAGATGAGACATTGGACTATGGACTTTTGAGTTAACACTAAAATGAGTTAAGGCTTTGCTGGACTATTGGGAAGGCATGATTGGTTTTGATATGTGAGGACATGAGATTTGGGAGGGGATGGGATGAAATGATATGGTTTGCCTGTGTCCCCACCCAAATCTCATCTTGAATTCCCATGTGTTGTGGGAGGGACCCAGTAGAATGTAACTGAATCATGGAGGCAGGCCTTTCCCATACTGGAAACAGATGTGATAGAGAATGAGTCTCAGAAGATCCGATGGTTTTAAAAAGGGGAGTTTCCCCGAACAAGCTTTCTTTCTCTTGTCTACCACCATGTGAGACATGTCTTTCACTTTCTGCCATGATTGTGAGGCATCCCTAGCCAAGTGGAACTGTAAGTCCATTAAACCTCTTTCTTTTGTAAGTTGCTCAATTTTGGGTATGTCTTTATCAGCAGTGTGAAAATGGACTAATACAGTACTATTTACACTTATGTATGATACATCTTTATAAAGGTATTAGCTCAAACTCACTAGTGTCATGCATGTCCCTGTGAAGAGACCACCAAACAGGCTTTGTGTGAGCAATAAAGCTTTTTAATCACCTGGCTGCAGGCGGATTGAGTCCGAAAAAGGAGTCAGCAAAGAGAGATACGGGTAGGGCAGTTTTATAGGATTTGGATAGGTAGTTGAAAATTATAGTTAAAGGGGGTTGTTCTCTTGCAGGCAGGGGTGGGGGTCACAAGGTACTTGATGGGGGAGCTCCTGAGATTCATTGTCCAGGAGAAGGAATGTCACAAGTTTAATTGATCAATTAGGGTAGGGCAGGAACAAATCACAATGGTGGAATATCATCAGTTAAGGCAGGAACTGACTATTTTCACTTCTTTTGTGGTTCTTCAGTTGCGTCAGGCCATCTGGATGTATATGTGCAGGTCACAGGGGATATGAGGGAATGTCACAGAGGCCTGACATTCCTGTCTTTTTTTTTTTCTTTTTTATTTTGAGATGGAGTCTTGCTCTGTCGCCCAGGCTGGAGTGCAGTTGTGTGATTTCAGCTCACTGCAAGCTCTACCTCCCGGGTTCATGCCATTCTCCTGCCTCAGCTCCTGAGTAGCTGGGACTACAGGTGCCCACCACCACACTCGCTAATTTTTTGTATTTTTAGTAGCAATAGGGTTTCACTGTATTAGTCAGGATGGTCACGATCTCCTGACCTCATGATTCGCCTGCCTTGGCCTCCCAAAGTGCTGGGATTACAGGTGCAAGCCACCGTGCCCAGCCCCTGTCTTCTTATATTAATAAGAAGACAAAACAAAATAGTGGTGAAGTGTTGGGGTAGCGAAAATTTTTGAAGGTGGTATGGAGAGATAATGGGCGATGTTTCTCAGGGCTGCTTCAAGCAGAATTAGAGGTGGTGTGGGAACCTAGGGTGGGAGAGATTAAATTGAAGAAAGATTTTGGGATAAGGGGTGATATTGTGGGGTTGTTAGAAGGAGCATTTGTCATATAGAATGATTGGTGATGGACTGGATGCAGTTTTGTATGAATTGAGTAACTAAATGGAAGACACGAGGTCCAAATAAGAAAAGGAAAAAAACAGATATTAGAGGACTAAGAATTGGGAGGAGCCAGGACATCCAATTAGAAAGTGCCCAGGGAGGTCTATCATAATTATTTGCTTGGTTGGCAAGTTTTGGAGCTCTATCTTTGAGTTTTTATGTTGTCATATACCAGGCCAGATTGATTTAGGTAAAACAACACTCTTCATTTAAAAATATACAGAGTCCTCCTTTTTCAGCAGTGAATAAGTTGAGGCCTATTCCTGCCTTCTTATATTAATAGGAAAAATAAAACAAAATAGTGGTGAAGTGTTGGTGTCATGAGGAGAACAGGGAGCTGTTTGGTCTTATTTGCAAATTGATTTTTGGAGGTAAGGAAAACTAGTGTACATGTGCCTGTCCAATTAATAGGTAGATACATGTAGGTGGAGGAGCCACAGAGGAAGAATAGACCTTTGTAAGGCAAAACTGGAAATGTAAAGTGAAAAGGTGAGAGGGAGCACAAAAAGAGGTGTCCTGCACCCAGACTCTTAGGGATATAGTGGGGGCAGCAGCCATTAGAGGTTGCAGCAGGGATTGATGGGGCAGCTGGGTAGAGAGGGAAGTTCGATTTTTATGGTGTATGAGAAAGCACAGAGTGTCTACAAGCAACCTTTCATTGCTATTCATGGGGTTGGGTATAAGTAAACAAGAAGGGGGTCTTGGAGGAGAGTCCGAAGAACAAGGGGCAAATGTCTTAAAGGAAATGAGAGGTTCCAAGAAGCAGACTAGTGACTTGTAACCCACATGGAAGAGGTTATGAAAGGACGATAGAATGCAATGAACCTGTGACGCTGGAAGGAGGAATATTTCTTGGTTCAAGAACCATTTGCCTTGTGTGGGAAGAGATCGATAGGTGGAAGTTTCAGTGGGAGAATAGGTGGGAGTGACTGATGAGAATGAGAAAAACTGGCCATGAGGGACAGAAGTTGGAACGCTAGCTGCTTCTTTAGCTACTTTATCAGCATAAGTGTTGCCCTGAGCAATAGGATCTGATGCTTTTTGATTGCCCTTGCAGTGAATGACCCCAGCTTCATTGGAAGTAGAGCAGCTTTAAGTAGCGTTTTTATTAAGGGGGCATTAATGATGGAGGATTCTTGTGTAATGAAGAAACCTCTTTTGGCCCATATAACAGCATGGTGGTGAAGGATGTGGAAGACATACTTGGAATTGGTATAAATATTGACACATAGTCTTTTGCAAGAATGAGGGCTTGAGTTAAGGCAATGAGTTCGGCTTGCTGAGAGGTAGTGGGGGGAGCAGAGTAGTAGCCTCAATGATAGATGTGGAAGACACTATAACATAGCCTGCATTTGCCAGTGATTGGCGATTGGGCCTGGAAGAACCACCATCAATAAACCAAGTGTGGTCTGGGTGGGGAACAGGAAAGAGGGAAATATGAGGAAATGGGGAGAATGCCATGTGGATTAGAGTGATGCAGTCATGGGGTTTAGATGTAGTATCAGGAATAAGGTGAGAGATCGCTTCTCGGCCTTTTGGCTAAGATCAAGTGTAGGAATAAGGTGAGAGAATGGATTGAAGTCTGGGCCAGGAACAGTGGCAATTGTGGGAGATTTAACAAATAGTGAGTACAGTTGAAGGAGCCAGGGCGCAGAAAGTATATGCATCAAGTATGAGGAGGAAAATAGATTTTGAAAGTTATGAGAACTGTAGAGAGTAAGTGGAGCATAGCTTGTGATTTGGAGGGCCTTTAGAAGTATTAAAGTGGCAGCAGCTGCTGCACACAGATATGAGGGCCAGCCTAAAATAGTAAGGTCAAGTTATTTGGAGAGGGCACGGTCCCAACTCTTGTGTAAAAATTCTGACTGCACAGCCCTGTACTTGGCTGTGTGTAATGAAAAGGGTTGGGATGAGTTAGAGAGAGCTAGTGTGGGAGCAACTTCTAGGGCTGTTTTTAAAGAATGGAAAGAGGAGTGGGGAAAGGATCTAGGACCTATGGGGTCAGCTAGGTTTCTTTTGTGAGTTTATATAATGGTTTAGTCACGATGGTAAAACCAAGTTTTCAAAGGCAAAAGTACCTAACCATGCCAAGGAAGCAAAGGAGTTGTTGCTTTGTAGAAGGAGTTGGGGTTTGGGAGATTAGCTGGACATGATCAGCAGGGAGAGCACGTGTGTTTTTATGAAGAATTACGCTGAGATAAGTAGTGGATAAGGAAGAAATTTGGGCTTTGGAGGGTGATATGTGATATCCTTTTGAGAATAGATGTTGGAGGAGCAGGAGGGTGTCCTGTTGGGAAGATTTGTAGGAGGGACTATAAAATAGAAGGTCATTAAAATATTGAATAAGGTGAGAAGAAGATGGATGGAAATAAAGTAAATCATGAGAAAGGGCTTGACTGAAGTAATGGGGGCTGTCCCTGAAGCCTTACGGCAGTACAGCCCAGGTAAGTTGTTGAGACCAACGGGTGTCAGGATCAGTCCAAGTGAAATCAAAGAGAGACTGAAATGAAGGGTATAAATGAATAGCAGAGAAAACATCTTTGAGATCCAGAACGAAATAACGGGTTGTGGAGGGAGGTATTGAGGATAGGAGAGCATATGGGTTTGGCACCACGGGGTGGATAGGCAGGACAATTTGGCTGATAAGGCAAAGATCCTAGACCAACCTGTAAGACTTGTCCAGTTTTTGGACAGGTAGGATAGGAGAGTTGTAAGGAGAGTTTGTAGGCTTTAAAGGGCCCTGTTGTAACAGGTGGGTGATAACAGGCTTTAACCCTTTTAAAGTGTGCTGTGGGATGGAGTATTAGCTTTGAATGGGGTAACGGTGATTGAGTTTTAATGGGATAGTAATGGGCATTTTAATGGGATAGTAATTGGTTGCTAGGGAGGGAGGAGAGGTGTCCCGTACTTCTGAGTTAAGGTCGGGGGATACAAAAGGAAGATGTGAAGAAGGCTTTGAACTGGGGAAAATGGTGTCAATGAGCTGTGGCTATAGTCTAGGAATAGTCAGGGAAGCAAGTAATTTAGTTAAAATGTCTCAACCTAATAAGGGAGCTGGGCAGGTGTGGATAACTAAAAATGAGTGCATAAAAGAATGTTGTCCAAGTTGGCACCAGAGTTGGGGAGTTTTAAGATGTTTAGAAGCCTGGCCATCAATACCCACAACAGTTATGGAGTCAAGGAAAACAGACCCTTGAAAAGAAGGTAATGTGGAGTGGGTAACCTCCGTATTGATTAAGAAGGAGATGGACTTACCCTCCACTGTAAGAGTTACCCAAAGCATCTGTGATGGTCCAGGAGGCTTCTGAGGTGACTGAGCAGTGTCCGTCTTCAGCTGCTAAGCCGAGAAGATCTGGGAAGGAGTCAGTCAGAGAGCCTTGGGCCAGAGTTCTGGGGGCTCTGGGAGTGGCTACGGGGCAAGTTGGACAGTCCAATATCCAGTGGGGTCCTGCACAGATGGGACTTGGCATAGGAAGAATCCTGGGCTGTGGGCATTCCTTGGCCCAGTAGCCAGATTTCTGGCACTTGAAGCAAGATCCTGGGGGAGGAGGTCCTGGAGGAATGCCTGACTGCTGCGGTTTAAGCGTTTTGAAGTTCTTATGTGCTGGAGATGTGGCTGGGGTTTCTCTTACAGGAGAGGCAAGTAACTGCAACTCAGAAATACATTGTCGTTTGGCTGCCTCTTCTCTATTATTGTTTGAAGGTAGGGTTAAGTCCTGTTGTGGAGTTTGAGGGCCAGAATCCAATTTTTGGAGCTTTTTCTAATGTCAGGAGCGGACTGGGTAATAAAATGCATATTGAGAATAAAATGGCTTTCTGGCCCCTCTGGGTCTAGGGCGGTAAAGCATTTAAGGGATTTTGCCAGATGGGCTATGAACTGGGCTGGGTTTTATATTTGATGAAAAAGAGCCTAAACACTAACTGATTTGGGAGAGGTTGGATAAAGAGAAAGGATCATTGGCCAGGTGTGGTGGCTCATGCCTGTAATACCAGTGCTTTGGGAGGCTGAGGTGGGTGGAACATGAGGTCGGGAGATCAAGACCATCCTGGCTAACATAGTGAAACCCCGCCTCTACTAAAAAAAAAAAAAAAAAGTAGCCAGGTGTGGTGGTGGGTGCCTGTAGCCCCAGTGACTTGGGAGCCTGAGGCAAGAGAATGGCGTGAACCTGGGAGGCAGAACTTGCAGTGAGCCGAGATTGTGCTACTGCACTCCAGCCTGGGTGACAGAATGAGACTCTGTCTCAAAAAAGAGAAAGAAGAAGGAGAAGGAGAAGGAGAAGGAGAAGGGGAAGAAGGGGAAGAAGAGGAAGAAGAGGAAGAAGAAGAAGAAGAGGAAGAAGAAGAAGAGGAAGAAAAGGAAGAAGAAGAAGAAAGAAGAAAAGAAGAAGAAAAAAGAAGAAGAAGAAGAAGGAAGAAGAAGAAGAAGAAGAAAGAAAGAAAAAGAAGAAGAAGCAGAAGGGGAGGAGAAGAGGAAGAAGAAGAAGGGGAGGAGAAGAGGAAGAAGAAGAAGAGAAGAAAAAGAAGAAGAAGAAAGAAGAAAAGAAGAAGAAAAGAAGAAGAAGAAGAAAAGAAGAAGAAGAAGAAAAGAAGAAGAAGGAAGAAGAAGAGAAGAGAAGAAGAAGAAGAAGAAGAGAGAAGAAGAAGAAAAGAAGAAGAAGAGAAAAGAAGAAGAAGAAAAGAAGAAGAAAAGAAGAAGAGAAGAAGAAGAGGAAGAAGAAGAAGGGGAGGAGAAGAGGAGAAGAAGAAGAGGAAGAGAAGAGGAAGAAGAAGAAGGGGAGGAGAAGAAGAAGAAAAGAAGAAGAGGAAGAAGAAGAAGGAGGAGGAGGAGGAGGAGGAGAGGAGGAGAAGAAGAAAAGAAGAAGAAAAGAAGAAGAAGACGAGGAAGAAGAAAAGGAAGAAGAAGAAGAAGAAGAAGAAGAGGAGGAGGAGGAGGAGGAGAAGGAGAAGGAGAAGGAGAAGGAGAAGGAGAAGAAAGAAGAAACATTAACCTTGAATATGTCTTCAACTCCAACCAACTCTCTAAGGGGAAATTGTTGGGCAGGTGAGGGAGAGCTAATCACAGAACGAAATTGTAAGCCAGACCAGGTGTGAGGAGGGGAGGTGATAGAAGGATTATAGGGTGTGGGAGCAGAGACTGAGGAAGAATTGGGACCTGGCTTGGCCTGGTGAGGAGCAGCCCGGGGAGGAGGGAGAGGTCAGATGAGTCCGTAGAAAAGAAGGATTCATAGGACTCAGAGCTCGGGGTGGAAACTGAAGGAACAGCCAGGAGAGAAAGAAGAAAGATTTGGGACAAGTCACATTGGGAGCAGAGACTAGGGAATGACCGATGTGTAAAAGAATGCCTGGACATCAGGCACCTCAGACCATTTGCCCATTTTTCGACAAAAATCATCCAGGTCTTGTAAGATGCAGAAATCAGAAGTGCTGTTTTCTGGCCATTTAGAATCATGGTCGAGTTTGTATTAGGGCCAAGCGACATTGCAGAAGAAAATAAGTTGTTTAGGGTTTAGGTCAGGTGTAAGTTGAAGAGTTTTTAAGTTCTTGAGAACACAAGCTAAGGGAGAAGATGGGGGAATGGAGGGTGGAAGATTGCACATAGTGAAGGAGGTGAGTTTTAAAAGAAAGGTAGAGAAAGGGAGAAGGGGGTGGGGAGCAGCCCTGGGCAGTAATGTGGGTGAGCAGCCAAAGCAGGCGTCCTCACAATGGACTTGCCACCAAGGGAATGTGGGTGAATGACCAAGGCAGGCATCCCCACGGTGATCAGACACCAATGCAACGTGGGTGAATGATCAGGGCAGGCATCCCCGCAACAATCAGACACCAAGGAAAGACTGTCTTGGTGAGTCTGTGACTGGCACCAGAGTTTTGGGTCCATGGATAAAATGTGTCTCCTTTGTCTCTGCTAGAGAGGAAAAGAACTGGAATTGGAAGGACAGGGAGATTGAAGGGTAGCGAGAGAGACTGGAGAAGAGAGTGAATAAATGGCTTACCCAATTTGAAATTAGTGAGATGTTCCTTGGGCTGGTCTGAGGACCCAAGGTCATAGGTGGATCTCCTCATGGAGTGAGGGTGAGGACAGGGGATTGATCTCCCAAAAGGAGACCCTGTCCCGGGTCTTCGGCACCAATTGTCACTCGCCTCCATGTGAAGAGACCACCAAACAGGCTCTGTGTGAGCAATAAAGCTTTTTAATCACCTGAGTGCAGGCAGATTTAGTCTGAAAAGACAGTCAGCAAACGGAGATGGGGCGGGGTAGTTTTATAGGATTTGGGTAGGTAGTGGAAAATTACAGTTAAAGGGGTTTGTTCTTTTGTGGGCAGGGGTGGGGCTCACAAGGTGTTTGGTGGAGGACCTCCTGAGATTCATTGTCCAGGAGAAGGAATGTCACAAGGTTAACTGATCAGTTAGGGTGGGGCAGGAACAAATCACAAAGGTGGAATGTCATCAGTTAGGACAGGAATTGGCTGTTTTCACTTCTTTTGTGGTTCTTCAGTTGCTTCAGGCCACCTAGATTTGTACCTGCAGGTCACAGGGGATATGATGGCTTAGCTTGGGCTCAGAGGCCTGACAATTATGATATCAAATATTCTCAACCTCTTATCCTCTCATTATTTTGGTAGCATTTCTTCACAGCACCTGGCATTTTCAGAACTGCACTTTTTCTCAGTTATATTCATTTTTTAAACTTGGATTTAAAAGAAAGCCTTGAAGCTAGTAAGCCAAAAACAGACTGTTTTTTATACTATGTTTGGTAGTAAACAAGGCAACTGGGCACATGAGTCTTTCTTTTTTTGATTTCTCTTGTGGTGAAGGAGTTTCTGAGATCATCTTAGTGGTCAACTTTTAGCTCTTAGTCAGGTTAGGTATACTCATTTGAGTAAATGGCTTTATTTCATTTTTTTGAGCTAGCTCTGATGTTTTCTACATATTTGGAGTGACATTGTTTTTTGAAATGAAATAATAAAATACAGAAATACGTAGAAAAATATTGTATTCTGTGTGAACAAAATGGTGACCCTGGCCAAGGAAGGCTTTCCAAATCTTCAGAACAGTCCGTTCATTTAATGACAATTTTAATTTACTGAAATTTTACAAAATTTTAACTTACTGAAAGCTTATTATTTATCAGCTCCTTCATATGTTTTATGTTATTTAATCCTGTGAACAGCACAGGGAATTTGGAATTATTAATATTATCATTTCTAAAGATGACTAATGCTAAGAGAGGTTAAATAACATTCCTAAGGTGACACAATTTATGAGTCATGAGTGAGACTCAAACTATTTTTTTTGAGTATTAACTTGCTTTATTTTCTTCTTAGTTTTTTTTTTTACCTTTTTAAAATTGAGGTGCATTATACTTATAAAATTTACCACCTTCACCATTTCTAAGGGTAGAGTTCAGTGAAGATTCAAATTTGAATTTAATTCTCAAATTTGTATTTATAATTCCTATATTATCTTACAGTGAATCCAGATGATAAAACAACTGAAAAAACCTCAAATAGAACAAAATAAGAGTCAATTTTTATATAATAAAACCAAAGATGAATCAATGTTAGTAAAATTATGAATGTGCTATGTTATCTCAGAAAATTCAAAGAATTGTATGAGATAAATAGATGATAAACATAGTCAGTCATCTTTGTATAATACCAGTTATACAATTTCTTATGGAAAATTAATTACACACCTTTTTTCTTCCCTACGGCACTGAACGCTATTTTTTTAAAAAATCCATTTGCAAAGCTCTGCTTTGGAGCCTGGAATATTAAACTCTCATCTCACAACCAAAAAAGGACAAGAGTAAAATGAAAATGGATCCCATCCCAAATAACTAAAAGTTTTTTTGGCATTGTTTAATATTTGGAGGGAAATAAGTGAGCTGTAATATAACAGAGCAGAAAGCTCCTTGCTGTCATGATTTGACTACTGCTTTTAACCCCAGAATTAAACAGAACAGACAAAACACATTTCCTACAGCCCACAGTGAAGTAATATTCAGTTTTGCAGCACCATTTTTGGAGTCAAGTACACTATCTTTAAATCTACTCTTTTTTGTCAAAACCCCTAAGCAGGAGACCTCATCCAGTGTGGTCACAGAACAGTCATTCTGTTATTTAAAGAATATTTCTTTTGCATTGGTGGACCCCAAGTGCCTACTCTGTTGAAATTAGAGAGTGAAATGTTCTTAAGGCTTATTCTATTTGGTAAATCAATGTTTTAAAAGAAAGAATTTAGAGTAATGTTTCAAAAGATGGAATTTAGAGAGTTGTAGCTGAATGCCATCTACATGGAACATACTTAGCCACCTGCTGCTGTAAAGACATGTTTTACCCATCCATTTGCAAGTTGTTTTTTTTAATTTAAAGAAATTGCTGCTGAATAAGACACTCTCCTGTCTTTCATGCCACATTCTCTTACCTGTTTTCTCCTTAGTTTGCATTTTAAGAGACATTTGCATGAGAACAAGTCATCTTCATTTGAAGCTTTAGCTGTCTGAACTTCTGATGGATTGACCTCCGGTCGTAATTATTGATGGGGAAGCTTCAAAAGGCTGCAATACCCCATCCTTTATCTTAGGCTCCATTCCCTTTATCTGATACATTCCTTGCTGTTAACCTCAATGGCAGTCCTACCTTTCACTGACTCTAGGAAATCCTCAGCTCCCTTTCCCCTTCTTTTGACCTTTGGTCAGTGGCCTCATAATTCACCTGAAATGGTTAGCTTTTCACTTCAAAATGTTTGGTAACAGTCATTTTGCTGGCTGCTCCTAGTTATTGCTGCCTTCAGACGTGCCTTCATATAAGGCCACAGGCTTCCTAGTGTGGCAGCAGTTTCACATTTCCAGTGTACGATGGCACCTGCTAACTTATAACCATTGTTGAAAAATTAAGTTGTTTTTTAGTTGAGATGCTTCCTTGACCCTTCTAACTTGAGCAGGTATCTTTGCCTTGCACTACCACTGCATCTTGTGCTTCTACCATCATAAGGCTCATCACATTGCTGCAATTGCTTATTTAAATTTCTGTAAACTCCATAGACTTAAAGATTACATTAAATTTATTTATATCCTCAACCTGCTAACACAGTGCCTCATGTTTAGTAAGTGCTTAATAAATATTTACTGAACAAATGAATATTGATAAACTATTATGTGTGTGGCACTTTATCAGGCTCCATTGGGGAAGTCCACTAAAAGCAGAAACATGGGTTCAATTTTTTGCAAGTAGTTATTTATATGTCTGGAGCTGTACAGCTCATAATATTTATCTGTTTCACAAATAAACAATGAGGGAGATGTGGGGGCAAAGAGTAGGTATTTCAGAAGAATAAACTCATACACAAAGACACAGAGGTAGGGAAATGAGAAAGAACAGGTAAGAGGTCTGAGGTGGCTTCCAAGCCACTCAGCCCTAAACAAATTTTGTTTTTCCTGCTATTCCAGGCCTATGGAAGTCTACGAGTTTCACCTCAAATTCACTTATTACAGGATGTTTTTCATGTATTCTAAAAAGCTATATTCTTTGAGTCCCTTTAGAGTTTGTACAACTTTCACGGAACTGAGCTATTTTGAATTGTAATCAGTTGTGTGCATACTATTGCATCTTACCTGCTCAACTGTCAACTCTGAGTTGAGAGTCTGTCTCTTACTCATCTCTGCATCTTCTGCTCAACATAGAAATTGACCACATTGTAGGTACACATTGTTATTATATTACTCTTTAATTTTAGGGTGAACATTCTTATTAGTGTTTTATAGCTGAAAGAAATGAAGAATGCTCCCTTCTTTAGATTTAGTCCACCAAACATCCTTCTCTGCAGCTATTTGACTTTATGGACCAACATATCTAGCCATTGGTAATTTGGCCATGGGCTTGCTTGAAGGCTTGTGTATGAAGTTTCGATACTGTGAGAAGCAAAGTGGTATCTCCTGTTATTTTAAAACCAACAACAAATAGGTAAAAAAAAATTCAAATATGATTTTTAAGCTAGAGGTGAAAACCGTGTTTCAATTAGGAAGTGAATATGTTAACCACAGAAATAGATTTTTGTTCCTTCTTCTTTACAATTTCTTCAACTGGAGAAAGTTGGGGTAGTTATGAAGGATACTTGTAATATCTGAAAGCATCAGCTTACCATTGACATGGTGCAACTAGACTGTGCCTTTAGCTATGTGCTGGCAAGAGTCCTATACTGCTTCTGCAACATGAAACAGTTAAGAAGCTAGGAGATTTCTATTTCTCATAGCTTAGCTGTGTGATCTTCAGTGTCAGGTAATTCGTATAGACCTTATTCCCATAATTTTTTAAAGAATGCATTTCAATTAGATGATCTTTAGGATCCCTTCCAGCTTCAGATTTCTAGATTTTTCTGATATTGTAGGAAAAACAAGGATAAAGATGGTTGACACAACTTTTCTTTCCATATTATGCTTGTAGTTAGTCTTACTGCAATGGGACCTATTATGGCTGAGCTTTCCATAATATGAAAAGGAAGAAAATTCATAGTCATTATTTTCCTTTAAGCATTTACTTTGTTCTACAGGGTAAGGGTTTTCCAAGTTCTGTACGTTGCATATATTGCCCAGAAATGGTGCATATGGCGTAATAAAGGTGAGAGTCAAAAGGTCCAGCTGAGTTCTTTCTTCTCTCAAAAAGACATTAGACTCAATTGTAATTTTCAGCACATTTTGAAATAGCTTAAACTTAATTCCTTAATTTGTTTCATTGAGTTACACTTTTTTTTTCAAAGGAGGAGCACACAAAGAATGTATAGTTTGTTTGGGTTTCTAATACCACCAGTTATCTCTTCATTTCTAATGACACTGAATGATACCAATGTATCTCAGAAAGTGGGGAGAGAGTATAAATTGTCTTTGTTTTGAAATGAAGAGATTCCTTCAGATAACTGAGGATACCAAAGGGGGATATGAAAATAGAAATGAAAACCCACTGTCTTCTGCTTATAGAAAAACATTTAGGCACTAAGAGTGGGTGAACAAGTGGAGAGAGAAATTTTTTTAAAAGGGAGAAGATGAGAGAGACGTTTGTTAGTATTGTTCTCTTAAAATTTTTGAAAATAAGTACATTGAATTTTGTTTTGCAAAGTAGGTGATTTTATTGAGTCTTTAAAATATAGCATCTCATTTTGAGTAATTTTAAATTTTAAAGCTTTTAGAAGATTTCAAATTTCAATTCTGTTAAAAAGAATTCAATTTAAAATATATATTTAATTCCATATGTAAATGCTAAAACTGAAATGATGTTGATTTTTTTCATAACACCAGAGATTAAATAATTAATTTCCATTTACTAATTTAAACACTTTTTGTAGAGCTCTTAATCCATTCGTTTCTCCATTTCCACAAGTTAAAAGAAAAAAAATCACCCAGTACATTTTACCTATTGTTTATTTTTCTCTATATGTGCTTGCTTATATGATACCAACCTAAAACTCTTTGGTACACAATTCTTCAAAGTTTAGTTCCATTGTTTTACACTACCACCATTTTGCTCCATGAATCCCTCATAAAAAAATTGTCAAAGTGTATAATTTGTAACATTGAATAATTTTACTTCAATCCAAGAGTAGCTTTTCCCTGTAGAACACTCTATTTTGTGTCAAAAAAAAAAGCATGTAATAGGACCAAATGAACAGGTTTGACACCATTCGGAAATCCTGCTCTTAAGTTTAACTCCCTTCATTTCATACTGTATGGGGTCCACTTTGTACTGTATTTGGCCCTGTAGGCACTTTAACTTAAAGATCTGATTTAGCTTAACTCTTAAATATGCCCCTAAGTCACATCTTCAAATAATACATTTCCCTTTTGAGAGACTATGGGAAAAAAGAGAACTTATTGTACTCTGGCAAGAGTTACATATAGAGGAAAGCAGGGCAAGACCAAGCAGGTAGGTAAGTGTAGAACAGCACTTGAAATGCTTTAAAACTTCTAGAAACTGTCTTCTTGAGCAGAAATTGTTTTAGGGTAGAAGCCTTCAGGGCCTCAAAGGCACAGGCTTCAAGCCATTTTCTGCCAGGTCAAAGGGTTGATCACAGTTGGGAAAAGACATTTTCATTTTCAACCGCAAAATTGCTCTTCATTTCTGCAAAACAACATGGAAAGTGAAACTGGAAGCAAGCCAGGCACTTTGCTGGTTTTGCTTTGGGTGTGAGTTTGTTCACATAGCTCTAAGTTCAGAACCTAATGTTATGCTCTAGAAATGCCATAGTGTATTGTTAGAGGATGTAATGTCACACTGAGGACCATTTATTTCACAAAAGGAATGTTAGTTGCTAAAATGCAACCAAATACTATATGTGTGTATGTGTGTGTGTGCATGCATGTGTTTACATTACATGTACACGAAAATACTCTAAAGTTTTTATTTAAAGACGTGAAAAGATAGCATCTTAAACAGCCACAGAACTAGAAAGCTAAATTCCTTCACTTTTTATTTAGAGGCAGATTTCTCTGAAGACCTAATTTACCTCTAGAGTAGGAGAGAAGAGTATGGATTGCTCTTGGTGAATTCTTCCTCCTGATATAGTTATTGAGATCAATCACTGCATGAAATGCCCCTATGTTTGCAACAAAGCCTGCATTTCTGACTCAGAGAATAACATGAATATTTTATCAAAAATAATTGAAATGATGTAGTCTCTAGTTTTTTAATACCTGATACATTTGTCCATGTATTATTAATGTCTCCCAGACCTACATATGCAGATTCTCAGCAATATACTTAACATGATTGCCTTTTTTGCACTTTTTCAGAGCATTGGGTTTGGAGAGAGGAGCTTCAGTGCAAAGTAATGGAGCTTAACACCCTGATTTGAGGTGGGACTCCTTCGTAGCACCCTTGTGCCATTTCATTACTATAGGTTTGCTCTTCTCAGCTGAGTTGCAGATTATTCCTGTGATGAACTTGTTTTTTTGTCTTTTGTTTTTTATCTCTTCCATACTTTTTCATAGCACTCAGGATATCTGCACACAGTATACATTGAAGTATATGCTTAATAATTAAGAACATATTTTCAGTGTTGGTAGAGTAAATATTATAATCCAATCATTGTGGAAGGCTGGAAATTCTTTCGTTTGCTTGGCTGGCTCCTGCTAAAAAGGCTTCTGGGTGCTTGGGGCCCTCAGGTTCCACTAGGTCCTGGAGGAGACAGCTCTATCCTGTGGTACTTAGCCGTGAGACTAGCTGAACTCATTTTTGGACTGCCAACCCCGGAATTCAGCAACCCAGTCAAAACCAATGAATTTGGTCTTCTTAACCCTTAAAAAAAAAAAAAGAAAAGCGCTAGAAAAATGACATTTTGATTTTAAAATGCATTTCCCACAACACTTCATGGGTGAAGTCTCGAAGAAAGAATTATCTTGTTCCTGTTTTAAAAGCAAACAAACTCCTGGTGTATTTGACAATAGAGCACTTCTTAGCTCCAGCATGTCCTCTGGCTTCTCACCTGTAAAGCAAGCTGTCTCTGACCTGGGTTAACAGACTTAACAAATGCAGAGAGGGAAGGCCCTTTCTTGGACTTCAAGCTGGGTGGTGGAAAAGAGAAAAGCATGCAATTTCTAATTGGGGGTGTGGAGAGGTCCTGGTGAAGATTACATGTAAATGACATTGAGGAAATTTTCTCAAAGGCTTTTCATAAGCATACCTTTGGAAAGTACATTAAAAAGTAGATAGAATCATCTATTTTCTTAATGTAAGTTCAAGATATTTTTTCCACAGGTGATTCATAAACAACTTCATCAATTTAAAAAATGTCTGTTGGTATTCCTCCCTTCCTCCCTCCCTCCCTCCCTCCCTTCCTTCCTTCCTTCCTTCCTTCCTTCCATCAGAACAGGGTCTTCCTGTCTCCCAGACTGACATGCCGTGGCTCAATCAAGGCTCACTGCAGCCTCAAGCTCCTGGGGTCAAGTGATCCTCCTGCCTCAGCCTCCCAAAAAGCTGGGACAGCATGTGTACACCACCATGCTCTGCTAATTTTTTTTTAATGTTTTGTAGAGACAGGGTCTCCCTATGTTGCCTAGCCTGGTCTCAAACTCCTGGGCCTAAACTATCCTCCTGCCTTGGCCTCTCAAAGTGTTGGGATTACAGGCACATGCCCTGCACCTGGCCGATATTTTCTTTATGTTTCTAGGTTCATCAGCTTTTACATTAAATGTCATAAAACACTTTGCAGTTCCTCAATTTCATATTTCCACAGTTCCTACTTTTGGAATGTAACCTAAAATATTCAGCAAAGCCTCACTCAGTGAGTACAGTGCAATAGTACATTCAAAGCTAATTAAGAGAGAGAATGAATCTGTTGTTTTTATCCAGGAATAAGGACAGCTGCACTGATAGGTGTAATCCGTTCATCAACCAACCCAAGTGCTTGTCTTATGCACAGCTGGCAGTGTTGTTCTGCAAGGTTCTTAAATCTCTCTTTTGTTGGTAGAAAAATCAAAGGAGTGTGATTTTCAGAAGGCACTGGGGCTATAGCTTAGCCAATCTGTTTTGCTGATCCAAGACAAATTTTTAATGCAAATTAATTCACCACTACACATTCCAAAAGCTGACACCAGGTTTAATTTAGATGGGGTCCTTTTTGTATCTTGGGGTCACTGTAATATAGATACTAAACAGGCATCTAAAAATATTTGGGCTTTTACAATTGGGAAATACCAGGTGGAGAAATCTAAAGGTGATATTTATGGAGTTCCTACAGGAAATTTTGGCATAGTGGTCAAGACTAGAGTTTCTCAAACTTTAGTGTGGGTCTGAATGGTCTGAAAAGCTTATTAAAACAGATTAATAAATCTCAATCTCAGAGTATCTGATTCGGAAGGCAAGGTCTAAAGAATCTGTGTTTCTAACAAGTTCCAGGTGTTGCTGCTGCTGCTGGTCTTGGACTGCACTGTGAGTCCTATTGGTCTATATCCCACTATACCCCACTAAAGATTCCTCCCAGTCTCCTGGCAGATTTGGAAAAGTTGAAAGAAATGGGTGATAGAGTTAAACAGGATGAAGAGGTGCAGAGATGCTCTGGGCTGATTGGTAGGCCACACACAGAAATGAAGGAAACTATAAAATCTAAAGACCTCTTTCTTTGCTACTGAGATTTATCTCTGCTTAGCTCTATAAAAGAAAGCAAAGTTGACATTTATGTGATGGCAAACCGTAAGGCACCCACTGCCAGCACGAGCAGTTCTGACTACCCACTGTTATTTTTAAATGTTTCGGACACCCTGGGAGAGAGTGCAAAAAAACAGACTCTTGATCTAAACAATATGAGAAAAAGGATTCCACATAGTACATTTCATACAAAGGCTTTTTTTTCCCACTAATGAAGGTTACAAGACACTGTAATATAGCAGCAGTTATTTTAGTGAGGGAAAAATGACATAAAGGGCCTTTTCATAAAGATTTTCAGACCTAAATATTTTACCACTATTTACCAATGAAGTTGAAATGTGGGTTATTTTATTTGGGAACCTTTCTTGCTCATCAAGAAAAGGTAAGAAATGCTGTGTACAACATGTGGTTTTTATAAAAAGGTACCTTTGTTCAAAATATCTAAACAATTTGTGCCCACCCCCACAGACCTTCAGCAACTAAGGATGATGGTCTTTGTACCCAAGGTAGGGTGCACATATGAACATTTTGGTTGCATTTTCTGGGTACCATAAGTCCAAAAGGAGAACTCTGATTTACAGTCAACAGCTCCAACAAGTGACCCTTGGCAGAAAGGGTCTGCTTTTTCAGCTGGCGCTGTTGTTGAAGTTCAGAGGAATAGCTCATCTGTCTCTATTTCAGGCATCTGGCAAATGGAGAACTGTTTCAGCATTCTCCATTCCACTAAATGCTTACAGATGACTTCCATATTCTGGAGCATCTGCTGGTTATCTCATTTTGAGTTATTTTTCCTGTTGTGTTTTGAAAAGACTCTCTCTCTAGCTTTTATTTTGTAAACCCATTATTGTTGCTGTCTTGGTGTTTGGGGAGATCAACAGATGTCCCTGGTGTTACCTCAGGAGATAGGCCAAACCTGTGGATAATGTGAAAAGAGAAATGGTGATTTTGTTAAAAAAGAAACAAAAAAAATAAATTAATGAAAAACCAAGCTGAATCAGAATTGTAAAATATATTCAGGAAATGATTCATGGGCCAAAAGTAAATGGTCATCAATAATTTTAGGATCTTTTTTTGAAAGTTCTTAAAAACAGTACTCAAAGAACTTCTACATAATTATACAGTTGCTATGTGTGATGCATGTACATGATATAAGTGTTATTTTGAATTTATTATTGTAAGTGAATGCACTCATTTTTATTCCTTACCGATGCTTGCCAGGTTGAGTGCTTTGCTCTATACCTTGTAAAATATCAAAACGGCCAAATATCTGGGTTCTTCTCAAGGGAATTTTTCTTCATTTTCATAAAAGATAGACACATATAATTCATAATATATCCGAGCGCCTTCATTTGCCTTTTAGAGCACGTGAATGGTGTTCTGCATTTATTAAGGCTTTTCTTACTTCCAGTTAATCAGATATATGGGGCACTTACACATGAATTTGAATATTAATGTGTTTTTAAAAGCAGGGTGACTAGTACCATTAAAATCATGATTTTGAATTGATTAATGCCCAATGAAGATTTCTTTGATGCAAGCTACTAATTGGACAACAAGGAAGGGTGTTCTAATTGCAATCATTTTCTTCAGAAAGAGAAAGCACAATGGGCATGTGATTAGCTAATAGTCTTGTTTCCTTAAATTTTGGAGATCTTCAAATGCAGAAAAGATTAAATAACAACATAAAGACACCCATAATAGCATAATATTTAAAACTTACCACTTAGTCATATTTGCCTTATCATTTTTTAAAGAGACAAACATTACAGATTTAGCCAAAGTCTCCGTAACCACGTTTCGCCATTCTATTATTTATGTTGTCTTCCCAGAGACAACATCTATCATGAGGTTAATGCACTTGGTTTCTAGTCCATTTCTTATACTTATACATACATATTCTACATATTTATCCAAGGCAATATTTCTTGACCAATATATTTTTAAAAACTTTAAAAAAACCCTGTATATACAAATTATCTTGTATCTGTTATTTCCAAAAGAATTAGACATCTTCTATTACTAAAGCCACAGAAAACCCAAAACTCCTGAGAAGTCATAGCTTTTCTTACCTGTGCAATCTTTAATAGAATATATGACAGTGATAATCACAGGAACATCTGTCCGGTCTTCCTTGGGACTCCTCATTGGATGCAAAGATTAATTTAAGGTGTTGGACTGTTACTTGGACACAGACTAGAGGACAAAGCATGAAGGCCAGTCACATTCAAGAGTGTTGTCAGGGAAACAAAACCATCATGTTATTTGTGAAAATTAAGTAAAATAGATTTTACTAGCAGCTTGAAAAAATATTTTTGCCATCTTCAGAAGGGGTTGGGTTATTATATTGACAGTATCTCCCACTAAGAGAAATGTCAATTTCTGCCCTTTGTTTCAGAAGATACCACCAGATGGTAATCTCTGTCTTTATGTAGGGTGAACTTTAAAACACTAAAGTGAGGCTGAGTGTCCTTGCCATATCCGGGGAAAAGACTGTCTTTTTTTGGCAGCAGTCAGAGGTTGTCTGTAGCTTACATGTAGCCTAACAAAAAAGAGCCTCTGCATTTCCAATTGCTCTGTGTCTTACTCATTACCTGTATTCTGAGTATTTCAAGGAATTAACACTTTTGCTAAAAATGATAAACAATGTCTCAGTTCATCTAATACAGGGGTCCCAACCCCGAGGCCATGGACAAGTATCAGTCCATGGCCTGTTAAGAACTGGACTGTACAGCAGGAGGGGAGTGTCAGGTGAGCAAGCAAAGCTTCATATGTATTTGAAGCTGCTTCCCATCCCTCGCATTACTGCCTGAGCTCGGCCTCCTGTCAGATCAGTGGCAGCATTAGACTTTTATAGTAGCATGAATCCTATTGTGAACCCTATATGTGCAGCATCTAGGTTGCACACTCCTTATGAGAATCTAATGCCTGATGATCTGTCACTGTCTCCTGTCACCCCCAGAAGGAACTATCTAGTTGCAGAAAAACAAGCTCAGGGCTCCCACTGATTCTACATTTTGTGCATAATTATTTAATTATATATTACAATGTAGTAATAGTAGAAATAAAGTGCACAATAAATGTAATATGCTTGAATCCATCCTGAAACCATCCCTCTGCACTCCCCGCAAACCATGGAAAAATTACCTTCCACAAAACCAGTCCCTGGTGCTAAAAAGGTTGGGGACTACTAATCTAGTAGAACTCCTTATGCAGGGGCTGTGAGTTAACGTGGAGATTTCTGTGATCATAACTGCTTGGCCAATGGACTTCCAGCCTCCCAATATTCTTTTGATAGTGATCTTGTCTCAGTAGTAAGTATGGGTTGTATGAGTGATAGGAAAAAAAAAAAAAAACCCAGAAAGCTTTATAGGAATAGATCAGGAATAAAAAGCAAATACCTCATGGGAGCCAATACCCAACAAGAAGCTTACTTATTCAATCATCCAGCTTGCTATTTTAGAACACCCAAAGAAATAAAAAAGTGTCTTTATTTCCTCTATGAATAATGCTAAGAGTTAAAAGGTTGCTTTTGACCACTCATTTCTGTTAGCTATAAAAAAGTCCCCATAAATTTTATGTATACGTGTTTATATAATCCTGTATTGTGTTCTAACAATTCAAACATGAAGAAAGCACCATGTCAATAGATTATAGGTACATAGACCATTTAGATTTGAAAAATTCTATTATGAGTATTTGATAACAATTCTAGGTCTATAACTTACTGATATATTTCAAAGGTGTATTTACATATATCAATCAGAGAAACCAAAACAGAACCCTATTTTTAAATGTAAGACAATAAGCCACCAAAAGAGTGGTGAAGTGGAGAGAATGTGTGACTATGTTCTAAATCCCCTTGTGAAGAAACTTACCTACTCATTTATATGATTCTTTTTCTCTAACTGTGTTGAATTCAACTTGCTAGGCATGCTTTAAAACAGTACATGGAGGTGTGATGTTACAGAATAAATATTTTTAAAAGGCTATAAACTTTGGATTTTTTGGATACTTCATGGTTGAAAATTTCAATATACTGCTTTTTGGTCCTGAGTTTTTATTTATATTAAGCCTCCCTTTGCCCAGCTTAATAAGTGATCACCTCTTGTCTGATTTGTAGTCTCATTATAGTTGTGTGACATCATTAATCTTGTGGTCAGAAATACCTGGAAGTTGAACTTCTTGGAAAACTCTTAAATGAAGACACTCTTGGGTTTTTAAATTTAATTTATTTTTTTTTGTTTATTACCAAGGAAAACTGAGCAAGAACCCCAAATCCCAGAACTGTAATTCCTGACTGAATACCCTGCTGATGTAGACTACTGCCTTCTGACATTTCAGATGATCATAGATCTGGTCATTCCATGAGATTCTCCACTGTTCTTGATGATGCCTGGAATGCAGTTTTGTTTTGAAATGCAGGCTTCTTGAATGTAACATCTTTACATCATCACTCATTTATTCCAAATATAAAACATGGCACTACCTGACTTAGAGGTTTTGACTAGTTTGAATTTAATTGGGTAATTGGAAGAATTTGGAGATTGAGGGCCCAAGGATAAATATTTGCATAATATACTTGGTCCTAGGTTTGGGTTCATGGGTTTAGTGGATTTCATTTAAAGATCTGCTATATTGGCCGGGCGCGGTGGCTCAAGCCTGTAATCCCAGCACTTTGGGAGGCCGAGACGGGCGGATCACGAGGTCAGGAGATCGAGACCATCCTGGCTAATACGGTGAAACCCTGTCTCTACTTAAAAATACAAAAAACTAGCCGGGCGACGAGGCGGGCGCCTGTAGTCCCAGCTACTTGGGAGGCTGAGGCAGGAGAATGGCGTAAACCCGGGAGACGGAGCTTGCAGTGAGCTGAGATCCGGCCACTGCACTCCAGCCTGGGTGGCAGAGCAAGACTCCGTTTCAAAAAAAAAAAAAAAAAGATCTGCTATATTTTTCTGAATTGTTAGAATATATGTACCGTATTGTATTCAATTTTAGTGATAGCTGTCTTAAGGTATCTCACTTTTCACCTACAGATTTTCTCAAGGGTGTCCTCAGTTTCAACACAATTTTAAAACTCTCTCTTCATTAGTTTTTTAAACAAACCACTTAGCATGGGTGTAGGGAAGCTTCAACCCTGGGCACATATTACACTCAGTGAAAGTTTTGAGAAAAAAACAAACAAACAAAAAACAACACTCTAGTTTTCCATTGTAGTCCAATTAAATCAGAATTGAGGCGGGATGGATGAGGCCTGTGCATTTTATTTAAATGAAAATGCTTCTGATGATTCTAAAATGCAGCTAGGCTTGAGAACGCGTGTCTAAGTACTCAAGCATCATTGTATTATTTATACATTGTAGTTACTATTCCACCTTAAAATACGACCTTATGATATATTTGCATATCTGACTCCACCACTATAGAAAAATAATCTTAAGACATAAAATAGAGCTTACTGTATTTCATATTTGCTCTAGTGTCTGGGTCTCAAAAAATGTTTGAATGAACAAATGAATTACAGTGCAAGCCAAATGACCCTGTTTTCATTTGCATGAAGTAATCAATAAAAGTTGTTTAAATGAGTGAATAGAAGGAAAAAAAAAAGCAGATCTTCATTTTTAACAGTGTGGCACAGATCTCCTGGACTATATTATTAGTAAACACCAGATAATATTTCCGTTGTTTGTGTGTGAATCTATCTCTGTAAATTTAAGTATTTTAAAAGATAAAAAAGACTCCGATTATTTGATTGAGTTTACTGCTTTTTGTAATTTTTGAAATGCCTAGCATCAAGGACTATTGAATGTGTATTGTTACTGGCTAAAATAGATTAAAATAAGTAAATTTGATTTTCCCATATTAAAAAAATTTTTAATCTACACTTTTTTTTTAAAACTTGCAAGAACATTCTTTCACTCCCAGAACCTTAAAAATCAATGAGTAAATTCCTTTATTACTTGACTTGGGTATAAATCTTTTTCTATATTATGAAGGGTCTGTCAAGACACCTAAAAGTAACAAGAATGCAGCAATTTTTGCATAGTAATTCAAACATTACCAATTCTAATTCTCTACTGAATTTCATTTTTCTACTTCATGTGGGTAAAAGGAAGTTTATCTGCTTCACTGTGATATCCCACATAACTAGGATTCAAATAACTGTGCAGTGAATGGTGAATGTTACACCTTGTACTTACAGAACTTCACTCTGACAAACTCAAAGAGCTTTAAAACGTGATTGTGTTAATCTTCACAATATCCCTTCTAGGAAGTAACATGACATTTTAATGTAAGAAAATCCAGGTGCAGTGTGAAAAATGCCAACCTGCTTTCTGGAGGGAATGTTTTAAAGATTTAAGATCTCTTTCAAGATTTTTTTTGTTTATATATTTCAGACCTTAGGTTTTTCAGTGCTATGTTTTGTACCTAGTAAGTCTGAAATGATCCAGATGGTATTTTCAACCCAAAGGACACTTGTTTTTCTTTTAACAGAAACTTCACTACACATGTATTTTTTTTTTAATTTCCTTAAAATTATTGTGTACAGATGGTTTGACTACAGGCATAACCCGACTGACTTTTGGGATTTTTGCTAATTAATTTCGCTGCTTTAACAAAGATGTGGCTTTCCAATGTGCAAAGACCAGTATAAGTTATAATGACAATGAAAATCATCATACTGCATAATTCTGCACCCCATTTTATTGGTTCAATAATTTTATTTTTCTCTTTGCCTTCAGTTTAATCATATTCCAGTCCATTGTCAACACTACTGTATGAATGCTGTTTCCAAAATGCTTGAATACTTTCAGGATGGCCTTGCATGCCAGAGTGTTGTGCTGAACACACCCACACACCCACTGTCACCTGCCTTTAGGTAGTTATTCTTCCACCCACAAACCTATACTCAAATACCTCATTGTTTATCGATTTCAGATATAGTCACTGCTACTTGAATACATCATTTAATTGCATTCTTCCATGCATTCAAACTGTTTCCTCTCCCTGCAATGCACATGTACCTTTTCTTCATCTAGCTAAATTCTACTCAGCATTCAAGATTCAAATTAAGAGACACCCATACTATAATCCATGGACTATATAGTAATTGTTGAGTTATTTACTCCAATAGACACTGGCTTCTTGAGGAAAGAAACAACATATTATATGTTTCAATGTCAGTATCTAGTATAATAACTTCCATATAGTAGACATACTAAAAAATGTATCTGTTAAATGAATCATTTTCTTCTTATTATGTATATGCTTAAATAAAGTTTCAAGTGTTTATTACCAATATTACCCATCTAATTTTTATATTAATGGTAATACTTAAAACAATTGAGAGATAATATTTTGACATAGTGATTTTCTTCAGGATAGTAGAATTATCATGTGGTAGAAGTTGATGTTATGCAAGCAATACAGAAGTGTTGAGCTCTTTACCATATTGTAGACCTTATTCACTGAATGCAAGTGATATTCATTAAAATAAATCACATTTTGGACTTTAATTAAAAGATAATGCCTTAGGGCTCAATTACTTTTTAAATTCTATGCAGATTTTCTAGTAAAATCTTGACCGTTTTCACAGGTCTTCCTTTAGTCCACCTCCATTTGAAGGTGGGAGGTCTACTCTTCAAATAGTAATCTTTTGTAATATTCTTAAAAGGATGTCACCATTACTTCCAACTTGGCATAAAATCAGATTGTAACTGGCAATGTGAAACATCTTATGAAACATTTAGGGGTAAGAACTAATGCTTATGGAGTGCTGCTTGAAATATTTGAAGTCATCTAGTCTTAGTTTAGATGCTAACTGGGAATCAAGCCATGCTACTGGGATGCTGTGTTATTTCCAATTTGGGGTTATTACAAATAAAGCAGCAGTGAACATCTGTGTACAGTATCTGTGGGGTATTAGTTCCAGGACCCCCTTGGATATTGTTTTAGGCCCTCATAGATTTGTTATCTTGTGCTTTGGCATGATTCCTTCAGCTTGCAATAAGAGGCATTATAGAAAATTGTTGTGTAGAACCTGCTGTCATCTTGACTGCCAAGATGGGGGGGATTTCAAATATGACTGCTCATGACAACCACTTGGGGAGATCCCCATGCTCCACTTTAGACCTGCTGAATTAGAATCTCTGGGAGTAGTCCTGGAGATTAGTATTTTGTTCTTAAACTTTTTATCTTGAAATAATTTAGACTAACATGGAATTTTCAAAAATAGTATAGAGAGTTCCTTCATTCCAGTCTTCCAGCTTTACCCAATGATAACGTCTTAATAACTTTAATAGAATAATACAGAAAATTGACAATGGTATAATACTGTTAACTACAGACCTTAATTTGGATTTCAGGAGCTTTTACTGGAGCCATTTTTCACATATTATTTTATAAAATTTTATCACATTTGTAGATTTTTGTAACTACCACCACAATCAAGAAACAGAATGGTTTCAACCCCCAAAACTCCCTTGTGTTAGCTTTTATACTTACACTCTATTCTCCTTGGTGGCCACTAATCCTTGGTGGCCACTAATCTCTTGTCTAGTTCCATAGTTTTGTCATATCAAGAATGCTATATAAATAGAATCATAAATTATGTAATCTTTTGGGATAGGCTTTTTTTTTACTCAGCATAATCCCATTGAGATCTATCCAAGTTATTGTATCTAACAAAACTTTGCACCTTTTATTGCTGAGTAGTATTCTGTTGTATGAATGTACCACAATTTGTTTATCCACTCACCCATTGAAGTTTATTTATTTCCAGTTTGGTATCATTACAAATAAAGCAGCAGTGAACATTTGTGTACAGTAGTTCCTCAGTGTCTATGGGGGATTAGTTCCAGGAAAAAATGAAGAAATCATATAGCAAAGTAATTGGTTAGTCAATCTAGATGTAATTATTGGAGGAAATTGCTAAAAGTAGACCCACTGAAAAATAACTACAATTAGCAGACATTTGTGCCTTTAAGGTGATAGGTGAGACAGACCGTGAATTTTTAAAACATGCAATGAAATAATAACTTTTGTACTTTTATGATATGCTGAACACACACCATCCTGGCAACTTGCAAAGTATTAAGATGCTAGTTTCTTGGGTAGGTGAAGTATAATAGAGTTTAGATGATTACAAATCATCTCACTTGTGATTTGGCACTTACTTCTCAGATTAACAAATCATGTAAAAATGATTCAACCATTGCATATTAAAAGCTTGGAGATAAAGTTAATTGTATGTATTTCACTGAGTTTAAAAAGATTTTCTATAACTCTTCACACTGTCCTGCAACATTACACACAATTTTAATAAGTTATTGTGAAAATATAAGGTAAAGGCTTATTTCATTAATACATTATTGGAGAAAACATGAAAATTGATTTAAAATGCTACTCTTGTTCAGGCATGATCTGAACAAGAGTGACTTAGTTGTTAGAAATTGTGGTCATTCTCATTTTTAAAGAATACCAGCGAGTCATATTTTTGCAAGTTGATCTCAAAGAATTTGTCTAAGAGACTAAAAAGTATATATTACATTGGTTATTTAGAACTTTATTTGATTATTTAGTAGAGTTGGCTGTGTTTTATAGAATATCATTATAAAAGATAGAGTAGATAATAATAATAATAAATAACTATTAGTTTCTATGTTCCATCTTCTCTTCATTCAAGCCTCTCAAACACATTGAACATGATGGTTCTAGCTAAGTAACCAAAAGTCAATTTTAAAAGTTTCCTATTTAGCAATATTTCTATCAAAATAGTAGGCTACCTCCTAGAACATTTAAAAAAGTTGGCTAATTATTGAAATAAGCAGCTCTTAAATGTCAGAATCTTATTTCAGTGAAGATTTGTTGCTTGCTCACATCACATAGTCCATGGCAGTCTGGCATCTCTCTTCAAAATAGTGATGCAGAAGCTAATCCTCTCCCTTCATCTTTTGGTGCCTGTTCAACACATGACCTTCATGCTTGCCTCAGAAATGGAAAGAGAGTGGAGGATTGCTTGTGGGAGATTTAAGGGGCCAGGCATTGAAATGGCACCTATTCTATCGACCAAAGTGACATCTTATGGCCCCACCACCTTTAAGGATGATGGGAAATATAGTGCTCAGGAGAGGCAGGAAAAAGAAATGGATTTAGTAAGAAAATAGCAGCATTTCAGTTTCACTCTTTAATTAAGTCAAAGTAGTAATACTCACACTATGTCGGCCATGGAAGTAGGCCACTCAAATCTCCTTCAAGAGGACCTGATGAGGGGAGCATAGTTGGTTTACAGCCCCAGCCATTACACATTTGAGTCAATACATCAAGCTGCGGTGAGTCAATGATTGAGCTTAGTGGGAATGTAAGAAACAGACCATTAATGCTCAAAGTGAGATTTCTCCAAGAGCAACTGGTTCTTAGAGTTCACCATTGACCTGGCCTGGCCAAGACGTTCTTGGAACCGCACTGTTTTCAGAGATTGCTTCTAACCATTTTTTTCTTCCCTCTCTTCTTTCATAAGTGTCAGACCTATAGGATGGTCTAAAGGCTCTTATCGTCACTGTTACTCCCACTTTTATCTTTCACAGAACCACCACAATAAACCTCTTGACTGTCTAATTCTATTTTGATTTTTCCTTACTGGAGGACCTAAACTGACAAAAATGGAGCTAGGATTGATTTATTTAGAAAATAAGACAAGATGAGTTTTGAGAATGAGTCACTCCCTACCTGGCTAACAAAGATAAGCTTGTTTTAAGGGGAATGTGCAGCATGGATAATCCCCATCACAAAATAATGGCCTAATTCCTGAAGAGCCCTGGGAAAATGTCCTGGTATAGAGAAATAATTTTGCTGGTGCAATGTTTCAGGTATTTAAGGGATATGTGGAGAACAACTCCTTTTTAAGGACTGTGGAGTTGCCTAGTTACTACTAGCTTGTATTAACACTGAGGGTAATTAACAGACAGTTAAATACTTTGGTAGCTTATAAAAATCCCCTCCTCTTCTGTGGAAAGACCAGCCTGGAGTCATGTATTAATCATTCAAGGCTGTCATAATAGAATGCCACAGGCTGCATGACTTAAACAACAGAAATTTATTTCTCAAATTCTAATGACTGGAAGTTCAAGTTCAGGGTGCCGGTGGAATTGGTGTCTGATGAGCGCTCTCTTCTTGGCCTGCAGATGACCAACCACTTTTTTTCTGTGTCCTCACATGGCCTTCCCTCTCTGCATGGTCAGAGATTAATTTTAGATTAGATTAGAGGTTTTTTTGATCAAGGGGAGCAGAATATAAGGCAGGATAATTGAAAATTCATTTACTTGTTGGTACTTTCTCAGGAGATGTGATTTAGTAGCTTGCAAGGACTGAAGAGAATGAGGAAAACTTACTGCTGAGGTGACCATTCAGTGTATGGAAAATCAAAGGGCCATGCTGAGTAAAGTAGAAATTCATTAATTTTCTTGCTATATTGTAGAAAAAGGAATAAAATGTTTCAGGGATGTGGACATACTGGAATGGATATATTGTGCAAGGCCAGAAGGCCCACCAGATGATTACATTCTGTCACTAAGGCCATGAGGAATGTTCTGGTGGGAGGGTCATTGGCATCACCGAGAAGTTCAGCAGTGTATCTTCTCTTTAAGTTAGGGCTGATAGCAGGTGAGGGGCCCACAGAGCTGGGCTCTTTAATAACCATGTGGATGATGAGGCACCCAAATAATAAACACCAGGGGGTGGCATTTAAAATCAGAAGCCAGGAGGTTACAATTACTGTAACAATCAGAAAGTTCAGCGGGCAGTCAAGATTCAGGGAGACAGTTAACAGAGGATGGCTATAGAGGAAAAATAGATGGGCAGCCAACAAGGTGTTGCCTAATATCTAGAACCAGAACATGGTAAGAATGGAAGAGCAGGAGGCTGCAGGGAGACACTTCAATAAGCAATCATAATTCCTTGCTCAGTTTCCAGATCTAAGCCAATTTTCAAATATAGCAGCTACTGACAGAAGCAGCTGGATTTTCTAGAGGAAAGAGCTGCCAGTATGTACTGCAATGACTCTCCCAGTTCAACTTCAAAAGAGCCCATGATCACTTCAGTGCCTTCGCACTGGAGAAGGGGTCACGCCTGGAAATTTTTAGAATTATTTTACAGAGAGTTCAAGTTGATATTCATACTAGGAGACTCAAAGATTATTATGGTCCCCCTGAGAGAGTAGGGAGTAACAAGGACCAAGTAATATATAGAGTTCTGGCTAAAAGTTAAGCTATTGGGTTCCTGGGTAGAAGCACCTAATTATTATTTCCCTGGTCTTTGAGTGCATAATAGGAAATGATATTCTTGGCAGTTGGATAACATCCATCTGAGTCTTTGACCTGTGGAGTAAGAATTATCACAGTGAATACCAGTGCCAAGTGGAAAACTTTGAAAATGCTATTCACAGCCCCCTGACCAAGATATTAAATTGAAAAATATTATAACACCTTGCAGGAAATGGTTGGTTGGGATTAGTGCTTCAGTTACAGATATAGAAGTTATTGAGATGGTGGTCCTTATTATATCACCATTTAATTTCCCAGCATTTATCCATTTTATGTAGGGGTCTGATAGTCAAATTAAATGGTGATTTACTTTGTTCAACTTGTAGACTGTCACAAACTCGATAAAGTAACATTCCATTTACAGCTTCCGTGCTGACTGTGGTATTATTGCTAGAACAGATTAATAAGTATTAAGTAAATGGAATTCAGCCATTGACTTGGGGAATGCCTTCCTTTTTATTTCTACTAGAAAGAAAGATTAGAAGAAGTTCAAGTTTGTGTAGAATGAACACCAATATTCACTTATAGGTTTGCTCCAGAGTTATGTCAGTGCTTGTCCTCTGTGACATAATATATTCCAAAGAGATATGCATTCTCTGACATCTCACAGAATGTCACATTGATCCATTATATTGATGACATCATGCTGATTGGACTAGGTAAGCAGGAATGGTTAGTGCCCTGGAGGCCTTGGTAAGATACATGAACTCCAGAGGAAGGGAGACAAGTCCTGTAAGATCCAGGGCCAAGTCATCGGCAACAGAAAATTATATACCTTTTCAGAAACAGTACCTGACAATGTTTGTGTTTCTTTTAAATTGAATGTTAACTTGGCCTGGTATATGTTATTGCAGAGGTTAGAAAACTTTTTCTGTAAAAGGCCAGATAGTAAACCTTTCAGCTTTGTGAGCTATACGGTCTTATTTGCACCTACACAGTTCTGCTGTCATAGTTCAAAAGGCATTATAGACAATTTGTAAACAAATACACATAGTTGTATTCCAATAAAATTGTATCTATCAAAACAGGTGGTGGCCACATTTGGCCTATGAGTTGTGATCTGTTGTCCAATATATTGTTAAATCACATTATCCTTCATAATTTTTTGAACTTTTTGTTCAGCAAATATATATTGAATACATACTGTGTGTCAACTCCTGTAGGGACACATTGGTGGACAAAATAGACAATCAAAGAAAGCTTTCTGCCTTGATAAACAAACAAACAATAAATAAGTGCACATAAAAAGAAAGAAGAGAGAAAGAACAGAAAAAAGAAAAAAATAGAGAATGCAAAAAATGTACAAGCAAATAAGCAAGAAAAAATAATAAGAAATAAAAGGCGGCAGTGGTGGAGGGATGAGATAGAGAAATCAGATGGTAGGACAGGCCACATTTGATAGCGTTGCCAGCAAATACTTTTCCACATTCGGTAATAATTGAGAATGTTTCAACATCTGGGAAAAATATTCCAATAATGGGACAAAGCAAATTCAAAGTCTCTGTGGTGTGATTGAGAAGAGAGTGAAGTGCAGTGTTGTCAAACAAATTGACTTAAAGAGAGAGCGGTAGGACTTGAAGTGGGAGAGGAAAGTGTGAGAATTGTAAAGCATTTTAATTTTATTTTAAATTCAATGAGAAGACACTGGAGAGTTCTAAGTGAGAAATTACATTTCTGATTTATGTTTTTAAATAGATAACTCTGGTTCTATTTAAAGGGTGGATTTTGGGGGAAAACTAAGATGGGAGAGCATTTAGAAGGCTGTTGCTGTAATTCTGGAAAGAACTGATTTACTCTTTTATAAGAATAGGCTTATAAACCTATTGTTGACCCTCCCAGTTCAACTTCAAAAGGGTCCATGATCACTTGAGTGCCTTCACACTGGAGAAAGGGTCATGCCTGGACATTTTAAGAATTATTTTACACAGAATTCAAGTGATACCACTTGTGATATAATTCAAGTGATATCATTCAAGTGATTCTTTATAATAAAGAATAAGTTTATAAGCCTTTTCTTTATAAGCCTACAAACCTTATTCTTTTATAAGATAACACCCACCACCCACCTATCTTCATCAATCGTTGATTGTTTTCAACTAACCACAAAGATAAGGGAATACCGTACCTGTTATTCGGCACATGGTTGGGGATAGTTGGCACCGCCTTAAGCCTTCTAATTCAAGCAGAACTAGGCCAACCAGGAGCTCTGCTAGGAGATGATCAGATCTGTAATGTTATTGTTACTGCCCACTCATTCGTTATAATCTTTACCATGATACCAATCATAATTGGGGGTTTTGGCAACTGGCTAGTCCCTCTTATAATTGGTGCACCCGATATGGCATTCCCCCAGATAAATAACATGAGCTTCTGATTCCTCTCTCCATCTTTTCTACTCCTACTTGCGTCTTCAATAGTAGAAGCTGGCGCTGGAACCGGCTGGACAGTTTATCCCCCTTTAGCAGGAAACTCAGCACATGCAGGACACTCTGTGGACCTGACCATCTTCTCACTCCACTTGGCAGATGTCTCTTCTATTTTAAGGGCCATTAACTTTATTACCACAATTATTAACATAAAACCCCCAGCTGTATCCCAGTATCAAACACCCCTTTTCGTTTGATCAATCCTCATTACAGCAGTCCTTCTACGCCTTTCCCTCCCAGTCCTAGCCGCCGGCATTACTACACTGTTGCTACACTACTAACTGACCGTAACCGCAACACTACTTTTTCTGACCCTGCTGGTGGGGGTGACCCTATTTTGTACCAACATTTATTCTGATTTTTTGGTCACCCTGAAGTCTATGTCCTTATCCTACCAGGCTCTGGGATAATCTCCCACATCATAACATATTCGTCTGGAAAAAAAGGAACAATTTGGATACATGGGCTTAGTACGAGCCATGATATCAATTGACTTCTCAGGGTTTATCACATGGGCTCACCATATATTTACAGTAGGAACAGACGTGGACACACAAGCATACTTCACTTCTGCTACCATAATTATTGTTATCCCTACTGGCATCAAGGTCTTTAGCTGATTAGCTACCCTGAAAGGCAGTAACATCAAATGATCTTCTGCAATATTCTGAGCCCTAGGATTCATTTTCCTTTTCATAGTAGGAGGTTTAACCAGCATTGTATTAGCTAATTCATCATTAGATATTGTCTTACATGACACATACTATGTTGTAGCCCATTTCCACTATGTTCTATCAGTAGGAGTGGTATTTGCCATTATAGGAGGCTTTGTCCACTGATTCCCCTATTTTCAGTTTATACACTTAATCAGACCTATGCGAAAATCCACTTCACCTTTATATTCGTAGGTGTTAATTTAACCTTTTTTTCACAGCACTTCCTCTGCCTATCCAGTATGCCTCGACATTATTCTGATTATTCCGATGCGTACACTACGTGAAATATTATCTCATCTGTAGGCCCATTTATCTCACTAACAGCAGTTATGCTAATAATCTTTATGATCTGAGAAGCCTTTGTTTCAAAGCAAAAAGTACTAACAATTGAACAACCATCTACTAATTTAGAGTGTCCACCACTTTACCACACATTCGAAGAGCCAGCCTATGTGAAAACCTAAATGAGAAAGGAAGGAATTGAACTCCCTGAAACTGGTTTCAAGCCAATCCCATAACCTCTGTGGCCCTCTTGATAAGATATTAGTAAGATTTTTACATAACTTTGTCAAAGTTAATTTATAGGTTAAACCCTATATGCCTTATTGGCTCATGCAGTTCAATTAGGCCTTCAAGATGCTACATCCCCGATTATAGAAGAACTACTACACTTTCATGACCACACTCTTATAATTATTTTCCTAATTAGTTCCCTAGTCCTATACATTATTTCCCTAATGCTCACGACAAAATTAACTCATATTAGCACCATAGATGCCCCCAAAATCGAGACTGTGTGAACTATTTTACCCGCCATTATCTTAATTTTAATTGCCCTCCCATCTATGTATTCTGTACATAACAGATGAGGTTAACAACCCTTCTCTTACCGTCAAAGCAATTGGCCACCAATGGTATTGAAGCTATCAACATACAGACTATGAAGATTTAGGCTTCTGTTCTTATATGATTCCAACAACAGACTTAAAGCCAGGAGAATTTCAACTCTTTGCAGTTGATAACCTTATAAAAATAAGGTTTATTCTTTTATAATTGTTCAGATAAAGGAGATAGCAGAGGCTTTGGAGAGAAGTGTATTGACAGAAGGTATATTCAGTAGTACTCTACATTAATCCTTACTGATAGTAATAAATGAGTGAAGAAGAGAACAGGATAACTAATGCCTGCTTGGTTTTTAGCTTAATACATTTGACATTTACTCTTACCAAGATGGGAAAGACTGAGGGAATAACAGTCTTTTTAGAATCTATGTGCCAGTTTGGTAAGCAAAATACATGAATATAAGAAAGCAGTAAAATATGCAAGCCTGAAATTTGAGATGAAGCCAGAGATGGAGGTCATTAATTTGTAGAAAGTATGTGGTGACACTTAGGGAAAACGTCATACAAAAGAGAAGAGAGCACAGGAATGTACACTGTGCCATGTCAACATTTACAGCAAAGTAAAGTAAGATCATGGTAGTTGTGGTGCTTGAGATGGAGGAAGCAAAGTAGAAAGAGGAAGACTAATTAGAAAAGAAAAAAGAGAAGGCACTTCAGCTGGGTATGAGGAAGGAGAGGAGAGTACAATGGTAAAGTTAAAAGACAGCATTACAAGAAGGAGGTTAACAGGCAAGTAAAGAAAGAAACTACAATCAGAAGGCAGCATATGTAACAATGACCTAGTAGTTACTTTCTTAAAAAATAGTCACTAGGAACCCATGTAGGGGTTTGAAATTTTCGATGAAGTCAGAGATGGGGGTTAGTAATTTATAGAAAGTATGTGACACTTAGAGAAAATGCCATAGAAAGGAGAAGAGATCTCAGAGAATACCATTGTATTCCCTCATTCATGTAAAGGTTTTTTAGTGACTATTTTTTTTCTTTTTTTTTTTATTATTATACTTTAACTTCTAGGGCACATGTGCACAATGTGCAGGTTTGTTACATATGTATACATGTGCCATGTTGGTGTGCTGCACCCGTTAACTCATCATTTATATTAGGTATATCTCCTAATGCTATCTTTCCCCCCTCCCCCTCCCCACAATAGGCCCGGTGTGTGATGTTCCCCTTCCTGTGTCCAGGTGATCTCATTGTTCAATTCCCACCTATGAGTGAGAACATGCAGCATTTGGTTTTCTGTTCTTGCAGTAGTTTGTTGAGAATGATGGTTTCCAGCTGCATCCATGTCCCTACAAAGGACACGAACTCATCCTTTTTATGATGCATAGTATTCCATGGTGTATATGTGCCACATTTTTTTTTTTTTTTTTTTTTTTTTTTTTTTTTTTTTGAGGCGGAGTCTCGCTCTGCCGCCCAGGCTGGAGTGCAGTGGCCGGATCTCAGCTCACTGCAAGCTCCGCCTCCCGGGTTCACGCCATTCTCCTGCCTCAGCCTCCCAAGTAGCTGGGACTACAGGCGCCCGCCATCTCGCCCGCTAGTTTTTTGTATTTTTTAGTAGAGACGGGGTTTCACCATGTTAGCCAGGATGGTCTCGATCTCCTGACCTCGTGATCCACCCGTCTCGGCCTCCCAAAGTGCTGGGATTACAGGCTTGAGCCACCGCGCCCGGCCATGTGCCACATTTTCTTAATCCAGTGTGTCACTGATGGACATTTGGGTTGATTCCAAGTCTTTGCTATTGTGAATAGTGCCACAATAAACATATGTGTGCATATGTCTTTATAGCAGCATGACTTATAATCCTTTGGGTATATCCCCAGTAATGGGATGGCTGGGTCAAATGGTATTTCTAGTTCTAGATCCTTGAGGAATTGCCATACTGTTTTCCACAATGGTTGAACTAGTTTACAGTCCCACCAACAGTGTAAAAGTGTTCCTATTTCTCCACATCCTCTCCAGCACCTGTTGTTTCCTGACTTTTTAATGATTGCCATTCTAACTGGTGTGAGATGGCATCTCATTGCGGTTTTGATTTGTGTTTCTCTGATGACGAGTGATGATGAGCATTTTTTCATGTGTCTGTTGGCTGCATGAATGTCTTCTTTTGAGAAATGTCTGTTCATATCCTTTGCCCACTTTTTGATGGGGTTGTTTGTTTTTTTCTTGTAAATTTGAGTTTTTTGTAGATTCTGGATATTAACCCTTTGTCAGATGAGTAGATTGCAAAAATTTTCTCCCATTCTGTAGGTTGCCTGTTCACTATGATGGTAATTTCTTTTGCTGTGCAGAAGCTCTTTAGTTTAATTAGATCCCATGTGTCAATTTTGGCTTTTGTTGCCGTTGCTTTTGGTGTTTTAGACATGAAGTCTTTGCCCATGCCTGTGTCCTGAATGGTATTACCTAGGTTTTCTTCTAGGGTTTTTATGGTTTTAGGTCTAACATTTAAGTCTGTAATCCATCTTGAATTAATTTTCGTATAAGGAGTAAGGAAAGGATCCAATTTCAGCTTTCTACTTATGGCGAGCCAGTTTTCCCAGCACCATTTATTAAATAGGGAATCCTTTCCCCATTTCTTGTTTTTGTCAGGTTTGTCAAAGATCAGATGGTTGTAGATGTGTGGTATTATTTCTGAGGACTCTGTTCTGTTCCATTGGTCTATATCTCTGTTTTGGTACCAGTACCATGCTGTTTTGGTTACTGTAGCCTTGCAGTATAGTTTGAAGTCAAGTAGTGACTATTTTTTAAGAAAGTAACTACTAGGTAATGGTTACATATGCTACCTTCTGATTCTAGTTTTTCCCTTCCCTATGTAAAAGGGAAAGAAGGCTAGTCTGGCCAGTGAGATTACAATGAACTAGGGAGGAAACAAAAAGAGAGTGTCTCATGTGATATGTGGGATATCAAAACCTGGGGAGCCAGGAAAGCTGAAACCAGCCAGAGCTGAAACTAGAGTCTGAGAAGTCAGAAGGGGGCATCTGGATGATTACCAAGCTCAAGGCAGCAGAATCAGATATCAAAGCTGAGTTATGGAGCCAGGAAAGCAGAAACTACAAAGACTAGAACAAGCACAAGCAAGGTGAGAATAGAAGGGAGGTATCTAGAATTTCCTCCCAGATCAGGATCTTTTAAAAAATGTAACAGCCCAGGTGTAGCCACATTGGGTCAGGCTCAGCAGAATAACAGATGCTGGTTCCATCATCTATAGGCTCTCTTCTCCAGTTGGAGTGTGCCAAGGCTTCTTGTGGATTGTTGAGAAGAAAGGCTTCTCATGTTCTGGTGGATTCTTGGTGAAAATTCCTAATTTGGGCAGTGGGAAATGATTTCCCATAATCAGGGCTGCTTCCTGTGTGTGCAGCCTGTGTAGCTGCACAGGGCCCTGTACTTAGAAGTGCCCCATGTTCTGTTTAATGCTCTGCTGTCACCACCTTGACATTCTTATAGTTTTTGAACCCCCACATTGGGCCCCCACGTTGTTAGTTTACACCGGACCCATAAATGATGTAGCCAGTCCTGCAATAATTGCTTTTCTAGCCACATAGTTTGCATTTCTTTCTGACCATGGGGTTAGCTTGAGTGGATGCTCTTTCAGCCACGTGTTTGGTTTAACTTTCTGCATCTGGCTGTAGATTTGTATCTAAACGTTAGCAGATAGAAGAATACAAAAGCTAAAGAATTCAAACAATGCTTTTAATAGTAGTTTTTAAACTGAGAGTCATAGTAATAGCCCAGGTGTCTGAATGGCACACAGAAGAAGGAGATTTCCTTGGTGAACAGTGTAGCAGTGGCTAGATCAGAAGGAGGCAAGGTGTGGGATAAGGGGCAGCATGTTGATGAATGGCTCACCACCACCCAGATGCCAGCAAGTCATGGAGGAAAGGCAAATTCTCCGCACAAATCCTATTGTATTAGTCTGTTCTCATGCTGCTAATAAACACATACCTGAGACTGAGTAATTTATAAAGAAAAAAAAGAGGTTTAATGGACTACAGTTCCACATGACTGGGGAGGTCTCACAGTCATGCTAGAAGGTGAAAGGCATGTCTTACATGGCAGCAGGCGAGAGAGGTTGTGCAGGGAAACTCCCCTTTATAAAACCATTAGATCTCATGAGACTTATTCACTGTTACAGGAACAGCATGAGAAAGACCTGCCCCAATGATTCAGTTACCTCCCATCAGGTCCCTCACATGACACGTGGGAATCATGGGAGCTACAATTCAAGATGAAATTTGGTTGGGGATACAGCTAAACCATATCACCTGGGAACAAGCAGTGACAGCAAGAAGTTTTGTTAGCCCTTGTGCTTTCACCTGTGTCCTTGGCCAGGATGGCAAGCAGCCACAATATTCCATGGATATTATATTGAGAAAATGGGGACTGTAGGGCAACCTCTTCCACTCTGTTTTGTCTCTTGTGAAACTTTGCTTTTCCCTGATGGTTTATGCAGTCTGACCCATAAATAATATGAGAGCAGAAGTATTTAAAAATCATTCCCATCTTACCCAATAGGGGACTCAGTGTGTCTGCCCTTGCCTCAGTACTCAAGGCTGCAGTGATAAGATTGTGCCACCATGAAAGACTATCTGAATTTCATGTCTCAAAGTTGGCTCTAATGACCAGAAACTCTTTCTTTCTCATAAGGCAGTTGTCCATGTCTGAGACCAACATCTTGAAGATGCAGGCCCAATGTTTACCTCCACCAGTGAGGAGATAGGATGGCCTCCACTCTGATGTTGGGGCAAACAGTTTCATCTTGTGTGTCCTGGATTGGATCAGAGTAGAATAAAATCACGATGAGGCAGACAGGGATTCCAGTTACTCAAATATTTTGTCTTTGTGTAAATACATAATAAATCTCTTTCCTTTCAGAAGAACCTGTGAGCGGCATGATAAATTGAGCGCTTAAAGTGGTCACTTAATGCAAATCCAAGAACCACTGGATATCCTTGATTGTTTGGTGTTTTAACATTCAGAACTGTTAGTAACTTGTCCACAGGCATGTAAATCTCTACGCTAACACTGCAAGGCAGAAATTCAATTTTCATAGTCCTGAATATACATGTCTCAGTACCTAGCTTGAGTGAGTGAGTGGCCTGAATAAGGAATTTGAGGGAGATGAAATCAATCCACTTTGTTAAAGTGTCATTTAAGTTTTAGTTGTGGCCATGGACCAGGAGGTAAGATAGTATTTCATTCATTTAAAGTTATCTGGAGGTTACATGAAAACTGTATGAAAATCTACTCAAAGTACATGGGAAAAATCTGTAAGAGTGTCTTCTTTATTTTGATGGTTTTGCAAGTCTGAACTGTTTTATTCAATATAGTTGTTTCATGTGTTGCTGGGCTCTATAGGCTCAGGTGCTGGGACTCATGGGGACCATGAGGACTCTCCCTTGGTTATCTCATTGGGCTGTGGTTATTTTGCATAGATGAAGCTCTCTAGGTTTTGAAGAACTGAAGTGACAGAGTGCCTGAGACCCCTTCGCAGTTGTGTGCAGTGCAGAGGGTAGAGCTATGTGTCTTCAGAGGTCTTTGAATCTGGCCAAAAAACAAACAAACAAAAAAGTCTGTATCACTATTAGGTCTATAATGTGATTACTCTCCAGATATAGGGGGAGTGGGAGTATGTGAACATATCCCCTGGGAGGCAGCACATCTGCCCTGCAATGGGCTGGTCAAAGAAGAGAAGAACTGGGGATGGCATTCCTCCAGAGTTGCAGGCAGTGTTGACAGCAATGCTCAAAGAATTTTAGCTTGTGGGTCCTTCAGGTGAGGATGATGTCATGGTTATCTAGTATGGAGATATTGAGGACCAGGGAAAATGTGGAAAACTCTTGGTGGACAGGCATTATGGCCCCCTGAGTCCAGCCTCATGTGGGCACTTACATGGGGACAGGTCCTTCTGAAGGTAGGTGCTGTTGGCAGAGACTTGAGTTTAATATGGTTGATTGTGGGAGGTTGTGGAGTCACCAGGGGCTTCTCCTTACCCTTGAAGACTGAGGAATAGAGTGCCGTGGGATTCAGGACAAGGCTCTGCCAGATTCTTTGTTGAGCATTAAATTACAGAAATCTTTTTTAGTTTATGTAGTGGTGTTCATGCTGGGAATGTTCACTTGGAGTGCCTGCCCTGCCACAGAATAGGCACAGCAGCCCTCCCTGCCAGTGAGCCCCTCTTTGGGGTCAACTAGAAGAAGGGATAGGCAGCTGGAGGCACTGTACACATCACTACTTTTAGCTTTTATACTTTTTTTGCCTAATGAGCCCTGAGTCTTTTCCTCAGTGAAGCCTCCCAAGCCAAGCCACTGAAACCCAATTATGAGCTGAAAATGCCCTCTGCCTACCAGCATCACTCCCCAGTAGTTAGTGGCATTCCTCCAATGAGCTATCATACACTTTCATTTCTGAGATTTTTACAAAGTCCCCTTGACGGCTTCCATTTTTGTAAGAAAGAGGTCTGCCAACTCTTCATCTCCCATGCACAAGTGGTTCTTTAAATGCTATAGTAAAATGTCTTCTAAATAAAACAAAGCCACAGTGGCTAGAAATATGTTAAACCTTTGTCTCATAAATTAGTTTTGATTCTGAAACTATATGGAATATTTGTGGGAGAGGTATACATATTTTGTAAAATAAGTACTTTTGTCTTACAAGTAACTTTCTCTAACATGAGCTCTAAGAACCTTGTTTGAAATTTCATTTCATGGTCAATTCAGCATGAAATGAAAAGTTCAGGGAAGGATTGGAGTGCTTAACTTGGGCCATGGGAGACACGGATATGCTTCATATTTCTTAATTTATACATCTTTGTAGAAATGGGTGAATAATCCTAATTTTCTGCAGGAATAGAGCCACCATATAATCTTCCAAAAAAAAAAAAAAATCCATGGGTTGCTATGGAAACAATGATGCCTGCAGTCCCTGGGCTCTGCCCACTGGGGATCCCAGGGAATAGTTGCTGCCAGGGTTTCTCCCCTTCTGTGTCCCTTGGTAGAGGATCTGTACCCCAGCTGATGCTCAGGCTGTGCTCCCAGCCCCACCTCCACTTGGAAGAGGGAGAGGTCTTCTTGAGGAGGAATGCCCTCTTAGTCTAGCTCTTCCATCATGTGGAAATGATGCTTCTCTCTGTATTTGGAGAACTGGGTTGGCTACAGGTTTGTTAAAAAAGCTTCAAGACATTTAACCTATCATGGAATACTTCTAAAAATGCTGACAGACTCATCACTATTTCTTTTATAATTATATTAGTTTCCTATTACTGCTGTAATGAGTTACTACAAATTACCTGGAGGCTTAAAACAACATAAATTTAGTCTCTTACAATTTTGGAGGCCAGAAGTTCAAAATCAGTGTCACTGGACCAAAGTCAGGGTGTTAGCAAGGCTGGTTCCTTCTAGAGGCTCTAGGAGAGAATCCATCTACTTGCCTTCTCTAGCAAGTAGAAATACTCTGGAGGCCAGAGTATTTCCTGACTGTGACTCCTTTCCTCCGTCTTCAAAGTCAGCAGTACATCATCTCCAAATCTCTTTCTCTCTGTCCCTCTGCTTGTGTCACTACCTAGTCATCTTTCTCACTCTGAGACACCTCTCTCTCTTCTTCTTCTTCTTTTTTTTTTTGAGTTAGAGTCTCACTCTGTCACCCAGGCTGGAGTGCAGTGGCACGATCTCAGCTCACTGCAACCTCCGCCTCCTGGGTTCAAGCTATTCTCCTGCCTCAGTGTCCCAAGTAGCTGGGATTACAGGTGCATACCACCATGCCCAGCTAATTTTTGTATTTTTAGTAGAGTGGGGGTCTCATCATGTTGGTCAGTCTGGTCTTGAACTCCTGGCCTCATGATCTGCCCAACTTGGCCTCCCAAAGTGCTGGGATTACAGGCTTAAGCCACCATGCCAGGCCACACCTCTTTCTCTTATAAAGACCCTTGTGATTACACTGGGCCTATTCAGATAATCCAGAATAATCTCCCCATTCAAAGACCCTTAATTTGATCATGTCTACAGCCTCTTTTACCATGTAAGGCCACCTATTAATTGTAGATATTCCATATAAGGCCACAGATCCCAAGGATTACAATGTGACATCTCTGGGGTTGGGGGGTGGGTATTATTCAGCTTACAACAATAAAGAATGACTGTAGAAATAAGAAGTTGGTGGCCTTATTTGCAGTATGTCTCTATGCAAAGCCTTTTACAAATCATTTCCAGGAAAGTCCTTAGTTCTGGCAGAGACCTTTTATATAAAAATCATTTCAGTATAAAATTGTCCTATTTTGCCACTGCCAAGTTAACAAGCAGTTTAGCCACAGGCTGTTTTGCAAATGTGATTTTAAACAGTCAATTACTTTGGATATATTTATTATTTTGTGTTCAGTGTAATGGCAATGAATTAATATTCACATAGTTGTCGCATGCCATTTCTAAAGAGTTCTCCTTGAGCGCAATACTCATTAGAATTTCCTAATAAACACTATAAAATGACTCTACCCTGAAATATTGTTAAATTACAATGGAAAAAATCACATACACAAAATCCATGTAGCCAGACATAGGAATTCTGAGCATCTCCTTCCTTCTCTTTCTTTCTCTTTGTGTGTCTCTCTGTTTCTGTCTCTCTCTCTCTCTCTCTCTCTCTCTCTCTCCGTCTGTATCTGTCTCTCCCTCTTTCTCTATCTGCCTCTGTTTTTTTGAGTCCTTACTCTGAGGGAAGCCAGTTACCATGTTGTGAGCAACTCTTAGGGGGCGACTGATTTGAGGAAGAACTGGTGTTTTCAGTCTAGAGTCAACAATGACCTGAGCGTGAGGTTTGAAAAAAAAAAAAAATTCTGAAAACATTTATCCAAATTAAAGCTACTGAGAAATATAAGGAATAAATAAGAGCATCTTGGTACCCAAGAAATTGAAGATTACAGAATGTCCTTTGTTAGTCTTAAGAATGAGGGGGAAAATGAAAATGCCCTTTCTCAGTACAAAGAATCAGTGAAGAGACTATTAAATTTGACATGAATTATAAAGTAGAAAAATCTGCTTGATTTATTAATTTTATGATATATGTAATCAATATCTAATTTGGCATAACACTGTAAATGTTTTTTTTTATAAAGGTCTCTGAATTGACTTTGGAGTTAACTGCATCCCTGGCCAACACCTTGATTGCAGCCTCATGGGAGGTTCTGAGATAGACCCAGCTAGCTAAGCTGCTCCCACGTGCCTGACTCACAGAGCCTGTGAGATAACAAACCCTTGTTGTTTGCAGTCATGACATTTTGGGGTAATTTGTGATGCAGCAATAGACAACTAATACACCAGCCTTGAGCATCTTAAAGTCTCATAAAAAAATTAGTAACCTACTCAAGACTGTACCTTCAACCAAGTGTTGGATTTTGAGTACTTCGTGGAAGTTAGCAAAGGCAGAGGTGGAGGAAGGGGAGAGCTGAGCATAAGGCAAAACTCTGTTCACCCTAAAAGTTGGACCGTGTATATCTATGACACTGATAAAGTGAACATGCTGAGAATACGTTTGCATGGAACACTTAAAAGCATCCTGGGAATAAACTCTTCCTAAAAAGATTTGTTACATTTGTCAGGTCCTAGTGTTAGAGAAGGAGTGAACACAGCTTGATGCTGTACTTAAATGGACTGTTTATCCTGGACAAACAGGAATGTGGAGAAAGCTGCTTTGAGAAAAATGAAGTTTTCTAGAAAAGACAAACATTACCAAAATTTCTGGAAGATGATATACTGACCACAAAGCAACTCTGCTTTGTGCTCCCAGGGTGTAACTTTGTTATGAGGAAGAGGGGCTTCCCTGGGTGGTTGGAGCATTAAGAGTACCTTGGACTGCAGAGGGCATAAGTGTGAAATGGCACTACCTTCCCTGCCTATGGAGAGGGGCCTGGAAGGGGTTTCACAGACAGAAGCCATCTAGGCTACCACAGTGTGTCAGAGCCAAAGTAGGAAAGGAGGGACTGACAGAGGCAATGTGAGAGCTCAGAAGTTTCTGTGTGTGGGCACCAAGGAAAAGGAAGCCTGCAAATTCCACAGTCATGAAATGGAGCCAAATTAGAGAAATAATATACTGCCATTATGATTTTTCTTAATCGTCAGGCTGGTGTGCTCTGTGAAACAGAAATTATATTCCTTGGGTTTCTCTGGGTAATTAGTAATTCTAGTATAGCATCTATTCATAGCATGGACTAATTGCTACCCAAAGATGAGAACTAACTGCCTTGTATTAAACAGATAATAGCATGAGCATAGAGAAAATGTGTACTGCCAGAGATTATTTATATATCTCCAAGCCTGGGCATAGCAATAGAAAACTGGGTTAGAAATATTGTTGCAGCTAGTAGAAAAGGCTGTTTAGTTTCCAAGGGAAGAGTGATGGTCTTCCCTGGAGACTAGAGGGTCCCTGCCAGCATTAGTCAAAGAACGTTTTGACCCTAGCAGGAACTTTCCACCAAGGCATTGTGTAAAAGGAAGTAGGGATGGAAAATAGAATGAACAGTGTGTTGATTGAACCCTACAGGACCCATAGGGAATAATATCTGCTCTATCAGGGCAAAGAATGTCTTACAATTGTGGGGGAATGCTTGGTGATGGGTACATAGGTGTTTTAAGCCAAAGAAAAAGCCCCATGACCATATGGATTCCTTTTTTAAAGATATATCAGACTGTAGGACATTTGTGCCTGTAATTGTGGAAAAAAAGCTTTTTTATCGACAGTAATAGAAGTAGTAGGTGAGATGAGGTTCACTCTAAGCAAATGGTTGCTAGAGTAAAATATTTTAATGGTGGCTAGGATAAAAGGAAAGAAAGTATGATTCCCACACTTAATACAAATTGATAGAGGAGGAGAAATAGAAAATCATTTACAGCATAAAGATGGGCAAAACCCAAGATGGGAAAGCACTAATCATTGGAACAGCTACAAGTTATCCAGCATTTCACTAGCCTAGAATTAACTTTGAGGTGACCCAAACTAGTGGCTGATCATTAAGTTCTTCCCTAATATTGTGTGTAATAAACATATAGAACTGCGAATTGGAACAATCAATCATTTCATTACTGTTTCATTAATACCATTTCTTCTTGTGGCACACAGCCACAGCAAAAGCAAAATTTTAGTAATGTTAAAGTCCAGTTTTACTTGGTAAGCCATGTCAAGCCTAGCTTTTCTGGTCTTTTAAACATGAGGCTTAATTAATGATGGTTTGATACCATGGCTCCCAAACATTTTGTGCAGTCAGGTGGTGCTACCCAAAGTTTGGATCCAAGCTCCTGAACATCAATCACCTCAGAAGTGTGTTGAGAAAAAAACCACACACATATATATGTTTATGTGCATGTTATATATATATATACACACACTTGTATGTTTTATATATATGTATATATGTGTGTGTATATATGTGTATATATGTGTATATATATGTGTATATACATATATATGTAGAGAGAGAGAGAGAGAGAGAGAGAGATTTGGGGTTGGGGCCTGGGAATCTTAACTTCAACTATTATGCTTTCCTTCTTGAAGTGGTAAGCACTGTAGGGACCGTACTTTGAGAAGCATAGTTCCAGGGAGATTTTGATTGATGAATTCTGAGGAAAGGCAGGGGGAGGAAGACAACCACCAAGAAGGAAAGAACAGAGCAGGGAATGTAGTCAGAAACTCCATGAATTTGCCTTTCAAATTGATTTCAAATTTGATATTAACAATAGAGTTTTGTCTATTCCAAGTCCCATAATAAAGACTAGAAGTAAGTTGAGATTCAATCTCCCACTTGCTTGTGCCCTGAAGATCCAAAATTAAAATTTGACTCTGGGGACAAAGAGGGTACTGTTGATGATATGACCTGGAAAATCAGCTACAGGCTGGACCTCAGTCCACTATTAGCCCCAAAGCTACAAAAGGGAGTTTTACAGAATGATGAGAAGTCTTGTTATGGGACATTCTCAGTAATTATTAGGATGTTAATGATAATAGTGAACGTTCCTATCATTTATTTTTAAACAAAGACTTGAACAGTCTTAGGTAATTTTTATGATAACCATATAATATCAGATGAGGAAAATTAGACTTAGTAACTTACCAAATATATTTTGCTGCTATGTGGATAAACTGGGCTTTTAATTTCAACCTTTTTTTTCTTCAAAACCTATGAAATATATAACTAGTCTCTTTGCCTCCTTAAGTGATACTGTGAGGGAACGGATAAAGCTATTCTAAATCAACTTTTCACAAGAGATGTTAAATCAATGTTGTTCTACTACTTCTGTCATTAGAGCTTCTGGAAAGTCTTTACACAGGTGGCTCTTGGCTATTTGTTATCTTGATAACAGCATCCCTCAGAGTCAAGCCTAGGAAAAGATTCTGTTTATTCCAATAAAAAGATTGTGCATTTCTGAGACTAGCGACCTCTTAAGAATATTAGCAGGAGGAGTGTAGTTGGAGTCCCAATTGAACCTAAATTGAATGGACTTTAGGACTCGTAGAGACAGATTTTTATGAGAAAGCAAACCTCTTGGGAAATAATTATTACAAGGGAGAAAGAAATTTGGCACATAACTATGCCATAATATGATAGGTACTGGAAGTGAAGAGCTGTTTTTAATATAGAATAATGCCTATCACTCAGCTAATCCTTCAGCCTAAAACAACTTAGGTCCAGTGCTAGGAAAACTGAGGTAACACATGAAAGGGCTCTTTTATCAAAAGATCTGAAATCACTGGGAGCTCCATAACCATATAATGTACAGTGCCACAAGGGCTGACTCCCTGGGATTCATTCTACCATACATGTGCAGAGAACAGACAACAGAGTGTGCCTGCCACCTGATGGCATCAAACGTATGGGAGGCCTCCCAAGGTTCGCAACTTTGGGCACCACATCATGTTTGGCACAGCAGAGAGGATTTGGCCCAGTGGGGCATGTGCATGGTGTGTATTCAGTCACAATGATCAGGATTTGTGCCAGGTATTGAAGAAAGGGGCCTTCATGGGATTTCATAAGCCTGAGGCCAAAAGAGAGAAAAAAATGGCAATGATTGTGTGGTGGCTGAGATAACTCTGTGCTTCAATCCATATGAGATACTTATAGAAATAATAAAGGGAAACTTTGAGGGACTCCAGGTATTTCAAATAGTGGGTAGAAGCAGACCCTAAATAGGCCATTTATTATAATTAATGCTGTGGTATCTGGCCTCCCAAAGGCCTCCCAGCAGTCCTTGGCTTCTGATATTCATGTCCTTGGGTAGAGCCCATATACATTAATTAGTGCTGACCCATGCGACCGATAGAATACTGTGGAAGTGATGGTGTATGATATCTGAGGTTAGGACATAAAAGGCATTGCAACTTCCACCTTGTTGTTTGGGATTGTGGGAGAAACTAAACTCCATGTCTTGAGGAAAACCAAGCAGCCCTATGGAAGGGCCCACAGGGAGGATAACTGAGACCTCCCACCAAAAGCCCACACTTGCCATCCACGTGAGTAAGCGTATCTTTCACACATAGTCAGTCTTCAGATGACTATGTCCTGACCCACATCTGACTGCAGCCTCATGAGATATTGAGCCAGAATTGCTTAGACAACCCTCTTCCAAATTCCTAATATGAGAAAGAAAGAGAAATACTAATAAGTGTGATTAATAGTTTTTTTAAAAAACCACTAAGTTATAGAAGAATAAGCCATGCAGAAATATGAACCCCATTTTTACTCACAAGATAGAAAGACCTGAGGAGAGTTTGGGTAAGACTTGAATTTCTCCTTAAGTAAAGGGTGGGATTTAGCTGGATGCTGAAACAATGAGAAGCCTTTCTTGAAAGAGGGATGAATATTACTTAAGGCAGAAAGACAAATACATCTATATTTAAAGGGACAGATTTCTTGAGGTTTGGGTCATAATCCTGAAAGACACCATCCTGAGGCCATAAGATACCAAAAGATCCAATTTCCTAAAGATCAATATCCCTAAAGTTTAAATTCCTGATGCCTAAAATCCTGAAAATCACAATCACAGGATAGTTGCATTGTTAGGCAGAACAATTACCTTGTTACTGTCTTTTTGCAGAAGAAAATGAATTTCAATTGAATCCCCAAGCCATAATGATGGATTTAGAACTAGGTGCCATCAAGGCTTTAAAAGTGAATTTCAAGGTGTTACCAATAAGGTTTGTTTTTTTCCATTCAGCCAATGCATTTGGCAGAAAATTCAGAGGAGAGGATTGGCCACATGTTACAGCAACAATGAGAACTTCAGTTTAAAAATGCGTCATTGCCTGCGTTGGCATTTCCTTCAGCTGATGATATTCCAGGAGCTTCTAATGAATTGAAGCTGTCTGAAGAAGCTCGTGAAGTTGCTGACTGTTGCATAAATAATTATATGCATGGTAGGATAAGAAGACACTTAAGCAATGATGTTGCTGTTTGATCACCATTATCGTTTCTGCCAAATTTGTGGTCTGTATATAAGTGCCTGTGGAATAGATTTCTGTGTATGCAAAACAACACAGAAGCATGGCACAGAAGATGGGAAAATATAATAGAAAATCTTAATGTCTGTGTATATCAAATCATAGAAGCATTTCAAAAAGAGCAGCACCATGTAGAAAGTGAAGGTGAACATATTGTTTGAGAAAAGCCACGTTGTAAAAGAAAACAAATCAGCTACTCATTGTGATGCTAGGGTACAAAATATTGTTAATGTCGTGAAAGTCAGCCAGCTCTTATGAACTATCTCTGTGCAATTGCTCATAATCTATCCTTGTAATACACATTTTCAAATGCTAAATTTTCTTTTCAGTTTTCTGGAGTTTTTTTCTTTTACTTTTTTCAGTTTTTCCCCAGTATTTTACATTCTTGGCATTTTTTTCTTTTGCAATTCTCTATGATATGTATTCTATCTTTGCATCATTTCCAGTACTGGAGGTATAGATTGTGTAGAGACTTCTAGAAATTTCTAATTTGTTTTATGCATTTTTTGCAAATATGATTCCGTGAAAGTGCATTATCACAACATTGACTTTGAGTGTAAGCATTGGGGCATGTATGCAAAACCATTGGAATTTCCTCAGTAAATGAAGACAATTTTTGTACATCTGCATTTGTGAAAGATAAAATTTTTTGAGATCGTGGTTTCTTGGGTGATTGGTACAGTTGTAACCCATCCTGGTTTTCGATCAATCATGTCAAAAGACTTAGTTTGTTCCTCATAGTATTTAGGACGGCAGTCCTAAAACACACTATTACCAACCATAGTGATAGGTATTCATACATTTAGCTTTTTGACCTTTTTTTTTTTTTTTTTTTGGAGACGGAATCTCGCTCTGTCGCCTGGTCTGGAGTGCAGTGGCGGGATCTCAGCTCACTGCAAGCTCCGCCTCCTGGGTTCCCGCCATTCTCCTGCCTCAGCCTCCCAAGTAGCTGGGACTACAAGCACCCGCCACCTCGCCCGGCTAGTTTTTTGTATTTTTTAGTAGAAACGGGGTTTCACCATGTTAGCCAGGATGGTCTCGATCTCCTGACCTTGTGATCCGCCCCTCTTGGCCTCCCAAAGTGCTGGGATTACAGGCTTGAGCCACCGCGCCCGGCCTTGACCTATTTTTTGTGAATGTAGTTCATCTGCCCATAACTGTTGTATCAGTGTGACTATCAGTATACTTGAATGTTCGTACTTTAAATCTGTGTTATTATTGCCTATGTTATTGGGTAAAGTGGCTTATGAGTGTTCTGCTGTGTTTTTGTAGGTTTCTCAAATAAATCTCCTTTCAAAAAATGTAAATATCTTTTAAATAATTTTTAAATTACTTTCTGCAGAGTTATGGTGTCAGGGATTTTGATCTTTTGTGAGCTCAACATTTGGATTTATGGTGTTTGTGGGTGTGTCTTTCGGGATTATCATTGGCTTCCATTTGTCCACAGTGTTGAACACACAGTGAAGTAAGGAGTTAGACTGAGATAGACTGGCTAGATCCAGGTTAGGGAAACCTTTATTTCTAATTTTAGGGCCTTGGATATAAACTAGAAGGCACTGGCTATATGAGGTAGAAGGATAATGAAATACATATTGGTTTTCCAGAATACTGTCTCATCTGGTGATTAGACGTTGAATTAAGTAGAAGTAAGAAGATACTGGAATGAAGAAATTGTTTGAATAATTTAATAATTGCAGATGGTAAATATGAATGAACTAAAAAAATACGTTAGAGAAACTGTACTTTACATATTTTCAAATATAAACTTACTTTAGAAGACTAGGTAATATTAAACATTTCTCATAAGTCTTTGAGAAGATTTTTATTAATTCATTAAAAATATTTTTTAATAAGTTGGACATATTAATAAATTTAATTCAACAAATATTACTATTAATCTTTCTTTACACAATGTCAGCAACATGGGGGAAATTATTAATTTAAATAGTTTAAATAATTATTATCCTCTGAATTTATAGATAAAAATTTTAAGAAAATGAAGAAAAGTATTTCTCCTTTATAGTTTCTTTTGGTGATTTTGTTATTTGTTAATTTCTACTTTGAAACTACAAGCAGATGTCTGAGAAGGAATTTCACTTTTCTCTGTCAAGATAGATACTGACCTGGCCAGATAATCCCATTTGCTGGGACTGGGAAAGGAGAGACTAATTATTACTTTTATCTTTATTCAGCTGTATCTCATAGTCTTCCTTTTTATTTCTATCATGTACTTCATTGTTTTTCTCAAGAACTCTCATCTCTGTGGAGGAAAAAATTATCAATATTTCTGCCCATACCTAACAGTTGCCTGGGTCTACAGCTCTGAATCAAAACTAACATACCACACACCCAAAAGATGAAGTACTTACATCACCTTTACAGGCAAAGTATTCATGTCTATAACCACAAATCTAATCATTTAGCTGAGGTGCTAAGTGGCAGTTTTTGGAAATCTGTAAGGAATCACTAGAGAAAAGGATATATTTAAGAATAGCTCACTTCTAATTTATATCATCGTTCTAATGTTCATGACATTTAAAAAAATGAAGGCTGTGATTATTATTGGTTGTGAAATTAATTTAATGTTATGATAAGTATTTTTAAAACATGAAATAAAATAGTATTTAACAGAAAATGTCAAAATTAGTTGTGTATAGTAAGGATAGGTACTATGTAATAAAGCTTTTGATTCATGTTTTATATATGTTTGTTTTTGCGTGGGTCACGCTGTAATATTACCTCTTATCATGGGTCATAGTTACCATTTTTGAAAGCTTACTGATACTTTGGAATACAAATCCTAAAGTATAAAACGATTTTCCACCAAGAAGCGGTTTCTCTGCTCCTTCTGGGATCTCTGCCTGGTTCAGCCCACCTGTCTGCCTCCACTCCTGCTTCCACCTTGTCCATCAGGGTGACCCAGAAGTCCTACAAGGTGTCCACCTCTGGCCCCTGGGACTTCAGTAGCTGCTCCTACACGAGTGGGCCCAGTGCCCGCACCAGCTCCTCAAGCTTCTCCCGAGAGGGCAGCAACAGCAGCTTCTTGGGTGGCCTGGGTAGACGTTATGGTGGGGCCAGCGGCATGGGAGGCATCACCGCCCTCATGGTCAACCAGAGCCTGCTGAGCCCCCTTAACCTGGAGGTGGACCCCAGCATCCAGGCTGTGTGCACCCAGGAGAAGGAGCAGATCAAGACCCTCAACAACAAGTTTGCCTCCTTCATAGACAAGGTATGGTTCCTGGAGCAGTGGAACAAGTTGCTGGAAACCAAGTGGAGCCTCCTGCAGCAGCAGAAGACAGCTCAGTGCAACATGGAGAACATGTTCAAGAGCTACATCAACAACCTTAGGCAGCAGTTGGAGACTCTGGGCCACAGAAGCTGAAGCTGGAGGCGAAGCTTGGCAATATGCAGGGGCTGGTGGAGGACTTCAAGAACAGGTACCAGGATGAGTTCAATAAGCGTACAGAGATGGAGAATGAATTTGTCCTTATCAAGAAGGAAGCGGATGAAGCTTACATGCACAAGGTAGAGCTAGAGTCTGGCCTGCAAGGGCTGACTGACAAGATAACTTCCTCAGGCAGCTGTATGAAGAGGCGATCCAGGAGCTGCAGTCCCAGATCTTCGACACGTCTGTGGTGCTGTCCGTGGACAACAGTCGCTCCCTGGACATGTACAGCATCATTGCTGAGGTCAAGGCACATTACGAGGAGATTGCCAACCGCAGCCGGGCTGAGGCTGACAGCATGTACCAGATCAAGTATGAGTAGCTGCAGACGCTGGCTGGGAAGCACGCGGATGACCTGCAGAGCACAAAGACTCAGATCTCTAAGATGAACTAGAACATCAGCCAGCTCCAGGTTGAGACGGAGGGCCTCAAAGGCCAGAGGTTTCCCTGGAGGCCACCATTGCAGATGCCGAGCAGCGTGGGGAGCTTTCCATTAAGGATGCCAAATTCAAGCTGTCCGAGCTGAAGGCTGCCCTGCAGCGGGCCAAGCAGGACATAGCGTGGCAGCTGCGTGAGTACCAGAGGCTGATGAAAGTCAAGCTGGCCCTGGACATCGAGATTGCCACCTACAGGAAGCTGCTGGAGGGCGAAGAGAGCTGGCTGGAGTCTGGGATGCAGAACATTAGTGTTCATCCATAGGAAGACCACCAGTGGCAAGTGGTCTGAGCTCGGTCTATGGGGTCCCTCACAAGCCCGGGCCCCGGGTACAGCCTGGGCTCGAGCTTTGGCTCTGGCATGGACTCCAGCTTCTTCAGCCGCACCAGCTCCACCAGCACCGTGATTGTGAAGAAGATTGAAACCCGCGATGGGAAGCTGGTGTCCGAGTCCTCTGACTTCCTGACGTCCTGCCCAAGTGACAGGTGCGGCAGCCCCTCCCAGCCTACCCTCTTAAGGCTGCCCCAGAGCCTGGGAGGGAGGCCGCTTGCGGAGTAGCACAGGGAATGGGAGACGCACCTGAGGCTCAGCCCTAGCCCTCAGCTCACCTGCCAGGGAGTTTACTGCCTGGGCCTCTTACCCATTTCTCCAGCTACAAAACAATTCAGTTGCTTTTTTTTTTGTCCAAAATAAAACCTCAGGTAGCTCTGCCAGAAAAAAAGAAAAAAAAAAAAAAGATTTTCCAGTTTAGTAGTAATTTTCTGAATAATTTTTATCTCAAATTAGTAATAGTTGATAATAGAAAATGGAAACAGATTATATGAGCAGCTACAAGAAGTTTCACACTACTGTAAATTGTTCTATGACCTGTACAAAATAAAAGTTCATAAATCCAACATTAGTTCCAAAAATGATATAATTATTGACCTTAGGAGAACAATATCAACACTTCCTGTGCAAGTCTCTTTATCTAAAACTATATAAGAAAAAAGTAATAGTAAATATCTTTTCAGAAGATTGTTGCAGTATGTGACAGAAAATGACTAGAATGACTTGTGGGTCCAGCATACTTAGCCTTGCTCAGCAGTATGCTTCCGTTAAGTTCCTGAGAAAGTTACCTTTATTCTTTAGGTATGTTTCTCTGCCAACAAATTAATTATCCACCTTTTCAATGCAGTCCAAAGCAAACTATATTTTATGACACAAAGTCATTAAAAGCTATGATCCAGGACAATACCTACAAAATGAAAGTAATAGTAAGAAAGAGAACATCAAAAATGCATGTTAGAGTAACATTTTAATGAATTCAGTATAATACATTTTTCCCATGACCTGTGATATTTGCATTAATTACTGCATCAATAATCTTGCATAGCAATATCTGGCTACATGGAATTATATGCTTTGGGGTCTGCTCCTCATTTCATACCCTGATTTCTAGCCATCCTATCCTTCAACAGGATAACAATGGTTGATAATATTTTCAATTACGGTAGAATAGAAATGTAGAAAGAGCAAATTGGCTTAAATTTAAAACCATATGCATCTTCTAGTAATTGATATAAACACCTGGAGTCTGAGCAGTGACTTGCTAATTAACTCCTATGTAATTTGGATTTTTCCTGCACAGTTACAATCTACATTTCAATGCAAATTAATTCAGTTCAATCCAGTAAATATGTATTGATTCTCACTTAAATAGCAAGCACTGTTATTTTGCTGTAATGCTTCCTGCTCTCAAGGTGTTTATAATCAGGAAAAAGAGATAAGCAAGCACATAACTCAGAAATCAAGGCAGAATATGCTTATGCCTTGGAAAAGATTACCAACAGAGTGCGTTGGAATGCTTATTCAAACAGAAAAAGGTAGTAGCATGAGTTTTGCCAGATAATATATATCTCAGAGAGGGTATTGTAAGGATTAAATGCAACATATAATCCACAGGGAGCAACTGGGACAAAGTCTCAGCAAATATTAGCTATCGTTATTTTCATTTTTATAGTTGCTGCTATTTTTATTTTCCAGTGTAGCTTATTTAAATAAGAATGATCACATTTGTGTAGCTATCTGCGTTTACTATTTGATTGCCTTGAATTCACTGGGCCAGAGGGCTGACTAAATCAGTCATATTGATTTCAAATCAATACATAAGTAGGGCATGGTAGATTGTTAACACCTACAGTGCATTAGTTGTACCTGGTTATTGCTATCACCGCCTCTTCCGAATTCCACAAGAAACTCCCTCTTCAGGTTTGTTGGGATTTCCAAGAGAAGAAACATATCTGGGAGTGAAAATTATTTCCTTGGTTTTCCTAGAGACTTCATTGTTCCTGTTGACATTCCTCTCTCCCTAAGTTGAGGAATTTCACGGCAAACTTTCCTAGCTTGTGAACTCCATCATTCCTCTTAAACATTAGCCACACAAAGATCACATCATAGCTCATCAGAGGACTGTCTGCTTTGTCTGTGATATCCAGCTTAAGGGACTCTGGAGGCTTCTCTTTGGTTTTTATAATTACTATAACTATAGTTGAAAACATTTTTTTCTATCTTCTCAGTTAAACACTTTGAGGAGTAAGAGGAGCTTATCAGTTACTTAAACACTGAAATTTTTAATGTTCAGTTGCTATTATGCATTTAAGGTGTGGCAATGAAAAAATCGCTCTTTATTTAGTAGACTGTGATGAATGTCCCCATGTGCTTCACGGAGTGTGAGCAATCAAATCTCATGTTACTTCTTTGAAAATGAAAACCGGTTTCTTTATATCTATTCCACATAGAGTCTGGCAAAGCTAATTCTCAATCAAGGTATCTGAAAGACTAGATGAAGCCAATGTATTATTTTTTATTTACTCCTGTCTTTGTACTTAATGCAAATTATGTGTAAGATAGTAAATTTGGCTAGGAAATCATTGCACTAATCAACTTAAGAATAAAGTCCAAGGACTTTCTCTCACTTCATTATTTATTGTGATAATACCAAAAGTTGTTGGCGTTTTTTAATCAATGACGTTCTTTGGGGATGTTCAGATTGTTCCATGTATGTCTTGGACAAATATTCATATTTTCCACTTAAAGGCAAAAAGGATGTATCCTAGGAAATAAACAGATATAGCAAGGTTCATAGGGTTGCATTTCAACCACACGATTAGATGGCTCTGATAGGATACAGGTCAGTGTGATTCAGAGAAGAGATCACCGGAACTCAGGAATGAGACTAGTTCCAGATTTGCTACTCCCTAGTTGCATGACTTTAGACAACTCTCTTATTAATTCCATATAACCTCAATGTTCTCATCTGGGAAATAAAGAGGTGCATCCAGTGAACCTTGAAGCTGCCTGTGGGCTATATAATTCCACAAATCTAACAAGCTATTACCAGAAAGATAAAATTAACCGGGAGTTGGAATTGTATACAATATCTAGCACATACTAAAAAGACAAGGTAGAGAATTTGAATTATTAATTTCTCGGATATGCTGAGTGTTTACTATGTCCATGACATTGGGCTAGATTGTGTGTGTGTGTGTGTGTGTGTGTGTGTGTGTTTGTGTGTCTTGAGTGTGGCAGGAATCCTAACCTTAAGGGACTTAGAATCACCCAGTGAGGAAGACTAAATGTTTGCATGAGTAATCCTCATGCTAAATACAAACAAGGAACCTTTATTTTTAGGAAATTAACTAGGCAATTGAGGCGCAATTCATTTCATCTTTTAAGATAGTCCTTGATGTTCTGTGATAAATGGCTCAATCTAAAATTAGCCATTTTCATCAGAGTGAAAATAATTTTACTGCATATCAAAGCATCACAATTTGCAGGCAAAAGGCTTGCTAAGTCCACAGGAATGTGTGGGTGTGTCTGTTTAAAAAACATGTAATTAGGCCAGAAAACTCTTCTTTTTGGTTCTACCTTTCCTGAAGACAAATAAACCAATCCCAATCCCTGATTGATAATAATTTGTAAAACAGGTGGTAGGGCTGAACAGACAAGTTAGGGATAGGTGTTAATCAAATTCACACTGGTATGTTTTTATAGGAAACCAGTGAGGAAATGGCTAGAGTTTGGGGCTGCTGGGTTCCATTAGGTAAATTTTAAGCTTTGATTAATGATGCTACCAGGCAACATTTTCTAACCACATATAACATGTTAGAAATCTATATCTTCACATAGGCTCCTCCCATTTCTATTGCAAGTTGTTCATAGTGTCCTCATTTCTGAGGCAGCCAAGCACTTAAAAAGATTTTACTCAGTTCAGGTTTTGATTTTTAAATGCTCAATAATAGATAAAAAGAAGCTTATAAATAAACTGTTCTTGATTCAGTATATCCACAGTAAGCTAATTTGTCATAGAAACAAGCAGAAGATATTTTTTGAAAATACGTATATATTACACAGTTCACATACTGAGGCTGAGGAATGCCAAGTAGTTTATGAACGCAGACTTCTTGTAGACATATATATGAAACATTGATGGCTGTTTATCAGGAAGAGAGGAGCATGATTGGATTCATGTTTTAGAAAGGGAATCTGGGATGAGAAAGAAAAAATGGGAAAATAATTTTAAAATATATTAACTTCAATAATTGAAGTGAATGGCTATCAATATATGTGCTAGGAGATTTGGAGGTGAAGCAAGAGGGCCAAATAGAATCCTCCAGTGATCATCCCCCACCCCCTGCAGGAACACCAGATGGAACTATCCACAAAAGAAAGCACCTTTGTGCCAGGTGTGGTGGCTCCCACCTGTAATCCTAGGACTTTGGGAGGCCAAGGCGGGTGGATGGCTTAAGCCCAGGAGTTTAAGACCAGCCTGGGCAACAACATGGCAAAAATACCTCTCTACAAATAATAAAAAATCAGCCAGGCATAGGGGTGTGTGCCTCTAGTCCCCGCTACTTGGAATGTTGAGGTGGGAGAATCACTGGAGTCCAGAGGCAGGGCTTACAATGAGCTGAGATTGTAACACTACACTCCAGCCTTGGTGAAAAAGCAAGGCCCTGTCTCAGAAAGCACCTTTATAAGAACCAAAAAGCATGTGAGTTATCACAGTACTTGGTTTTAACATCACATTAAGGAAAGAGACACTTGAAGAGGGTTGGAAAGACAGTCTTGAATCGCCTGAATGATCCCTCTTCCATCTCCCAGTGCACAGTATAGCGCTGAGAGAGAATCTGCACACTTGACAGAGGGAAGTGCAGTGATTGTGGGCTTTGCATTGGAACTCAGTAGTACCTGTTACAGCAGAAAGCAATACAGGGCAGAACTCAGCTGGTGCCCATGGAGGGAGGATTTAGACCAGCCCTAGACAGAGGGAAATCACCCATTCCAGTGCTTGGGAACTGAGTTCCAGCCAGCCTCACTCCCATGGGCTAGAATCCTAAGTGATCCAAGTGATCTAGAATCCTAAATAAACTTGAAAGGCAGTTTAGGCCACAAGGACTGTAAGTCCTGGTGCTGTTCTGGGCTCAGAGACAGTGGACTTGGGGTACACATGACCTAGTGAGACACCACCTAGAGCAGCCAACAGAGTGCTTGCTTAATCCCTCCCCCAACCCCAGGCAGCAGAGCTCGCAGTTCCAGGAAAGACTCCTTCCCCCTGCTTAAGGAGAGAAGAAGGGAGAGCAAAGAAGACGTTGTCTTTCAACTTGGCTACCAGCTCAGCCACAGTGGAATAGGGCACCAAGCAGGGTCCTGAAGCACCCATTCCAGGCTTTAGCTCCTACATGACATTTCTAGACACACCGTGGGCCAGAAGGGAATGCTGCCTTGAAGGGAAGGACCCGGTTCCCTCAAGATTCATCACCTGCTTATTAAGGAGCCATTGGGCCTTGAATAAACATCAGCAGTATCCAAGAAGTACTTGCCATGGGTGCTTACTTGGGTGAGACCCTGTACTGTGCTGCTTCTGGTGTGACAGTGGATTCCCAGTTGTAGTGGCCACAGAGACAGTCCTTCTGCTTCGTGAAAGAAGGAAGAGTAAAAATGTTTTTTTCTTGCAGCTTGTAGCAGCTCAGCTACAGTAAAATAAGACACCAAGCAAATTTCTAAAATCCCCGGTTCCAGACCTTAGTTCCTGGACAGCATTTTTAGACCCATCCGGGGGCAGAAAGGAACCCACTTCCCTGAAAGAAGAGATCCAAACCTGGCAAAATTCACCACGCGCAGACTAAAGAGCCCTTGCGCATTGAAAAGAACATCAGTAGTAGCCAGTCAGTACTTACCACAGAGGCGGTGGTGGCCATGAGAAGAGACTCCTGCTTGAGGAAAAGAGAGAAAAAAAAAAAAAGAAAAAAAAAGAACTTTGTCTAACAACCTGACTAGCAGCTCAGTCACAGTAAAATAAAGTACTAAGTAGATTCCTAACATTCTCACCTCCAGGTCCTAGCTCCTGCACACCGCTTCTAGACACACACTGGGCTAGAAGGGAACTCTCTACCCTAAAGGGAAAGACACAATCCAGGCTTGATTCACCACCTGCTGACTAAAGAGCCCTTGGGCTTTAAATAAATATCAGTGGAAGACAGACAATAGTCACTGCAGGCCTTGAGTGAGACCCAGCACTGTGCTGACTTCCGTCTGATCCAGCAGAGTCCCAGTGGTGGTACCACAGGGGTGCTTCTGTCACCCCTCCCTCAACTCCAGGCAGCTAAGCACAGAGAGACAGAAACTCCGTTGGTTTGGGGGAAAGTAAGGGAAGAAAACAAGAGTCTCTGTCTGGTAATCTAGGTAATTCTTTCAGGTCTTACCCAAGACAGCCAAGGGGGTATCTCTATGAGTATGCAAGAGTCACAGCATTACTGGGTTTGGGAAGGCCTCTAATGCAGATACGGCTGCAATGACCAAAGACTTAGATCACAGCACTCAATTCCCTTTGAATACTTGGAAAGCTTTCCTAAGAAGAATGGGTACAAAACAAGCTCAGACTATAACAAACACCTAACTCTTCAATGACTAGACATCGATGAGCATCCAAAAATGTCAAGACCATCCAGGAAATCATGATCTCACCAAACAAACTAAATAAGGCATCAGAGACCAATCCCAGAGTGACAGAGGTATGTGATCCTCCAAAGTATTCAAAATAGCTGCATTGAGGAAGTTGAACAAAATTTAAAGTAACAGAGAAATTCAGAATCCTATAAAATACATTTAACAAAGAAATTAAAATTATTTTTAAAAATTCAAGCAGAAATTCTATAGCTGAAATGTTCAATTAGCATAGTGAAGAATGTGTCAGACTCTCTCAACAGCAGAATTGATTGAGTAGAAGAAAGTATTAGTGAGTCTGAAGACAGATTATTTGAAAACATATAATCAGAGATTGTATAAAAGATTTAAAAAAATGAAGCATGCCTACAAGATCTAAAAAATAGGCCCAAAAGGGCAAATTTAAGAGTTATTGGCCTTAACAAGAAGGTAGAGAAAGAGATGGGAGTAGAAAATTCATGCAAAGAGAAAACAGAGAACTTTCACAATCCAAGAAAAGATATCAATATTCTCTATCCGCTTCCACCCCTTAATAGAAAACAATACATTAATTCAAAGCCTTACACTATGCCTAGAAGCCATTACCACTGTATTTACAGCAGTATGTGCTTTAACACAAAATGATATTTAAAAAATCATAGCCTTCTCCACCTCAAGCCAACTAGGACTAATAATAGTCACTATCAGCATCAACCAACCATACTTAGCATTCCTACACATCTGCACTCGTGCCTTCTTTAAAGCTATATTATTCATTTTCTCCGGATCTATTATCCACAACCTAAATAACGAACAAGACATCTGAAAAATAGGAGGATGATTTAAAACAATACCCCTCACCTCAACTTCCCTAACCATTGGTAACCTGGCCACTAGAAGCTTATAGAACACCAAGTAATTTAATCTAAATAAAACTATATTAATACTTTTAATAATCAAACTCCCAAAGTTCAAGGATAAAGAAAGAATGGTAAAATCAGCAAGAGAGAAGAAACAAATAAGATACAAAGGACCTCCAATTCATCTGACAGCAGACTTCTGAGTAGAAACCTAACAGACCAGGAGAGAGTGGCACGAAATATTTAAAGTGCTGAAAGAAAAAAAAATCTTTTATCCTAGAATAGTAAATCCAGTGAAACTATATTTCAAACGTGAAAAATAAATAAATATTTCTCCAGATAAATGAAAGGTGAGGGATTTCATCAATACCAGACCTTTCCTATAAGAAACGCAAAAGGAAATTCTTCAATCTGAAAGAAAAGGACATTAACAAGCAATAAGAAATCATCTGAAAGGTACAAAACTCACTGGTAATGGTAAGCACACAGAAAAACATAGAATAGTATAACACTGTAATTGTGTATAAACTACTCATATCTTGAGTTAAAAGACTACAATATGAACCTATGAAAAATAATAACTACAACAACTTTTCAAGACATAGACAGTATAATAACATATAGATAGAAACATCAAAAAGTTAAAAAGTCAGGGGGATGAATTAAAGTGTAAAGTTTTTATTACTTTTCTATTTGCTTGTTGGTTTGTTTTGGCAATTAGAGTTAAATTGTCATTAGTTTACAATAATGGGCTGTAAGATGTTATTTTCAAGTCTCATGGCAACTTCAAAACAAGAAAAATAGGGAGCAAGATGGCCCAATAGGAACAGCTCCAGTCTCCAACTCCCAGCGCGAGTGACACAGAAGACCAGTGATTTCTGCATTTTCAACTGAGGTACTGGGTTCATCTCACTAGGGAGTGCCTGACAATCGGTGCTGGTCAGCTGCTGCAGCCCGACCAGTGAGAGCTGAAGCAGGGTGAGGCATCACCTCACCTGGGAAGCGCAAGGGGGAAGGGAATCCCTTTTCCTAGCCAGGGGAACTGAGACACACAACACCTGGAAAATCGGGTAACTCCCACCCCAATACTGCGCTTTAAGCAAACGGGCACACCAGGAGATTATATCCCACATCTGGCCAGGAGGGTCCCATGCCCATGGAGCCTCCCTCATTGCTAGCACAGCAGTCTGCGATCTAACTGCAAGGCAGCAGCGAGGCTGGGGGAGGGGCGCTCGCGATTGCTGAGGCTTAAGTAGGTAAACAAAGCCGCTGGGAAGCTCGAACTAGGTGGAGCTCACAGCAGCTCAAGGAAGCCCGCCTGTCTCTGTAGACTCCACCTCTGGGGACAGGGCACAGCTAAACAACAACAACAACAACAACAACAAAAGCAGCAGAAACCTGTGCAGACGCAAACGACTCTGTCTGACAGCTTTGAAGAGAGCAGTGGATCTCCCAACACGGAGGTTGAGATCTGAGAACGGACAGACTGCCTGCTCAAGTGGGTCCCTGACCCCTGAGTAGCCTAACTGGGAGTCATCCCCCACTAGGGGCAGACTGACACCCCACACCTCACACGGTGGAGTACACCCCTGAGAGGAAGCTTCCAAAGTAAGACTCAGACAGATACACTTGCTGTTCAGCAATATTCTATCTTCTGCAACCTCTGCTGCTGATATCCAGGCAAACAGGGTCTGGAGTGGACCTCAGGCAATCTCCAACAGACCTACAGCTGAGGGTCCTGACTGTTAGAAGGAAAACAATCAAACAGGAAGGACACCTACACCAAAACCCCATCAGTACGTCACCTTCATCAAAGACCAGAGGCAGATAAAACCACAAAGATGGGGAAAAAACAGGGCAGAAAAGCTGGACATTCAAAAAATAAGAGCGCATCTCCCCCTGCAAAGGAGCGCAGCTCATTGCCAGCAATGGATCAAAGCTGGATGGAGGATGACTTTGACGAGATGAGAGAAGAAGGCTTCAGTCCATCAAACTTCTCAGAGCTAAAGGAGGAATTACATACCCAGCGCAAAGAAACTAAAAATCTTGAAAAAAGAGTGGAAGAATTGATAGCTAGAGTAATGAATGCAGAGAAGGTCATAAACGAAATGGCAGAGATGAAAACCATGACACGAGAAATACATGACAAATGCACAAGCTTCAGTAACCGACTTGATCAACTGGAAGAAAGAGTATCAGCGATTGAGGATCAAATGAATGAAATGAAGCGAGAAGAGAAACCAAAAGAAAAAAGAAGAAAAAGAATTGAACAAAGCCTGCAAGAAGTATGGGATTATGTAAAAAGACCAAATCTATGTCTGATTGGGTGTCTGAAAGTGAGGGGGAAAATGGAACCAAGTTGGAAAAAACTCTTCAGGGTATCATCCGGGAGAACTTCCCCAACCTAGTAGGGCAGGCCAACATTTAAATTCAGGAAATACAGAGAACGCCACAAAGATACTCCTCGAGAACAGCAACTCCAAGACACATAATTGCCAGATTCACCAAAGTTGAAATGAAGGAAAAAAATCTTAAGGGCAGCCAGAGAGAAAGGTTGGGTTACCCACAAAGGGAAGCCCATCAGACTAACAGCAGACCTCTCGGCAGAAACTCTCCAAGCCAGAAGAGAGTGGAGACCAATATTCAACATTCTTAAAGAAAAGAATTTTAAACCCAGAATTTCATATCCAGCCAAACTAAGTTTCATAAGTGAAGGAGAAATAAAATCCTTTACAGATAAGCAAATGCTTAGAGATTTTGTCACCACCAGGCCTGCCTTACAAGAGACCCTGAAGGAAGCACTAAACATGGAAAGGAACAATCAGTAGCAGCCAGTGCAAAAACATGCCAAAATGTAAAGACCATTGAGGCCAGGAAGAAACTGCATCAACTAACGAGCAAAATAACCAGTTAATATCATAATGGCAGGATCAAGTTCACACATAACAATACTAACCTTAAATGTAAATGGACTAAATGCTCCAATGAAAAGACACAGACTGGCAAACTGGATAAAGAGTGAAGACCCATCAGTCTGCTGTATTCAGGAGACCCATCTCACATGCAGAGACATACATAGGCTCAAAATAAAGGGATGGAGGAAGATCTACCAAGCAAATGGAGAACAAAAAAAAGCAGGGGTTGCAATCCTAGTCTCTGATAAAACAGACTTTAAACAATCAAAGATCAAAAGAGACAAAGAAGGACATTACATAATGGTAAAGGGATCAATTCAACAGGAAGAGCTAACCTAAATATATATGCACCCAATACAGGAGCACCCAGATTCATAAAGCAAGTCCTTAGAGACTTACAAAGAGACTTAGACTCCCACACAATAATAATGGGAGACTTCAACACCCCACTGTCAACATTAGACAGATCAACGAGACAGAAAGTTAAAGGATATCCAGGAATTGAACTCATCTCTGCACCAAGCGGACCTAATAGACATCTATAGAACTCTCCACCCGAAATCATCAGAATATACATTCTTCTCAGCACCACATCACACTTATTCCAAAATTGACCACATAATTGGAAGTAAAGCACTCCTCAGCAAATGTAAAAGAACAGAAATTATAACAAACTGTCTCTCAGACCACAGTGCAATCAAACTAGAACTCAGGACTAAGAAACTTAATCAAAACCACTCAACTACATGGAAACTGAACAACCTGCTCCTGAATGACTACTGGGTACATAACGAAATGAAGGCAGAAATAAAGATGTTATTTGAAACCAATGAGAACAAAGATACAACATACCAGAATCTCTGGGACACATTTAAAGCAGTGTGTAGAGGGAAATTTATAGCACTAAATGCCCACAAGAGAAAGCAGGAGAGATCTAAAATTGACACTCTAACATCACAATTAAAAGAACTTGAGAAGCAAGAGCAAACACATTCAAAAGCTAGCAGGAGACAAGAAATAACTAAGATCAGAGCAGAACTGAAGGAGATAGAGACACAAAAAACCCTCCAAAAAATCAATGAATCCAGGAGTTGGTTTTTTGAAAAGATCAACAAAATTGACAGACCGCTAGCAAGACTAATAAAGAAGAGAAGAGAGAAGAATCAAATAGACGCAATAAAAAATGATAAAGGGGATGTCACCACTGACCTCACAGAAGTACAAACTACCATCAAAGAATACCATAAACACCTCTATGCAAATCAACTAGAAAATCTAGAAGAAATGGATAATTTCCTGGACACTTACACCCTCCCAAGACTCAACCAGGAAGAAGTTGAATCCCTGAATAGACCAATAGCAGGCTCTGAAATTGAGGCAATAATTAATAGCCTACCAACCAAAAAAAGTCCAGAACCAGATAGATTCACAGCTGAATTCTACCAGAGGTACAAGGAGGAGCTGGTACCATTCCTTCTGAAACTATTTCAATCAATAGAAAAAGAGGGAATCCTCCCTAACTCATTTTATGAGGCCAACATCATCCTAATACCAAAGCCTGGCAGAGACACAACAAAAAAAGAAAATTTTAGACCAATATCCCTGATGAACATCTATGCAAAAATCCTCAATAAAATACTGGCAAACCGGATTCAGCAGCACATCAAAAAGCTTATCCACCATGATCAAGTGGGCTTCATCCCTGGGATGCAAGGCTGGTTCAACATTCGCAAATCAATGAACGTAATCCAGCATATAAACAGAACCAAAGACAAGAACCACATGATTATCTCAATAGATGCAGAAAAGGCCTTTGACAAAATTCAACAGCCCTTCATGCTAAAGACGCTCAATAAATTCGGTATTGATGGAACGTACCTCAAAATAATAAGAGCTATTTATGACAAACCCACAGCCAATATCATACTGAATGGGCAAAAACTGGAAGCATTCCCTTTGAAAACTGGCACAAGACAGGGATGCCCTCTCTCACCACTCCTATTCAACATAGTGTTGGAAGTTCTGGCTAGGGCAATCAGGCAAGAGAAAGAAATAAAGGGTATTCAGTTAGGAAAAGAAGAAGTCAAATTGTCCCTGTTTGCAGATGACATGATTGTATATTTAGAAAACCCCATTGTCTCAGCCCAAAATCTCCTTAAGCTGATAAGCAACTTCAGCAAAGTCTCAGGATACAAAATTAATGTGCAAAAATCACAAGCATTCTTATACACCAGTAACAGACAAACAGAGAGCCAAATCATGAATGAACTTCCATTCACAATTGCTTCAAAGAGAATAAAATACCTAGGAATCCAACTTACAAGGGATGTAAAGGACCTCTTCAAGGAGAACTACAAACCACTGCTCAGTGAAATCAAAGAGGACACAAACAAATGGAAGAACATACCATGCTCATGGATAGGAAGAATCAATATCGTGAAAATGGGCATACTGCCCAAGGTAATTTATAGATTCAATGCCATCCCCGTCAAGCTACCAATGAGTTTCTTCACAGAATTGGAAAAAACTACTTTAAAGTTCATATGGAACCAAAAAAGAGCCCGCATTGCCAAGACAATCCTAAGTCAAAAGAACAAAGCTGGAGGCATCATGCTACCTAACTTCAAACTATACTACAAGGCTACAGTAACCAAAACAGCATGGTACTGGTACCAAAACAGAGATATAGACCAATGGAACAGAACAGAGTCCTCAGAAATAATACCACACATCTACAGCCATCTGATCTTTGACAAACCTGACAAAAACAAGAAATGCGGAAAGGACTCCCTATTTAATAAATGGTGCTGGGAAAATTGGCTAGCCATAAGTAGAAAGCTGAAACTGGGTCCTTTCCTTACTCCTTATACGAAAATTAATTCAAGATGGATTAGAGACTTAAATGTTAGACCTAATACCATAAAAACCCTAGAAGAAAACCTAGGTAGTACCATTCAGGACATAGGCATGGGCAAGGACTTCATGTCTAAAAACCAAAAGCAACGGCAGCAAAAGCCAAAATTGACAAATGGGATCTAATTAAACTAAAGAGCTTCTGCACAGCAAAAGAAACTACCATCAGAGTGAACAGGCAACCTACAGAATGGGAGAAAATTTTTGCAATCTACTCATCTGACAAAGGGCTAATATCAAGAATCTACAAAGAACTCAAACAAATTTATAAGAAAAAAACAAACAACCCCATCAAAAAGTGGGCAAAGGATATGAACAGACATTTCTCAAAAGAACATGTTCATACAGCCAACAGACACAGGAAAAAATGCTCATCATCATTGGCTTTCAGTGCAAATCAAAACCACAATGAGATAGCATCTCACACCAGTTAGAATGGCAATCATTAAAAAGTCAGGAAACAACAGGTGCTGGAGAGGATGTGGAGAAATAGGAACACTTTTACACTGTTGGTGGGATTGTAAACTAGTTCAACCATTATGGAAAACAGTATGGCGATTCCTCAAGGATCTAGAACTAGATGTACCATATGACCCAGCCATCCCACTACTGGGTATATACCCAAAGGATTATAAATTACTCTACTACAAAGACACATGCACACGTATGTTTATTGCGGCACTATTCACAATAGCAAAGACTTGGAATCAACCCAAATGTCCATCAGTGACAAACTGGATTAAGAAAGTGTGGCACATATACACCATGGAATACTATGCAGCCATAAAAAAGGATGAGTTTGTGTCCTTTGTAGGGACATGGATGCAGCTGGAAACCATCATTCTTAGCAAACTATCACAAGAACAGAAAACCAAACACCGCATGTTCTCCCTCATAGGTGGGAACTGAACAATGAGATCACTTGGACTCGGGAAGGGGAACATCACACACCGGGGCCTATCATGGGATGGGGAGAGCGGGGAGGGATTGCATTGGGAGTTATACCTGATGTAAATGACGAGTTGATGGGTGCTGACGAGTTGATAGGTGCAGCACACCAACGTGGCACAAGTATACGTATGTAACAAATCTGCATGTTATGCACATGTACCCTAGAACTTAAAGTATAATAATAATTAAAAAAAAGAAAAATACAACTGATACACAGAAATGAAAAGCAAGAAACTGAAACACACGAGCAGAGAAAGTCCTCTTCACACAAAAAAGGAAAAAAAATGAAAGGAAGAGAGGAAGAGAAGACTATAAAACAATCAGAAAGCAAATAATGAAATGGCAATAGAAAGTTCTTACCTATCAATAATAACATTAAATATAAATGAGCTAAAGTCTCTAATTAAAAAATAGAGTATCTGAATCAATTTTTAAAAAGATCCAATGATCTGTTGCCTACAAGAAGCACTTTACCTATAAAAACACACGTAGACTGAAAATAAAGGATAGAAAAAGATATTCCATGCCAATGCAAACCAAAAAGAAGAGCAGAGTAGCTATACTTAATCAGATAAAATAGATTTCAAAACAGAAACTATAAAAAGAGACATAGAGGGTCATTGTATATGATAAATAAGTCATTTGAACAAGAGGATATAACAATTGTAAATATATATGCACCCAACACTGGAGCACCTAGATATATAAACCAAATATTATTAGAGTTAAGAAGAGAGAAACACCTGAATACAATAATAGCTTGAGACTTCAACAGCCTACTTTCAGTAATGGACAGATGGTCCAGGGAGAAAAGAAATAAAAAAAATTGGACTTAATCTGCACTATAGACCACATGTTCCTAATAGATATTAATATTTACAGAACATTTCATTCAGTGACTACAGAATGTACATTCTTTTACTTAGCATGCAGATCATATCTAAGGACAGACTGTATATTAGGCCAAGGAACAAGTCTTTAAAAATTAAAAAAAAACATATCAAGTATCTTCTCTAACCACAATGGAATAAAATTGGAAATTAGTATCAAGAGGAGGGTGGCAGACCAAAATGGTGCCATAGAAGCCTACAGGGTTTGCCTGAAAGGAGCACCAAATTTCAACAATTATCTGCACAGAGAAAAGCACCATCACAAGAATCAATATCAGGTTCAGCAATCACAGTACCTGGATTTAACTTCACGTCACTGAAAGAGGCATGGAATTGGGTAGGAGAGACAGTCTTGTATTGCCAACACTACCACTCTCCTGTCCACCATCAGTGGGTGTGTGGTGTGGAGAATGAGTCAGAATTCTCTCAGATAACTTTAACAAAGAGATTGAAATATTAATAATTGAAAAGAATCAAACAGAAATTCTAGAAAAATGCAAGTGACATACTGAATAATGCATCAAAATATCTTAATAGCAGAATTGATTAGGCAGAAGAAACAATTGGTGAGTTTGAAGACAGATTATTTGAAAATACACAATCAGAGGATACAAAAGAAAAAAAAATCATATCTATAAGACCTAGAAAATACCCTTGAAAGGATAAATCTAAGACTTACTGGCCTTAAAGAGGAGGTAGAGAAAGAGATAGGAGTAGGAAGTTTATTCAAAGGGATTATAACTATTTGAAAATTCATATGGAACCAAAAAATAACTCGAATAGCCATGAAAATATTTGAAAATTACCAATCTGACAAGGGATTTAAAACCAGAATATATAAGGAGCTCAAACCAGTCTATAGGAAAAAAATCCAGTAATTAAATCAAAAAATGGGAAAAAGATCTGAATAGACTTTTCTCAAAGAAGATATACAAATGACTAATAGATATATGAAAAGATGCTCAACATCATTGATAATTAGAGAAATGCAAATCAGAACTACAATGAGAAATCATCTCATCCCAGTTAAAATGGTTTTTATCCAAAAGATAGGCAGTAAGAAAAGATAGCAAGGACGTGGAGAAAAAGTAACCATAGAACACAGTTGGTGTGAATGTAAATTAGTACAGCCACTATGGAAAAGAGTATGGAGGTTTCTCAAAAAACTAAAAATATAACTACCATATGACCCAGCAATCCCACTGGTAGGTATATATTCATAAGAAAGAAAATAAATCAAAGACATATCTGTGCCCTTATGTTTATTGCAGCACTATTTATAATAGCCAAGCTTTGGAAGCAACCAAAAATGTCCATCAACAGGCAAATGGATAAAGAAAATGTGATACTTACACACAATGGAGTACTATTCAACTATAAAAAAGAAGAAAATTATGTCATCTGCAACAACATGGATGCATCTGGAAGACATTATATTAAGTGCAATTAACCAGGCATTTATTCTTTGCATATTCTTCTCATTTGTGGTAGCTAAAAATGAAAACAATTGAATTCATGGGAACAGGGAATAGAATGATGATTACCAGAGGCAGGAAAGGGAAGTGTGGGTAGTTGAGCATGTTAATAGGTGCAAAAATGTATTTAGATAGAATGGATACAATCTAGTAGTTGACAACACAACAAAGTGACTTAGGTCAACATAAATGTATTGTCTACAGATTCCTAAATGAGAATAATTGGAATGTTTTTAACACAAAGAAATGATAAATGCTTGAGGTGATGGATACTCCATTTACTCTGATGTGATTTTTATGCATTGTATGCCTGTATCAAAATATCTCATGTACCCCATAAGTATATACACCTACTATGTACCTATAAAATTTGTATTATTCCAGTTGCTCCCTGTCAGAAATATATTTTCTCAAGAATTACGCCTGCCATCTTAGAGAAAAAGTGTCTAGTGTAATTGGTCTTGTGGTTTAATTCAAATGCCCATATCAAACCATATGCTTAACAGTGTTACTAGGTCTCCTATTCAGAGGCTTAATCAAAGGGTGATAAAGTGTACTTTCAAAACTGAAAAGAAGTCATAAGACTTTTGGATTTTTGGCTTGGAATCTCTGAGAAGTAATAGGTAGATCTTGGAGAGAGGTTTGATTGGAAGGGAGAAGGAAGAAAGTGATCTTTCTCTGTAATTTACTGATTATTAGCATCAGGTTTTGTGATTTTTTGTCTATTTGATGTCTAGCACTGTGCTCTGAACTAGAATGCATAGTTTCTTTCCATCTATAACCTCTAATATAATCTCCTTTAATTTTAATTTTAATTCTTGTTGATTAATAACTATTGGTTCCAAAATCATGGTAAAACTTGAGAATTTCAAAAAAGAATGTCAATAATGGTATTATAGTAAATTATGAGCCAGGCAAATCCTTTATTTTCATTTTTCTCTCTTAAAAAGTCATCTGTATCTAGTAAGAAATGATAACACTGCCAAAGAGAATACATATAACAAAACAAATGCCCACTTCTTATCTCTAGTCCTTTAGCTTCTTCTCTGAAGTCAACCAGATTTTGGATTCTTGTGTATACATATTCCGAGATATTCTAGTCTCTCCAAGCATCATGTATGTAAATATCTGTAACTTATACTTTCTTTTTTCCCCTTAGTAGTATCTGATTCTTACTTTTTTGCACTTTGTTTTTACATTTACTTTTTAAAAAACTTGGTCTATCTCAGTATATATACAGTATATACATATATGTATACTTATATAAATATATACTATATATACACATATACAAATACATATATATCTGTATATATATACACACATATACAGATATGTATATCTTTCACCTAACATTTATATAGTGTTTCATTATATACCTGCACCACGATTTAACCAACTTCCTACTGATGGACATACCAACTGGTGAACAACACTGTTTAAAGTTACGAAAATGCAACAGAGCTTCATAGATGGGGATACTGGGTCATAAGTCTATCTCTGGGTTTGAGTCTTTATATTCCATGTAGTTTTGAGTCTATTGTACTATGTTTCTGTGCTTCTCTCTATGTTTTTTCCCATTTGTCTGTTTCTTTCTGTCTGCACAAATACATCTCTAGTCACTAATCCCTTTTTTGTATCTCACAGTTATGTGGACATAGTTCAGAGTTTAAGTGTGGAATAGCAGGAAGCATGGTGAGTGGAGCTGGGACTCAGTTCTGGTTCTGTCACTAACCAGATTTCAGACATTTTCTTTTTATACCTAAAGCCATTAATTTTCCCATTTGTTGAGCTACATAAACTTTAAATATCTCCTTTCTATTATTTTGTGAATTTTTTTCTTTTACATATTTATCTGTTTATTCAGTCATCATTTAATAAATTTTATTGAGACTCTTCTATTTATCAGGTGTTGTGGAAAGCACTTACCAGTGGGGCAAATTGCAAAGATAAATGAAATATTTCTTGGTTTTGACTCAATCCAATGGAAAACACAGATAGAAACAAATACGTACATTGCATGTAATTGTATTTATTAAAGGAAGTTTTAAGGCCCTATTTTCCTAATTTTTAAAGTGGAGCAATGGAATATTGATAGGCATTTATTTAAAACTTCCTTTTTAATTGTAATTGAATGAATATTTCCTGAGAACCATTTACCCTCAAGAAAACAAATATAACAATTTCTGATTATATTATTTCAGAAAGGGAAGTGCTCAAGATTTTGCATAATGGACAATTTTATATTTTAACTGGTTCTTTTCAGTTCTTATTCACATGTAGTAATTCACATGCTTGATAATTTGGGAAAACAGATGCATATCTCATTCTGATTAGTAAGGGATAGATGATGTGCCACGTATGGGTTAGTCGTAGATTGGCCATGAGGGAGATACTTTGTCTGCTGCTAATGGAAGCCAGGGTGAGAAAATAAGATCTGGAGCTCACTTAGGCACCTTGCTAAATAGGAGCAGGGAAAAGAAGCCAGAATTATAAACAGAAAATCACCACCTTTATGGGAATAGTAAAATGTAATGCTTTCTTGGAGTCCTGCTTCATTTAAAACTACAGAGAATCTGTTCAGAGCTATTTGCATGCTTCTCTTCCATCAACTCTGTGCTACTAACCTATATCAGATTCTTTAAAAAATATTTTAAATGATAATTATTTAATCGGGAAATTAATATTTGCATCAAAAAACAATGTAACTCCATTTATAGGAAGGTTTAGATAATGAAAATGTGAGTTGGAGAACATTTAACAGCCCATTGGCTGAAATATCATTAATAATTAATCTCACATAGTTTTGTTGTCCTTGTCATTTAGTTTTGTTTTTCTCTTAAGAAAATCTGAGAAAATGACCTGTGAGTTTGAAGGCTAAATATATTTCTGTGGACAAGATGACTAATCAAATTAAAGATGAAATTGCATCAATCCATCTATACATTGCAAGAACAAAAATTAAAAATTGCCTTTTATATAATTTAGTATTTAAATTATAAAAGTTAACATAGAGCTGAACATTATGTAAATATAAAATCTTTCTGAGCCTTAGTTTTCTCATCTGTAAAGTGAAAATAATTACAATAATATGAATATATATCGGATAAGATTGTTATAACAAATAAATAAAATAATGGATTTTTAATACTTAGCATAATGCCTGACATATGATTAATGCTTAGTTGTATTTGATTTATTAGGTGATATTCATAATCTACTGAAGCTGAAGGATAGAACTGGTTCCAGAGCAGAGAAATAAGAATGAATATGACTAATAAATAGGTTTTACTTTTAGGATTTGCATAAGTTAAAGTACAAGTGGATTACTCTGTTGAGAATGGATGAAGGAATTCTGTGACTAATTTCTGAGGAATTAGTACTTTATTATATGTTCTCAAAGGGGAACTTTAAGTGGGGGAGTTCTGAGCATATTGGGGAATTTATATTATTTTTCAGTAAAATTACATGTATTTTGTCAAACTTGGGGAAATATTTTTGGATGTACCACATTGCATAGGTGCCTTTTAAATAGTAATTTTTAACATGATTTCATTAAAGTCAAACTTCAACTGTATATATACATTTTTGACAAATAGCTCCAGCTCTTTCTCATCTTAGGAAATGATAGAGTAGAGTTGCTTACTAAAAACTGACAGATTAAAAACAGCACCCTTGCTCAGGAGCGCCCTCAAGTTCAGCAACAAAAATGTAAACAATATCTTCTAGAATTGGCTCCCATCTCTATTTGATGTTTATTAATTGGACTCACCTTTGCTTGGATCCTGATCTTTGCCCAGTCACGTTCTTCCTTCCTTCTCACTAGCCCCTTTTCCTCTCTTTCTTGTTTTTTCTACCTTTCTCCCTCTTGCAGTGAAAAAAGCAGTATGAAACTTCTCTCTAGAGACCCTCCACTCAAACGGCCATATGAGTTTAATGTATAATGCATGCAAAGCAGCGTGAGTTGCAGATGATTCAAAAGAGAAGCCTCTGAGGCTGGGCTCAGGAGGCATTCTTTAATAATAATTAGACAATCAAACAGCATCTTACTGTTACTCTAGTCATTTGACTGTAATGTAATAACCTTGGCCCAAATAGTGTCAGGGAGTAATATATCGCTATAATGTAACCTTCTCAACACAATTATTGTGCAAATGCACTTATTCATAAGTAATAGGTTCATTGTCTTTATAATTTCCTAGTTAGATTTGACTAGAAATCTATGGACACCTCTCTAACACGAGATGTATCGCTAAGGTCTCAGGCAGACACAAAATAATGTGAGGTTTAATTTAGATGTTAATTTTTCAGTAACATATTAATAAACTATTTTCAGAGAGGCAGTTAGGGCAAGACTTGGGCATGGTGTTTTAGCTGGTGATGTCAACTTTTAAGAGAATGTCTTTTTTCTTTGCTTCTGACCCAGGGATAAGATTTGAAATTAAGACTTGTGAACTTTTACTTTGCCACCATACCCCAAATTTTTACACTTAATCGGGGGTTTTAAAGACTCTGAAAAGTGGTAGAACATAGAAATATTTATTGGGCACTTAATATGATTAATGAGCTCTTGATAAGTTATGAACAAACAAACAAAGCTGTTCCTCAAATAAATCAGTGTGCATGACTTTACTTTTGATGTCTACAAGGAAAGTTCTGCAATCCTTTGACAAGTCTTACTGGATATACCTTATTTATTGGGAAAAATTGGTCCAGAAGTTTTCTAAGGTGAGCAAAAATACTGGGGACAGTTCATCTCATTTACCAAGGAGCTGTAGTCAAGGTACTCTGAATATTTTATGAATGAAGATATATACATAATTACTGGTAAGGTTCTAGGGCTATGATATTTGATCCAATTTTAAGAATATTCTATAAAAGAGAGAAGACTGAATGTTTAAAAAAAAATTAGAGTTTCTTTAAGCTGAAAGGAAATTTAGATGGCACAGATTTAAAGAATCATGGAACTTAATCTGATGTAGGTCCTAGATAGTAGATAGTATGGCCCTCTTATATTGCACATGGAAAGAACTGAGGACAGATCATCAACCATACACTTATTATATAGGATCCATCAGGTGGACATTCAACCTCTGCTTAAATACTTCCAGTGACAGAAAGGACGCTTTTCTTGTGGCTACTGTCCCAATATTGAGTGTCTTAAATTGTTATGCAAATTCTTATGCAAATTTCCATTTACAAATTTTCCTTTTACAAAATTTACTTTTCATTATTTTTTGCTCAGCATGTCAGAAAGCAAATCATAAAATGATATGTTATCAAAAATTGACTTCTTTAGCATTTAATTTTTGCTAGCACAATATTTTGATGTTGCAGCACAAATCCATGGGAAAGAATAGATTATTGTTGATGTTAGGAAAATTTGTTCTCTATATAGAGTACTGCACAATGTATACTGAATTAAATACCTACATGTGGAAAGTGATTGTATAAAGTAAGAGAAGATAATTCAGGAGAATATTTTTGTGATTTAGGAGCAGGGAAGGAGTTTTTTTTTTTATATACTTTAAGTTCTAGGGTACATGTGCACAACGTGCAGGTTTGTTACATATGTATACATGAGCCACGTTGGTGTGCTGCACCCATCAACTCGTCATTTGCATCAGGTATAACTCCCAGTGCTATCCCTCCCTTCTCCCCCCTCCCCACAATAGGCCCCAGTGTGTGATGTTCCCCTTCCCGTGTCCAAGTGATCTCATTGTTCAATTCCCGCCTATGAGTGAGAACATGCAGTGTTTAGTTTTCTGTTCTTGCGATAGTTTGCTGAGAATGATGATTTCCAGCTGCATCCATGTCCCTACAAAGGACACGAACTCATCCTTTTTTATGGCTGCATAGTATTCCATGGTGTATATGTGCCACATTTTCCTAATCCAGTGTGTCACTGATGGACATTTGGGTTGATTCCAAGTCTTTGCTATTGTGAATAGTGCCTCAATAAACATACATATGCATGTGCCTTTATAGCAGCATGATTTATAATCCTTTTGGTATGTACCCAGTAATGAGATGGCTGGGTCATATGGTATTTGTAGTTCTAGATCCTTGAGGAATCACCATACTGTTTTCCACAATGGTTGAACTAGTTTACAACTCCACCAACAGTGTAAAAGTGTTCCTATTTCTCCACATCCTCTCCAGCCACCTATTGTTTTCTGACTTTTCAATGATTGCCATTCTAACTGGTGTGAGATGGTATCTCATTGTGGTTTTGATTTGCATTTCTCTGATGGCCAGTGATGATGAGCATTTTTTCGTGTGTCTGTTGGCTGTGCGCATGCCTTCTTTTGAGAAATGTCTGTTCATATCCTTTGCCCACTTTTTGATGGGGTTGTTTGTTTTTTTCTTATAAATTTGTTTGAGTTCTTTGTAGGTTCTGGATATTAGCCCTTTGTCAGATGAGTAGATTGCAAAAATTTTCTCGCATTCTGTAGGTTGCCTGTTCACTCTGATGGTAGTTTCTTTTGCTGTGCAGAAGCTCTTTAGTTTAATTAGATCCCATTTGTCAATTTTGGCTTTTGTTGCCATTGCTTTTGGTGTTTTAGACATGAAGTCCTTGCCCATGCCTATGTCCTGAATGGTACTACCTAGGTTTTCTTCTAGGGTTTTTATGGTATTAGGTCTAACATTTAAGTCTCTAATCCATCTTGAATTAATTTTCATATAAGGAGTAAGGAAATAATCCAGTTTCTGCTTTCTACCTATGGCTAGCCAATTTTCCCAGCACCATTTATTAAATAGGGAGTCCTTTCCCCATTTCTTGTTTTTGTCAGGTTTGTCAAAGATCAGATGGCTGTAGATGTGTGGTATTATTTCTGAGGACTCTGTTCTGTTCCATTGGTCTATATCTCTGTTTTGGTACAAGTGCCATGCTGTTTTGGTTACTGTAGCCTTGTAGGGAAGGAGATTTTAAACACAACCTTCAACCTGTAAAGCATAAGAAGAAAACTGATCATATTTTTTATCAAAATTAAATATCTGTTCAAAGAAGGACATCACAATGATAATGCAAAGGTAACAGGATGACAAAAGGAGGGAATCATTTGCGATATCTACAAGTAATAAGGCATTAATAGCTAGACTAGAAAAGGAATTCTTGCAAATTAACAAGAAGCTAACAGAAACCCCAGTAAAAAATGGACATGAGATTTGAAAGGCAGCTTACAAAGCAGTGTCTCAAGAGGTTAACAAGCAAAGAGATGCTCAAATTCATTTGTAATGCTGAAAATGCAGATCAAAAGGATGATGAGCTACCATTTTATACCTATGCTCCAGGCAATAAGTAGAATGCTAAATAATGCCAAATATTGACAAGTTTGTAGAGGTATAGGTATTCATATTTATTGCTGGTGGGAGATAAAACTAATGTATCCACTCAGAAGGGCAAGATAAGCTCACTTATTCAAATAAATATTCTCATACCTTATGCCTAAATTATTTCTTTCTTCAATATACATCCCAAGGAAAGTCTTGCACAGATTCATTAAGGAACATGTACAAGAATGTTTATTGCCATATTATTTGGGGTGGTGAGATTTGAACAAACCATCACTGGCAGAGCAGATAATAGAATGTGTTGGGTGTATATTATGGAATACTATATAGTGGTTAGAAACAGTAAATTATGTTCATATAGCAAATATAGATGGATTTTAAAAACACAGTGCTTAGTAAAAACATGAAAACACTATTTACCTAAATTAATTCATATATTAGAAATCATAATTGGAATTCATGCATTTAAAACAAAAAAAATTCACATTTTTATAGTAAAACATATAATGAAAAAGAAACACATTGAACAGAATGAAATGACTGCCTAGAGGGGAGTAGTGAATAGCATGTAGGAGAGGGAATAAAAGGAACCAAATAAAGAAAAGAGACTTTTTTAATAGCCCGATATAATAATATGCCCTGACCTACACGACCTGATTAACTCAACCCTTTGCATCTGAAGGTGAAAGGAAAAAGATACCTTGTAACAATGCCTTGAAGAGTCTTTTGAATCATGCAAAAAACATATTTAGCATCAATGACATTTTATCATAATATCAAATATTTGACATTAGAATCCTCCGTGTAAATATAGGGAACTTGAAATTATCCAAAAATATTTTGACTAATCAAATATTCTGATTAATTGTACCATTTTTATTAAACAGGTACATTTAGAAAGAGCAAAGCTACAAAACTGACTAGTAAAATGTTGGACATTAATTCTTGTCACCTTCCCACTACATTTTTCACTGTTTTGCATTCTTAACCTTATTTGGGAACTGGTCACTTTTCAATTGTTGTACCTCTGATTCTCCAGTTTTTTTCCCCCTAGTACATTGTATATAACAGGCCAAAAGCCTGTTATTTAAAAAAAAAAAATCCTGTTGTTGTTATTATTGTTATTATTTAACCATTTTGGAATGGAGTCATTTCTAAATTACTTCCTATTCAGGAGCAGAAGTAAATGCTGGTAGGCATTTGACAGCAGGAATGTAGTGTGGGTTCCTGGGCAAGTGACCTGAGCAGTCACACTGGGCTTCATTCTCAGAAGGGACCTGGTCTTGTTTTCATGCTCTATAGTCACCATCCTGAAATTTTTAATAATGTTTTTAACAAGGGACCCCACCTTATCATTATACACTGGACTCTTGCTCTCAAATTATATAGCTAGCCCTGCAGAAATAAATGCAGAATTAAATTTATTTAACAGTGCTTTGTTGAACATCTCTCATGTACTAGGCACTGGCAACTCAAAGGTAAATAAGGAATTCCTCTTCTCTTTGGGAGTTCATTATAACAAAGGAGACACACATGTCAACAACTAATTTATAGGGCAATACATACTCACGATTGTGAAAGCCTGCTTCCTATAAACATATTTGTGTTTGTTTGTTTGGTAGATGTGGGGATTTGCAAATGAACAAAGGGGTTACAAGTGTTTGTTTCGCATAGATGCATAGAATCAAATAGATATTAGAATCAGTTCATTTAAAACACAATGGAGGTAAATCATTCCTATCCAGAAATGCTCCGTAATTTCATTTGAAATTAACACTGAATGTTATTTCAAGGAGAATTTCTGAAATGTCAAGCTACTTAGTTTTTGCTTTTTAACTAAGTGGTAATTTTGATAGCAAAGAAAAACTGGGTCTGATTTCACTGACTTTGTTGATGTATGTCTTCAGTCAATTTATTTCATTTCCATTGCATTTTCAGTTTCTAATTTCTGATTTTTCTTTTCCATGCACTCATTAATTAATCTTGTAGGCTTCTCTTTGTTTGCAAATTCTGATTTCTAAAGTTTTGATCATCACTATTTTTTTTTAGCTCTTCCAGTGAATTTGTAAAACGTTAAATCTCTTATTGCTCCATGTAATTCTCACTTGAAGCTCATTAAGCATTCTGGCTTGAGAACTAGAATGGGCTCAGGGGTGAAAGAATGCCATAACTTATCCCTAATTCTCTTCCAGAGCTGAGTTTTACCAGTATTTGAAAACCAAGATGGTATGTATTGCATCTATCATCCAGTTAGAATATAAAACTCATTTAAAACTACACATTTGTTTTTGACATAGAGAGAGAAAAAATAATAATTTTGCTTTCAAAGGCAATGAATAAAAGCTTAGAATCTGTTCTTAGGTTCACCCTCCTTGGGTTATTTTGGTACAAAACAGCTAATATACTTCTACCTCATTTTTCTAAGTTTTGTCATTTTTCTAATTTGAACCATGATGTTAGCTAGACTAATTTACTTTAAAAAATTAAAAATAACTTTACGGAGGTATAATTTACTAACAATAAGCATTTCTAATGATTTTTATTTGTTGCTGAAGGTCCAGGTTTCCCTCTGACATCATTTCCTTTAACTTTGTTTAGCATTTCTAATAGCATAGGTCTGGTGTACACATATATTTTTTAATTTTTTTTCAGTTTTTCTGAAAATGTCTTCATCACTTCTTTATTCTTAAAAGATATTTTCACTTGAGAATTGTGGGTTGGCAGTTTTGTTCTTTCAGTACTTTAAAGATGTTGTTCCCTGTCTCCTAGCATTTATGCTATGTGATGGCAGAAAGCTTGTGACCATTCAAGTCTTTCTTCCTCTGTATGTAATGTTGTTTCTTATTCTCTTTTTTTTTTTTTTTTTTTTTTTGAGGCAGAGTCTCGCTCTGTCGCCTGGACTGGAGTGCAGTGGCCGGATCTCAGCTCACTGCAAGCTCCGCCTTCCGGGTTTACGCCATTCTCCTGCCTCAGCCTCCCGAGGAGCTGGACTACAGGCGCCCGCCACCTCGCCCGGCTAGTTTTTGTATTTTTTTTAGTAGAGACGGGGTTTCACCGTGTTAGCCAGGATGGTCTCGATCTCCTGACCTCGTGATCCGCCCGTCTCGGCCTCCCAAAGTGCTGGGATTACAGGCTTGAGCCACCGCGCCCGGCCATGTTGTTTCTTATTCTCTTTTGCTTTTGAAATGTTCTCTTTGCCTTTAATTTTCAATAATTGGATGTGTCTAGGCATGGCTTTCTTCATATTTATGCTGTTTGGGGATTTGGACATCTTGGATTTATAAATTCATACCTTCACTTAATTTGGTAAAACTAGGTAAAGATATAAATATATATATATATATAGTGAGACATGAGTTTTATATATTTATAGATATTGTTTCTTTTTATATATTTATAGATATTCAAAGATTCAAAGAAATAATGTATATGTATGTGTGTATGTGTGTGTATATATATATACAAACTCATGTCTCACTATTCTCCTTCTGGGACTCCAATTACCCCTTTGATATGTCCTACATAATCTTGAGGCTTTTAAAATTTATTTTATAATTTTTTTCTGTTTATCAGAATTGATAATTTATTTTGATCTATTATGTATACAGATTCCTTCCTTTGTCATCTTTATTCTGCTATGAAGCTGAATTTTACATTTTCACCTGTTAGGTTTTTTCATTTCTAAAATTTCCATTTGTTTTTATTAGATTGCCTATTCCTGTGCTATTTTCCATCCATTAGTTCATTATATGAATATTTTTCTTGTCCTCATTGGGCATAATTATAGTTGCTTTAAGTCTTTGTAATATTTCCAACATCTGGGTTATCTCAGAATTGGGCTCTGTTGATTGTCTTTCTTCGAGATTTGGTAACATGTTTCTGGTTTGTGAATGTTGAGTAAGTTTGGATTGTATCTTGGACATTTGAGACTCTATAATCTGTTATAAAGTATATTCTAAAGAGTGTTAATATTTACTAACCAGCATATGCCTGTGAAGAAACAGCCCAAGAGTGAGGAGAGAATTACCAGAAAGGATTAGAGGGAACAGTGCCTAATGCCCAGGTAGGGCTTGGAACACTGCTTTGTCCTATTAGCCACAAGGGAAAAACCTCATAATGCATGAGCAATGAAGAGAGAGTACTCAAAATGGTCTTGCCTTGTTTTGGGAAAATAATTAGCCCTAGACTGAAACTGTTTTGCTCTCATTTGTCAAATCTTAAAAACAAGATGTATAAAGATCAAACTATTTCCAAATTACTTAATTGTGTCCCAAAGCAAAATATTTATAGAAATACAACATATCTAGTTCAATAAGGTAAAATTATAATGTCTGGCAACTAACCAAATATCACCAGGCATACAAAGAAGCAGAAAAATAGGATCCATAGTGAGGAGAAAAACAAATCAATTAAAACCATCCTGGGACTGACACAGATGTTAAAATTAGCTGACAAGAACATTTTAAATGTTTTATATAATGATATTCCATACAGTTAAACAATTTAAGTAGATATATGGAATATATAAAAAAGATTGAAATTAAACTTCTAGAAATAAGAAGTACAATGACTCATATACAAGTGTGTGTGTGCACGTGTGCACACACAGACACATACACATATATAGGAACCTGAAATAGGATGCAAAAAAAGAAATAAATTACAACAGTCACAAATAAAATACGAATAAAATTAATCAAGGAGGTTAAGGGCATATATCTCGAAAACTCTGAAATGTTGAAGAAATTGAAGAGGACACAATTAAATGGAAAGATATTCTGTGTTCATGGATGGGAAGAACTAATATTGTTAAAATATTCATATTAACCCAAGTGGTCTATAGATTCAATACAATGACATTTTTCATGAAAAGAGAGAGACAATTCTGAAATTTGTATGAAACCACAAAGGACTCCAAATAGCCAAAGCAAGCTTGAGCAGAAAGACCAAAGCTGAAAGCATCACCTTACCATAGTTTAACATATACTACAAAGATATGGTAATCAAAAAAGCATGCTGCTGGCATAAAAACAGACATATATACCAATGGAACAGAATGGAGAGCCCAGAAGTAAACCCACAGGTGACAACCAAATGATTTTCAACAAAGTTGCCAAGAGCATACAATGAGAAAAGAACAGTCTCTTTAATAAATGATGTTGGGAAAACTGGATATCCACATTCAGACTTTTATCTCACACTATATACAAAAGTCAACTCAAAATGGGTTAAAGACTTAAATGTAAAACTTGTGACTATAAAATTACTAGAAAAATAGAAAAAAAAGCTTTGTGATACTGATCTAGGGATGATTTTTTGGATATGATCCCAAGTATAAGCCACAAGAACAAAAATAGACAAATGAGATTGCATCAAATTAACAAGTTTCTGTAGAACCAAGGAAACAATCAACAGAGTGAAGAGACAATCAACTGAATGAGATAAACTGTCTGCAACTCATACATCTGATAAGGGGTTAGTATTTAAAATATATAAGAAAGTCAACTCAATAACAGGAAAACACATAACCTGATTTAAAAATGGGCAAAGGACCTGGCTAGTTATTTCTTCAAAGAAGACATACAAATGGCTAACAGGTAGATGGACAAACTCTCAGCATCATTAATTTTCACAGAAATGCAAGTGAAAAACACAAGATATCACTTCACACCTGTTAGAATGGCTATTACCAAAAAGATGAAAAATCACAAGTGTTGGCAAAGATGTGGAGAGCAGGAAATCATTGTATCCTGTTAGTGGGAATGTAAATTAGCATAGGCATTACAAAAAACATAACTTCAAAAATTATATTTAAGTTAATTTCTAAAATTTGATTAAAAAATTTTTAAATTTGATAAAAAATTAAAGCTAGAACTATGATATGATCCAGCAATCCCACAACTGTGCAAATATCCAAAGGAAATGAAATCAGTATGTGGAAGAGATATTTGAACTCTGACGTTCCTAGCATTATTCACAATAGCCAAGATCTGGAATCAACCTAAGTGTCCAGCAAATAAATGGAGAGAGAAAGTATCACGTTTTGTAATTTGTCCTATTAGGATAAGCTTGCTTTGGCTATTTGGGGTCTTTTGTGGTTTCATACAAATTTTAGAATTGTCTGTCTCTTTTCATGAAAAATGTCATTGTATTGAATCTATAGACCACTTGGGTTAATATGAATATTTTAACAATATTAGTTCTTTCCATCCATGAACACAGAATATCTTTCCATTTAATTGTGTCCTCTTCAATTTCTTCAATCAATGTTTTAGAGTTTTCAAGGTACACACACAGTGAAATACTATTCAGGCATAAAAAAGAAAATCGTATTACTTGCGACAATATGGATGAACCTTATGTCATAGACAAAAGACACTATGTTAAGTAAATAAACCAGAGAAAGACAAATGCTGTATAATCTCATTCATATGTGGAATTTTTAAAAGTTGAACTCATGGAACTAGAGAATAGAGTGGTGGTTCCCAGGGACTGAGGGTTGGCGGTGGGATTTGAGCAGATGTTGGTCAAAGGATACACAATTTCAGTTAGATAAGATGAGTAAGTTCAAGAAATCTATTGTACATGTTGACTATATTGATAACAATGTATTATATTCTTGAAAATAGCTAAGACAGTAGATTGTAAGTGTTCTCACTACAAAATGTAAATTTATGAGCTAATTCATATGTTAATTAGCTCAATTTACCTGATCCTTGAGGATGTGCCATGTATCAAGGGAATATCACTATTGTAGCACTTAAGAAATACTAAACTTAGCTCACTGAAGTCACAATTACAGACATTTCAACAGCTAAAATTATTAAATGCCATGGAAATATGTAGACATCCCATGAGTGGTCTCTAGCAAAAGAATAACTCTTACTTCTTGGGTAAGTTGATCCGTACTCTATTGCTCTACAGACAACTTTCTTGTAATGTCTCTAGTTTAAGCACCATTGTTATTACCCAGTGCTGGACATGCATCTTGAGGACATGAAAGAATGTGCTCAAAACATTCTTGCCATTGGTTTGCCAATGGACAGCTACTATTGACACAGGCACAAATTGTGGTCCATTTAGTTGAGATCATATGTTATAGCATGAAATCCCAAATTAGAAAGCATGGTCACCTACAGAAAAGAAACTAATGTGACTGATTTTCTCAGCTGCAGGTTGGGGTATGGAAAGCATTTAATCTTCATTAAATACAAAAGTACAGTTGTTTACCTTCATGGCTAATTTAGTAAGAGAAGGAAAGCTAATAAACTTTTGAGGTTCATGGATATTTAGGGCTTAATATAAGGTGGCTTGATCTGTGTGACCATTTTTCTATGTTTGAATCTTGACTGCAATTTATTAGCCATATGATCTTGGTTAAACTATTTTACCTCTTTACTTATAAAATAGGTCTAATGCTATCTATCTTAGAGAGTTATGAGGATTGAAAGAGTTAATAGATAAATGTACTTAGAAGAATGCTTGATTCACATTTAGCATTTAATAAATATTAACTATTATTATTGCTGTCGTTATTATTATCACCAGATAAGCTTAGGAAATGTTTTGAAATTTCCTTACAACCAATACATAACTGCTGATTTTTCATAAATAGTAAAGTTTACAAAAATAAATCTGTATATTTAATGTACATGTATATATTCCACACATATATTTTAGTATTTATTTCTACATCTATGACTTTATTTATCTTTACTTTCCTTTTCCCAGAATTATTTTTGAAGGTCTTTGAAACAAGAAAGAGACTGTGTTTTATAAATATATTCAAAGTGTAAAAAACATAGATATTCAATACACAGTTGTCGAATAAAATTGTATTCAATTGAAGAGGAGAAGAAAAACTGTTTTGAGTCATTTTTCCCCCTGCTATAGAGCCAGCTGAGCTACAGAGTACAGAATATGAACTTGGAAACAGAAGTTCTGGTTCTGGGCCTTTTGTTTATGACCTCTGTGTCACTGTGCCCATCATTTAATAGCGTTGAGCTCCAGTTTCCTCATCTTTACAGTGGGCAACTAATACCCTTTAGACTCATAATAAGAATTTAAATTAAAAGTAAATAAAGCCACCCACATGTTAGATATGATTATTTTTATTTTGTTACCACCTATTATTCTTTCTTTTGAATTCCAATTTTCTGGGAGATGTAAGCTTTTAAATACTTCTCTATTTCCAGGGCCAAGTAAGTAACCTCTCAGTCGGAGTACTTTCTTCTCTTCTGTTTTCTGCTCAGTCAATTTCCTACTACTTCCTGGACTTAACCTTCCAAACATGACTCAGTGCAGATGAGGTCAACCATACCTATATCTTACATTTCCCCCCTTACCTAATTTTGTATCTTCCTTTTTGAAAAGAGCACAAACCCAAGGAGACGTGATCGATAATTCTACCATTATTACTTTATGTAAATCCTGCCTTAACTCTTCCATAGTCCTTCCTTGTCCAGCCTGAGTCAGTTCTACCTCATTTCGTTTCAATCTGGATACTACATGTGGAATGAAAAACACATTCTGAGTGACATCTGGCCCCATTACAAAAAGAACAAACAAACTATATCTAGGTGGTTACAAATGCCACATAAAAGAATAAGATCTTTCTCAGGCAATTTTTTTGTTGTTGTTCTCGAATGTGGTTTTTATTGCACATTATTTTTCTCAGTTGTAATTTATTTGAGCCTTTCCTACTATGAAAAGATCAACTCTCATGACCTGTATTTTTTTCTTAACACTGAAGCATGGGGAAAACTCAGGTATGCTAGACTTCTGCATTGAAATTTGGGACAACACACACAGGCACACACACACACACACACACACACACACACACAAACAAAACTAATTTACTCTTCTTATGTATGTAAATCACTTCTTTGTTGTGGAACACAGTGCTTTTTCATGATTCATTTTGAAACTGATTCATATAATTGTTACTATCCTGACATTACCTGATAAATTTTTTGTCCATGTATTTTAAAATATTGTCAACTTGCTTGCAGGCTCATCTGAAAGTTTGCAGACCAAACGGAATAACTGGCCCTGCAAACTCTTAGGCAGTGGACCTAATGCATTTCTTATACCAGTAGTTCTGACTAAGAAAGAATGCTCTCCGCCTTTTTTTTTTTTTTTTTTTGTAACTTGAGAGACTTATTGCAACTCTTAGACCTATATGCGCACTGAATTTATGGTCACCAGAAAGCTCATCCTGAAGGGTCAATAACTTTCCTGGAAACTTATGGCAAATGATTTCCTGCACCTTTCTTTATTTTAGGAAGTAACTCAATTTAGTATGCACCCAGTAAGGTACATACTGATCAGGGTAGAGGAATGGAATCTTATCCTAGATATAAGTCAGGTGGATCAATGAATGTCATCCCCTGATTTAGTTTTAGAAATAAAATAAATAATGTATTTGACATTGTGTAAACATAGCAATGATATGTTTCTAAATATTAAGGCCAGCATTAAGTAGAACTTTGCATTCTTAAGTTTTTAATAGATAAATGTTTTCGAAAAGATGTCCAATTCTTGATGACTAGGCTTCATTTTAAGTCAGTAAATATACTGTGAGGCTATATAAAATTTCAGTAAGTTTTTCTCAGATTTCATCATTTGCCCTAGGGTATAAGGTTCACTCTCTATGAGCCTGAACATTGAAACTGGATTTTTAAGTTGGTATATGGTGTATGAAGAAAGGGTTAATTACTTCTTAAAATATCTTTTCAAGTAACAAGTTGGAGAAAATATCTTTAAGTGATTTTTTAAAAACAATTTTATTTGTGTAAATTTCTTGGGTACTAGTATAATTTTGTTACATGGTTAGATTGTGTAGTGGTGAAGTCAGGGCTTTTGAGGTATCCATCACCCAAATAATCTACAACGTACCCACTAGGATATTCATATATGACATTTTATAAACATCCTAGAAATAGAACTCTTTCACTTGAAATATTTTTGAAAAATGGTTTTTCATTTGTGTCTTTTTGGAAATCATAATATACATTTTTTTTTTGCACCATAGAAACTGATTTTACAAATTTTTACTTTAGAGATGGAGTCTCATTCTGTCACCCAGGCTAGACTGCAGTAGTGCATTGCTAGCTCAGGGACTTCTGGACTGAACTTCTGGACTTGAACTTCTGAACTGAAGCAATCTTCCTGCCTCAGTCTCCTGAGTAGCTAGGACTATAGGCATACACCACTACAACAAGCTAATTTAAAAAAAAATTATATAGAGAGGGTCTCGCTATGTTGCCCAGGCTGGTCTTGAACTTCTGGACTCAAGCAACCCTCCCACCTCGGCCTCCCAAAACTTTAGGATTAAAGGCGTTTGCAATTACACCTGACCTGATTTGAAAATTTCAATATAGACCCAAATAAAAGCTTTTCAGTAGCCTGATGTGTCAAAAGGGTATTTAAACGAATTGTTTGGTGATTAATTTAAGTGGCATTTGAAGGAGGACTTTTAACTGATTGCCTCGGCATTCAGGCAAAATGACCTGATCAGCTTATGTGGCATTCTGCCTTTCAGATTTCCTCACTTGCTATCACTGTTATTAGATACTTTACCCAGAATGTCCTCCCATCACATAATGGCAAGGCAAGGCCTCACCAGAGATGCTATCTTTTGAACTGTGTAATTTTTTTTTTTGCAAATGAAACTTTGAAGATTACTTTAGTAAAAGGCATTTAGTGATTTTTAAATGTATTTTAAGACAGACTTAGAAATTCTGGAAGATGACAGAATTCAGATTCAGATATGCGGTGATTTGTAGATCATTTTCCAATGATATATTTATTGTGGTGATTTCTGAGATTAGAGCTGGTTATAGACCAGATTCTCAAGATGAAGCTGTGAACTGAGTCAACATCTAGTATCTAGAGGATTGTCAATTACCTTTTAGTCAAGCACTCTTGGATAATTGCAAAATAAATACATCACCTGGTACCCCCATATGCTCAGGGTCCCCTAGCTCAGAGTTGATGCCATTCTTTCTAATGAGGCTTGAGCTTTTTACCAATTAATTGTATAGCAATCCTTTTTAAGATACTGAAGGCAACGGCATCTTTTGAAACCTTATCTGAGAGACAGTTATTTTATGAAGGGACCATGACATTCATATCACACTAGCTTCTAGTTATTGCCAGGAACATTGGAAAGATATGTGGAAGCCTTTGCTAAATATAAAGTTTCATAAAAATACAAAATACAAGGGTCTATTGTTATAATTTGACAGGCTGTAGTTAATATTTAATTTCAGTCACTTATGGAAGCATGGAAGCCACCTGCCTGGTCTGGAGCCCATGAGCTATTATCTATTTGGATCTGTCCCAAGGTTAGGCCTGCAAGGCGGGAAGAAAGGAGGGAATAGACACTGCTCTGGCTGAAGGGTAGCAGCACAACCTCTCTCCCACCCTATGACTGAATGTGCTGCCATGCAGGACCTACTCAGAGGCATTTTGCTCTTATTTATTTACTGGTTGATGAATTTGTAAGCCAAACAATTCCTTCTTTTAAAATAAACTTTAAATGCTTTTAAACTTTCCATTTCTCTGCCAAGATCCCCTGTTCTGTCTTTTTTTTTTTTTTCTATAAACCCATAACGTATTTGTAACAGCTGTTTTACAGTTCTTATCTGCTAATAAAAATAGCTGGGCCACTTATGGGGTAGCTTCTATTGTATTCCTTTTCTCTTGATTATGGGTCAGATTTTCCTGCTTCTTTGTCCTGTATTATTTGACTGTATTATGGGACATGATGATTGATATGTTGTAGAAACTCTGGATTTTGTTTTTTCCTCTAAAGGTGTTGCGTTTTGTTCTTTTGGGCTGTTAAATTATTGAGTAAACCTCTTGACCTATGGATAGATGGTTTTGGCTGGTGTAAAGTGGGTTACTTTTTGGTTTGTCCTTAGTCCTAGACAGCGTAGTCCTTAGTACTGGCCTTCTTTCTAAGGTGTGGTCCTTCTGGGCTTTTGTTGGAAAGCCTGATGTCTTCATCAGGCTCCTCTAACTTCGTAAGACTTAAAAGCCAAACTATGCATCCCCTGAACTAGGTGGCTGGTAAAATTCCTGCCTTTCAGCTGTTGCTTTCTTCTGAGTCATGGATCATATTCTTATACATGAACAGTTTAATAGTCAACCAATAATTTGAATAAAATTTTAATGCAGATTTTGTTCTTCCCTTTCTGTGAATTCCTCCTTTCTAGGATTTTTCTGACAACCCAATGTATTTTGTAATAGCCCATTAAGGCTACCTCTTTCCATCTGAGATGGATTTCACTAGACTCCATAGCAAACTAGGATGTGCCCTCAGGGGAACAGTGATTAAAGGCAGTCATCTAGTTTGCTTCCTTTCTTTCACATAGTATATCCTCTCTCATATATGCCTTCTTTTGTTTTTACTGCAGTGCATTCAAACTTTTTTTTAAGAAAATATTTTGGCCGGGCACGGTGGCTCAAGCCTGTAATCCCAGCACTTTGGGAGGCCGAGACGGGTGGATCACGAGGTCAGGAGATCGAGACCATCCTGGCTAACACAGTGAAACCCCGTCTCTACTAAAAATACAAAAAACTAGCCGGGCGAGGTGGCGGTGCCTGTAGTCCCAGCTACTCAGGAGGCTGAGGCAGGAGAATGGCGTGAACCTGGGAGGCGGAGCTTGCAGTGAGCTGAGATCTGGCCACTGCACTCCAGCCTGGGTGACAGAGCGAGCCTCCGTCTCAAAAAAAAAAAAAAAAAAAAAAAAAAGAAAATATTTTGCCCAGAGTTTATATTAATTATCAGTGGGAGAGTTAGTCTGAAATAAGCTATTCTGTCATTACCATAAAAGGAATGTAAACATTAAGAAATTACATTATACATACAGTTGCACAAAGTAAACAGATGCAGGTAAGCACCATCCACACAGCACTTACTTTTTAAAATTATATTAGCTAATATTCATTAAGTGCTTACTTTGGGCTACATAGTGTGTATGGAGCTTTACAATTACTGAATTATATTTTAAAAAATTATCACCCATTTACAGAAGAAAAACAAGTAAAAAGCATCTCTATCTATCAGACAAGCAACTTCAATAATTAGTAACACACAGTTGACCTTGTTTCCCCTATGCCTGCACTCACTTCTATCCCATTACATTATTTTTAAGGAAATTCAAGACTACATATCATTTTATTTGCAAATACTTCAGTATGAGTCTCTAAAAGATAAGTGATTCTGTTTCATTTATTTTTAACATAAGCAAAAGAGTATCAGGCTCAAAAATAACAGTAATTCTTTAGTGTCATCCATATTGAATATTCAATTTTCCCTAATTTTCTGTTCTTTTGACAGTATTTCCCCCTCCACATCTCATAGTCTGATCCATAGGTTATCTTTTCCTTTTATTTTCCTTACAAGTTATTTGTTGAAGAAACTTGCTTGTCCATATCATAGCTTGTCCCACATTTTGGAGTTTGCTGATAGCATTCTAAGTGGCAGGGAACATTTCTCTGTCCTTGTGTATCTTGTAAACTGGTAGAAAGGCACAGAGGGGTGAGCAGATTCAGGTTAAATTTTCAGCACACTATTTCATGTTATGTGCTTCCTTTTGCATCACATGAGGAGGCTCATACTGTCTCATTGTCTCTAGCTTTGTGACATTAAGATTGATAAGTAGAATCAGGTGTTTTCAGCCTGATTCATATATTGTAGAGCCTCTCAACGGCTTTTGATCCAATTGTTTCAGCAACCGTTAACAGTCATTGCCTAGGGGTTACTTAATTCATCCATGCTTCATTTATTCTTTGTTCATTTATTGAACATATGTATATTCCAAATACTGCTAAGCACGAGTGGCATAAAGAAGTACAGATTGTCCTTGCATGTGAACACCTTACATGTGTCTATTGGCCCATGCCATAGCCATGTATTTACGCGAAACTAAACTTCCTTTATAGCCACAGACTTTTTGAGACTAAGAAATAATACATACTATTTTGGTCATTTAAGATTAGGAATTAGGTTTAAATTTCTATAAAGATATCATTATTCACTATTAGATGAACTGGGTTTGAGTCCTGATTAGAGCACACTGACTCATCCATATATTGTGGGACTAGAATTGCAACCAACAGTTTTGCCTGAATTATCTTGTGATGAAACAATGCAATGTACAAAATCCATTTGGTATTCATATTACACTTTCTGCTACCACAAGTCTATTTTCAGTTTGGCATATGCTTAGCTTATAGAGAAGTTTTAATTTTAGTTGCTTTTACATGGATTAATTATTTATTGAACATATTTTCTTTATTATTTATTCAAAAATCATTTCAAAATTTACTATATACAATTTAGGCACTTAAAAATATTTTGACTTTGATTTTAGGTTCAGGGGTACATGTACAGGTTTGTTATATGGGTAAATTTGTGACTTGGGGGTTTGGCATACAGATTATTTTGTTACCTAGGTACTAAGAATTTGCGCATTTTATTTTATTTTATTTATTTATTTTTTGAGACGGAGTCTCGCTCTGTCGCCCAGGCTGGAGTGCTGGAGTGCAGTGGCGCGATCTCGGTTCACTGTAAGCTCCGCCTCCCGGGTTTACGCCATTCTCCTGCCTCAGCCTCCCGAGTAGCTGGGACTACAGGCGCCCGCCATCTCGCCCGGCTAATTTTTTGTATTTTTAGTAGAGATGGGGTTTCACCGTGTTAGCCAGGATGGTCTCGATCTCCTGACCTCGTGATCCACCCGTCTCGGCCTCCCAAAGTGCTGGGATTACAGGCTTGAGCCACCCTTTTGTTTGATTAATGTGACTAATGCAAAGTTTTCACAAATATCTTCTTGAAGCTTATTTTGACTTTCTGAGATTTAACATCATTATTATTATTATTTATACTTTACGTTCTAGGGTACATGTGCACAACGTGCAGGTTTGTTACATATGTATACATGTGCCATGTTGGTGTGCTGCACCCATTAACTTGTCGTTTACATTAGGTATATCTCCTAATGTTATCCCTCCCCCCTCCCCCCACCCCAGGACAGGCCCCAGTGTGTGATGTTCCCCTTCCTGTGTCCAAGTGTTCTCATTGTTCAATTTCCACCTATGAGTGAGAACTTGCGGTGTTTGGTTTTTGTCCTTGCGATAGTTTGCTGAGAATGATGATTTCCAGCTGCATCCATGTCCCTACAAAGGACACGAACTCATCCATTTTTATGGCTGCATAGGATTCCATGGTGTATATGTGCCACATTTTCTTAATCCAGCCTATCATTGATGGACATTTGGGTTGATTCCAAGTCTTTGCTATTGTGAATAGTGCCTCAATAAACATACATGTGCATGTGTCTTTATAGCAGCATGATTTATAATCCTTTGGGTATATACTCAGTAATGGGATGGCTGGGTCAAATAATATTCCTAGTTCTAGATCCTTGAGGAATCGCCACACTGTCTTCCACAATGGTTGAACTAGTTTACAATCCCACCAACAGTGTAAAAGTGTTCCTATTTCTCCACATCCTCTCCAGCACCTGTTGTTTCCTGACTTTTTAATGATTGCCATTCTAGCTGGTGTAAGATGGCATCTCATTGTGGTTTTGCTTTGCATTTCTCTGATGGCCAGTGATGATGAGCATGTTTTCATGTGTCTGTTGGCTGTTTGAATGTCTTCTTTTGAGAAATGTCTGTTCATATCCTTTGCCCACTTTTTGATGGGGTTGTTTGTTTTTTTCTTGTAAATTTGTTTGAGTTCTTTGTAGATTCTGGATATTAGCCCTTTGTCAGATGAGTAGATTGCAAAATTTTCTCCCATTCTGTAGATTGCCTGTTCACTCTTATAGTAGTTTCTTTTGCTGTACAGAAGCTTTTTAGTTTAATTAGATCCCATTTGTCAATTTTGGCTTTTGTTGCGATTGCTTGTGGTGTTTCAGTCATGAAGTCCTTGCCCATGTGTATGTCCTGAATGGTATTGCCTAGGTTTTCTTCTAGGGTTTTTATGGTTTTAGGTCTCACTTTTAAGTCTTTAATCCATCTTGAATTAATTTTTGTATAAGGTGTAAGGAAGGGATCCAGTTTCAGCTTTCTACTTATGGCTAGCCAGTTTTCCCAGTACCATTTATTAAATAGGGAATCCTTTCCCCATTTCTTGTTTTTGTCAGGTTTGTCAAAGATCAGATGGCTGTAGATGTGTGGTATTATTTCTGAGGACTCTGTTCTGTTCCATTGGTCTATATCTCTGTTTTGGTACCAGTACCATGCTGTTTTGGTTACTGTAGCCTTGTAGTATAGTTTGAAGTCAGGTAGCGTGATGCCTCCAGCTTTGTTCTTTTGGCTTTGGATTGACTTGGCAATGTGGGCTCTTTTTTGGTTCCATATGAACTTTAAAGTAGTTTTTTCCAATTCTGTGAAGAAAGTCATTGGTATCTTGATGAAGATGGCATTGAATCTATAAATTACCTTGGGCAGTATGGCCATTTTCACAATATTGATTCTTCCTATCCATGAGCATGGAATGTTCTTCCGTTTGTTTGTGTCCTCTTTTATTTCATTGAGCAGTGGTTTGTAGTTCTCCTTGAAAAGGTCCTTCACATCACTTGTAAGTTGGATTCCTAGGTATTTGATTCTCTTTGAAGCAATTGTGAATGGGAGTTCACTCATGATTTGGCTTTGTTTGTCTGTTATTGGTGTATAAGAATGCTTGTGATTTTTGCACATGGATTTTGTATCCTGAGAATTTGCTGAAGTTGCTTATGAGCTTAAGGAGATTTTCGGATGAGGCAATGGGGTTTTCTAAATAGACAATTCTGGCATCTACAAACAGGGCCGATTTGACTTCCTCTTTTCCTCATTGTATACACTTTATTTCTTTCACCTGCCTATTTGTCCTGGCCAGAACTTCCAACACTATGTTGAATAGGAGTGGTGAGAGAGGGCATCCCTGTCTTATGCCAGTTTTCAAAGGGAATGCTTCCAGTTTTTGCCCATTCAGTATGATACTGGCTGTGGGTTTGTCTTAAATAGCTCTTATTATTTTGAGATACATCTCATCAATACTGAATTTATTGAGAATTGTTAGCATGAAGGGCTGTTGAATTTTGTCAAAGGCCTCTTCTGCATATATTGAGATAACCATGTGATTTTTGTCTTTGGTTCTGTTCATATGCTGGATTATGTTTATTGATTTTTGTATGTTGAACCAACCTTGCATCCCAGGGATGAAGCCCACTTGATCATGGTGGATAAAGTTTTTGATGTGCTGCTGGATTTGGTTTGCCTGTGTATTATTGAGGATTTTTGCATAGATGTTCATCAGGGACATTGGTCTAAAATTCTCTTTTTTTGTTGTTGTGTCTCTGCCAGGCTTTGGTATCAGGATGATGCTGGCTTCATAAAATGAGTTAGGGAGGATTCCCTCTTTTTCTATTGATTGGAATAGTTTCTGAAGGAATGGTACCATTTCTTCCTTGTACCTCTGGTAGAATTTGACTGTGAATTCGTCTGGTCCTGGACCCTTTATTGGTTGGTAGGCTATTAATTATTGCCTCAATTTCAGAGCCTGTTATTGGTCTCTTCAGGGATTCAACTTCTTCCTGGTTTAGTCTTGGGAGGGTGTATGTGTCCAGGAATTTATCCATTTCTTCTAGATTTTCTAGTTTATTTGCCTAGAGGTGTTTATAGTATTATCTGATGATAGTTTGTATTTCTGTGGGATTGGTGGTGATATCCCCTTTATCATTTTTTTATTGCTTCTGTTTGATTCTTCTCTCTTTTCTTCTTTATTAGTCTTGCTAGCGATCTATCAATTTTGTTGATGTTTTCAAAAAACTAGCTCCTAGATTCATTGATTATTTGAAGGTTTTTTTTGTGTCTCTATCTCCTTCAGTTCTGCTCTGATCTTAGTTATTTCTTGCCTTCTGCTAGCTTTTGAATGTGTTTGCTCTTGCTTCTCTAGTTCTTTTAATTGTGATGTTAGGGTGTCAATTTTAGATATTTCCTGCTTTCTATAAATTTCCCTCTACACACTGCTTTAAATGTGTCCCAGAGATTCTGGTATGTTTTATCTTTGTTCTCACTGGTTTCAAAGAACATCTTTATTTCTGCCTTCATTTTCTTATGTACCTAGTAGTCATTCAGGAGCAGGTTGTTCAGTTTCCATGTAGTTGAGCGGTTTTGAGTGAGTTTCTTAATCCTGAGTTCTATTTTGATTGCACTGTGGTCTGAGAGACTGTGTTATAATTTCTGTTCTTTTACGTTTGCTGAGGAGTGCTTTACATCCAACTATGTTGTCAATCTTGGAATAGTGCCATGTGGTGCTGAGAAGAATGTATATTCTGATGATTTGGGGTGGAGAGTTCTGTGGATGTCTATTAGGTCCGCTTGGTGCAGAGCTGAGTTCAATTCCTGGATATCCTTATTAACTTTCTGTCTCGTTGATCTGTCTAATGTTGACAGTGTGGTGTTAAATTCTCCTGTTATTATTGTGTGGGAGTCTAAGTCTCTTTGTAGGTCTCTAAGGACTTACTTTATGAATCTGGGTGCTCGTGTATTGGGTGCATATATATTTAGGTTAGCTCTTCTTGTTGAATTGTTCCGTTTACCATTATGTAATGGCCTTCTTTGTCTCTTTTGATCTTTGTTGGTTTAAAGTCTGTTTTATCAGAAACTAAGATTGCAATCCCTGTCTTTTTTTGTTTTCCATTTGCTTGGTAGATCTTCCTCCATCCCTTTATTTTGAGCCTATGTGTGTCTCTGCACGTAAGATGGGTCTCCTGAATACAGCACAGTGATGGGTCTTGACTCTTTATCCAATTTGCCAGTCTTGTCTTTTAATTGGAGCATTTAGCCCATTTACATTTAAGGTTAATATTATTATATGCAAATTTGATCCTGTCATTATGATGTTAGCTGGTTCTTTTAGTCATTAGTTGATGCACTTCTTCCTAATATCAATGGTCTTTACAATTTGGCATGTTTTTGCAGTGGCTGGTACTGGTTGTTCCTTTCCATGTTTAGTGCCTTCTTCGGGAGCTCTTATACGGCGGGCCTAGTGGTGACAAAATCTCTCAGCATTTGCTTGTCTGTAAAAGATTTTATTTCCCCTTCATTTATGAAGCTTAGTTTGGCTGGATATGAAATTCTGGGTTAAAAATTCTTTTCTTTAAGAATGTTGAATATTGGTCCCCAGTCTCTTCTGGCTTGTAGAGTTTCTGCCAAGAAATCCACTGTTAATTTGATGGGCTTCCCTTTGTGGGTAACCCAACCTTTCTCTTTGCTGCCCTTAACATTTTTTCCTTCATTTCAACTTTGGTGAATCTGACAGTTATGAGTCTTGTAGTCGCTCTTCTCAAAGAGTATCTTTGTGGCATTCTCTGTATTTCTTGAATTTGAATGTTGGTCTGCCTTGCTAGATTGGGGAAGTTCTCTTGGATAATATCCTGCAGAGTGTTTTCCAACTTGATTCCATTCTCCCCGTTACTTTCAGGTACACCAATCGGACGTAGATTTGGTCTTTTCACAAAGTCCCATATTTCCTGGTGGCTTTGTTCATTTCTTTTTACTCTTTTTTCTCTAGACTTCTCTTCTCACTTCATTTCATTCATTTGATCTTCAATCACTGGTACCCTTTCTTCCAGTTGATCGAATTGGCTACTGAAGCTTGTGCATTTTTCCCGTGGTTCTCGTGCCATGATTTTCAGCTCCATCAGGTCATTTAAGGACTTCTCTACACTGGTTATTCTGGTTAGCCACTCATCTAAACTTTTTCCAAGGTTTTTAGCTGCTTTGTGATAGGTTCAGACTTCCTCCTTTAGCTCTGAGAATTTTGATCGTCTGAAGCCTTCTTCTCTCAACTCATCAAAGTCATTCTCCATCCAGCTTTTTCCATTGCTGGTGAGGAGCTACATTCTTTTAGAGGAGGAGAGGTGCTCTGATTTTTAGAATTTTTGACTTTTCTGCTTGTTTTTTCCCCATCTTTGTGGTTTTATCTACCTTTGGTCTTTTATGATGGTGACGTACAGATGGTGTTTCAGTGTGGATGTCCTTTCTGTTTGTTAGTTTTCTTTCTAACAATCAGGACCCTCAGCTGCAGGTTTGTTAGAGTTTGCTGGAGGTCCACTCCAAACCCTGTTTGCCTGGGTATCAGCAGTGGAGGCTGCAGAACAGCGAATATTGCTGAATAGAAAATGTTGCTGCCTGATCGTTCCTCTGGAAACTTCATCTCAGAAGGGTACTCATCCATGTGAGGTGTCAGTCTGCCCCTACTGGGGCTGCCTCCCAGTTAGGCTACTCAGGGGTCAGGGCCCTACTTGAGGAGGCAGTCTGTCCATTCTCAGATCTCAAGCTCTGTGCTGGGAGAACCACTACTCTCTTCAAAACTGTCAGACAAGAACATTTAAGTCTGCAGAGGTTTCTGCTGCCTTTTGTTCGGCTACGCCCTGCCCCCAGCAGTGGAGTCTATGGAGGCAGGCAGGCCTCTTTAAGCTGCAGTGGGCTCCACCCAGTTTGAGCTTCCTGGCCACTTTGTTTACCTACTCAAGCCTCAGCAATGGTGAGTGCCCCTCCCTAGCCTCGCTGCCACCTTGCAGTTCAAACTCAGACTGCTGTGCTAGCAATGAGCAAGGCTCTGTGGGTGTGGGACTCTCTGAGCCAGGTGTGGGATATAATCTCCTGGTGTACCATTTGCTAAGACCATTGGAAAAGCACAGTATTAGGGTGGAAGTGACCTGATTTTCCAAGTGCCGTCTGTCACAGCTTCCCTTGGCTAGGAAAGGGAATTCCTTGACCCCTTGTGCTTCCTGGGTGAGGCAATGCCTTGCCCTGCTTCGTCTTACACTCGGTGGGCTGCACCCACTGTCCTGCACCCACTGTCCAACAAGCCCCAGTGAGATGAATCCGGTAGCTCCGTTGGAAATGCAGAAATCACCTATCTTCTGTGTCGCTCACGCTGGGAGCTGTAGACTGGAGCTCTTCCTATTTGGCCATCTTGGAGCTGCCCCACATTTATATTAAAGGTTGAATCAAGGGTCACATAGAACAATAAGTGTTCTAGGAAGTCACAATTTGTGTACCTCTTAGATTACCTTATAGGGCTTTGCATGCAGATTTCAGCAGATGAATGTAGTCTCCACTATTTATCTGGCAGTGTCCTGGGTACATTGATGAATGACAGAAAAAATTTCTGTCTCTTCATGGAACTTACATTCCAGTGCCTCTCTCTGTCATCATGTTTATTGTAAGTTGAAATTATCTTCTCTTCCTTAAAGTTGAAGTTCTTCTCTTTTCTAAAGCTCCAGATATTCTCTGATATCATGATATACTAATGCTAAATAATTTTTGTAATACACTGTGTAATATACAAAAAGGGAAAATGGAAATTATTCAGCACAGAGTTATAGAAATATGAATCAGTTAACATGGTATATTTGGAAACTTTAAACTCCTTAGTATATCTAGATTGCATCGTAGTCTTGGTCTGGTGGCAAGAAATGAATTTGATGTCATAGAAGACCTTGACTGTTTCTCAAAAGACTTTGGAGACAAAAATAATTTGAGCCCTTTTATAAAAAAAAAATAAAGACTTTATATTCTTTTTCTATTCTAAAATGACTAGTTGCTAGTACAATCTGCAGGAGAGTGCTTTGTCTCCACTCGGAGAGGGCCAGTCTCCAACCCAGCCTATGACATGTAGCTGCTACCATGTCAGGCACTTCCCCAAATCTTGCTGCATCCAAGATGGTGCTCTCCAGCCCCCACCCAGAATACGCAGCCAAGTGCTGGAACTCTTGGGATTTGCCCTCCACTCAGTTCAAGCTTCTCTCATGGCCAATAAAACAATGAAGTTGTGTTACTTTGGTCAAGGCAATAGTCTTCCTGATACTCAGTTTGGTTATCCCCGAAGAGAAAATAAGAAATATATGTGGATTATTTCTGCTCAGTGGGTCCTGGTGGATCTCCACTGCTCCATTCCCTCTGCTTGGTGAGGACAGGTGGCTCTGCCATAGCTCTGTTGCCTGGTGACCTGCAGGTACTGGAAGATCCATAAGGAGGATTCCAGGAAATGGAGTTTAATCAAATTATATTAAAATACTGACCAATAGACTGGACCATCAAGAAGACTGGCACACTTTAAGCAGGTCTTCATAAGGAAGTCATTGAGAGCTAATGAGAGAGGATGCAGACCCTAGGCCAAAGAAGGAGGAAACGGGATCCTATATGGGGTTGCTGAGTATAGGGACTCATTCCCAGCCCCCAGTGTCTCCTGGGGAAAGACTGAGTTGAATAGGGGAGGAATGGCCCACTCTTGCTACAGACTTCTGAAATCCTAGCTGCAGGAGACCCCACGACCCCCATGGACATTTGAGCAGGCAGGAAAAGCTGCCTGGAGAAGTGGCAGGAGCAGGACTCTAGCCGTGTGGAGCCCAGAGAGTTTGATGTGGGAATGGCTGCAGTGTAGCACAGCTATGTATGCCCATCTCCCAAGACCTGCCATGCTCCTCCAGGTGGTTTTGGCCTTTGTTAACCAGTGGACCTGGACAGAACAGGACTGTCTTCCCGTGTGGGATAGGGCCAGTCTGATCTGAGTGCCCTGCTGTCTGCCGGCCTCTTCCAGGGTCCCTTTCTGGCTGCGTGGCCTTGGATGCCCAACCAGGCTACATCCCAGCAGCTGCTGCCATTGCCTTGTAACTAGCAGACCCTGATTTACCATCAGAGAGATCTAGCAGACAGGCCCCACCACCACACACCCACTCACAGCCTCCAGCACCACTTTGCTCACATTAACTCACCCATGGCCTCCCCCTACCACTTTGCTGGCATTCACATGCCTGGACTTTGCTGCCTTACTGCCAGTGGCATGTACATGTGCACAAACCCTGATGCGTTGCTGCCGATGGTGGAAGTGTATGTATAGATCCTGCCATGCCACTGCCTGGCTGCTGCTGGCACATGCACATAAGCATTGACCCCTTGCTGCCAAGGCTCAGTGAAGTACTTTGCTGGCATTCCCCACAAGAATGTTGTTGCCAATTGATCAGGAATACCTCAGCCTCTCCAGTGCAGCAACTGCTTAACCTTGAGAGACAAGAGAACAAAGCTGTGGGCCTCGGCCCAGCCCCCTAGCATGCAGCCCAGGAGTTACAGCATGCAGCCCGGGAGTACTGAGCTGAGTCTAGGCACCCTGATATCATCGAGAAATTAAGCCAGTAGACTGAAACTAAAATCAAACCCTAATGGCATAAAATAATATAAAAGCAAAGATCCCTTTCCAAAGGACAATAACTTCAAAGATTAAAGAAACATCAGCTTACACAGATGAGAAAGAACCAAGGCAAGAACTCTGGCAACTCAAAAAGTCAGTGTCTTCTTTCCTCCAAACAAGTGTATTAGCACCCCAGTAATGCTTATTAACCAGGCTGAAGTGGCTGAAATGATAGACTTAGAATTCAGAATTTGGATGGCAGCAAAGGTCATCGAGATTCAAGAGAAAGTTGAAACCCAATCCAACGAATTTAAGGAATCCAATAAAATGATATCAAGAGGTGAAAGATGAAATAGCCATTTTAGGAAAGAACCTAACTAAGCTGATATAACTGAAAAACTCACTACAAGAATTTCATAATACAACTGGAAGTATTAACAGCAGAACAGGCCAAGCATCTCAGAACTTGAAGATAGGTTCTTTGAATCAACTCTGTCAGACAAAAATGAAGAAAGAAAAGTAAGAATGAACAAAATCTACAGAAAATATGATATTATGTATAGAGACTGATTAAACTTATAACTCATTGTCATCCCTGAAAGAGAGGGAAAGAAAACAAGTAACTTTGAAAATATGTTTGAGGATATTGTCCTTGGAAACTTCCCCAACCTCACTGGAGAGGTCAACATTCAAATTGAGGGAATTCAGAGAACCCCAGCATGATACTTATAAGATGACCATCCCCAACACACATAGTTATCAGCTTCTCCAAGGTCAATGTAAAAGAATAAACATTAAAGACAGCTAGAGAGAAGGGGTAGGTCACCAACAAAGGGAACCTCTTCAGGCTAACAGTGGAGCTTTCAGCAGAAACTTTACAAACCAGAAGGGAATGGGGGCCCATATTCAGCATTCTTAAAGAAAATAAATTCCAACCAAGAATTTCATATCCAGTCAAACTAAGCTTAATAAGTGAAGGAGAAATAAAATCCTTTTCAGACATGCAAATGCTAAGGGAATTTGTTACTACCAGACCTGCCTAACAAGAGGTCCTTAAGGGAATGCTAAACATGGAAACAAAAGACCATTACTGGCCACCACAAAAACACTATATGTACATTGACACTTTAAAGCAACTACATAATCAAGTCTGCATAAACGCTAGCTAACAATGTGATGACAGGATAAAATGTGAACATAGCAATATTAACCTTGAATGTAAATAAGCTTAACACTCCACTTAAAAGGCATGGAGTGGAGTGGAGTGGAAAGTTGTATAAAGAAGAAACACCCAACTGTATGTTGTCTTCAAGCGATCCATTTCACATGCAATGATGCCCATAGGCTCAAAGTAAAGGATGGAGAAAAATCTACCAAGCAAATGGAAAACAAAAAAGCAGAGGTTGCTATTTTAATTTCAGGCAAAAGAGACTTTAAACCTTTTGAAAACAACGGTGATAATAAAAGACAAAGAGGGAGTCTTAGAGACCTACAAAGAGATTTAGATAACCACACAATAATAATGGGAGACTTCAACACGCCATCGACAGTATTAATACTAAGACAGTATTAACATAAATACCAAGACAGTATTAATACAAATATCAAGTATTAATCATACTAAGAATCATTGAGGCAGAAAACTAACAAAGATATTTGGGACCTAAACTTGACATTTGATGAAATGGACTTAAGAGACAACTATAGAACACTCCACCAAACAACAACAGAATATACATTCTTCTTATCTACATATGGCACATACTCTAAAATTAACTACATAGTAAACCACAAAGCAATACTCAACAAATTAAAAAAAAAAAAAACCAATGACACTCTTGCACTGCAGGGCAATAAAAACAGAAATTAATACTAAGAAAGTCTCTCAAAACCATACAATTGCATGGACGTTGAACAACCTGCTCCTGAATACCTCTAGGTAAACAATGAAATTAAGGCAGAAATCAAGAAATTATTTAAAAATAATGAAAACAAATTTACAACCTACCGCAATCTCTGGGACACAGCTAAAACAATTTCAAGAGGAAAGTTTATAGTGCTAAATCTCAATCATTAGACACAATAGAGTTATAACCAACAATACTTTTAGGAGCTCACAAGAAATTTTAATCTTTTATAAAGCCAGAAGAAAAAGTAAGCTTTTAGGCTGAAATAATTATTTTAATACATTCATTTTTATATCAAGATAGTCACAAAACATTATTTTGTCACAATAAAGACGTATATTTATATTTTCACAGAGAAAGAGACTCACAAAGGTAAAAGTACCAAGGGCCCACAAAAGCAATAATGCTGCCATTCTTTGGTATTATGACAGATTCTGTAATTGTTAGCACCAAGGCCATTTACAACCACCTTTTCCCTGATTTCCTCCACTAGAAAGACTGGAAAACTAGAATATTCATCTTCCCAGATTGCAGTTAAGAATGAAATATATCCTGGCCGGGTGCGGTGGCTCATGCCTATAATCCCTGCACTTTGGGAGGCCAAGGTGGGTGGATCACCTGAGATCAGGAGTTTGAGACCAGCCTGACCAACATGGAGAAACCCAATCTCTACTAAAAATACAAAAAATTAGCTGGGCGTGGTGGTGCATGCCTATAATCCCAGCTCCTCAGGAGGCTGAGGCAGGAGAATAGTTTGAATATAGGAGGTGGAGGTTGCAGTGAGCCAAGATCATGTCATTGCACTCCAACCTGGGCCACAAAAGCGAAAATCAGTCTAAAAACAAACAAACAAACAGAATGGCCTATATCCAGTTCCAGCAGGATAGAAAAACATCTCACTAAGTAGTACCTCTGAAAAACCATCTTAAAAATGATTACAATGTTTCCTTTGCTTAGGAAAATAGCTGACCCATGGTAAGCACACCATAAGTAATAGTAATAATAATAATAATAATAATAGCAATAATAATTTGTCCACAAAAAGATCATAACATAGAAAAAAATGATGACTGCTGATATTAACTTCCCATTTCCTACTTATTTCCTGATTTAAAAAGTATTGGCTAGAATGGAAACTATAATGGTCAGATAAATCTGGATAATAGCATGCCCTAGAAACTAGCAGAAAGTGCCAATGGTAAACTATCACATTGCAAGTCCCCAGGAGAATGGTTGGTCCCTCTCAGAGGCAGGTGTTTCATGGCAAGGATAAAAGCTATTAATTATAGGATATGTGGGCAGTGGTGAAACCCAGAGAACTGAATTATGTGATGGTTTACAGATTTTGCAAATTGTTGCGGTTCAGAATTTATGTGGGTGTTTGTGATATATGCTATCCAATCTTTCTCAATTTTGCATGGTAAGGGGGCCTGGCTACTGATGCTGTTAAAGTGGTTAGCGGTAGTGGAATATATCATCTAACTCTAGTCCACAAAATCTAAAATTCCTTAAAATGTTTTTGATTGGTTGTGCAATGCCTATATGATTTCATCCTTTTCCAACTTCTCCACTTTCCAATCCTCTTTCTTCTTTATCTAGACTACACGTTTCACTTTACTCCAATATCCAAAAGCATTTGTGATTCCCATTACTTACATAATATTCTGACATCCTCAATGCAAATTCAAATATTTCCACAATTAAGTCCCAGTCTAATTCTGTCTTTCGTTTTGCTTTTACATGTGTTTCCTCTGCAACTTCTGAAAGAACCATGAGTGCACCTACTTTGTCATGCTGTTTGAAATCTCCTTCTCAATATTTAATTTCCATTTATGTCTTACTGATTATTTTGGGTTCAATTCAAGTCACTCCACTCTTGAAATTTTCTCAGGCTACAGTTATTTTTTTTTCCTTTGAATTATTTTGGCTTTCCCCCTAATTTTATGATCTATAATCTCACCTAAGGAGCTAATGCATATACACTTCTTAACATAGTACAGGAAAGAAAAAAAAGAAATACCTTAAAATGTCATGAAATTTTGAATATGTATATTTTGAATCCCTTTAGCGAGAATATAAAGTTTTTAAAAGGGGTTTAATTTTCTCTTTTTCTCGTGTACCTCACAGTGTACAATACTGCTGGATACATATTTGTTAGATAACAAATGAACACTCAAGGATAGTGGTTATTCACATGGTTTTCTGGGATCTCTTGAAAATACTTCCGAGGGATCTGAAAGTTAAAAATTATTTTCATAATTGCCGAAATATCAATGCCCTTCATACTTATCACAGTGTATTATTGTGGAGTTTTCCAGAGGCTGCATAACCAAGATGTTGTAGCAGATTAAAAGTATAAGCAAACATGAGAATCTCTTTGTCTTCTTTCTATTAGCTAAACATTTAAGAGATTGATAAAAATGGAAAATACTACTTTCTCACTAAATTTTTGGTTTTAAATAAAATATGTCATTAATAGTGAACAGGTAATTCTTTATTATGGTTATTTTAAAATGAGTCAGTACATAGTGTTTTTCAATTTAATCAATATAAATTATAGTAAATATTGGCAGATGTAATCCATATCCATGGAAGTTCTTCAGAGACTCTTGTCATTTCTTTTTGAAAAACTTTTGAAATCAACCTTTCTACATCCTTTCCTCCTTTGTATCCTCCCCCTACATACAAGTGAGAACATGCAATATTTGTCTTTCTGTGCTTGGTTTCTTATCACTAAACATAATAAGCTCAGGATTTAATTCTTTTTTATGGCTAAATAGTATTTCATTGTGTATGTACCACGTTTTCTTTATCCATTCATCTATTGATGAACACTTAGGTTGATTCCATATCTTGGATATTATGAACAGTGCTGCAATAAATATGGGAGTGCACATATCTCTGCAATATTTTGATTTCTTTTCTTTTGGATATAAACCCAGAAGCAGAATAGCTGTATCATATGGCAGTTCTGTTTATAGTTTTTGAAGAATCTCCATACTTTTCTGCATAGTAACTGTACTAATTTACATCCTTCCCAACAGTGTATGAAGGTTCCTCTTTCTCCATATCCTGGCTAGCTTCTGTTATTTCCTTTCTTTTTGATAATAGTTATTCTGAATGGGGTGAGATGATATCTCACTGTGGTTTAGATTTGCATTTCTTTGATGATTGGTGATTTGGGACATTTTTTCATATACTTGCTGACCATTTGTCTTCTTTTGAGCAATGTCTATTCAGATTTGTTTTGCCCATTTTAAAATTAAATAATTACTTTTTTTGCTATTGAGTTGTTTGAGTTCCTGATATATTCTGATTATTAATCCATTTTTAGATGGATAGTTTGCAAATTTTATTTCCCATTGTGTGTGTTCTCTCTTCACTTTGTTTATTGTTTCCTTCTGCTATGCAGAAGCTTTTAGCTTGATGTAATCCCATTTGTCTATTTTTGCTTTGGTTGCCTGCGCTTTTGAGGTCTTACACAAAATAATTCACTCAGACCAATGTCCACTAGCATTGTTTTCATCAAGTAGTTTCATAGTTTCAGATCTTAGATTTCAGTCTTTAATCCATTTTGATTTGATTTCTTTTGTATATGGTGAGAGATATAGGTGTCTAGTTTCATTCTTCGGAGTATAGTTATCTAGATTTCCCAACACCATTTATTAAAGCTACTGTCTTTTCCTTGATGCATGTTTGTGATGTCTTCATAAAAATTGAGTTGGGTGTCAATGCATGGATTTATATCTGGACCCTCTATTCGGTTCCATTGTTTCTGATTTTATGCCAGTCCGTGTTTCTGATTTTGTACCAGTAGCATGCTAATTTGGTTACTATAGCTTAGTAGTATATTTTAAAGTCAGGTAGTGTGATGTTCTTTTGTTCTTTTTGTTCAGGATTACTGCGGCTAACGGGGTCTTTTGTAGTTTCATATAAACTTTAGAACTGTTTTATCTATTTCTGTGCAGAGTGTCATTGGTATTTTGATAAAGATTGCATAGAATCTGCAATTGTTTTGGATAGAATTGTTATTTTAGCAATATTACTTTTTCCAATTCATAAGCTTGACGTATCTTTCCATTTTTTGTGTTTCTTTTTTCAATTTCTTTTATCAGTGTTCTATAGTTTTCCAAAAGGAAAAACTTATTTATAAAAATAAATCTTTCATCTTCAGTTAAATTGATTCCTGGGTATTATATATTTTCGTATCTATTGCAATTAAGATTGCTTGCTTTATTTCTTTTACAGATTGTTTGCTGTCAGTGTATGTAAATGTTAGTGACTTCTGTTTGTTGACTTTTTATCCTGCAACTTTACTAAATTTGTTGGTCAGTTCTAACAATTTTTTGGTGGAGTCTTCAGAGTTTTCTAAATATAAGATCATGACATATGTATGCAAGACTAATTTGAATTCTTCTTTTTCTGACTTGGATGCCCCTCACCACTTTTTTGCCTAATTGTTCTGTCCCAAACTTCTGGTATTATGTTGAATAAAAGTGGTGAAAGTGGGGAGGCATTTTTGTCTTGTTTGAGATCTTAGAGAAAAGGTTTTCACATGATGCTGGATGTGGGTTTGTCATATATATGGTCTTTATTATTTTAAGATATATTTCTTCTATACTATATGGGCAGTGTGTATGTGTGTATATATATATATACATACAGACAGACACATACATACACATACATGTACACACTATATATATCTGTATTATTTTAAGGTATTAGTTTGGTGTAAAAGTAATTGTGGTTTCTACTATTGAAGGTAATTAAGATAAGTAATTACAAAACTGCAATTACTTTTGCACAGAAGAATATATTCCTTCTAAGGTATATTCCTTGGTTGGGTGTTGTTAATCATAAAGCAGGGGGCTAAATTTTATCAAATGCTTTCTCAGCACCTACAGAATTGATCATATGGCTTTTGTTCTTTGTTCTTTTAATGTAATGTATCATATTTATTGATTTGCCTTTGTTGAAACATCATTGCATTCCTGGGATGAATCCTATTTGATCATAGTGAAAGATCTTTTTAATGTATTTCTGAATTCAGTTAGCTAGTAGTTTATTGAGGATTTTTGCATCTGTGTTCATCAGTGATACTGGCCTGTACTTCTGTATTTTTTTTTTTTTTTTAGGGTTTGAGTAGAATAGATATTAGTTCTTCTTTAAACATTTGGTAGAATTCAGCAGTGAAGACATCAAGTCCTGGGGTTTTCTTTGATGGAAGACTTTTTTTTATGGCTTCAGTTTATTGATTTGTTGAGGTTTTCTATTTCTTCATGGTTTAGTTTTGGTAGTTTATATGTATCCAGGAATATATTCACTTCTTCCAGGTTTTTCAATTTATTGGTATACTGTTTTTCATAATAGTTTCTAATAATTCTTTGTATTTCTGTAATCTCAGTTGTTATGTTCCCTTTTCATTTCTTTTTTTTTTTTTTTTTTTCTGGGTCTTCTCTCTTTTATTCTTAGTTGAGCTAAAAGTTTTTCTATTTTTTTTTCAAAAATCTATTTGTTTCATCGATCTTCTCTTTCTTTGATCTAACTTTTTGTTTTATTGATTTTGTTTATTTTTTAGTCACAATGTTATTTATTTCTGTCCTGATCTTTATTATTAATTTTCTCCTTCTAGTTTTATGTTTGCTTTGTTCTTGCTTTTCTAGTCCTTTGAGGTGCATCATTAGTTTATTTGAGGTTGTTCAATTTCTTTTTGATATAGGCATTTATTGTTACAAACTTTGCTCTTAATACTGCTTCTGCTGTATCCCATAGATTTTGAAATGTAATTCCATTTTTATTTGTTTCAAAAGAGTTTAATATTTTCATCTTAGTTTATTCATTGACGATACTGACTGTTTAGGAGCATGTCAATATCCATGTGTTTATGTACTTTCGGAGCTTCCTCTTTTTATTGATTTCTGGTATTATTCCATTGTGGTCAGAAAGACACTTGATTTTGTTTCTAACTTTTTCAATTTGTTGAAACTCGTTTTGTGGCCTAAAATAGCATCTATTCTGGAGAATATCCCATGTGCTGATGAAAGGAATGTATATTCAGCAGCAGTTGGATCAACTTTTCTGTAAATGTCAGTTAGATCTTTCTATTTTCGTGTAATTTAATGTCAATGATTTTTTGGATTTCCTTTCTAGATGATCTGTTCATTACTCAGAGTGTGGTTTTAAAGTTTCCTACTAGTATATTATATTGTAGTCTATCTATCCCTTTAGATCTATTAATGTTTGCTTTATATACTTGGGTACTCTGCTGTTGGGTGCATAGATGTTTACAATTGTTATTTTTCATTCTGTATTGAGTCTTTTATCTTTATAATACCTTCTTTGTCTCTTTTTACAGTCTTTGACTGGTCATCTATTTTATCTCATGTAAGTATAGCAACTGCTGCTCTTTTTGGTTTCCATTCACATGAAATATCTTTTTTTTCTGACACTTTCAATCTAGGTGTGATTTTATAGGTGAATGTTCTTACAGGCAGAATTTACTTGGATCTTGCATTTTTATTCATTTAGTCACTCTTTATTTTTAATTGGAAAATTTAGTCTATTTACATTCAGCATTATTATTGATAAGTAAGGCCTTACTACTGCCATTTTGTTGCTTGTTTTCTGGTTGTGTTGTAGCTCTTCTCTCTCTTTCTTCCTGTCATCTTTTGTAGTTAAGTGATTTTTTTGCTGGTAGTATGTTTTAATTTGTTGATTTTTACTTTTAATGTATCTATTATAAGTTTTTACATTGTGGTTACCACGAAGCTTATGTGAAATATAGATATAGCTAATTATTATAAAGAGATAACAACTTGCATTAGATAAAGCAAAAAAAGAGTAAAAACAAGCAAATAAAGAAAAAAATTAAAAACAATCTTTATATTTTAACTCCATCATCCCACATTTTGAATTTTGGTTGTCTCAATTTACATTTTATTGCCTATCTCTTAACAAGTTTCTGTAGCTAATTTTATTTTACATGTATTTATCTTTTAGGCTTCATACTAGAGTTATGGGTAGATTGCACACTAGAATTCCAGAATTGGAGTATTCTGGGGATGCTTTTGTACTTAATTTTACCAGTGGATTTTGTACTTTTAAATATTTTCTTTTTTTACATTAGTATTTTTTTGTTGTTGTTTATATTGAAGAGCTCCCTTTACCATTTCTTGTGAGGTAAGTCTGGTGGTGATGAATTCTCTTAGCTTTTGTTTGCCTAGGAAAGACTTTGTGACTCCTTATTTGAAAGATAGCTTTGCTGGATAAAGTATTTTTGAATGGCAGTTTTGTTTTGTTTTGCTTTGTTTTTTTCCTTTCAACACGTTGAAAATATCCTGCTCCCTCCTGGCCTATGTGGTTTCCACTGAGAAATCTGCCATCAGATAATTGGCATTTCTTTACATGTCGTTTGCTTTTTCTCTCTTGCTGCTTTTTAGGATCCTCTCATTGTCTTTGACCTTGGAGAGTTTAATTATTATATGTCTTGATGTAAGTCCTGTTTGGTGTTCTCTGTCCTTTCTATACCTAAACTTTTATTTCTTTCTCAAGTCTTGGAAACTTTTCTGTTATTATTTTTTGAGTTAAGTGTTCTACCCCGTTCTTTTGCTCAGCTCCCTTTTGAATACTAGTGATTCTTAGATTTTTGTCTTTTGAGGTAATTTTCTTTATCTTGTAGGTAGTCTTTATTCCTTTTGATTTTTTTTTTCTTATTTCTCCTGTGACTGTGTACTTCTAAACAGCATGTCTTTGAAAGCACTGATTCTTTCCTCTGCTTGGCCCATTCTGCTATAGAGAGCCTTCAGTGAATTTTTGAATTCAGCAAATGTGTTTCTCGGTTCCAAGATTTTTGTTTGATCTTTTGTTATTATTTCAATCTCCTTGTAAAATTTATAAATTAATTTTATTTGTGTTATCTTGGAGATCACTAAGTTTCTTTCAAACTCCAATTTTGAATTATTGGATAGAGAGCTCATATATCAGTCTTGTTAGGGTCAGTCACTGGTTCCTTGCTTTGTCTATTTGGAGAGGTTGTGGTTTCCTTTTTTTTTTTTGTGGATGTACATCTATGTCTTTGCATTGAACAATTAGTTATTCATTCCAGTTTTCTCTGCTTGGCTTGTTTTGGTTTTCATTGGGTATGTTTGCTTAGAGATTTTTTCATAATTTATCTGTTGAATCTCTTATACATTTTTCCGTTAGGTCAGTGCCTCTTTTTCAGCACTAGATGGCACATTAAACCTGTGTTTGCCTTGGCTCTAGCAAATTATCAGAGACTGATCATCAGAAATAGGGGAGGTCCCGAAGGGGATATCCTGTCAGTGTGGAAGGGCTCGCTGTAGTTTGTGCTCAGGGGCCCTGTGGAATGTACCTCCTATATCATGGTGCTGCTAAGCAGCCACTCCGATTTGGCATGTCCTTTGGCTGAATTATAGAGCAGTTTCTACCATTCAGGATGTTAGTCCTGCCTCTCCACTTTGTCTTTAGCTGTCCTCAGAGATGTTCTTTTAGGCACTCACAGTGCTTCCATAGTTTGAGGTAGGGACAGGTCTCCTGTCAGAGAACATAAGACAGTAAAGAAATGACTGTCAACTTCAGTCTCACTTTCTCCAGTGTAGAAACTGAGAGTCAATGAACATTTTCCACATACTTGGTGCTGGGCAGATTCCAGGGAGTGGTGTTATTGTCATGAACATCAGATTCTCTTACCGTCTGCTGGAGTCTTTTCACTTCTTGGTGACTCCAGGAACTGATTCATCCTCATATTTGTGTTCTGGGATGTTGCTGGTGATTATCTTGGTGCTATATATTTGTTTCTGGTTTTCTGTGCAAGGGAGTGAAACCAGCTTGTTTCTATGCCACCATTTTCGAATTGGAAGTATGACTACAGGGCATCACAGTCTTAAACTCCTGGGTTCAAGTGATCTTGTTTCAACCTTCCAAGTCGCTGGAGCTACAGTCTCATGCCACTGTGCTCAGCTGATAATTTCTAAGAGTTTAAAAAGTTCCTGAATTTAAAATGTGAGAGACTTGCTAATCAATGAGAATATATGCTTTACTATGGAAATTTAATTCAGAAGGAGAGATGATAGGTCAAGGCAAGGGGAAAGGAATGATAGAGATACCAGCAGGTCCTATAATTTAAAAAGTGAAGATGCAGTGGACAAACATTTCAGCAAGTTTCCTTTGAATAAGAAGTTTATATAAAAGTCAAAATGTCTTAAATGCAGGGAAATTAAGGTTAGAGATTTGCAAAATGTTTCTTTTTTCAACATTAACATGCCCTTCATTTGTTAAATTCTACACTGTGTACTTTAGCTATTGCTATGAATTGGAAATTTCTATAAAAATTATCTGAAGTCTAATATTCATGATTCCCATCTTTAACTTATTCTTACAGATAGCAGTCACATTTTGCATTTTAAAATTTACCTGCTTCTTACACTATTTTGCCATTTAAAAGCTGAAATAAAGTATGGTGTATTTCCAAACACTGACACTAACAATGTATAACATTTGTTGAATGTATGGTATGAGCCTAGTACTCTTCTAGGTTCTCTACACATATTAATTCATTAAATGTTTTAGAAACTTTGTGAACATAAGCACCCTTATTATTCCCGTTTTATAGATGAAAAGCCAAAGAATGCAAAGATTCAATACTTAACTAAAGTTATTCAGTTATCATAAATGATAAAGCCTATTTTCCCACATAGGCAATCTGGCTCTGGAGCAACTTAGTATACAATGGTATCCTGGAGGTTTCACAAATATTTATCTCCTCTCCCCCCAACACCCCCCCGCAAAAAAAGCTAAAAACAAAAAACAAGGGAGTAGTGAGACAATATCTAATTGATGAAATTAACCAATTTCATCTAACCCTTTAAAATTTATAATGCTGGAATTCATAAGTTGTAATCATACCAAATATAATAGGTCTAGAATTACGATACTATTGCTATGTGACATACATTTTTGCTGATTCAACCTGAGAATAGTCACTCTCAAATTTTAAGGGCTTATTACAACATATCTAAAATAGTATAAAGTCCAAAACCTTGTCTCTAGAGCTGTTGTAACTATTTCTAATTCCCCAAATTGTGGGTTAGGCAATGTTAGAAGCTGTGACGCAGTACTTGTATGATGATAATATAATTGGTAAATAAACGTTGGTATGGAGGAAAGTAAGAAAGCTGATAAGTTCTGAGATCAGAGATGATGATGCTAGAGATAAACAAGTCTGGCTGTGAAACTATGATCAGAATAAGGATCCAGAATAGTTAATGTGGATATCCACTCTTGACAGCAGCTATAAAGACAATTCTAGCCTCTGCTACTGCCAGGACTTTGCTCTGGAGCAGTTCACTGGTGTAGTCTTTTCACTATTCTGGAAATAGACAATGGGTAGAACCCTTCACCCTATAGGGTGTGACTTGCTTTTCTTACCAAATATTTGTTGCTAATCAGTCTCAATCATGCAATTAGTTTGAAAACTTGTACATCAGAGTCTTCATGAATCTATCCTATTTATCTTTGCACAAAGTTCATTTAATGAATAACTTGCTTTGAATCTGTGAGTTATTATTTAGTGCTTCAGAAATCCAATGACTAATGCCGGGAGACAAGCAGATGTGCTGTATCAGCTTCAGCAGTGTCATTTTCCTTGGCTTTCCCCTGTGAAGTTCTCAAGGCCTAAACCTCTTGAGCATGCAGTCTGTTGGCTTCAGGAATGTGAGTGGGATCCAGAGAAGGGCTCATGGCTTTGGGTGGGGAGAAGAGTGCAATTTGCATCTTGTTCACTTCCTCCCTGTTTTCTATGCCCAGATGTTATCAGGGTAAAATCAGAGCTCCTACTGAGTTGTCAAGTCTTATGCATTTCTGTTTTCTATCCAGGCCTTTGGAATTAAGGAGAATTTAAAGAAATGGTGTATGGGGTGAAGGAAACAAACAAACAAGGAAATGAAAACCAGAAGGGAAAGCAGCCCAATATGGTAACAGAGCTCAGATGGAACTTGTAAAGATAGAAATCACCTCCAATGTAATTTGGGGTTAGCGCCAGCACTTGAGATAGTCAATGAGTTTCTCAATTCCAGGGCAAGCGTTCCAGTTTTAAGACTTGGGCTTCCAGAGCAGCACATATAGGAGAAAAACATACAGTTGAATGCAGCCTAAATGCGTACAAGAGATAGTTACTTAGTGATATAGTTTGGCGCTGTGTCCCCAGCCAAATCTCATCTTAAATTGTACTCCCATAATTCCCAGGTGTTGTGGGAGGAACTTGGTGGGAGATAATTAAATCTTTGGGGCAATTTCCCCCATATTGTTCTCATGGTAGTGAATAAGTCTCATGAGATCTGATGGTTTTATAAGGGGTTTCCACTTTCACTTCTCTCTCTCTGGTTCTTGCCAAAACCATGTAAGAAGTACCTTTTGCCTTCTGCCTTGATTGTGAAGCCTCCCCTGCCATTAAACCTATTTTTATTTTTCTATCTTTATTTTTTTTAAGGTGTGCACTTTTATTCACTGGTCTCAAGTCAGTGTATAGGTAAGCTCCAGCTGCCTCCACCCACTCCCAGGGAGACCAAAAACCTTCATACATCTCAAGCTGGGGGACCAAAGAGGGGGGCCATGAAGGCTGATCACTCAAAATAAAACAAAATAAAAAGGTATTAAGGTGAAGATTAAAAAATTTTTGCATTACATAGTTTACATGAAAGCAATGCTATCACCTCCCCTTTGTAGGCTCGGGAAAGTACTAGGCCATTCTCCTTAGAGAGTAGTGGGGTGGCTTTTTAGAGGGCAACAGACTTCCTGTAACAATGCATCTCACAATATTTGGGATGACTATCAAAAAAGTACAATGTACAATCAAAGTGCTCGGCCACATTGCAGAACTTTGGGGGATGTTTCCTCCAGCCGACTACTGTCACCTTCACTGTTCCAGTTTTTAAGTCCTAAGTCAAGCCAAAAAAAAAAAAGAAAACAAATAAACAAAAAAACAAATAAAGCCATGCCAATCTCATCTTGTTTTCTGCGCAATTTATGTTTTTTCAAGAAAGGGTGTAATGCAACTAAGTTATAATCCACCTAGAAGCATTTGCGGTGGATGAGGAAGGGGTTGGGCTTGTCGCATTCCTTGCTGATCCACATCTGCTGGAAGCTGGAAAGTGAGGCCAGGATGGAGTCGCTGATCAACATGGAGTACTAACTCTCCAGAGGAGCAATGACGCCAGGGCGGTGATCTCCTTCTGCACCCCCTCCTGCCACACCAGGGTACATGGTGGTGCCACCAGATAGCCCTGTGTTGGCATGCAGGTCTTTGCAGATGTCCATGTCACACTTCATGATGGAGTTGACAGTAGGATGCCACAGGATTCCATGCCCAGGAAGGAAGGGTGGAAGAGCGCCTGGGGGGTATGGAATCCTTTGCTGCTGATGGTGATGACCTGGCCATTAGGAGGTCAGGCAGCTCGTAGCTCTTTTCCAGGGAGGAGCTGGAGGCCACCGTGGCCATCTCCTGCTCGAAGTCCAGGGTGATGTAGTACAACTTCTCCTTGATGTCATGCATGATTTCCTGCTCGGCCGTAGTGGTGAAGCTGTAGCCCCTGCTCGGTGAGGATCTTCATGAGGTAGTCAGTCAGGTCCAGGCCAGCCAGGTCCAGATGCAGGATGGCATGGGGGAGGGCATACCACTCGTAGATGGGCAGTGTGGGTGGTCCCATCACCAGAGTCCATCACAATGCCAATGGTAAGGTCAGAGGCATACAGGGACAGCACCACAGGCTGGATGGCCACGTATATGGCTGGGGTGTTGCTGAAGGTCTCGAACAAGATCTGGGTCATCTTCTCATGATTGCCCTTGGGGTTCAGTGGGGCCTAGGTCAGCAGCATGGGGTGGTCCTCGGGAGCCACAGGCAGCTTGTTGTAGAAGGTGTGGTGCCAGATCTTCTCCATGTCATCCCAGTTTATGCTGTGCTGCACCGAGTACTTCAGGGTCAGGATGCCTCTCTTGCTCTGGGCCTCATGGCCCACACAGGAGTCCTTCTGACCCATGCCCACCATCATATCATGCCTTGGGGTCTGGGGCTGCCCCATGATAGAGGGGAAGATGGCCCGGGACCATCGTTGCCTGCAAAGCCAGCCTTGCACATGCCAGAGCCATTGTTGATGAGGAGCGGGGCGATATCATCATCCATGGTGAGTTAGCTGTGGGTGTGGATGCCTGGCAGAGCCGCGAGGAGGTGGCTCTGTGCTGGCAGGGTGGACGTGGTCTCGGCAGTCCATTAAACCTATTTTTCTTCCCAGTCTCAGGTATGTCTTTATCAGCAGCATCAAAATGGACTAATACACTTAGCTGAGCATGTCTAGAAAATTTTCTGATTACAGTTTTGACAAGAATATCATCTTTCTTCTCTACCAATCAGAGTGTTATGCCTGTCTCACTCCTAATGTGTTACTTTTCCATTGTTAATCCACTTAAAATAACTTTATGGTCTTGTTGAGATAGAACCTTTTTTAAAACAAAAAACGAATATTCTACGTAAATACCTATTCTTAGCTCAATTTTGCAGGAAATAAACATTTCAAGAATAGAATTAAAAAAATGTATACAATGGCAGATGTTTTATAAATCATATTTCTCTAATTTAAGAGATTTAGCAAACATACTAAATCTAATTCTCTTTTGGAAACAAAATTTATATTTCCAGACAATCTGGAAAAGCTAATTAATCAATAAGTTCCTTGGGGTTTTACTCTGTGTTTTGACAACACCAATATATTCATCATGGTGTGGGGCATGAGGAAATAGCACAATTAATACTCATAAACATGAATGTGAAAATGTATAGTTTTGTGCTGAGAAGTGTCATTTCTAATTGCAAATATGGCAGCTTTATTGACATCATCATTAACAGGATTTTTAAGCAATCTACCAGTAGTTCCAGAGATGAGATTCACTTCTACTTCTAGAACAAATGTATAAGTATGCTTTTATTAGTTACTGTTTTAATTTCAAATTTTCTATTCTATATATTTGAAATAGTCTTTAAAGTTTTCACAAACAAGCAAGAATTAGAAAAGTACCTCATCGTGCCTATTTATTGTTTAAATCTTTTACTCTTTTGTATTTTCGAATTGGACCAACAACTCTAATTATACTAAGTACTCATTGTAGTTTTTTTCTAAGCTTATCTGTCAATCTGAAATTCTCTTTTTGACACTTGGAATTTTATTATGACTTTTATATTTTAAAGGAAGATAATTATGTCTGCATGTATTTAAAACTGAGTCCTTAGATTACTGTTTCTGAAATGTGGCTGCTATCCTTTAAACTCTCTTAGTATGTTATAAGCACATGGCATTAAGAGACTTTCTCTAAAGGAGTAATGAAAACTAACTTTTTAAAAGATAATATACAATTTTCTCCAACAAATATTTTGCTTTTTTAGGTATTGCTTGTACTTAGTAAAATAATACTTTTTCTCCTGTCATTCTGTGGTGATAAGTGATTGCCAAGAGATTTCTGATATTTGGCTGAGAGTATAGATGGCCTTCTGAAAGGACCTGGAGGAGTGGGCAGAGCTGTCAATCTGAGCAAGAAGGGCTTGAAAACTTCTTCTCTGAAAATGCACCGAAGCCTAGAAGTTCTTCACTGTTTAGAAACAAAGCTTAGTAGAAGGGGTACTGGGGGCGTGAACTTGGGATTAGAGAGAAGTAGAGTAACAGACTGGTAGTTTGAAAAGTCTGTGGGAGCCTGATATCGTGGATAAAGGCATCAGGCAAAAAGTCTATATAGGAGATAGACCCAGACTCTAACTTAGATTAGAGGTTAGGACCCAATACAAGATAATAGGACTTCTATACAGAATAAGCTATGTCAAGATCTCAGTGTAGACCCCAGCAACTAGTGCTACTGCATATCCTGAGCTAACCTGATATAGTTTAGGACTATCTCAGATCATCACTGTTGCTAATGCTTTCACTCCCCACTCTCATCCTTAATATTTCACTTAGAACCTTATCTTTTCAGGTAGGCTTCCCCTAATCATTCAATTTAAAGTAGATCCCTTATAATCTCTCTCATAGGAATTTTTTATCTTTCATTATACTAATTTTGTAATATTATTAAAATTATTTTTTTCATATTAGGCTCCATCACAACAGGCATGATATCTTTTTATTCACTATAGTGTGCTCTATGCCTAGCATAGTACCTGGCACGCAAACAGCTCAATAAGCACTGTATTTGCTAAATAAACAAATGTTAAATAGGCAAATGTGCTATCTCAATAACTGGCTAGTGACTCAAGTAAACTGAATGGGGGTGGAATACACTGGACCAGGGGAAGAGCTAGGATTTCCAGGATCCCACTGATTGTCAGAAAGGACAGAGGAGGGAACTTCAAAATCAAGGTAGAAAACTTAGTTGGCTAGTTGACTCTTGAGGAACTATTGTCTTTTCCTTCAATAACTCAAGAAATAAAGCAGGAGCTAAGGGTGGCAAAGAGCTTGTGTAATAAACATACACAGCACAGCCCAGGCCAGAGGTGGTTTCCTTGGACTGAAACAAAAAAGCAAGACTAAGGGGAAAGACTAGAACTCTTTGAGTTGGGTCAGTGCCTTGAACTGGAGCCATTTTCAGTCTTGATTGGGTTAACATCTGAGCAGCAACATCTATAAAGGAAGTAAGTAAATGGTCAAGAAGATGGTAAAAAAAACTTCAAGAGTCCACCATGCTTCATTCTCATTTATGTGGAATACAGGGACCATTATCACTAGGATTTTAAAGACTGGTTATAACACTTACTTTACTTATTGCTTATTTTTATTTTCTACTTTTTTTTTTTTGCCTTTGGAACTTTAAGAAACATCTTTAAAAGTATAAATCAACAGTTGCACGTGGCGACTCACGCCTGTAATCCCAGTACTTTGGAAGGCCCAGGCAGGCAGATCACGAGGTCAGGAGATCCAGACCATCTTGGCTAACACTGTGAAAGCCCGTCTCTACTAAAAGTACAAAAAAATTAGCTGAGCGTGGTTGGGGGCACCTGTAATTCCAGCCACTTGGGAGGTTGAAGCAGGAGAATGGCATAAACCCAGGAGGCGGAGCTTGCATTGAGCCGAGGTCTTATCACGGCACTCCAGCCTGGGCGACAGAGCCAGACTCTGTCTCAAAAAAAAAAAAGAAAAAAAAAATGTATAAAGTAACTTGTGGCTTGCTTTAGACAAAGAATGCCGGAAGCAGATTGGTAAATAATATCTTTTCACTCAAAGGTGGATCTTGGTAATGCTGTGGATAGGGAAACCATTAATGGAAGATGAGTGGTGTTAGTGTTAACCTGGCCTCATTGGTAGGCTATGCATTAATTTAAAAAACTGATGCCCAGGAACTAATATCTTCAACCCAACCCTGAGATTTAAACTTGTAAGAGACCCATTCACTGAAATAAATTATTTCCTTAAAAATAATTCCAGCTGATTGGAATGCAGGATGGAAAAGATATGTATATCAACAATAATATTCTGTGAAGCTATAGCATTTTCATTTGATTGTACATTTGATATATTTTCATTCACTGTAAGTTTATGTCACACAGAATTTAGTGTTGAGATAATAAAAAACAATTTACTGATAGCTATATTAAACTCAGTAATCTTACTTCTCTTGCCTAAATGATTTATTTCTGAATCATTTTTGATAGCTTAAAAGAATCTTGTGTTTCATGACATATTTTTAGAGTTTGTGGAATAAAAGTTTTATATTTTTCACAATGCTATTTGGCTTTTTTATATATTGAACTTACCTTCTTTTCAGATTCACACAGAGCATAATCCTATCTCAAGGAAATTGCAGAATGCCATTGCCTTCGGCAGCTTTTTGTCTTAGTCATCCATTTGAGCTGAACAGCCAAGTGGTCCCTATTTATACTCTGGTTGCTCAACTATCATCCCATTGTCTCCTTTGCTGGAAGACGTGGAAGTTATATTTATGACACTGCAGTGACTAAGTTCTACTAGTTTTCTTCCTGCTCACTTGCTCCTCAACTGTTTTTAAATTTATGTTTTTAATTGACAGATAAAATTGTATTTATTATGTACAACATGATGTTTTGAAATGTGTATATGTGTGTAGTGGAACAGTTAAATCTAGCTAATTAACAAATACATTACCTCACAGAGTTTTCATTTCTGTGGTGAGAGCACTTAATATCCACTCGCTTTGTACTTTTTAAGAATACAAAATATCATCATATATTAATGATATATATGACTGTAGTCACCATGCTCTAAAATAGATCTCTTGAGCTTATTTCTTCTATCTAACTGGGTATATATCCAAAGGGAATAAAATCAGTATGTCAAAGAGATGTCTGCACTCCAATGTTTACTATGGTAGTACCCATAATAGCCAAGATATTGAATCAATGTAATTGTTCAACAATGTATGAATGAATAAAGAAAGCGTGGTGTGTGTGTGTGTGTGTGTGTGTATACACAATGGAATATATTGTGTATATATATTATATATATATATACACACACACACACACACACACAATGGAATACTATTCAGTCAAAAAAAAAAGAAGAAAATTCTGCTACTTGTGACAACATGGATGAACTTGGAGGACATATATTAAGTGAAATAAGCCAGTCACAGAAAGACAAATGCCACATGATTTCACCTACACATGGATTCTAAAAATGTTTAACTCATATATGTAGAGAATAGGATGGTTATTACCAGAGGCTGATATGGTTAGCAGAGAAGGAGAAAGTGGGATATATTGGTCCCCAACTCTTTTTTTTATTCTTTTTGACCTTCTCAGTAACAGCCAGGAGTGTAATAATAAAATATTATATGGGTGACCTGTATGATCTGGGAAGAAAGGCTCCTAGTACACTGATGCCACACTGAAAAAGACAATGTGAGATGAAGCAAGTAATCCCATTTAGCCTCATGGCTTCCAGCGGTTCAGGATATCTGGTGAATTGTTATACTATCTTCTAGACTCAGTATTTAGAGTCAGCCTGTGTCATGTTTCTGAGTCATCAAGGATAATTGCTTTTTTGAATGTGCAATTCCCCACTGTCTGACACATGAAGACGGTAACCTACTGTTTTAAACTTTCAAATAATGTTTTGAAATTATTTGCTAATAAGCCATTTTTGAATACTGAACATTATGGATAAAGGAATAAGTAATATTTTCTCTTTTTTTGTGTGAATCGCCTCTACTTAAGAAAAACTTATAATCCTAGAAAATTAAAATTCAAAGTGCCAGACTGATCTTTAAAAGAATTCAGAGCAGAAGGAAATGACTGTAGGTGAGATTTCCAGAACTGAATTATTAACCAAATGGGCTCCACATCATTACTGCTTGCTGAGTAATGGGCATACTTTTGGCCATGCTGTAATGAAAATGCTGGGCAAGTAGTAACACAGGCAAGGCAAATGCTTTTCATTTTATGAATACTAGGAATTACATTAGGGTAACATGGCTCATGTGTTATTTCAGCAAATAACACATTTGAAGAAAATATCTTCTAAAATTCCACAATTCTCATAATTTTATAATATAAAACATTAGAATATTAGAATGTTTGAGCTAAAAAGAAACTAGTAATCATCTAGTATAACTCCTACATTTTTAAGTAAAAAGTATCCATTCAGGTTGCATGACTGGCTTCAAGTTCCTTAACCAGTTTGGAACAGAGTGAGGTCTTGAACCAAAGCCTTCTAACATCCAGTCAAATGTTCTTTTGTGTTTAAATTAGTAATTTTTTCAGCCCCAAAACTTCTTGAACTGAGAAGCAACTTTAAGAAAGTCTCAGGATACAAAATCTATGTGCAAAAGTCACAGACATTCCTTTACACCAACAATAGGCAGGCAGAGGGTCAAATCATGAATGAACTCCCATTTACAATCGCTACAAAGAGAATAAAATACCAAAGTATACAGTTAACAAGGGATATGAGGAACTTCTTCAAGGAGAACTACCAACTATGCTCAAGGAAATAAGAAGATCCCAAACAAATGGAAAATCATTCCATCCTCATGAATAGGAAGAATCAATATCGTGAAAATGGCCATTCTGCCCAAAGTAATTTATAGATTCAATGTTACTCCCATCAAACTGCCATTGACATTCTTCACAGAATTAGAAAAAATGATTTTAAATTTCATATGGAATCAAACAAGATCCCACATAGCCAAGACAATCCTAAGCAAAAAGAATAAAAGAATAAAGCTAGAGGCATGATGCTACCTGACTTCAAGCTATAATACAAGGCTACAGTAACCAAAACAGCATGGTACTGGTACCAAAACAGATATATAGACCAATGGAACAGAACAGAGACCTCAGAAAGAACACCACACATCTACAACCATCTGATCTTTGACGAACCTGATGAAAACAAGCAATGGGGAAAGGATCTCCTATTTGTAAATGGTGCTGGGAAAACTGGCTAGCCATATGAAGAAAACTAAAACTGGACCCCTTCCTTATACTTTATATAAAAATTAACTCGAGATGGATCAAAGACTTAAATGTAAAACTCCAAACCATAAAAACCTTAGAAGAAAACCTAGGCAATACCATTCAGGTCATAGGCATGGGTAAAGATTTTGTGACTAAAACACCAAAAGCAATTGCAACAAAAGCCAAAATTGACAAATAGGATCTAATTAAAGAGCTTCTGCATAGCAAAAGCAACTATTGTCAGAGTGAACAGGCAACCTACAGAATGGGAGAAAATTTTTGCTCTTTACCCATCTGACAAAGGACTAATTTCCAGAATTTACAAGGAATTTAAAAATATTTACAAGAAAAAGACAACCCCAATATAAAGTTGGTGAAGGATATGAACAGACACTTCTCAAAAGAAGACATTTATGTGGTCAACAAACACATAAAAAACAGCTCAACATCGCTGATTATCAGAGAAATACAAATCAAAACTACAATGAGATACCATCTCATGTCAATCAGACTGGTGATTATTAACAAGTCGGGAAACAATAGATGTTGGAGATGCTGTGGAACACTTTTACATTATTGATGGGACTGTAAATTAGTTCAACCATTGTGGAAGACAGTACGGCAATTCCTCAAGGATCTAGAACCAGAAGGGCCATTTGACCCAGCAATCCCATTACTGGCTTTATACCCAAAAGACTATAAATCATTCTACTATAAAGGCACATGCGCACATATGTTTACTGCAGCACTATTTACAATAGCAAAGACATGGAACCAACCAATATGCCCATCAATAATAGACTGTATAAAGAAAATGTGGTACATATGCACCATGGAGTACTATCCAGCCATGAAATGGAATGAGATCATGTCCTTTGCAGGGACATGGATGAAGCTGGAAGCCATTATCTTCAGCAAAATAACACGGGAACAGAAAACCAAACACCGTCTGTCCTCTTGAATAAGTGGGAGTTGAACATTGCGAACACATGGACACAGAGAGGGAAACAACACACACCAGGGCCTGTTGGTGGTAGGGGTTGACGGGAGGAAACATAGAGGATGATTCAATAAGTGCAGCCAACCACCATGGCACACGTATATCTATGTAACAAACCTGCACATTCTACACATGTATCTCGTTTTTCTTTTCTTTTTTTTTTTAGAAGAAATAAAGAGGGAAAAGAAAAAGATTTTTTTTTCAGCTTTTCCTCTGGCAGGAAGAAGATAGTTACCCTGCAAAGTACTCCTGATTTATCACCATGTTTTCTGTACCATATCTGCAATGTAAAGTTTGGAAGGTATGGGGCAGGGGTTGGAAGCTGTGAGCATTAGTATAATGAAGAAATGCCAGAAATGAAAGGGGCTAATGGCGAGAGCCACTCTGATGCTTGGGATAAGAGCATAGGCTTTTGGAGAGAGAATCTGTCTATGTTTAGTGACACAGGTTAATCTAATACTTTCTCAGTTATCACAAGGAATTATCTGAGATAACTGCCCAACTGAAAAGGGAGTGTTTATGGCTCATAGGCACTTCTCTGAGTAAAATAAGGTTTATTAGGCAAGACTATGTGTGTAGCTTCTACATATGTAATTGCCTTATGGATTCATCTAAATAATCATACATGTCTTTGTTTTTCTGTTGGTACTATGTTGGTAAAGTATCTTCAGGGGTGTTGAGTATAAAAGTAAAAATGACATAACTAAGTACTAGCACTATCTGTACCTTATTGTACTTCTAATTTTCTTTTGCCCAATGATGTTTTCCCTATACAGTATGCAGTATGTTCTTTGTCTTATCTCTCTCCTTTCAAAGTTTCCATCAGAATACTGGCTGATCTCTTCAAATTCTTAGCTCAGATGCAGTAGAGTATGCAGTACATGAGAAGCTGATAGCCCAAAATGATTGGTTTGAGCAATATATACAAAATACATCCTCTTATGCCCCTAGATGCCTTCTGTATTATAGGGGGAAAAAAGGATATAAGCAATATAAACTGTAATCTTGAGGTCAGAAATTGGTTTCTAAAAGAGACAAATCCTTTTGGACCCTGAAGTGACAGTTTGCACAAAATTTCATTTGTAGAAAATACAGTTCATCCAAGGCTGGCAGTAAATAAGAGAAACAATGCATCTAGCATTTGAAAAATATGATTTATTTGGGCTGTAATCTAATATGTATTTAGATCAACTATAAGAAAGATTTCCTGCATAAAGACATCCCTTAGGATCACAGGATATGAAAAAGCATACAATGAAGTTTACCCAGTTGAAATGTCTGAGTTGGTTAAATGATTTAATGTAAAGAATTACGAGGAAATGTGTGATAATATTGTTAATTTAAACAGCTAACTTATATGGTCCGTCTTTCTTTTCTCTCCCTTCCTTCCTTCCTTCCTTCCTTCCTTCCTCCCTCCCTCCCTCCTCCCTCCCTCCCTCCCTCCCTCCCTCTCTCTTCTTCTTCTTTCTTCTTCTTCTTCCTTCTTGCTTCTTCTTCTTCCTCTTCTTCTTTCTTCTTCTTCTCCTTCTCCTCCTCCTCCTCCTCTTGTTCTTCCTCTTCTTCTTCTCCTCTTCCTTCTTCTTTTTCCTCCCTCCCTACCTCCTTCCCTCCCTGCCTCTCTCTCTTTCTTCTCTCTGTCTCTCTCATTCTTCTTTTTTTTTTCCAAAGTTTCTTCAAACTGGAATCTCTGACCTCAATTGCTTGTCTCTATCTTAGAGTCCCATGTTTGGAAGGCAGTACTAGATTGTGATAACAAATTCCTGCCCCACTCTCATTTTTTAAATGTTTCTGTTTTTTATTCCCAAATGTAAGGAGAACATCAGATGAGACTATTCTATTTAAATGTGAGGATTTCAAAGAGATTTTATTTTATTTATTTTTAAACTAGGCTTATAGAGTTATGCTTTACATACAACAAATATGATCACTTTTTTAAAGGATACAGTTGATGAGCTTTGACAAATATATATAGTTGTGTGACCTTTATCATAATTAAGATATGAAATATTTTTATCACAATAATAAGTTCCCTTATGGCCATATGCAATCAATTTCCCATCCCTAGTCACAGCTTCTGGCAACCACTCATCTGTATTTTCGTTTCTATGCCCATGTCTTTTACAAAATGTTGTGGACTTATACAAATAAAAAGCTTCTGCTCTCAAAAGACACCATTAACAATATGAAAAGATAAGCCATAGGTTGGGAGAAGATATTTGCAAAACATATCTTTGATAAATTATTCATATTTAAAATATATAAAGTACTCTTACAACTCATTAATAGAAATACAAATCAATTAAAAGTTAAAACAATGTTTAAATAGAAACTTCAGAAAAGAAAATACATGAGTGACCAATAGACACAGAAATTAGTCATCAGGGAAATTCAAATTTTAAAATATGAGTTATCACTACACACCCACTGGAATGGCTAAAATGAAAAAAGGCTAGTAATAAAAAGTGTTGATGAGCATATGAAGCAACTTGAACTTTCATACATTGCTGGTAGGAATATAAAGAGCAATATAAATCTGTCTGTTTGACTCATTGTGTTTATGTGTTTTTAATCTAAAAAAAAAATCAAGTACATGACCATGGAAATATATAGAGGTAAAAGTTTTTTAAAAACATATTTAGAGTCGGGAGGCTGAGGCAGGAGAATGGCGTGAACCCGGGAGGCGGAGCTTGCAGTGAGCTGAGATCCGGCCACTGCACTCCAGCCCAGGTGACAGACCGAGACTCCGTCTCAAAAAAAAAAAAAAAAAAAAAAAACATATTTAGAGTCAGCCATGGGAACAGTTTTAGGATAAGAGGCCCTCTGAGAACTGAAAGATTGATTGTAAAATAGACTATTCCTCTAACTTTCTCAGTGGTAAATGTAAAACAATTCCAGTGCTCCAAAGCAAATTTCACTGAATCTGTGAAAATATCTTTACATCTATACACAGAAGATTTTTTGCTGTGAATATGACTGTGAGGATGCCAAAGAAATCAAGCAAGTTGTTTTCAGTTTAGTTTCCAATTCTCTTTGGGATGCAAATTCATAATTCAATAGATCAATAGTATTGAACAAAGTAATATCTGTTTCTCTTGTTTTCAGATGACTGTAACAGAATATGAGAGAAGCCATTCCTATGTCTATACTCCATTTGTATTAGTCGGTTCTCACACTGCTATAAAGGTGTACCTAAGACAAGGTAATTTATAAAGGAAAGAGGTTTAATTGACTCACAGTTTTGCCTTGCTGAGAAGGCCTCAGGCAACTTACAATCATGGTGGAAGGAGAGAGAGAGGCAAAGGCATGTCTTACATGGTGGCAGATGAGACAGAGCAAATTAGCAAAGGGGGACAAGCCCTTATAAAACCATCAGATCATTTGAGAACTCACTCACTATCACAAGAACAGCACAGGGGAAACTGCTCCCATGATCCAATCATCCCCATGTTTTGAGGGCAGGACTTTCAACACTTGGGGATTATAGGGATTACAATTTGAGATGAGATTTAGGTGGGGACACAAAGACAAACCATATCATCATTTCAGCCTCATTTCTTTTCCTGCCTAAAGATCTATAGAAATATTGACTCCTTTCTGTCTCTACCTCCATTAGTTAATGGCCTGCTTTCTAATAGTAAAGAAGGTGAAGAAAAGATTGACATTAGAAATACAGAAGACAATGGGGCACAGTGGCCCATGTCTGTAATCCCAGCACTTGTGGCTCATGCCTGTAAACCCAGTGCTTTGGGAGACCAAGGTGGGCAGATCACTTGAGCACAGGAACTTAAGACCAGCCTGAGCAACAAGGTGAAACCCCTACAAAAAATATGAAAACTTGCCAGGTGTGGTGGCAGGTGCCTGTGGTCTCATCTACTCAAAGACAGAGGGTGGAAGGATGATTTGAGCCTGGGAAGCTGAGGCTGCAATCAGCCATTGATCACACCACTGCATTCAGCCTGGGCAAGATTGAGATCCTGTCAAAAAAAAATACTGAAGGCAAGACAAAGATACAAAGATGGGCAATTGGGATGATAGCTCTCAATTTTCACTTGTAGTCATTTTCCATTCTTGTTAGGTTGGAAAAGAGAACAGGACACACTTGTTATTGTATCTTTGCTTTCTTTTTGTAATATTTTCCATCTTTTTCTTCAGTGAAATATCAATGACATTTTTATATCTATAGCACTAATATGGTTTGGCTGTGTCACCACCCAAATCTTTTTTTGAATTGCAGCTCCCATAATCCCCAAGTGTCATGGTAGGGACCTGGAAGAAGGTAATTGAATCATGGGGGTAGATTTTCCCATGATGTTCTTGTGATAGTGAATAAGTCTCACAAGATCTGATGGTTTTATGAAGAGCAGGTCCCCTGCACATGCTGTCTTGCCTGTTGTCATGTAAGATGTGCCTTTGCTTCACCTTCACCTTCTGCCATGATAGTGAGGCCTCCCCAGCCATATGGAGCTATGAGTCCATTAAACCTCTTTTTTGTAATAAATTACCCAGTCTCCGAGATTTCTTTATAGATGCATGAAAATTGAGTAATACGGGTAGATTGCAAAACACTTTCTCCCATTCTGTAGGTTGCCTCTTCATTCTGATGATTAGTTTCTTTTGCTGTGCAGAAGCACTTTAGTTTAATTAGATCCCATTTGTCAATTTTGGCTTTTGTTGCAATTGCTTTTGGTGTTTTAGAAATGAAGTATTTTCCCATGCCTATGTCCTGAATGGTATTGCCTAGGTTTTCTTCTAGGATTTTTATGGTTTTGGGTTTTACATTTAAGTCTTTAATCCATCTTGAGTTGATTTTTGTATAATGTGTAAGGAAGGGGTCTAGTTGCAGTTTCCTGCTTATGGCTACCAGTTTTCCAAGCACTATTTATGAAATAGGGAATCCTTTCCCCGTTGTTTGTTTCTGTCAGGTTCGTCAAAGATCAGATGGCTGTAGATGTGTGGTGTCATTTCTGAGGCCTTGGATCTGTTCCATTGGTCTATATACCTGTTTTGGTACCGGTACAATGCTGTTTTGGTTACTGTAGACTTGTAGTATAGTTTGAAGTCAGGTAGCATGATGCTTCCAGCTTTGTTCTTTTTGCTGAGGGTTGTCTTGGCTATATGGACTCTTTTTTGGTTCTATATGAAGTTTAAAGCAGTTTTTTCTAATTCTGTGAAGAAAATCAATGGTAGCTTGATAGGAATAGTCTAGTATCTAGAATCTACAAGAAACTTAAAAAAATTTATGAGAAAAAACAACCCCATCAAAACGTGGGCAAAAGATATGAACAGACACTTCTCAAAAAAGACATTTATGTGAACAACAAACATATGAGAAAAAGCTCATCATAACTGGTCATTAGAGAAATACAAACAAAAACCACAATGAGATCTCACTCCAGTTAGAATGGCAATCATTAAAAAGTCAGGAAACAGATGCTGGCAAGGATGTGGAGAAAAAGAAACGCTTTTACACTGTTGGTGGGAGTGTAAATTAGTTCAACCATTGTGGAAGACAGTGTGGTGATTCCTCAAAGACCTAGAACCAGAAATACCATTTGACCTAGCAATGCCATTACTGGGTATATACCCAAAGGATTATAAATCATTCTACTATAAAGACACATGCACACTTATGTTTATTGCAGCACTATTTACAATAGCAAAGACTAGGGACCAACTCAAATCCCCATCAATGATAGACTAAAGAAAATGTGACACATAGCCACCATGGAAAACTATGCAGTCATAAAAAAGAATAAGCTCTGGCAGGGCATGGTGGCCCACACCTGTAGTCCCAGCACTTTGGGAGGCTGAAGCTAGTGGATCACCGGAGGTCAGGAGTACAAGACCAGCCTGACCAACCTGGTGAAACCCTGTCTCTACTAAAAATACAAAATTTAACTGGACGTGGTGGCAGGTGCCTGTAATCCCAGGTACTCTAGAGGCTGAGGCAGGAGAATCATTTGAATTTCAGAGGCAGAGGCTACAGTGAGCCGAGATTGTGCCATTGCACTCCAGCCTGGTGAGAGAGCCAGACTCTGGAAAGAAAGAAAGAAAGAAAGGAAAGAAAGGAAAGGAAAGGAAAGGAAGGAAGGAAGGAAGGAAGAAAGAAAGAGGGAAAGGGAAAGGGAAGAAAAGAAAGAAAGAAAAAGAAAGAAAGAAAGAAGGAGAAAGGGAAAGAAAGGGAAAGAAAAGAAAAGAAAGAAAAAGAAAGAAAGAAAGAAAGAGAAAGGGAAAGAAAGGGAAAGAAAAGAAAAGGAAGGAAGGAAGGAGAGAGAGAAAGAGAGAAAGAAAAAGAATAAACTCATGTCCTTTGCAGGCACGTGGATTAAGCTGGAAGGGGTCATCCTCAGGAAACTAATACAGGAACAGAAAACCAAACACCACATGTTCTCACTCATAAGTAAGAGCTGAACAATGAGAATACATGGACACGTGGCGGGGAATAACACACACCAGGGCCTGTCAGGGTGTGGGGGCCAAGGGGAGGGAGAGCATTAGGACAAATACCTAATGCATGCGGGGCTTAAAACCTAGATGATGGGGCCGGGCATGGTGGCTCACACCTGTAATCCCAGCACTTTGGGAGGCTGAGGCGGGCAGATCATGAGGTCAGGAGATCGAGACCATCCTGGCTAACATGGTGAAATCCCGTCTCTACCAAAAACACAAAAAATTAGCTGGGCATGGTGGTGAGCACCTGTAGTCCCAGCTACTTGGGAGGCTGAGGCAGGAGAATGGCATGAACCCGTGAACCCGTGAGGCAGAGCTTGCAGTGAGCCGAAATTGTGCCACTGCACTCCAGCCTGGGCAAAAGAGTGAGACTCCAACTCAAAAAAAAAAAAAAAAGAAAACAAAAAAAAATTAAGACAGGCGTGGTGGCGGGCACCTGTAGTCCCAGCTACTCGGGAGGCTGTATCAGGAAAATGGCACGAACCCGGGAGGCAGAGCTTGCAGTGAGCTAAGATCGCACCACTGCACTCCAGCTTGGGCGACAGAGCGAGACTCCATCTCAAGAAAACAAAACAAAAAAACAACGAAAAAACCTAGATGATGGGTTGATAGGTGTAGCAAACCACCATGCATATGTATACCCATGTAAAAAACCTGCACGTTTTGCACACGCATCCCAGAATTTAAAGTCAAATAAAACAAAAAAAGAAAAAGAAAGAAAATGGAGTAATAAAAGCTCTTAAGAGTATGCACAAATTGCTTTTAATTTGATTTAGTTATAAATAAAGAGCTTATAATAAATTGAAAAAATAAGAGTGTTAAAATGTAAACAGACAAAAATTTTACTTTTTGTTTATAATGAGGAAGCACGGGATTCCGTTTAAAGGTATTGGGACTAATTTTTATGGTAATATTGTGATGGCTAAATGCCACTGTCCTTTTCTCAAGACCCTTAGAACTTTACAGCACATAAGAATGCACCTGAATCTTTACAAACAAAAACAAAAACAAAATTTACCAGGGATCCCAAGTTGGAAGGCAAACTGTGCCAGAAGACCCTAATGGCATTACACATGTATTACATAACCTTACTGAAGGAGATGAAAAAGGCTCTGGCCTAACTAACTTTGGAGACCTGTAGTTTGACTGAAAATCTTAAGGTAAACTACAAAAGGAAATATATATGAGCACTGTACTGTAGTTGATAAAATTTCATTCTCAAGGAGTATAGGTTAACCATTCTGAAACCGCCGTACATGTATAATCAACTATGTAACAGGATAATAATGGTGGGAGCCAGGTTTCTCACTGCTGGAGTGAGAAGTTACAGTTAAGTAAGAAAGTAAGACTAGAATGAACCACATGATGCTGGAATAAAATCAGAGAGATTAGTATGAACTCATTTTTAGCTTAATATAGATACAAATTAATAAAGAAGTAATTATAGATATGCATGTGTGCATTGCTTTGCATGTATCTACACGTCTTAGTTCTGTCTTCTATGAGGAGCTGGAAACAGTGACATGTCATTAGTATTGAGCTCACCCAGTCCTAAGAATTTGGTTTCTAACATTATCCTCCAATAAAAGAAACCAGGGCTCCTTTGAGAAATGGCTGATTCCAGGGCTGTGGTAGGGAATGTACAAGATGAGCCTGATGTATCTTGTTTTGTGAGGAAGTAAGGAAGTGCTCTAAACAAAATGATGAGGATAGGCCAAAGTGACACAAGAGACAACTGATGGAGCTAAAAATGGTAAAAGATGAAAAGTAATTTGAGCAAAAAGAGTAGATGATATTTTACTGGATTATAGCCCAAATTGTAAAATAAATATGCCTAAGTCCATATTTACATAAATAAATAATTGAAGAATAAATAAATGAAGCAAAGAGACAAATCTCCTGAAAAGAACCTTAAATAATTTGTCTATGCATACTGCCCCCCAAGAAGGTGGAGCTTAACTCTCCATCTCTTGAGTGGAGTCTGTGCTTAGTGACTTAATTCCAAAGTGTAGAGTATGAAAAGAGAAAATGGTAACTTTATAGAAATCTTACAAATACTACCTCAGCATGGTAATCAAGGCTCATGTTATCAGTTATAACTTATGGTGATGGTATGTACATTAATATGATGTGATGAGAATGGCATTTCACTTTTGTGGTCTTCCTTTCAAAAACCCAAAACTATAGTCAATAAAAATATTAGACAAACCCCAAATTGAGGAACATTCTACAAAGTATGTGACCAAAACCCTTCCAAACTATCAACATCATCAAAATCAAGGAAACTATCTGAGAAATTGTCACAGATCAGAGTAGGATAAGGAGACATGAGGACCAAATGCCATGTGATATCCTAAATGAGATTCCGGAACAGAAATAAAGGGCATTAGAGAAAAATTAATGAAATCTAAATAAAATATGGAGTTTAGTTACTAATGATGTGCCAATATGGGTTAGTATTGCCAAATGGACCATAATAATGTAACATGATAACACCAGAGGAAATTGAGTTAGCATATGCAGGAACTCTTTGTACTATCTTTACATCTTTTATACAAATATAAAACTATTCTAAAGTAAAAAGGTTTATATGAAACTTAAGTTGATAAGTTTTACTTTCTATTTACAATTATCCTTAAAAATTAGGAGAAATACGAAGCGGTATCAATGAGTAAATAAAAATAATAATCCTGTTCCAGAGAGAAATATGGAAAGCAATGAGCAGAAACAATTTTTTTTTTTTTTTTTTTTTTTTTGACACGGAGTCTCGCTCTGTTGCCCAGACTGGAGTGCAGTGGCCAGATCTCAGCTCACTGCAAGCTCCGCCTCCCAGGTTCACACCATTCTCCTGCCTCAGCCTCCCAAGTAGCTGGGACTACAGGCGCTCGCCACCTCGCCCGGCTAGTTTTTCGTACTTTTTAGTAGAGACGGGGTTTCACCGTGTTAGCCAGGATGGTTTCGATCTCCTGACCTCGTGATCCACCCGTCTCGGCCTCCCAAAGTGCTGGGATTACAGGCTTGAGCCACCGCGCCCGGCCAGAAACAAATTTTTAATTATCTTATTTTTAATTTTGATGTACTCACACATCAAATAACAGTTTGATGCTAGTTTAAATCATGTTGCCTATAATTTATTTGTAATGTAAATTATTTCAGAAAAAAGGGGCGTAATTTTAAAGAAGGCATTGCTGAAATCCCACACCATTTCAGATCCTCGGAACCTAAACAACCTAACTTGATTCATTGGTTTTCCTACTTTAATTCAATATAAAGACAACATTTTAATCCAAGATATTTTGTCTCACTCAAAAAGTAGAGGAAATTATTAGATTCCTCCCCTTTAGGTAGGGTTATAACTCTTAATTTTCATGAAATGAGGTAAACTTTCTCAGGGACATGAAAATACAATGAGTTTTTCTTGTTTAAAGATATCTTACTTTTTTAGAGGGAATAATTGTATCCTCATTGATAGTAGAAGATAACTTTTATGAGTTTCAGACTCCCTGGGAATTTTCCAAGGAATATTGAGTGTTGTGGGAGGGAAGAGAGAATAAAAGAATATGCCACTGCCTAGAAAATCCCTATTGTTTTTGCTTCCCTGAAGTAACATATCAGTCTTGCACCACAAAACAAACAATAATTGTTTACTACAAACACTCTGGAAGTGAATTTTTAATATATCTTTTGGGACTTTTAAGACCTCAAGCAAAATTGAAGTCAACTTTCAGCAAAATGTAACTCTTTTGGGAAGCAGTGATTCATGAAACTCGTTCCTTGGGAATCATGGGAACAGATGGTTGAAATACCACACACAGCGATGATGTCAACTTCAAAAGGAACTGGAGAACTGAGGCATCTTTCCAGATAGTGTTGATCACAAAGCAATTTAGGCCTCAATTATCTTGATGTCACACAGGGACTCCAACCTTTCAAATGCTCCCCTTAGCAAGTAAAATACCCATTTTTTAGGAATTTTTATAAAGAAAAGACAGAGACATAAGTAAAAACATGGTCATAGACACGGTTAAGATATTTTAATCTACTTGAACCAGCTTTAAGAGTTAATTACAAACTTTGCTAATAGAGTTTCTCATTTAAGCTATGCAGATGGTTTAGAACTTTATTAGAAAGGGAGAAAAAGAAAACAAATCACTAAATAGTGGAGAATTCATACAATCTCAGGTTTGAGAGTTCTATATAAGCAGAGTACAATAGGGTCTCAATTCCTGGAATATCCCTGGGGTACCTTACTTGTCCCCATGTCATTAACTGTCTTCCTTGATCTACTTAACTCTCAAACATTTCTTGGATTGAATTAAGTGTCCATTTCATTTAAAGGTCATTAGGTCCAGCACCTATTCATAGTGGTCTTTTTTTTTTTTTTTTTTTTTGAGACGGAGTCTCCCTCTGTCACCCAGCCTGGAGTGCAGTGGCACGATCTCGGCTCACTGCAAGCTCCGCCTCCCGGATTTACGCTTCTCCTGCCTCAGCCTCCCCAGTAGCTGGGACTACAGGCGCCCGCCACCTCGCCCGGCTAGTGTTTCGTATTTTTTAGTAGAGACAGGGTTTCACCATGTTAGCCAGGATGATTTCGATCTCCTGACCTCGTGATCCGCCCGTCTCGGCCTCCCAAAGTGCTGGGATTGCAGGCTTGAACCACCGCGCCCGGCCGTAGTGTTCTCTTAAAGTGATGGCCTGAAGTGCAGAAAAACAAAGCAAATCTAGCGAACTAATGCACGTGATCACACATAATAAAATATCATGAACCAAATGCTCAAATTTCTTATCAAACATTTTTATATTTTTTTAATCAAATGTGTAACTCCTGAGATTTGGAGTTTTTAATGAAAAAGTATTCTTCTTTTCTAACAGGGTAATGAATTGGGAAATAAGGCAAGAACTAAGGCAGACAAAAAATCTAAATACCACCTACATAATCGATAGAGGTAAGTTCAAATATGTAACTTAGTATGAAAAGAAAATGAGCTTCCTAATACGGATCCCCAGGACTGGGTAGCTTTCATTAGTCACAGAAGTGCTGGATCAGGAGAGGGTTCTCCATTTTACAGGACATGCCTCACCCTGGAGGTGTTGCAGAGAATTCTAGCTGCCTGTGAGAAAACCAGTGAGGTCGGAGATGAGAAATAGAGATAATAGAAAACCAGTGAGATCGGGGAGAGAAATAGAGATAATAGACACTCTGTGTGTGTGTGTGTGTGTGGTGTGAGAGAGAGAGAGAGAGACCATGATGCACAGAAAGGAATGTTTTCACAGTGACGCAAACTGTTTTTGTTCAGGTTAGTCCCCTGCGCTTAGAGGGCTTGGCCCAGATAAGAGTACTAGCATCAGAATCAGAAGAAATCATCAGCCATCCATAGGCCATTCAGCTCAAGAGAAAGCAAGTGCTGAACGTAGTGTGCCTAGTTTATTCTTTTCAACTGTACCAGTCAGTACATCTCAAATAGATAGGCGCCAGGCTTGTAGCAATGAAGCTCTGTGAAAGGAAGTGTCAGGACTGGAGAAGAGTTCCTCCAAAGAAAACTGCAATTATTAAGAATAGAGGGAATATAAAAGGTTTCTACTGGCTTAATTCTCATGATATCATGATAAAGCAACATTTTAGATATGAAATTAAGTTTCCCGAAAAGGTAGAATAATTTCCTAGCATTGTTGTGAATGTGGGGTACCTGTGAAGCTGCTTTCTGAATTGCAGATTACATTTCTCTTTTGAATACCTAATAGTTCCCCCAAACCTTTTTCACATTGAAAATTTAGCTTTTTCCTAGGCCCTGAACAAAAACAGTTTGCATGACTGTGAAAACATTCCTTTCTGTGCATCATGTTCTCCATTTTGATGCAACTATCATAATGACACTATCAACAAGAGTGACATTGTTTGAAATGGTTACCTGTGGTTAGAGTCGTCTTGTGCATGAGCTGTTTTGAGTATGGATTTGATTAGTAGTACTATACCTGAATAAATTTTATTTTTCAGATTGATTGTTCACATCACTTGTGATCTCAAGCGATCTCTATGGAATCGGTTGCATTATCTGCCACAAATCATGTCAGCAGGGTTTTCATTCTCAGTCAGAATTACAGACTTCTTATCTATTTGTGGGGAAAGTGAAAACAGGGGTGTGCTGATGAGTTTCAAAGCTGAACACATTGATTCATTTCCAGGGAAGAAAAAGGTAAGAAGATAATATGTTTCCCATCAATGGACTGAAGCCTGGACCATCAACAGTACATTCTGTTTTACATTTAGATTAAATGCTCTTTTTCCCAGCAGCTACCTGGTGATTACCACAGAGGGGATTTCGATCAGCATGGTGAGAGGAGTGATTGCATTTCCTCCGCATCCATTCAGTCTTCCCTTTGGCTTTTGAGATCTACAGAGGATTGAAAGGCAAGTGAAATGATGGCTTCGCTGACTCGCTCTTTGGGTACCTCTTTACTTTGGGTAGAACTGGGGCTTTAGGAATGAGATGCTTCTCACTGATTTATGAAACGGCATCTTCTCAAGGACAAGATCTCATCCAAGGGCATTTACCAAAGCAGCATTCCAAACAAAAACAAAGCTTAGGACTTGAGTTGGTAATTTTTTACTTTAGGTTAAAATTCAAATTCCTTTAATACTTCACCCCCAAACAGAGAACGTCTTCTAAAATTTTACATTTTTGTGGAGTGTAGCATGGGTCATTTATCTTCTTATACTCTTTTATTTATTGTTCAGTATTCATTTTATTTATTTATTTATTGAACTGATAAAAGAGATTATTGAAATTTCCCCCTGGGGTTCCAGAGTGTTTATATGGTCACCTAGCAACTCAGACGTAACACATTCTGAATTATATATTGTAGCTTTTCTTATGTATTAGATTATGTTATTCAGTTTGTTGCAGAAAACATGAGAGGGAAAAAATAAGTCAATACTAAGAGCAGAGAAGCATTCCATTGTTTCTTCCCCAAGACTTCTAGGAACATCTGGTCTCATTAATCTCTAGTGCCTTGCTATATGTGATAGACATATCCTGAGTTTCCATTCATCTCAAGCATGGTCCATTGGAAACTGCTGTTGCATAGCAATGCCGACAGATACTTTTAGAACACATGTTTTTCAAAATGTTCAAAAGGCACAGCATTGTCTAGCAGGGTGAGAATGGAACACAACATGTGTTACCTTATGGCTCTTGCTGTGGAGATGGTCCAGGTCAGAAACAACTGAAGGATCAGTTCAACAGATTGGGTGGTCCTAGCTTAATTTCTTACAGATTACCAGTGTGGAGTAAATGTTGACAACCACAGAGTGAATTATGTTTGAGCTTCCATAATGCAGTTTCTGAGAGTCTGTGGTTTAGGACCATATAGTACAGATACACTAGGAAATTCTGTGTAAGAAACTTTGGCAATTGTATTACTTTAAAATTCAAAAAGGGATTCACCTTATATAAAAAATAAAGCTGTAATTCTGGGTAGGGGCTGACTTTAACATAATTATTGACTTTGCTTATAATTATAAGCAAAGTGAAAAATTGTAGTGACAAGATGATGAATTTTAGAATCAGACAGATGAGGTTTGAGTTACACTTAGGGCAAGCAATTTAACAAACTGTAACTTTGGGAAAAGTGATTGAACTTCACTAAAGCTCTATGTCCTTATATCTAAAATTGGGATAAAACTGTCTGCCTTTGGTGATTGTGAAGATTAAGTTAGAGAACAGGTGACACACCTGAAACCGCGGGTTTATATTTTCACTTCTTGCATTAACAAAAGTAGGTAAGTGAAATTTTGCTACATCTACTGAGTGAATTATATTAAAAATATCAAATTGGTCATTCTTTTGGAGTTTTTGGGAAAGTAGAAAGGAGAAATTATAGCAATGTCAGAAATTACACCATGGGTAAAATCATGGAGTTGTGCTAACTAGGGAGGTGTGCTACAGGCAGCGAGGAAGTCAGTCCGTTTAGTGCAGGTCTTGAAATAGGAGTAGCGCAGTTCAGCAGGCCATTCTAGCACAGTGCTTTCTGCCCTGGGCACATTTTCACCTCACTAATCTGAACTATTCAGCAAACTGTTTCTCAGTTTGTGAGAGTGTTTCATGTTTCATGATTTATCAGTCTTCCCTCATGTTAAAGAGTTACTTTGCACTAATTGTGGCAGCATATTCTTGAGAATGTGAGACTTTCAGAAAGAAGGACCTTCTAAAAAGTTCCGAGAGTGGTCATGAGGTATATCTGACTGTAATTGTGGAGGCAAATTTCTCTTTTTCCATAGGTTTTTAAAATTACAGGACACAACTCAATTTTCATCTTTTTCATGAAATCTCTTCTAAATTCTCTCCTTTTTATACTTCTTTCCTGTATTTTTATAGAATTTAGCATCAATAGTCACAATTTAACTTTCAATTATGTATTACCTTGGGTTACAGATTTGATCGTCTTTTCTCCCATCTGGATTTTTTAATGCTTTGTCATTCTGCTAAATACTAGTTATCAAAACTCCTAATGTAGCACTGTTACATAGAATGTAATCAGCAAGTACTTTTTGATTGATTGGCTGATATTTTGACATTTTAGTGTGATTTATCCTGGTATTCTAAAACAGAAAATGGATATACTGCTGGTAATGATGAGAAGGTCTCCCCTCTTTCCTGGGCACATAGGGGCACACACTTGCCAGTTGTTTTGTAGAGACATGTGACTAATTCTGGCCAATAAGCTGTGAGTAGAAGTCATGTGTCATTTTCAGACTTTCAGACTAAGGCAATGAGAAGCCCCTGCATAACTGTGGGGGCCATGTGTGGAAATAGTGAAGACACATGTATCAGAGGCTGTGTACACCTAGACCGCCACTTTGGAAGGATCACTCACTTCTCAGCTAAGTTGCTAACTGGCTGCAGGCTATACACAGCTGAATATCTCTTTGGGAATTACACTAGCTAAAGGGAGTTTCCTGGCCCAAGGTTACACTGTCTGTATAAGACATGCTGTATTCAAGGTACAATCCTCTTGCTTCAACAGAGATCACTGAAGAAAGAATGTCAAGACTCCTTGAGGCAGCTGCATTTAAAATCAGTATTTCTCCCTGCCTAATTCTGCTTCTCTGCCTCCCTTACAGATGTTGTTCCCAAGGGCACCCCTCACCAATCCTTTTGCATGTGTATATCTGCCTCAGTCTGTTTTCCAGGGAACCAGAACAAAGATTAAAAATTTACAGAAGAAATGTAAAAGGGGAGCAGTTTGAGTCCTGGGGGATTTTTGTAGCCATCTACCTAAAAAATGTAGAGAATAGGATTCAGGAAACTTAGTTTCTGCCAGTAGATATTTTTCTCAAATAATTTACTGTGACTCAGTTTCTTCATCTGCCAAATAAAGATAGTAACATATGTGCTAAGGGGAGCAAAGAGCTATTTTGTGCATCAAATGTGAAAGTAGATCAAATATTATAATGCTTTTTGAATAAGCTATGATTCTACTGGGTTAGAATAATAATAATGCTTTAATATAAGCATCATCACCACCACCACCACCACCATTCTCTTCATGAATAAGTAAGTTATAGATTAATACAGCATAATGAAAGCACCCTTCTAACATTCTTTCTGGATTTCATCTCACTTATACCTATAGATAGACTTTTACCTATAGATACCCTTTGCAATGTAATTGTTGACTTATCTTTCTCAGGCTTCCCAGCAGATTGGCAGGAGACAGGGGACAGTTTAATAATTTTCAGCACTCACCACAGTATGTAGCATAATGTCATATATTTAATAAGAGCCCAGTGCATATCTATTAAATATTTTATTTGGGAACTTCAAACCAGGGAACATATATAGAAACTGTTAGTTCAAAAATGCTTCTGATTCATGATTCATGTTTGTAAATAAAAGTGAGACAGATGGACATTAAGAAGAAACAGTGGGTCAACATCAGTCCTATTCCCCATTTTCACTTTAACTTGGAGAGGAGAGATTCAATACCCTCAAGGAGAACATCAATATTGTGTTTTAGTAAAACATGTTTGGAAATGGTATAAAAGCGCTATTTTGAATTGAGTGTTAAACAGCAGAGTGTTAAACAGGCAAAAGCAGTGTAAAGGAGATGGTACATCTCCTACTATGGTAAAGAGTTCTGCATCTCCATACTGCCAGCATTGTGTGCCAGGGAAATTTGAACCAATTTTTTTTTTTGTATATTTTTTTTTTTCCCCAATCAGAAGAGGCTGTGTTGAGGAGAGAAAGGAGAATTGTGTTACTGTCTTTCAGTCAGTTTTGAATCAATTTGAAACCCCAAAGAATCAAATGGAATTCTGGCTTCAGGAGTGAACATTCAAGAATAATAATAAAAATTAACAACAGACTGATAAAGAAAAACAAACAAAATTTCAGGTCTCAGGCAGCTTGAAAAGAAAGTTGTGGGTCAACATCATTGAAATGTTGAAATTAGAAATTAATCTCATTTTAGAGCAGTGCTACTATTTCACTAATCACACCACATGAAGGCATTGTTTTTTTCAGAGAGAAGGTTTTGGCTACAGAGTCTTTCGAAGTTGTTAATACCCAGCTATTTTGTTTGCAAAATAGAATTATACTGCTGTACTTGATATTTTGTTTTTTCATAGCTAGGCTACATCTGCTTGAGGAGGCTGAAAAAGGTCACTATGATCTCAAATGTGTCATTAATAACTAGTAGAGTGTTAAACAGGCAAAAGCAGTGTAAAGGAGATGGTACATCTCCTACTATGGTAAAGAGTTCTGTATCTCAATACTGCCAGCATTGTGTGCCGGGGAAGTTTGAACCAAATTTTTTTTGTAATTTTTTTTTCCCCAATCAGAAGAGGCTGTGTTGAGGGAAGAAAGAAGAATTGTGTTACTGTCTTTCAGTCAATGAAAGACTCATATACTTGTTGGCAAGAAAGAGAAATAAGTGCTCATCATTCTATAGCACATTTCAAGGCAATTACTTTGTAATGACTTCTACTATTACAGGGATTATCTCACCAGATTCACTGTGATAAATCTGCACACGGAAAGAGGAAATATAATGTTATTATAAGATGTTGGTAAGTTTACTCAAGCAGTTAGGATAAAAGGAGCATAAAATTTGCCCTCCTAAAATACCTTTAAACCCAACCCGTCTGAATACTTCCTACCACTCAGTTACAGTCTAAACCACTTTGCAAGTCATTTTATTTTATTTTACATATACGATTTAAATGATTGACCTAAATCACACAATTGAAAAAGTGACTATTTTAGTTACGAGTTCTCCTTGAAGTTAACACTCAGTCTAGAACAAGCATCGTGAGATTATTATTATTATATATATATATATTTGCATAATATGGGTTGGAACGTGTACAAAGTTTCAATAAAGCATATTTTGTTAATAATTGCTAGGCATAGTTATGGACTGCTGGGAAGAGGACAGTAAAAAAAGTCCAATCTGAGGGGAAATAATTAGAAATAAAAGACTTAATTTTAGCCAGATATTTTAGCCTGTCAAGGTGGCAGTGTTAAAAATGGCATTTAGGCCGGGCGCGGTGGCTCAAGCCTGTAATCCCAGCACTTTGGGAGGCCGAGACGGGCGGATCACGAGGTCAGGAGATCGAGACCATCCTGGCTAACACGGTGAAACCCCGTCTCTACTAAAAATACAAAAACTAGCCGGGCGAGGTGGCGGGCGCCTGTAGTCCCAGCTACTCGGGAGGCTGAGGCAGGAGATGGCGTAAACCCGGGAGGCAGAGCTTGCAGTGAGCTGAGATCTGGCCACTGCACTCCAGTCCGGGCGACAGAGCGAGACTCCGCCTCAAAAAAAAAAAAAAAAAAAAAAAAAATTGCATTTAGAGGCAAAGATTACTAATCATGCTGCTTCATCACAAATCCTCTCTGTAGACATTATCTTCTCTATTTCTGTCTGTGAGTTTGTACTGCTCACAGCATTACCTGGTTCTGCTTTGTGCTTCTTCATAAATTAAAACATGTAACATGCTAACATGTATTTTGGATGACTCTGTTTGGTGAGATCCTCGGGCCTGGGCAGGTGATTGACAATTTAATGTCAATCAAAATAAGTTTTAGGTTCCCATGTATTCTCAGATAATCTTGGTGTCATTCTTGAACTTTCTCTGGCACTCATCTTTCACATTGGATGCATCATCAGTGCCTACAAAATATGTCTGGTTCTCACATTGCTATAAAGAAATGCCAGAGAGTGGGCAATTTACGTAGAAAAGAAGTTTAATGGGCTCACGGTTCCTCAGGTTGTACAGGTAGCATGGCTGTGGAGGCCTCAGGAAACTTTCCATCATGGAGGAAGGTGAAGGGGGACTAGCACTTCACACGGCTGGGAGCAGAAGCAAGAGAGAGAGTGGGTAGGTGCTGCACACTTTTAAACAACCAGATCTGGGGAGAACTTCTCACTCAATATCATGAGAACAGCCCCCAGGGGTATGGTGTTAAACCCTTAGAAACTGCCCCCATGATCCAATCACCTCTCACCAGGCCCAACTTACAACACTGAGGATTACAATTGAACATGAGTTTTGGATGGGGACACAGATGCAAACCATATCACACTTCTTGCCACCTCCACTGCCATTCCCTGGCCCAAGTGTCATCATCCTGCTCATGAATCATAACTGTATCTCCTGACTGGTATTCCTTCTTCCATCTAGACCCCTTTCAGTCTGTTCTCAATGGAACAGCCAGAGTGATCCCATGAAAATATAAACTAGATCATATCATTCCTCTATTCAAAAGTCCCCAGTCACACACTGTGGAAAAGCAAATATTTGTGCTGTGACTTTGACACCTACACGGTGGGCCACATGTTCCACCATGCTTCTTCACTCCCTGAGCCCCAGCCACCCTGGCCTCCTCACTCATTCTCAAATACCTAGGCAGCTCTGCCTCAGGGGCTTCACACTTCATCTTCATTATGCCTCAAATGCTCTTTTCTAGATATCCACGAGGTTAACTCCTTTCTTTAATTAAGTTTTTATTTCAAACTCAGGTTTTACATAAACCTTTCCCTGGCCAGCCTAACCAAAATCTTAGCACATCACTGTCCAACCCCACTATCATCTTTCCCTGCCTTACATTTTTCTCCCTAGCACTTATTAGTATATAACACATGCTAAATATAAAAATAATCTTGTTCATTTTTGCCTGTTTTGTTCATAGATGAATCTTGTTAGCAGAATGCCCAGGATCTGATAGATACTCCATACATATTTGTGACATGAATTAACCTATTCTGAGTTCAATACATGGCCTTACAGCCTTCATACTAAGTCATGCTTCAATTTTACATGATGACTTATTCTCACTCTTAGTGAGAGTAAGTTTAGCAAGTTACTGAATAAGGAATTTTTTGGGGGGGAGAAGAAGTTGCATCTTTCCACAAGCAAAGAAACTGGAAGTTAAAGACATTCTCCTAGCCAAAGCATTATGGAAGAGGAATTCAGCTGTCACTAGGCTAATTGGGCGCTGAATTGGAGAGTTTAAAAATATTTGAGTCAAACAGAAATACATTATTGCTCTTGATTTTTTTTCACAGTATTGAATATTGAGTAAATAAGAACCATTAGCAGAGTAAATGAATTTAAAATATTTATTAAAGAAATGACACAAATTATCATTCACTTCTGAACACAAGGTTTACCTGTAAATCATTCTTCCTTGAAAAGGCTGAAAACTAAGAAATAAGTAATTTCAGGGTTCTGTTTCGGGCATCGTTAACTACAATTAAAGTGAGCTAAGGCTACGGGAGTAAGAAAGGGTGGATCTGGTGGCAATTGTTAGTTAGGATTAAAGCATCTCATATGTGTAAAGTACATACATTTGACTTTCTGATATCATACCTTTGTGATACTATAATCTCTTCTCTGGCATCCATTTTTTGCGGTCATCCAACATATATTTAAACACATTCAATGATGAGACATTTACAACATTTTTAGGTAGTTTATCTTTGGGCAATTTTGTTAGAAAGCTCACTTATACTGACTGAATCCCTTTGAAGTTTACTTAGAAGATATTCATTAAACAACATTGACTGAATAAATGCATGATTTGATTGGGTAAAATTAATTTGCAAAGAAGGTGACATAAGAAACAGGTATCCTGACAAGGCTTGACAGTTCACAGACTGGCAGTGATTAAAGATGCCAGCAATCTTCAGAAAATTGATATAAGAATTAAAAAAAAAATACCCTGCGATTATTTTTTGTAGAGGCAAATAGGCTTTCACCCTTCTACTCTGAGGAGAATAGGACACAGTTTAGTATAATAACTGATATTTATAAAAACTATGTGTTACTGAGAAAAGGTCCTATCATTTAGAGTGTATTTTTAAGTTATCTAAAAATATATTTACTTGGTAATATTTGTTCTCCAATAGTAGCAAATAAGTAAGGCCTTATTGTAATTCTGCAAAGAAGTCAGACTTCCAAAGATTGTATGCACATTATGTTCAAATCAAATATTTCTGAGATTGGGACAGAAATAAGAATATGATAATAATGCTTTAAATGTAATGGAGAGTGACTTATTAGAAGCATGCATTGAATTTGAAGCATAAAGATGTTCAACTGGGCAAAATAAAATAACTATTTTGAAATCCCTTGTATGAATTTATCAAGTGCAATGCCTATGGTCAATTAGATGAAAGCGGACTAAATTTGAAATGCTGCCTGTTCATTTCTGAGGTAGGTACCTTTTGACATGTCAAGTATGCTTTTCAATCATTCTAACTTTGATAAATATTGATATTTATATATTTACCTCTGTATAATTATATATATATATGTATATATAAGGAGGGAAACACAAACACGTATCACATATTGCAAGAAGGTCTAAATCACATTTGCCATTTTAGATCTCTATTTGCCTCTCAAATGAGAGCACTTCATAGTGGGCTACAATTTAGGAGATCTAATTTCTTGTCCCAGATCTGGCATTGTATACTGGGGGGCAAGTATTTACAATCTTCATATGCTTGAGAATTTTTATGATTAAATGATTACTAATGTCATAGCTAACTTCAATAGCTTACGATATCACAATCTTATGAGTATTTTGGATTGGGAAAATCTCACATCTCTAATATGTGAATGTCAACCAAAGGATAATGGGAGTGAAATACCATGATGATATGCTCTGGGCATCTTCCACTTGCTACTCACACTCCATCCTTTGTACTGTGAGGCTGAAGGAGCCAGTCGTTATGGATTACATTGATAGGGTCCCTTGAACTCGGCGGAGGGGAAGAAAAAAGGGAAGGATGAAGAGTGAGGTTTCTCTTGAACTCGGCGGAGGGGAAGAAAAAAGGGAAGGATGAAGAGTGTATATTCCTTTGCTTCTTTTCTGCAAGTAATTACTGCAAGCAGACTGTGTGACTCAAGACTGTCGCTCCTGTCAGATTACAGTGACTGCTCCCCCTCCTTGCTTCTTCAGGCCTACCCGGTGCCATGTTCTTAGCCTTTTTGTACTACACTCCTCTTTGTGAATTCCTTATTCTCTGACCACATGTTCGCAAATATTTTCCTTGTTAAAGTCATTACAAATTATGCCAAGCTGAATGTGGCATCACTTTCCTACTGGGATTGTAACTGGCTGGGAATACAAACCCCTGGGTGGCTGCAGCTGGGAGGATGGCTATTGTGTTGCACGGGATGAATACTGGAATTACTCTCGCTGTCTCAGTCATCAACCAGGCACTTCCTCTCTCTGACCAGAGGCGCAGGAAACCACAGCACTCTCATTGCTATGGGACAGGTCAATGGAAAACAGTGACACACAAGACAGAGCACTGCAAGCAGAGGGAGAGAGAGTGTCCCTCACAGTCTCTTGCAGAGTGAAGGGAAAGCCAATCTCTGGGAGAAAATGTTATTTTGTGCTGAGAACACATAAGAGTTAATCATCTCAGAAATATTGCTCATTTACAGCGTGAACTCTGTGTAGTCAGAGACGAAGAGGTTGGGGATTTTTTCACAAAAGTTACAAATCCATTGATAAAAGGAAGAAACAATCCACACTTGGCTAGCCTGTCTTTTAATTGGCAAGATCCAGTTTCTTAGCAGAACTGAACAGCTTAGAAGGGATAGAAACTGGACCAGGAGAAAGGAAAAGACCAGACTTGTTAGCACCTAAGAGTTCTCATCAGTTATAGTGGAAAAAGAAAAGTATAAAAAAAACCTTGAACTTAATACCAGAATCCTACTGTATGTCATTTTGGTTTGTTATATGGACATTTGCTTTAGTTAAATAGCTGTGGAGGTGGATAATATATGGCTAGATAGATCAATAGAGAATTCCATAACATATGTTTAGACATTTTCATACAGTCCCAAATTAAAGAAGTGTGAATTGAGTAAAACTCACTGACCTTTCCAGTTAGGATACTTATATTTGCAGTAGGTATTTAAAACATGTTTGCATTTATGGGAAAAAAATATATTAAGTACTGAGTATATGCTGAGCATTGTATGAATAACCAAAACAAACAACTTTATTTCTCTTTATGTGTTAATAAGTGAGAAGGACATATAAAGAATGAAGCACAATGAAGCCTTCCAGTTATAGCTGCCATTCCTTCAGTCCGACATGATTTTCCATCCTATCACCATGTGACTCATCCTTTATCATTTTCCTGTCTTATCTCAAACAGCACCTGTTCAGTGAGGGCTTGATGATTCTTTATAACATTTAAATCCTCCTACTTTCTATTTAATTTTTTTCATATAATTTTTTAAGAATAATTATCATTGTCCACCTTCGTTACACAATACCAACTCCATGAAGGAGAGTTTGGTGTTTTTTTTTTTTTTTTTTTTTTTGGTCTGCTTTGCTTAGTACTTTAACTCCAGAACTTAGAAGAGTGCCCAGCACATACAGGAGTTATTTTATTATTATTACTATTATTATTTTTAGTGAAAGGAAGGAAAAATGAGGGGGAAGGGGGCTCAGGGGAAACACTCAGGAGAGGAGTCACTTTTATATTTGAGGTGAGGTCAGGAAAGGCTCTGTGAAGCTCTAACCTTTGATATGAGTCTTGAAAGATGAGTGGTTTTTTAGGTGGTAGTAGAGGGTGTTGAATAAATAAAGACAGTGATCTAAATGACATATCAGTCACCTTTATTTGAGTGCTGATTAAAGTTATAAATGTTTAGTTGGAACCCTCACTAATAGAAATTTTTCTATCACTATATATATATTCAATTAGATTCTGGAGGAAAATGCCTGGGAAAGATTTCAAGTAGTAATTCTAGCTCAGGTGATTTTGTCCCCCCAGGGAAATTCTGAAGTGTCTGAGACATTTTTGGTTGTCACACTGATAGGGAGTGCTATTGGCATCCAGTAGGTAGAGGCCAGGGATATTACTAAACATCCCACATTGCACAAGACAGTGCTCCAAATATAGACTCGTCTAGCTCAAAATGTTAATAGCGACACAGATAAGAAACTCTGATTTAAAGAGAATTAGTGAAATTGAGACTAATCTCTAAAGTCTGTGCCAACACTGAGCCTGAGATTATTTTTGAGTAGGATTTGTTTTAAATTAATTTCATTGAAGGTATACAGGATAATTAAGAGCACATTTGTTATGACTGAAGCAAATCTGAGTGTTCCTCAAAGTATGTGTTAGCTTTTTTGAATATGACTGTCACAGAGTCCAGTAGTCTACCCTGTCTTCAGAGAATATGTTCTAAGACCTCCAGTGGTTATTTTAAACCACAAATGGTGGCGAACCCTATATATATTATGTTTGGTTTTAATCTGATAACTGGGATGGTTACTAAGTGACTAATGGGCAAGTAGCATATACAATGTGGATACACTGAATAGAGGAATGATTCACGTCCTGTGGGGGACAGAGTGGGGCAGTGAGTGATTTCTTCAGGCTACTCAGGGTAACTGAAATTGTGGAAGGCAAAACAATGAATAAGGGGGAACTACTGTGCATTGGCCTAATATAGTACGTTGGGCTTAATGTTTTCCTGTAGGTCTGTCTTGGGATGCTGTAACAGAATACCTGCAGCTGAGTAACTTATAGTAAACAGAAATTTATTGGCTTACAGTTCTGGAGGCTGGAAACTCAAAGATCAAGGTGCTGGCATCTTGTTGGGGCATTCTTGCTGTGTCATCACAGAGCAAAGTTGGAAGGGCAAAGAGAGAAAGAGAACAAACCCATTTTCAGGAGTCCTTTTTATTATGGCATTAATCTATACGTTAGTCTTCTGCCCTCATGACCTAAACACCACCCTTGAGACACCAGCTCCCAAAACTGATGCACTGGAGATTAAGCTTTCAACACATGAATTCTGGGGACACATTCAAATGATAGCACTATTTCGCACTGATTCTGGAATATTTAGGAAAAAATAGCTATCCTAAAATTACAATCTAGTGGGAGTTCCTCAAGTTAGTGGACAGAAACTTCATTGCCATTGCTACTATAATTCGTATAATATCTAGTCATAATGATTGTTAGGAGTGTGGACAGCATCACTATTTTCATCCCCCACAGGCACATGTGCCAAGTTCTAAGACAGCACAATTCTAATGTTTGCAAAAACATTTCATATTTGTATTTAAAAACACTTTATTGTGGTAAGAACACAACATGAGGCCTACTCTGGTAAGAAATTTTTAAGTGTACAGCATTTTGTATTGTTGACTATAGGCACTATGATGTGCAGCGGATCTCTAGAACTAATTCATCTTACATAACTGAAACATTATACCAGTTGAACAACTCCTCATTTCCCCTTTTTTCAACCCCTGGTAACCATTATTCTACTCTCTGCTTCTATGTATTTGTCTATTTATCTATGTACCTAATGTAAATGGAATAATGCAGTATTTGCCCATCTGTAACTGGCTTATTCCACTTAGTACAATATCCCCAAGGGTCACTCACTTTGTCATATATTGCAGAATTACCTTCTTTTTAAAGGCTAAATGATAGTCCATTTTGTGTGTGTATGTCCATTTTCCATTGTGTATATATACCACATTTTCTTTGCCTGTTCATCATTGATGACTACTTAGATTGATTCTACACACACACGCACAGACAAATGTGGTATACATACAACACTTTCTTTTTTTAGATTTTTAAATGATTTTAACTCAATTTTTTTTAATTGACAGATAACATTGTATGTATTTATTTTGTACAATATGATGTTTGGAAGTGTATATACATTGTGGAGTGGTTAAATCTACTGAAGTAACAAACGCATTACCCTATATAGGTATCATTTTTGTGTTAAGACCACTTAACTATCATTCTTTTTGTATTGTTCAAAAAGACAATATATTGTTATTGACTATAGTCACCTTGCTGTCTAATGGGTCTCTTGAGTTTATTTCTTCTAACTATAATTATGAATCTTTTGACCAACACCCCTTTCATCCTCCTATTCCACAACCATCCTAGATTCTGGTAACCATCATTTTACTCTCTACATCTATGAGATTGACTTTTTAAGATTCCAAATATAAGTGAGATGTGCTGGGCTTATTTTACATAATCTGATGTTCTCCCAGGTTATCTATGTTACTAAAAATGACAGGATTTTCTTTTTGTGGTTGAATAGTATTCCATTGTATAGATATACATCACATTTTCTTTGTCTATTCATCCACCAATGGCCATTTAGATTGATTCTATATTTAGCTATTATGAATGCTGCTGCAAGAAACTTGGGAGTTCAGATGTCACTTTAATATACTAATTTCATGTCCTTTTGATATATACCCAGTAGTGGGATTGCTGTATCATATCATAGTTCTATTTTTAATTTTATGAGGAATCTCTATACCATTTTCCATAATGGCTGCAGTAATATACATTCCAACCGACAGTGTATAAGGGTTCCCTTTTGTCCAAGTCCTCACCAACACCTATTATGTTTTGTGTTTTTGGTAATAGCCATTCTAATTTGAATGAGATGATATCTTACTGTAGTTTTGATTTGCATTTCCCTAGTGATTACTGATGTTGAGAATTTGGTCATATACCTATTGGCCATTGCAGGTCTTTTTTGACAGATGTCTACTCAGATGTTTTACCGATTTAAAAAAATGTTTCAATAGTTTTAGGGGTACAGGTGGCTTTTGATTACAAGGATGAATTATATACTGGTGAAGCCTGGGCTTTTCATGCACTCATCACTTGAGCAGTAGACATTGCACCTGATAGGTAATTTGTTATTCCTCACTTCCCTCCCACCCTTCCCACTTCTGAGTCTTCAATGTCCACTATACTATTCTCCATGCCTTTACGCAATCCACAGCTTAGCTCCCAGTTACAAGTGAGAACACGTGATTTTTTACTTTTCATTCCTGAGTTACTTCACTTAGGATAATGTCTTATAGTTCCATCCAAGTTATTGCAAAATACATTCATACATTATTCTGTTCTTTTTTGTGGCTGAATATTATTTCATGGTGTGTGTGTGTGTGTATGTCTTCATATATATGCATGCCACATTTTCTTTATCCACTCATCAGTTGATGAGCACTTAGGTTGATTCCATATCTTTACAATTGTGACTTGATGGGTGCTAACGAGTTGATGGGTGCAGCACACCAACATGGCATAAGTATACATATGTAACAAACCTGCACGTTGTGCACATGTACCCTAGAACTTAAAGTATAATAAAAAATATATTAAAAAAAAGAAAAACTGTAAACAACAACAACAAAAAAAACAATTGTGAATTGCTCTGTGATAAATATAATGTGTGCAGGTATCTATTTTATATAATGACTTATTTTCCCTTGATATACTATACTTTCTTTATCTGTTCATCCATTGATGATTGGCATTTAGTTTGTTTCCATATTTTTGGCACTTCATAATTTAAAATAAACTTAGACAAGACAGCAAAATACTATATTAGTTAAAGTAAAATTTGATTTTCAACAAAATTAAATTGCAAGGTTTTATTTGCTTGTTAAAAAATATTTTGCTATATTTTTTCACTCTTCTAGGAACTGTATACCCAATGATTTTATGAAGATAAAAACCTCTGGAATATAGCATCTTTTAATATGGAAGCTGTGTGAATGGAATATATATATATATATATATATATATATATATATATTGATTTTATTATTATTATACTTTAAGTTCTAGGGTACATGTGCATAACGTGCAGGTTTGTTACATATGTATACTTGTGCCATGTTGGTGTGCTGCACCCATCAACTCGTCATTTACATCAGGTATAACTCCCAGTGCTATCCCTCCCTCCTCCCCCCTCCCCATGATAGGCCTCGGTGTGTGATGTTCCCCTTCCCAAGTCCAAGTGATCTCATTGTTCAGTTCCCACCTATGAGTGAGAACATGTGGTGTTTGGTTTTCTGTTCTTGCAATAGTTTGCTGAGAATGATGGTTTCCAGCTGCATCCATGTCCCTACAAAGGACACAAACTCATCCTTTTTGATGGCTGCATAGTATTCCATGGTGTATATGTGCCACATTTTCTTAATCCAGTGTGTCACTGATGGACATTTGGGTTGATTCCAAGTCTTTGCTATTGTGAATAGTGCCGCAATAAACATACGTGTGCATGTGTCTTTATAGCAGCATGATTTATAATCCTTTGGGTATATGCCCAGTAATGGGATGGCTGGGTCATATGGTACATCTAGTTCTAGATCCTTGAGGAATCGCCATACTGTTTTCCATAATGGTTGAACTAGTTTACAATCCCACCAACAGTGTAAAAGTGTTCCTATTTCTCCACATCCTCTCCAGCACCTGTTGTTTCCTGACTTTTTAATGATTGCCGTTCTAAGTGGTGTGAGATGGTATCTCATTGTGGTTTTGATTTGCATTTCTCTGATGGCCAGTGATGATGAGCATTTTTTCATGTGTCTGTTGGCTGTATGCATGTCTTCTTTTGAGAAATGTCTGTTCATATCCTTTGCCCACTTTTTGATGTGGTTGTTTGTTTTTTTCTTGTAAATTTGTTTGAGTTCTTTGTAGATTCTGGATATTAGCCCTTTGTCTGAAAAAAAAAATTGACAAATGGGATCTAATTAAACTAAAGAGTTTCTACACAGCAAAAGAAATTACCATCAGAGTGAACAGGCAACCCACAGAATGGGAGAAAATTTTTGCAATCTACTCATCAGAAAATATATATTTTTAAAGCAACTGTTTCTTTTTGAGCTCTGCCACTTGCAGAAATCTATGGGAAGATTCTTCTCATTATTTTTAAATGGTTTATAGCAGGGGACATTTTCCTGAACATACGTCCAAGGACTGTTTAGGCTCAATCCCCAGCTGACTGCTCTCTTAAATTGAAATGCAACCTGTGCTGCATTTCGTCTCCCAATATCTTACCCCGGATCACATCTACTGTGATGTTTACTTATATAAAGTTGCATGTAGAAATCCGGATCTGTTTTCCTGACACCAGTTCAAACATGCTTGAGCCGATCATTACAATCCAGATTTCAGCACTAATACTTGAGAGGCAAAGAGATTACCTATATGTCGTCTGCCTGAAGTATTTTGGCTGCAGCCAGCAGACTTTAAACTGGACAATCTTGTTTAATGTCTACATTATAAATGGGACAAAGCTGCTGCCAACAAGCCAGAAGACCCTGAAATAAGAACAAACCTTAACGCAAGGCATTTCGTCTCAGGCACAATTAATACTTGCTCCTTTCTCTTTATGTCTTCCCAAACTTTAGCCAAATTTGGGGACTGGCTCAGACATATTTTTCTTCTGCTTTTCCTTTTTTTCCCCTAAAAGTAATCCAAAAGGAAATTATTTAGTAAATTATTGTAAAAAACGTAATAAGAAACAGATCATCAGTACATTCCATTGGAGAATTCGAAACAGAGGCATGAATTTATCACAAATCCTAGTGAACAATAAGGATGCAGCACTTCACCCTCAAGCTGTCTTCTTTATTTCCCTTTCATTTTTTCAGTTAATAGACTTTATTTTTCAGAGCAGTTTTAGGTTTCAGAAAACAGGCAAAAAGCACAATTTCCCATATTACACACCTCCTACACTCCCCACCCTTTTTCCCCTATCATTAACATCTTGCATTAGTGTGGTACATTTTTACAACTGAAGAGCCAATACTGATAGATTATTAACTCTAGTTCATAGTTTACCTAGGGGTTTACTATTTGTCTTGTACATTCAGTGGGTTTTGATAAATGCATAATGTCTTCTATCCACCATCATAGTATCATACGGAGTAATTTCACAGTCCTAAAAATCCCATGTTTTGTACTTTGCATTCTCTTATACTCCTCCTGAACTCCAGCATCCACTAATATATTTTTCTTTTTCTTTTTTTTTTTTTTGGAGACGGAGTCTCACTCTGCCTCAGCCTCCCGAGTAGCTGAGACTACAGGCACCCGCCACCGTGCCCAGCTAATTTTTTGTATTTTTAGTAGAGACGGGGTTTCACCGTGGTCTCAATCTCCTGACCTCGTGATCCACCACCCTCAGCCTCCCACAGTGCTGGGATCACAGGCGTGAGCCACCGCGCTCGGCTGCATCCACTAATGTTTTTACTGTCTCTATAGTTTTGTCTTTTCCAGAATGCCATGTAGTTGTCCTGATATAGTATGCAACTTTTCAGACTGGCATCTTCCACTTACCAATATGCATTTTCATGCCTTGACAGCTCATTTCTTTTTGTAACTGAATAAATACATTGCATGAGGTAAGGTACCAGAATTTGTTTATTGGCTTTTTTAAATTAAGGGAAACAAATATAATATATTTTTAAATGAATGATTGATTTTTTTTTTGTTGGTTTCAAAAAAAAGTAATGAAATGTCATTGAATGAAACGATTCGATATGGTGACCTCTAAGTGTCTGCCTAACGAGACTTAGTGGAGAAGATGCTGTATCATTTAGAGTGCGTCTTCCTTCTTAGGATGGCATTTAAACTTATTCCTTTGTGAAAACTTTCACAGAATTCACACAGAATAGTGAAGTCTGCTTTGTATAGAAATCAGTTATACGAACAGAGGTTTTTCTAGGAATTCAGCAGGTACTGTCAGTCAGCAAACCCATTGGACTTCAAGGCATAGTCCAGTTTTGCTTGCTTCTCTAATGCGGTGTATATTTTTCTGTAATAAAATATTTTTTTTTCACTCTTTCAAATACTAGAAATAGAAAGCTAAATGTCTAAAGCACTCTACTAAGTAATTAGGAATTCAAATCTATACCCTGTTGTTAAAAAATTAGCCTAAAACTTAGTGCCCACTGTAGGAGCTAGGACTATGAAAATATATTTTAGAATATTTTGTTAAATAATTTAAAACACAAATTCCAGATAAAATATGATCAAATTGTGTAAAACATATATGAGCATAAATATTTTTTAATATGTGTGTATACATACATACATACATACACACAAACACATACTCTTATATATCAAGAAATAAAAAGCCTGGAAAGTTCAGAATCAAATCTTCAATATGGGCAATGGGATCGGAGTAGGATTTTCCCTTCTTGATAGTATTTATTAAAAAGAAGATAGGTTATATGTCAACTTAATTTTTACTTTATTTTTCTGTTTTTTAGAATTTTATTTTTCAAAAGGCTAGAAATATGTTTGAAACATTTAAAAAGCGAAAACAAAACATACATTAGCAGCATAATTTGGAAAATATCCTGGATTTTTACTTTGAAGATGAAAGAAAATGCAGGTGCACATTTTAATTTTAATGTTCAAATTACATTTCTAAATCCCAAAATAGCTTCTTTTAAAAGTTGTTCAAATGTTTATTCTAGGAAAGTTGCTGAGCTTATTTGAGAGTAGAAAATCATTTGTATGGAAGGACAATGACATTGGACACCGTATCCAAAGGGATGGTCCAAAAGTAGCCCACATGCACGTCTCAGCAGGGTTTTCCCCTCCCTCTCTCAGTAACTTAAATTTTTCCCTGCTTATGCAAGAACCGAGATTCATTATGATCAAATATAAAATGATGTTAATTCAGGAGAGCAGACAGAACACAGAGAACTGCTGAGAATCTGCAGCACTGATCCTGGCCTGGACACGTGTGAGAGTCTGATCTCCATTCTGTCTAATACAAAGAAGGTCTGTGGAAGTGCTCAGTTGGAGCAAACAGGAATGTGTTGTGTCTCTGCGATTTCCTGTCCCCCGCCCCCCCACCACTTTCTTCTCCAAAGAGATAGGTCCTTTGGTGAAAAGACATCTGTGCTTTCTTCTTTCTCTTCAAGACTGAATGTCATGATTTAGGACGTACAAATGTAATTTCAACTTTGACTGCCTGCTGGTTTATTTCATGCACCTGCTCTTGGAGGAAGGAGAGACAGGATTTTAAGAGGCCATTTTGAGGACAGAACTGACATTTGACCTGATATATCCCACAGGAACATGGAAAACAAAAGCACTTATTCATAATGGGTGATTTAAACAACGGCAAAATACGTTTGCGTTTTTATTTACATATCAACACATAGACTTATTTCTTTCCTTATTTTTCTTACTTTACTTAATTCATGAAATTAAAAGGTAAAAATGTCTGTTTTTATAATTATATCCCTTGTGTCAATAACTTTTGTTCCTTGGACTCAGATTTTTTAAATGTCATTATATAATATTTTAAGTTTCTGGAGTTAGGTACAAACTGCTTATGTAAATCCACATATATAATTTTTCAAGATCTGTGAATTTAATTGTTACTAATTAAAATATCTTCTATTCAAAAGATTTTTTTTATATCTGAGCATTAAGCAATCCAAAGATGGAATTATTATAAAAAGTAATCTTAAACTTGCTAAAAGTCAAGACAGCTAATAAATTGGGTATTGATTTAACAAATAATTCTGCATCCCTTAAACTGCTTTCTGTAATGAATGGTTATGGAATGAAAGTTAATTGACATGGGCTTCATTTGTCTTAGGGAAATAAATACCAGATTAAAAAAAACAATTAGGGCCGGGCGCGGTGGCTCAAGCCTGTAATCCCAGCACTTTGGGAGGCCGAGATGGGCGGATCACGAGGTCAGGAGATCGAGACCATCCTGGCTAATACGGTGAAACCCCGTCTCTACTAAAAAAATACAAAAAACTAGCCGGGCACGTTGGCGGGCGCCTGTAGTCCCAGCTACTTGGGAGGCTGAGGCAGGAGAATGGCGGGAACCCGGGAGGCGGAGCTTGCAGTGAGCTGAGATCCGGCCACTGCACTCCAGCCTGGGCGACAGAGCGAGACTCCGTCTCAAAAAAAAAAAAAAAAAAAAAAAAAAAAAAAAAAAAAATTAGATGATTAACAAAAATATGTTATCCTTTGCTGTTTCTTTTGCTGATTATAGATCATGAATTTCTCCATTTTTGATGCCTTGAATTGAAGGATCTACCTCTACTACTATAGAATAAAAGCTGCCTAAGATATTTAATTCTTTGTGAATTCTAACTTGCAGAAGCAAAGCAGGAAAAAAAGATGTAGAAAACCTCTGAGTTGTAAATATGAGACTAACACTTTGCCTTTATAGTGACACCATGTATTTGTTAGAATTGATGAACAGCAGATGTCCAGAGACTTGTGAAACATCTGTAACAATCACTTGAAGGTGAGAAAGTAATCTGATTAATTTCCTTTTTGGGTTTGTTCTGCACTTTTCATATAAATTATTTTTCAACCAAGTAGCTTTTCTTTTCATCATTTGTATATGGAATGTGGTAAAATAAGAAGTTTCATAGTTCCAAAATATTGTTACAGATGGATGGCTCAGGAGATTGGAATTTTTTTTTCTTTAGTTAACAGTGCCCTCTCCTATCACTATGGCCAATAAACCTGTCTTTTAATCTCTTGAAATTTTCTATGCTTATTTGCTAAGTTGGTAAGACTCGGTGACATGAAAACAAAGATGAATTATCCATAGAATACTTTCATGATCAAATGTGGCCTTCCTGGGATGTGTTCATATGTGGTGTCAATTAAGCTATGTAGATAAGGCGGAAACCTATTTCCAGCAGGTTCCTCTGTGGCCTTCTATTGTTAAGCAATCAACTTGAATCCACTAGAGTGAGCATACCAAGCCTCCCATAGGGTCCTTTCTGCATTTCTGTTTTGTAAAGCTTTGTGCTGTTTGCTTATTAGAAAAGCTAATAACGTGTTGGGTTTAGTTGTAGATTATTTGCGAATCTGTAAAATAGAGGCATTTATCTGGAGAGGAACTGCCCATATTCTGGTAGACACAGCTCTCGCCGAAGGGAGCAAATAAAGAGAGCTCTTTAAGAAATTATTGTTTTGTCTTATGCTGAAATGGAAGATTAAACTAAGAATCCATAGAATTACACAAGATTAAGTCCTCTCTACTTTTATTTTACTTTCTCTGGGTAGGGGTTCTCCATTTGTTCAGAGCCACAGTAAACCATGACCTCAGGATGGTAGTAACCTCTGGGACAAAAAGTTCTATTTTCATTAAGATCATTCTTAGACCTTTATTTAGTCTACACTATTCAGGTTCAACCAAAAATGGATTTAAAGAAATATGTGATTAATGTTGGGAAATTTGCTACCACTGCACCTAATCTTTATCTCCTCATATTTAGTCTCTTTTATTTCTTTCTTTCTGATTCATCCTCTTAACTCTTCAATGTCAATAACTAAACTTAGCTGAAAATGAGAACTACAGGAGTCAACTCTGTAAGGTATAAACAAGCAGACATACTAAAATACCCATCTGCTCAGAGACTGCTGCTACCTTTGAGGGTCTCTCTCCGATACCCTCAGGTGTTTAGTTAACTGGAACCTCTGAGTCTCCACAGCCTTGAAACTGCTGGAATTGTGCTGTGTATCTCTTGAAGGTCTGCCTGAATTAAAGTTGGTTTAGCTATAGAATTGAGATCTGCTCCTCCAAGTCCCTCACAAGAGGATGAGAAAAAGAGAGATAGACCAATAAATTATTCAAATCAAAAGAAGTACCCCATGGTGAGTCTTCTGAAGAGGGTAGAGTTTGCAAAGGCTTCCTAGTAGAAGTTTACAGTAGACAGCAGACAGACACAAGTACAAAAATATCTTATTTGTCAAAAAATTCCCACCTGTAGCCAAAGAAAAAGACCTCTTCAGAAGAGATGAAAGACAGGGAGAGGCTTTCTCTATGAAACACTGAGGAGAGGAGCCAGAGGCTATAAACTGAAAGCTTCCACCAGCTCAAAATGAAATTAAATTTCTGATTTTTTCTGTACCAAAGTACTGTTTCATCCATCAGACCTTCCCTTGGCAGGATTTTGCACCTCCCATGTCCCAAATTAGTCAACCTGAAATTGTCACCAAAAATATCAGAATGTTTAGCAAAAAAAGAGAAGCAAAAGAAGAGAAAAAAAACTAAATGTTTAGGGATTTTCTTAGTAGAAAAGAGACCAGACATGCAAGGAAAATATGAACCATTAGTAAAATTTAATCAAACCCAAATGATAATTACTTACTACATGTCTGTTGTTTGCAAGTCACTGGGCTCAGGCTGTAGTGGAACCAGGGTGAATAAGATGCATTACTGATTAAGAGAACTGATGTTCAGTGAAACAGACAGGCATAAATAAACAGAGATAGAAAGGAGCTACTAAAATTTTTGGAAGATGGAGCTTAAAATCAGAAAGCAATTAAGTCATAGCTCAAAGTCTGTAAATACCACTTGTATTAGACTGTTGTTGCATTGCCATAAATAAGTACCTTACACTGGGTGGCTTTTGAAGAAAAGAGGTTTAATTGGCTCATGATTCAGCAGTCTTTACAGAAAGCATGGTGCTGGTATCTGCTTGGCTTCTAGTGAAGCCTTGGGGAACTTTCCATCACAGTGGAAAGTGAAGGGGGAACAGGCAAGTCATATGGTGAAAGCAAGAGAGAGAGAGAAAGAGAGACTGGGGTGGCGAGAGGTGTCACACACTTTTAAATGATCAGATGTCACGTTAACTCAGAGCAAGAGCTCGCTTATCACTAAGAGGATGGTGCTAAACCACTCAGGAGAAATTCATCCCATGATCCAATCACCTCCCACCAGGCCCCACTTCCAGTACTGGGGATTACAATTCAACATGAGATTTGGGCATGGACACATATCCAAACTATATCACCATTCAGTGGAACAAATTTCCGTTCTTCTCCCCACTAAGCAAGCTTTTTGTGATGTTTATGCTAAGATTTCAGTGTCTCTTTACCATCTCTCATCATTGGATAGTAGATTCTTGCCCTAACATGGCCTTCTTTCCTCTCCCCATAAGATAAGCTCTACTCAATTGCTTCTCTAATTCAGTCATAAGATATATATTGAAAGACCATTGTGCGCTGAAAACTTTACAAGTTTCTGTGCCTCAATCAAAACAAACTGCATATATAGTCCTTAAAATGAAAATTATTTCAATCTTCCTAGAGAAATTACATTTCTAGACAAATTACAATGCAGAAAATTAGGAAAGTGTTTGGAAATAATATTACAGAGAACATAAGATTTGGTTACTCAAGTGTGCTCTTCTTATTAAAATGTGTAGTCTATCTGTGTTCTTTCTCAGTGTCAGTAAACTGTCTCTCTCACACACACATATACGCAGACATGATTTTGAAGTACTTATTGCTATAATAACAAACAATTGCTATTGTAAGTACTTATTGCTGTAGTAGAAATTATCTTAGAAATTGCTACAATCTTTTTTCTCTAGTCATTTAGTTTTTGTCTGAATTAATCAATTGCATGTGTTAATTTTTGAACAATTTTTAAGCTCCTGAATTGAGAGTTTACAGAGGGATGTAAAGATAATTACTAAATTACGTTGCTGAAGTGTTCTGACATATCCATGAAAAAGAGAGTATCAATATATTATGATTTTAAAAATTGTACATGAAACCTTTTGGTCATATTGCTGGAAAAGTAACTTCCTTTCAAATTTCTTATATGTACAAAATGCCAATTGTGCCACATATCATCATTTTTGTACTATATGATTTCCCTAGAAACACTTGTGAATTTGTGTAAATTTCACCTAGAGGAAAAGGACTGCAAGGATACTGTTGAATTTTGCACATGGCTTGAATAGAATTGATTTATAAAAAGGCAATATTGAAGCAACATAGATCAGGTGTAGCATTTCTAACTCTAAATTTTCACACTGACCACAGCCCAGCTTAAGTAGAAAGACACATCTGTTCAATTTTCCTCCTTTTATGCAATTTTGTTATATGTGTGAAATGTCTATTGTGTCTTAAATGCAGGCAGGAAGACTAGAGAAAGAAAACTAATTTGTGAAATCCTGGAATTATAAACTTTGAGTTTCCTTAACCAGCCATCACTGTGTCCCCCAGAAAGGGATCTAGATATAGAGACAAAGTCAGTCAACAAACTAAAGTAAGTGGGGCTTTGGGTGACCTGTGAAGTGGCAGTGAAGCTACCGGGAATCCTTTGGGCGATGCCAGAGGCCAGCCTGTACTTGGATGTCAGTATTCCATGTGGCGTGTTGAACCCTTTACTCTTTATGTGGGTTTATACTTTTCTGACCCTACCATTCCAGTGATGAGAAGAGGCAGGCAAGGCTAATTCCAGGAAGAGCTTGTCAAGTAAGTGAAAGAGAAGCTCTCCCCATGCCTAGAGATCATAAGGAATGAGTCATGGACTCTTACCAGCTTTTCTCTGGACTCCATTTATTTTTATTTTTATTCTTCTTTTTATAGTTTCTATTCAGCTATTTTCATCATCCAGTCAACATAAGGTTTTTTAAGGTTATTCAGATTAACTCCTTTCTTTCCCACCTCTGTTTGTGTGGATGTTACTCATTTATAATACAGTTAGATTAAATTGCCAGAGTCTACATTTCATCTTGGGTTCTCTTGACATTCCAGTTATATTTTTTTAAAGTTTCCATATGGTAAAATTATTTCTTTTCAGTGCATAATTCTATAGGTGTTGATAAAACCATAGTCATGTATTTACTTGCAAAAGTTCCGTCACCCCCCAAATTCCCTCATGCCAGCTCCTTCCCTCAGATCCAACCCTGACACCTTTCTGACTATCATTTTGCATTGTTCCCAGAATGTTATATAATTGAAATTATACAATATAAAGCTCTTTTTAGTCTGGCTTCTTTCACTTAGAAAAACACATTTAAGATTCGTTCATATTGCTGGGTGAACTCATAATCTTTTCCTTTTTATTACTGAGTAGAGTTCTATTGTAGAAATGTACCACTGTTTCTTTTTACAATTATATGTTGAAGGACATTTTCATTGTTTCCAATTTTTAGACCTGGTAAACAATGCTCCTATGAATATGCATGTACAAGTGTTTCTAGGTGTATTCTTACAATTTTCTAGGGTAAATGTCTAAGTATGGGACTGCTGTGTGTTAAATGTGCATTTACATATGTATACATAACTACCTCCTACCAAGTTGCTCTTGATCTTTGTCACACTTGGTGTTGTCACTTATTTTTTTTTTTTCATTTTAACCATTCTAGTACTTGTAATAGTTGTATGTCTCCTTGAGATTAATTTGCATTTCCTTAATGACTAATGTTGCTGTGTATCTTTTCATGTGCTTATTTTTCATTTGCATATCTTCTTTGGTAGATTATCTGTTTAAAGCTTTATCCCATCCCCACTTTTTAAAATGAACATTTTTCATTGCTGATTTTTGTAGATTTTTGAGGATTCTTTATACATTTGCATAAAAGTACATTATCACATATGTGAGTTGCATCTGTTTCCTTCTAGGATATGACCTGTCTTTTGAAATATGTCAACAGTATCTTTTACAGAGCAAAATATTTTAATTCTGATAATTTATCCAAGTTATAATTTTTTTTCTTTTATGAATCTTGCTTTTGGAGTCATGTCTAAAAACTACTTGAAAAATCCAAATTCACACAGATTTTTTTCCTATTTATTTCTAGAAATTTTATAGTTTTAGGATTTACATTAATGTATATGGTCCGTTTTGAATTACTTTTTGTATAAGGTGTGAGTTTTTTGCCAAGGTTCAATTTTTTTGCATATGGAGATTGAATTTTTTCAGCACAATTTGTTGAAAATACCATCCTTTCTTTCAGTTTGCCTTTGTACCTTTGTCAAAATCATTTGACTATGTTAGAATGGATATATTTCTTGGCTTCATATTTTGTTCCTTTCATCTATGTGCCTGTCCTATTACTGATACTACATAATCCTGAATACTGTAGCATAACAGTAAGTCTTGAAAACAGATATTGGGAGTCTTCTAACTTTGTTCTTTTGTTTCAGAATCATTAAGTTATTTTATGTCCTTTATCTTCCTATATAAATTTTAGAATAAACCTGTGAATATCAACAAAAATCATTGCTGGGATTTTAATTGGGATTGCATTAACTCTATAGATCAATTTGGAAAAAAGTTGAAATCTTAATAATATTGAGTCTTTTAATCCATGACCACAGTACGTATTTCCAATTATTTATCTTTTTTTACTTCCTTCATCAGAGTTTTGTAGTTCTAAGCATAGAGATCCTTTATATATTTTGTTTACACACAGACATACAAACATACAGGTTTTATTTTTTTTGTGCTATTATAATTTTTTAATTTCCAAATTCTAATTGTTTATTGCTAGTATATAGAAATATGATTGACCATTATATGTTGTCCTTACATTCTGTAATTTTTATGAATGTACTTATTAGTTCTTAGAAGAGTTTTTTGTGTATTCTTTGAAATTTTCTGCATAGAAAACCATACCATCTGTGAATAGATACTTTTTTCCCCTTCCTTTCTCTTATTTTATTGCACTAAGGTTGCTAGTATGATTTGTATGAAAGTGGTGAGAAAGGAAATTTTTACTTTGCTCTTGATTTTGAAAGGAAAGGTTTCAATCTTCTCTCATTAAGTGTTATGTTAGTTTTATAGTTTTAATTTTTTGCAGGCTTTTATCTATTTGTAGATATTCTTTCCTATTCCAAGTTTGCTGAGAGTTTTTTAAAATCATGAATTGATGTTGAATTTTCACAAATGCCTTTTTCTTATCTATTAAAATGATCTTTTTTGTTGTTTATTTAGTGAATTACATTGATTAAGTTTTAAATGTTAATCAGTTTGCATTCTTGGGATAAACTCCACTTGATTAAGATAGATTATTCTTTTTATATTGCTATATTCAATTAGTTACACTTTTTAAAAGGATTTTTGTGTTTGTGTTATGAGAGATACTTTTTAGTACTTTTCTTATAAAATCTTTGTCTGGTTTTGACATTAGAATAATATTGACCACAAAAAAACGAGCAAGGAAGTCTTCTATTTCTGCAGAGGATTTTGTGAACAGGGTAGTATTTCTTCCTTATATATTTGATAAAATTTACTAACAAAATCACTTGGGCCTGGAGGGTTCTTTTGGAGAGAATTTTAACTACAAATTCAATTTATTTAACAGTTATAGGATTATTGCATCTACCTGTTTCTTCTTAATTTTTTTGCAGTCTGTTTCTTTTGAGGGATTGTTCAGTTTTATTTAAGTTTTAGAATTGTTGATAGTATTTCTATAGTATCCTGATAATGTCTGTGGGGTCAGTAGTAACCTTCTCTTACCATTCCTGAAACTGGTAGGTTTCATTTTATTTGTTTCCCTCCTTCATTTTGGTTAATCTAACCAGAGGTTTATCAATTCTATTTAGCTTTCAAAAAAAATAAATTTTTATTTTTAATTTAATTTAATAATTTAATTTAATTTAATTTTTTTGAGACTGAGTCTCCCTCTGTTGCCCAGACTGGAGTGTAGTGGCTGCCCAGACTGGAGTGTAGTGGCTGCCCAGACTGGAGTGTAGTGGCGTGATCTCGGCTCACTGCCTCTGTCTCCCAGGTTCAAACAATTCTCCTGCCTTAGCCTCCCAAGTAGCTGGGACTACAGGCAGAAACCGCCACATTCAGCTAATTTTTGTGGTTTTAGTAGTGGTGGGGTTTCACCATATTGGTCAGGCTGGTCTCAAACTTCTGACCTCAAGTTATCCACCTGCCTCGGCCTCCCAAAGTGCTGGGAATACAGGCACGAGCCACCACCTGGTCACAAAAAATAAATTTTTAGTTTTGCTAATTTTTATTTATCATATTTCCATTTTCAAATTCATTGGTTTCTGATCTTATCTTTATTTCCTTTTTTCCTGCTTGCCTTAGGTTTAATTTGCTCTTCTTCTCCCTTTTTTTTTTTTAAGGTAGAAACTTAAATTACTGCTTTGAGACCTCTCTGCTTTTCTAATATAAACATTTAATGCTAAAATTTCCCTCTAAGCACTATTTCTGCTGCAAACCACAAATTTTGATATATTGAATTTCCATATTCATTCATTTCAAATTATTTTTAAATTTCTCTTGAGATTTCCTCTTTAACCTATGGATTATTTAGAATTATGTTGTTCAGTTTTCAAATATTTGGAGATTTTTCTAAAACCTTAGTGTTATTGATTTCTATATAAATTTCATTATAATCTAAAAACATGCTTTGTATGGTTTCTATTTGAGTTAATCTGGTTAGCCATTGTGCTGTGTTTGACATATGTTGCTACTGTGGTTACACTAAGTGTACCGTGGGTTTCAGATTCCTGCAGTCATACCTTGTGTTTGGTGTGGGAATTTGTATGCCAGAGTAATGTCTCATCAGTGTGCTGTACTTTAGGTTGCCTCTTAAAGCTTTTCCTCCTAAAAGATCTTTTTTGCCTGCTTATATTCCATTTCTGTTCTCTCCCTGCAGATTCTGCTCTTAGCTGTAATTCGAAGTGTGTTCGTTTGCCGGTGGAAGGCATCATGGCAGAGTGTTCTCTGCTGTTCTAATTAAACTTCAGTCTTAAACTGGCATGAAATCCTGGATCTCAGAGATGTGGTCCTCTCAATTCTCTTCTCCTCCCATCTCACATTTGTGAGCCCAGTGCATAGTCCTGCTCTTTTCCCAGGAGAAGGTATTTTTTCCCCTCTATTACCTTCTTCAAGCTGACCTGCATTTTCTCCAGTGCCCTAAGGACGAAAGTTTCTCTTCATTCATGACTGTTCTTTCTCAGAAAAATAGGCATATTCTTAACGCTCTTACAGAACTTTCTGTATCTGTTTGAGTTCTTGAAAGAGAGACTACAAGAGTATGTTATGTCCCTCAAGGTCTCTTTGCTGGACTTCACACTATCCCACCAGCCCACACTTAGAATTCATCATTCATCTCCCAGGGGTCTGCTTCTGGGTCGTGTCTACCAGTGAAAGCATGTGCTTGTGTTTCCCTTATCTTTGCAGGGGCCAATCTCTTCTCAGATTTGGGGCCATTGTTTGCTCTGTGAACTCAGCTCTCTAATGGGGAAAAAATCATAACTGTTAAGTTAATCTGGCTCTTTTTCATTATAAGGATGAGAGAAACACTTCTTCCAGCTCACCATATCCTAGAAGTTTTTCGTTAAATTTTGAAGAGAAGAAAGCAAGACAGATCTTTCCCCATCTGTGAAATGGTTCTAGGCCTCACTTACTGTATAAGTTATGCTGGTCAAGAAAGAGAGATGAGGTAAGGAAGTTGAATTCTGAGAGAAGAGAAGCAATATGGCCTCAAAGGCCTTGCATCTTCTTCCTTCACCAAATAGAAAACTCCATATCTAGTACCAAGGCCCAAAGTTGTCCTGGGTCTTGATCCTCCAAATTAAGCTTACTATTGGGGGTATAGTGATGATCAAGGAAGAAGTGAGTTCCTCTAGAGGGGCCCACATTTTATAAAGTGAGGTCGACCATTCTTTAATAAATAATCATTATCTTTTGCTAATATTTTAAAGTGGAAACACATTCTTCTTCACTATAAGGTGCCTTTTAAATCTATTCTAGCAGGTAACAGATTTTCATTCTCATTTTGTATTTATTAGACTCAGAAAAAGTATTCAACTTTTTTAAATCTCATTTTTTAAAAAAGTCTGCAAATGGAAATGCTATTAGAATCTCACTTCTGCAGTGATGAGGATCTCATGAGGCAATCTTCTTGAAAGCCATTTGACAAGTATAAAGAACTATTCAAATATGTAGTGCAATTTCTGCATTACACTGTTGTCACATAGATTCTTTTTTTTTTTTTTGGGAGACAGGATCTTACCTTGACACCTAGGCTGGAGTGCAGTGTTTCAATAATAGTTAATTGCAGTCTTGAACTCCTGGCCTCAAGCACTCTTCCTTCCTCAGCCTCCTGAGTAACTAGGACTGCAGATGGTCACCACCATACTTGGCTAATTAAAAAAAATAATAATTTTGTATATATGGAATCTCACTATGTTGTCTAGGCTGGTCTCAAATTCCTGCCTCAAGTGATCCTTCTGCCTTTGTCTCCCAAAGTGTTGAGATTATAGATGTGAGCCACCACATCTATCAGCCTCTCCTTTTCTCCTCTCCATTTTTCTATCAACCAGCTTCTACAGAAAGGCTCTTAATTTCTATTCCCTCAAAGCTTTGGGCTGTATTCCACTCTAGCTTGCATAGAGCTGAGTGTGGTCCCAAGCTATATGTAATTTTAGAATTTTAAGACAGAATTAAAGAATCTTTTGAAATCAAATGAGATTGGGGATGTTCAATTTGGTATGGCTATAGGCTCAGTATCTTAATTAAAATAATAAATTAGTGGTCTGTAGGCTGCCACAATCAATATCAACAGAAACCTAAGTAACCTGTCCTTACTGGAAAATAGTTCTGATTTAACTTGCTTTTCCCTTTTTTAATTCTTTTATTTTATTTCCTCTTTTTTTCTCCCACATTTCATTTTTCCTTTCTCAGAGATAGTCAACCATTATACCATTTATACATGCTACAATTTGCAGGTCCCTCTCTACTCTGAGGAATATTTTATTTGTATTATTTCAACAATCTTCATTTTTTTAAGAAAAAAACAAATGTGTAAGGTAGGAATGACTGAAAGAAAGCAAGTTGAAAATGACAATCATATTTTCAGTTGTGCTTAAGTTTTACATGAGAAAACTTTAGTAAAAATCAAATTTCAAGTACAAAAAATATTAAAAATATAAAAACTATAAAAATAAGATGCTGCACTCATTTTCTTTAGTTTATCAAGACTATGAATATACTTGATTTAGTGAATATGATTTTAAAAGCTTGATATTAATGACAATTTTATTGATCATTGAATTAAGTCTATTGTTATTCTTTTGATGTATCAGCATTATGTAACATCTAGATAGTTATTCATTTTTTTAATGTAAGAAACTAAGCTTAAGGAGATATTATTGAGATAACCTTAGACTTTCTTCTTGGGGACAAATTGTTTTGGTGAAGAAATGAATCTTTTTTTCTTTTTTTTTTTGAGACGGAGTCTTGCTCTGTCGCCCAAACTGGAGTGCAGTGGCCGGATCTCAGATCACTGCAAGCTCTGCCTCCCGGGCACTCGCCATTCTCCTGACTCAGCCTGCCGAGTAGCTGGAGTAGCTGGGACTACAGGTGCCGCCACCTCGCCCGGCTAGTGTTTTTGTATTTTTTTTTAGTAGATACAGGGTTTCACCGGGTTAGTCAGGATGGTCTCGATCTTCTGACCTCGTGATCTGCCCGTCTCGGCCTCCCAAAGTGCTAGGATTACAGGCTTGAGCCACAGCGCCCGGCCGAAGAAATGAATCTTATACCATCTTTCTACATGTTAAATAACTAGTTATACAGAATTAATTTAATAGTAACCTTTTATTTTTTAACTGAAATAACTTTCAAATATCTTTCAAGTATTTCATCTAATCATCATAACTAATTTGTAAAATATGTTGTTTATTTTTTTCCCATTTAAAGGAAAATAAACTGAGGTTAGAACTATTAAAAGTCTTACATATTCCACATCTAGGATTGAGACTCGGAGACCTTTTTTATATTTTCCACAATGAAGTGCTGTCTCTCTGTAGCTGTCAGTTTAGATATATCTGCATGTTTAATGAGATTTGTTGATTCACAAGGATTTCTATATAGCAATATTTATGTCTTTCTTATAGAAAATATTTATTAATGAAAAGAGATATAATGTCATAAATGTAACTTGTAATTTCTTCTTTTTTATCTTGATTTCCTCCTTTAGAAAGCCTCCTGATCATATAGATTATCATTTAGTCAAGGAATCTTGTTTTTTTGTTTACAGACATTTGCAGTTCTTGTGTGCCAAAGTCATATTAGACCTATAGTATTATTAATAAATATCACCTCTATCAGTCAGCATATGGCTTTAAAAATATACTGTGCAATCCCAGTCTTGCACAAACTATGAATTGGGGTTGCAATGTGTTAAAATGAGAGGCACTGCGGATGGATAATTTCTGGCAGCTTATTTTGAATTTTATCTCTCCCAATACTCAGGATCAGCATCAAAGAAGCAGCATACATTGTACTCTTTGTCAAATGCTATGGACAGTGGTGAGCCCCATGCTTCATTTCTGGAAGCTTATAAAGATAAGAACATTATGAATTTGTAACAAAAAAATCAAAGATCTTGCAAGTGTTATCCGTAATAGCAAGGCTGTCAGCTTCCTAAGACTCTTAACACAGTAAGAATTTAAATCATTTAGCCACTAACTCATTATTGCACATTAGCGTGACTTTATTATTCCAACAGCTTGTTGTCCAGGAATATAAAGTGGCAAATACTGTATTATTTCGGGCTTACTTCCTAAAAATCCATGTATCTGAACAATAGACTACTCTTCAATAGTTTGTCCAACTTGGATCACCAAATGACTTTTTATTACTCAAGCTTCCTTTCAAATCCTCACTGTGTTCACTAATCTTAAATTATCATATCACAACCTTAACCTAACTCCTACCTAGCTCTCAGCATTGCTCACCTTTAAACTAGATTCCCCAAACTCACAAATATCACAATTTTGTCCTTTCCACCCAAGATTCTCCTAAGAAGATCTTAAGGTAGTAGTCTCTCTCCTTGCAGTAAACAATAAACTTGGTGTTGATTAATGAACAAACTGGTTTTTTTTGTCATCTCTTTGGGACATTAGCAGTAGACACTGATAATGGTCCCACAGATGAAAGTCAAAGAAGGCACTCTTCTAGAAAAGATATGTTTTTCTTCAAGCCTTCTCCCCACTAGGCAGGTCCTAGCCTCAACTTCCAAGAATGAACAGCTTGTTTTCAATGCTCCTTTTTCTGCAGCCTCTATTTTATTGTGCCTTACACGTACTTAATTCCACTTACATTCACCATAATGTCAGACAGGGTCCCATAATGATCCCACCCCATGTCTCCATCTCCCATTATACATAGTACAGGCATGACCACATAATGACTGTGTCCACTGGGAAAGCAGCAGATAAAGTAATTCATAAAGAGCTGTTAATAGGTGATAAAGCAACTGTCTGCTTTGCTCTTGTGAAAACGTCTCTAAGTGACATTCGAATTAAAGTGAATATGAAAGATGCATTTTGAGGGCCTTTTTTTTTTGTCCGACGTCTGTTTCCAATCCTTTTTCCATCCAAAGTTTTAGCTTTGCAGATAGCTAAGGCCTAAAACACAAATTTTTCAGGGACATGTGTTTTGCCTTTAATTCATTCTCAGAAATCAAATAATCAGTTTACTTAAAATCCTCAGGGAAAAATCAATATTTTCTTCTCTCACTAATAATTAGACAAATGTTCACATATGCTGTAACCATGTTTATTTGAATTTTCACTGAAACATGGTGTAAGTGGGAAAAAAGTCACCAAAGCAAGAATTATTTACACTCAACAGTTGGAGTGCTAATATAATTTTAAATTTTCAATAAACTTATTATATGTGTGTACATTATAAATAGCAAATATTCAAATAAATATTAAATTTAGGTCACATGACTGTCAGCAGGGAACCAAATACTGAATTCCTATTATTCAAAGAAGAGAGTATCATATACTTCCTTTTCTGTAATTACTTATGCTTCTCAGTATTATATATAGCAAATGAGATTTTAATTATGCTACAGCTGTTAGGCATATTTTATTTCTTCTCCTAAGATTTACTCTATCTGAAATATGAAACTTGAATTTATCAACTTCTAAAAGGAAATACAAGCTGAAGATGTATCTGTAAAGTATAAGGTTTTATGCTAATTAAATATGTTTCTCAATTTTGTGTTAATGTAAATTATGGCTACCTCCATAGGGCACTCTTGTTCAATAAGAAATAATTTTGGGCCGGGCGTGGTGGCTCAAGCCTGTAATCCCAGCACTTTGGGAGGCCGAGATGGGCGGATCACGAGGTCAGGAGATCGAGACCATCCTGGCTAACACGGTGAAACCCCGTCTCTACTAAAAAAAAAACTACAAAAAACTAGCCGGGCGAGGCGGCGGGCGCCTGTAGTCCCAGCTACTCGGGAGGCTGAGGCAGGAGAATGGTGTAAACCCGGGAGGCGGAGCTTGCAGTGAGCTGAGATCTGGCCACAGCACTCCAGCCTGGGTGACAGAGCGAGACTCCGGCTCAAAAAAAAAAAAAAAAGAAAAAGAAATAATTTTGATGGGCTACCTGCTTGTAGAGAATTCTATTGCATGAGTTTTTTTTTTTTTTTTTTTAGCATTACAGAGGCATTTTAAATAACGATGTGAGTCACTTTGAGAAAATTCATTTTCATATACAAGATAAATGATCTTAAAGCTAAATAGTCTTTTACAAAAGAAACTTGTTGAAGTGAAAAATGTGCTTTGTGATACATTTCACTGTTTTAGTACAAACGGGATTTTTTAATCAGTAAAAGATGTTAATATATGATATATAATATATAATAAAATTTGTAGTTTTTTGATACAAAATATACAGTACTTTGACTTTTGATAACAGCCATTGCCCTAGAGACACTAGTGTTGGAGGTACAAGTACCATTGTAAAAATATTAGCATCATTGACATTAACACACACTTAGCTCCTTTATTTGATGTGAGTAGAAACACATTACAAATGAGAGCAAGTCAGGGAGTGATACTGCCTTCTTGACGTTATTGGAACTTAATAACCTTCAAAGAATCATCTAACAATAATACATTCTCTCATTTTAAATTTTGTGATAACTTTCCACTTCTCTCTCTTTCTCTGTCACACACACACGCGCACACACACACACACACACACATCAGTATTGCATTTCCCCGTTTTCCAGCTTCTCTAAGCCATGACAATGTTTTGGTTGTTATTTCATTGTGTATTGTTTTGGTTAGTGCCAGCAATAGCAAGTCATCCCTTTGCTCTTGAAATTATACCGTATGCTGTTTCACGGACCCTTTCCCAAAGGCCTTTCTTCTTCTTCACTAATATTTGTAGTTATCATGTCCCTAGAAAACAACGTTTGCCTGATGGCAGTTTAGGGAGTTTAATTTCCATATGGGGTGTGTGTGTGTGTGTGTGTGTGTGTGTGTGTGTGTGTGTATATGTGTGTGTGCGCGCGCGCTGTGGACCCTTACCTTTGACAAAGACTCCTTCCTTGCCCAAACTTTAGTCAGGCTCCTCTGAGCACTCTTTTCAACTAGATCTTATCCTTGGGTACTGTCTTCTGTCTCCATAACTCAGTTTCAGCACAAATCATGCTCAGGCAGCTTAGAGAAGATCCTTCACCCTTGATATCTGATCGAATTCCTCATCTCCTACCCTTGATCTCCAATGACCCTGACCTACCTTCAGCAAGAACCCTAAATTGGTTTAGCAATAATCCCCCTAATATTGCCATTTCTTCTTGTAATTTTTACTCAGTATTTTACCCCATATTCTGCTCATTGGCTATAAATCCTCAGCGGTCTTTACTGTTTTTGGAGTTCAGCCCACTCTCTCTCCCTTATTGTGATAGTCTTGATATATACACCATGAGGCCTCAATGAAGTCTTCTTTATCATTTTAGCAAGTGTTAGAATACTTTTTTCTTTAACAATCTCATTATCAACCTTTTGTCTAGTTCTGGACCCCATAACAAGACCTCAAATAGAACTGGAAATTTCATTTTGTAGAATTTTCAGAGATCAAAGTCTTCTGACAGCATTTGTGTGTCTTCTCTTCAAGAGTTTGCACAAAAAGAGACATTGACATTGCACAATATTCAACTTAATTGGAGCTCTAGTGAACATGAATGTGTAGGGATACATGGATACAATGATTTCCAACTTTCCCACTCAAAAGGTTTAAGCAGATCTCCTGTCACTGCTTTTTGGGAGATGTCATAGGTGTGACACATTGAGAGAATGTTTGAGTCACAGATTAAGGCAAAAGAATACTTAACTATGCTAAAGAGAAAGTAGAAAAAAATTAGTGATAAAGCAGACAATATTCCCAGGGTGTGGGGACTGAATTTTATGGGTGAAAGATGGTAAAGTGCTCTCACTGCTGTCCAGAACATAATCTTTTAGTAATTCTTCACTTTTCCCTTTTATTATTCTTCTCTTTTATTTCTTCTTTTTTTCTCCCATATTTCTTTTTCCCTTTCTCAGAGACAGTCAACCATTATACCATTTATACATGCTACAATTTGCAGGTCCCTCTCTACTCTGAGAAGTATTTTATTTGTATTATTTCAATAATCTTCAATGCAACTCTCATTAAATTGATATAATTAATATTCCTTTTACAGATGAGGAATCTTAAGTATGTAGTGATTAAGTGATTTATTCATGGTCACATAGTTACTAAGAGGCAAAGTCAAAATTTAAACTCAGCCCTGCCCCAAACGTATTATTTGATATATTACCAGCATTTTCCAAGATTTATTGTACACTGATAAATAACCTGGAGATCTTGTTAAAACGTAGACCTAGACTCAGAAGCTCTGTGTTGGGACCTGAGATTCTGCTTTTCTGAGGGATGCTGATGCTGCAATCCTCTGTGCCACACTTTGAGTAGCATTTCTTGGCCACTAATTGGTTTTCATAGATAATATGTTTACTCATAATTTCATCTCATTATTTTGGTATATGTCCAAAATGTTACAGATTAATTTATATCCAAGTCCATATTCTTTGCTCAATCCGAGGCTCAGAAATTTCTGGTATCAGTAGGATTTCCCTCATAAATAAATTCTCCCTTAAGGGCTTTGCTTAGACAAAAATATCAAATTTATTAATATCTTTTTTTGTCTTCAGTCCATCCATCAAATTTCTCATTTCACTAATCATTTTTTTTCTCCACCTCCTCTGAACTCCTTTTAATTTATGTAGATCTTTTGGGCACCAACAAGCACAAATTGAATGCTGTATTCCAGGTGCAGGCCCATCATTCACATGGAAAATACTATCACATCACATCTCTCTGTTGTATGAAACGAGATACAATCTTTCTCAGTATTAAGTCCAAAAGAACCCTGCATGATTTTGCGACTGAACTATATTGAAGATTTCTATCTAATTTGACATTGTAATTTACAGCCTCAAATATATGTGCTACTTCAAAAGAACTAATTTACATCTTTGAAGCTGGATGACATGTTTTTTCTTATTCCCTGCATGTTTCATCCTTTTATTTTCCTTCTTTTTTTTTTTTTTTGTTACTGATGTTAGCACACAGCAATCTCCATTAGTTGGTGGGGAGCCTCTTCTATATCCTTTATAGCTCATGCACTGCTGTCAGGGTAGAAGCATACTTCATATCCGAATGGCTTGTGGATTGAAATCCTGGATCTCTAGGGCAGGATTTTCAAATTAGTTAAGAACATGACAAGGTGTTATGGACTTTCATTTTGGGAAGCTCTGTGAGACAAATCCAACCAAAATTATTGCCGACTAATTGGTTAAAACATTTGAACTCCAGTATATTTTAAAATTTTCATTTTCAATAGTTGTTTTTTGTCACTATGCTTGTGGTACCTTTGGCTGCTTAGAAATGTTTCTTGTGAAAAATTCCAGTCTGATCCCAGATGATCCACAAGGAAAAGGATTGATTCATGCCTATATCAGGAATGCTAAGTGGGAAGTCTTTTCCAAGCCCAAGGTCTCCTTTTAATTAGATTTACACATATTCAAAGAATAGTAGTACCTATATTTCAGAAACTCGTGTTTATGCAGTTTGTAGTTAAGGCTTGGTAAATTGCCCTTTGCAATAGTAACTCCAGCAGAGGTATAGTGAAATCATTCAATAAAGAAGCTGGAAATGCCTGCACCTAGAAAGATCTAGTTGTGTGTGTGTATGTGGTGGGATTTGGGGGTGGGGGAGATAGGTATGTGTGTGTGTGTGTGTGTGAAAGAAAAAGAGGGTGAAGAAACTAGAGGCAAATTTTAATTTTTTCCTGGTTTATTTATAATTAGAATTTTCTATCATAGGATCTTCTTCGAGTCCACAGCCTAAAATTGTACATCACATGACATAGATTTAGGTGTCTATGACACCTAAACAGTGTCTCCAAGTTCTATCACATACTTGTATTCTTTTTTATTTTATTGTGATTTATTTAAATAGCAATGGTGTGGTTGATTTTATGATTATAAAAATAATCATAGCTAATAATAACTAATATTTTTGTATGTTTACTATGGCAAGCACTATGCTAAATGTTTTAATAGTGTAACATTTGATCCTCACAAAAATCTTGTTAGTTAGGTATAATTGTAAATTTTTTTTATTTATGAGGAGACTGAAGCTAGAGAGATTAAGTACATTGTCAGAGTCTCCTTATTATGTAGCTAGATAAGGATTATAATCTCAATTTTTTGACTCCAGAAATAATATGTATAACTCATACACTATATTTTATGTCTGTCCAAATCTCTGTGTCATAAAAACAATTAGTTAATTCTTACCAGTAGCAAAAAGCTAATAATCAATACAATTATACAATGCAAGTTCTATAGAAGAAACCAAAGATGACTACTATGTGATTCCCTACAACTAAGTGCCTAAATTAGTAGGCTTAATGTATTTACATCTACACCTGAAATACAGTGCTATACTAAATGCTATAATGGAGGAAGACATTAATATTAATGAAGAGGACAGAGGAGAGATATTTATTTTAACAAAAGGATTCTGGAATGACGTTCAAAGAAGATACGAACTGAAATGAGATTTAGGGAATGTTTAGAGCTTTGACATGTGGTTACAGAGATGCAGGTAAGGGAGGGGAGATGACAACTGGCAAACACTCAAAGGCAAATAGTCCAGAGATTGGAGGACATGTTTAGAGAATAGCAGAAGGATTAGATAAATAAACCATAGGAAACATAGGAGAAAGAAGGAACACTGATACATGGGAAATGAAAGTAGAAAGTTAGGCTCAAGATGAACTGTATTTAAAGTTTACTAGTAGGGAAATGGAACATAACAAATTTTGCATTGTCATATGACGAGGTCAAATCTATGTTTTAGAAGGTCATTTAGTCACTAAATGTGAACAGTGCTTTGGACAGGTGCAGGGAGTCCAATTAAATAATAAAAGGGAATGAGCTACTGAAGAACAGTTTGGGCTGTGGGCTGGAAAGATAATGTATATATTCACTTGTGGTTACTCTGAAGTTAAGCTATAATGTATGCTATAAGTTTCAAATATGTCTTATTTATATCATGGACAGAAATTGCATGGTTGATCTGTTATCCAAAATAGCACTTATTTAGGACACACCCTACTTATTATTTTATTTGAGACCTAGGATGTTGTATAATATCAGCTGATAAAAAGTTTCTAAATTTTATAGAATAGATTTTTTTATTTATATTTTATTCTAATTTTTTTTTCTTTTTTTTTTGTGATGGAGTCTCACTCTGTCCCCCAGGCTGGAGTGCAGTGGCGCAATCTCGGCTCACTGCCAGCTCCACCTCCCGGGTTCATGCCATTCTCCTGCTTCGGCCTCCCGAGTAGCTGGAATTAGAGGCTTCTGCCACCACGCCCAGCTAAGTTTTGGTATTTTTAGTAGAGACAGGGTTTCACCGTGTTATCCAGAAGAGTCTCGATCTCCTGACCTCATGATCCTCCCTCCTTGGTCTCCCAAAGTGCTGAGATTACAGGCGTGAGCCACTGCGCTCGGCCTATTCTAAACATTTTAACAGAATATTGCCATTCTAACTCCTGGTGTTTTGAAAGACTTTCATGTCAAACAAATCATAATATAACTAGAATAATTTAAAAAGGAAAGATAGGCCTGCAGGAATCTAAAAAATGAAAATAACAAGACTCTTTCCTTTAAGACATTAATTCTTTTTTTGAGAAATGAATGGATTAGATGACTATTGAGTTATTTTCAACTTTAGTTTCCATGAATCTGTGATTCATAGACAAGAAAAAATCTTTTATCTTTTGACTGATGGTCCTTCTTATCACTGTGTTTTCCCCTGCTGCCAAAAATAAGATTTCTCCAAATATAAAGATGTTTCAAGCAGACTTTTTGCTCTGTAAATCTCCAGTGATAAATACAGTCCTGAACATTGTGGTTTGGAGTGGTAAATAACCCAAAGTTGAATTTATAGAATTCTAGAGATACATTTTGTTTAGCCACCCCCTATTTTATATCCAAGTTTAGAACTATTTGACATTATTATATTAGAAACAAAGTTCAAATGATTAAAAAATAATTTAACATACTGAAATGTTTCTTTTAAGCAAATTCTATAGATTTGCAATTATTATGAAATTACATTTTATTTCCAGAACTACCCAATTATCTGTTAATTATCTGCATAATTTGTTAACAAAATCCTCAGTAACTGGCAGTGTGCTGCTGGCAATATGTCAGACCAGATAATTTGAGGAGGCTTTCCTGTTACAAAATAATTAGATCATGCATAAAATGTGAATGTACATATATGGGTGAATATATACTCCCAGGGAGAAAGAAAGTCCTCATGCAACCAAAAATATATGATCAGAAAACACAAAGAATATGATTACATGAAGTCAGGTGCTGATCCTGAAATTAGCGAGTGGTTTGCAGGGGTCCCTGAATTAGGACTTGAGCCAATAACACAAAGTAGGGGTAGCTGAATGAGACATCCTGAGACCAAAAGAGGGGGTGGAAATAGCTTCAATTTGGTAAAACTGCCTGATTTTCAACAGAAGCAAATGCAAATTTCTGTCAAGAAGAAAACACCCTCAAATTTGGTCAGCACATTATCCACATAATCAAACTAATCAAATATGAACTCATAAAGATTATCAGACATACAAGGAACTAAATCCACATGGAAGAGAGTCATTTAAACAATAAACCATAAATTTAGATTTCCTAAGGATCCTAAAATCTCAAGTATCAGATACAAATTTGAAATTGTTATGTTTGAAATGTTTACCACAATAAAAATGGGATAACAAAAATAGCAATTAATAAGAAGTTGTTAAAATGTCCAGACTAATTTGATAAGTTAGGATTTCCCAAAGAAACAAAACCAATAGACTTGATTCAACCATCTGTTTATCTATGATCTATCTATCTCTATCTATCTATCTATCTATCTATCTATCTATCTATCTATCTATCTATTATCACCACCTACCTAGCTTTATTTTAAGAAATTGGCACATGTGATTGTGGAGGCTTGCAAATTTGAAAATTGTAGGGCAGTCTGGCAGGCTGGAAACTCAGGCAAAAGTTCATGTTTCAGAGTCAGTTATAAAATCCACAGGACAGGCTGGCAAACTAGAAACTCAGGCAGGATTTCTATATTACAGTTGAGGCAGAATTCCTTCTTAAGGTAATCAGTTTTTGCTCTTAAGGTGTTCAACTAAGAGGCTCAGCCAATTTATTGAGGATAATCTCCTTTCCATATAGTCAATTAGTTGTAAATGTTAATTACATCTACAAAATACTTTCACAAAACATTATGTTAATGTTTGACCAAACAACTGGGCTCCATTGCCTAGCCAAGTTGACACATAAAATTTGCCATCACGGAAACAAATAAAATAAACTTTAAAAAATAAAAATATAATTATTAAAATTTTAAAAATAAATGGTTTAGTAGCAAAGTAGACAGAGTACAATTGAGAATTATTGCAGTGGAAGATATATCCAAAGAAATTAGTCAGATGTACAGAAGTTATAAGAGTAATTAATAAATAAGAAGGAAATAATAAAAAGTGCTAACACCTGACTAATTGAAGGCCCAGAAAAAGACGTGGAGAAAGAAAAAGAATGGAGAAGGGATAATGCCTGAAGAAATAACAACTGAAAATTCTTCATGAATAATGAAAGACACAAATACCCAGGTATTAGAAATACATTGTATCAAGCAGAAACCAAGCCACATAAAAAAATGCTACCCCCAACCATCACAAGTCAGCATACATTGAGTAGGCCCATTAGAACATATCTAAATTGATTACACTAATTATAACTAAAATCTGCAGACAAAACACAAAACACAACTATCTGAGGACTCAGAAAACTCCAGGCACAGATGGTTTTGGGGGAGAATTCTACCAATTCTACAAAATCTCTTACATTTCTCATTTCACTTCATTGTCCTGATAACAAAATATAGGAAAAAATAAACTATAAATGAATAGCTCCCATGAACCTCAAGATGCAAATGTCTGCAATAAAACACATTTAGTAAATCACATCCAGCAATACATAAAAGAATGATAATACATAATGACCAAGTGTGGTTTATTTTAGGAGTGCCAGGCTAGTTTAATACTCAAAAAATAATCAGTGACTTAGCCATTTAAAGGCAAAAAAAGAAAAGTCACATGATCATATCAATAGCCTCAGAAATGAATTTTAAGTAATTAAACAAGCTTTTTTTTTTTTTTAAACTTGACAGTTTTATTTTGCTGATATATGATTTTTTCTTTTTCTTTTTTATTATACTTTAAGTTCTAGGGTACATGTGCACAACGTGCAGGTTTGTTACATATGTATACTTGTGCCATGTTGGTGTGCTGCACCCATCAACTTGTCAGCATCCATCAACTCGTCATTTACATCAGGTATAACTCCCAATACCATCCCTCCCCCCTACCCCGTCCCCATAATAGGCCCTGATGTGTGATGTTCCCCTTCCAGAGTCCAAGTAATCTCATTGTTCAATTCTCACCTATGAGTGAGAACATGCAGTGTTTGGTTTTCTCTTCTTGCGATAGTTTGCTGAGAATCATGGTTTCCAGCTGCATCCATGTCCCTACAAAGGACACAAACTCATCCTTTTTTATGGCTGCATAGTATTCCATGGTATATATGTGCCACATTTTCTTAATCCAGTCTGTCACAGATGGACATTTGGGTTGATTCCAAGTCTTTGCTATTGTGAATAGTGCCGCAATAAACATATTTGTGCATGTGTCTTTATAGCAGCATGATTTATAATCCTTTGGGTATATACCCAGTAATGGGATGGCTGGGTCATATGGTATTTCTAGTTCTAGATCCATGAGGAATCGCCATACTATTTTCCACAATGGTTGAACTAGTTTACAATCCCACCAACAGTGTAAAAGTGTTCCTATTTCTCCACGTCCTCTCTAGCACCTGTTGTTTCCTGACTTTTTAATGATTGCCATTCTAACTGGTATAAGATGGTATCTCATCCCAGCACTTTGGGAGGCCGAGACGGGCGGATCACGAGGTCAGGAGATCGAGACCATCCTGGCCAAAATGGTGAAACCCCGTCTCTACTAAAAAAAATACAAAACCTAGCTGGGCGAGGTGGCGGGCGCCTGTAGTCCCAGCTACTCGGGAGGCTGAGGCAGGAGAATGGCGTGAACCCGGGAGGCGGAGCTTGCAGTGAGCTGAGATCTGGCCACTGCACTCCAGCCTGGGCGACAGAGCAAGACTCCGTCTCAAAAAAAAAAAAAAAAAGATGGTATCTCATTGTGGTTTTGATTTGCATTTCTCTGATGGCGAGTGGTGATGAGCATTTTTTCATGTGTTTGTTGGCTGTATGCATGTCTTCTTTTGAGAAATGTCTGTTCATATCCTTTGCCCACTTTTTGATGGGGTTGTTTGCTTTTTTCTTGTAAATTTGTTTGAGTTCTTTGTAGGTTCTGGATCTTAGCCCTTTGTCAGATGAGTAGATTGCAAAAATTTTCTCCCATTCTGTAGGTTGCCTGTTCACTCTGATGGTAGTTTCTTTTGCTGTGCAGAAGCTCCTTAGTTTAATTAGATCTCATTTGTCAGTTTTGGCTTCTGTTGCCGTTGCTTTTGGTGTTTTAGACATGAATGATAAAATGAATGATAAAAACTCCCACAAAGCTTGGAATCATCTAAACTTTCCTTAACTTAATAAAGGATGTTGTATTAGGTTTCTGTGACTGCTGTAATAAATTACCAGCTAGTGGCTTAAAATAATGCATTTTATTATCTGATAATTCTGGCAATTCAAACACCACTTGCTCCATGAGCTCTTCCCTGATCCTTCCAAATGGGTGTAATTCTTTCATTTTTTTGAACTTTAACATTTTGCATGTTCCATTTTGTTCTACTTGTATTCTAATATAATTATTTGTTTGCTGACTTATCTCCTTAAAAAAGTTCATGCTTTCTGCTCATTGAAATAAAGGACTGTCCCATTTTCATATTCTTTGAATATCTAGCTACTAGTACGGTGTATGGGCTGAATTGGATGCCCCCAAAATTCATATGTTGAAGCCCTCACCTCTAGTACCTCAGGATGTGCCTGTATTTGGAAAGAGGGTCTTAGAAGAGGTAATTCAATTGAAATATGATTGTTAAATTTGGCCCTACTCCACATGACTGCTGTCCTTATAACAGGAGAATAAGAGTCCGGGCACGGTGGCTAACGCCTGTAATCCCAGCACTTTGGGAGGCCGAGGCGGGTGAATTGCCTGAACTCAGGGGTTCGAGACTAACCTGTGAAACATGTAAAACCCTGTCTCTACTAAAAAAAAAAAAAAAAAAAAAAAATAGCCGGGCATGGTGGTGTGCGTCTGTAGTCCCAGCTACTTGAGAAGCTGAAGTAGGAGAAGTGGTTGAACCCAGGAGGCGGAGGTTGCAGTGAGCCGAGATCGTGCAACTGCACTCCAGCCTGGTGACAGAGTGAGACTCCGTCTCAAGAAAGAAAGAAAGGAAGGAAGGAAGGAAGGAAGGAAGGAAGGAAGGAAGGAGGGAGGAGGGAGGGAGGGAGGGAGGGAGGGAGGAAGGGAAAAGAACAGAACAGGATAAAGAAAGAGGAGAATAGGAAACACAGAGGAACACCAGGGCTGTGCATTCACAGAGGCACAAACCACGTGAAGAGGCAGCAAGACGGTAGCTATCTTCAAACCGAAGAAAGAGGCTTCAGAAGAAACCATAGCTGGCACCTTGATCTTGGACTTACAGCCTCCAGACAGAGAAAATAAAGTTATATTGTTTAACCTATTCAGTCAGTGGCATGTTGTTATGCTAGCTATAGCAAACTAATACATAAGGTAATTCATAAATATTTCTATATTTAATTGTATAAAATTGTTCTATGGTGTGGAAAGATGACATGACTGTGCCAACACTATCCTAACCCTGTTCCAATTATATATTATATATAATTGTTTATATATAATTATATTAAATATAATTATGTTTATATATTACATATATATTAGAACCCTGTTTTATATATATATGTATATATATAAACATATATATATTTTTTCTGACCATTTAACCTTGCTGGCATTTGGTGGGAGGAAGGTAGTACAGAGAATGGAGTCAGCATCTTAGAAGGTTCCTCTCCTTTATAAAGCTAAGGATGTTGTTGTTGGATATTAGAACTCTTCAAAGAAGAGTAGCCATTTTATCTTTCTCAATAATTACTATTTAAGAATGCTTATATTCATTAAAACCAATATTGATTAGAAGCATATCCAATAACTTAGAGAGAAAAGATTGATATTTGAATTTGACTTTGCAAATAAAGAAAATTAGGCATCAAAAAACACGTGAAAACTTTAAGGTCCATTTAATGCAAATTTTTTTACATTTTTGGTGAGCAGTTCTTCAGAATAGGAACTATGGAGGGGTACCTCTGTATGTGTGGTGTGTTTGTGTTTGTGTTTTGTAGATGAAGCATGAGCAGTGGGATATACAAGAATTATATTACAGTGAATTATGTTTGTCTTCGCTGAGTATCCAATGTGATTGGAAGAAAGAAACAACAAAAATAATAACCTTATCTCTATTAAATGGTCCTAGCAGAAAGCCCCAAATATTATGTGCCTCATCATAGAAAATAGCACAAAATCTAGTTGTTCACACACTAAAGCAGGAAGCTCAGAGGTGGGAGTGATCTAGAAGTTTTCTCTATATGTCATTTGAGAGTTAGAACTTAGTCGTGTATTTCTTCTTTGCTTAACGTAACACAGTCGCTGGTAAATGATCAGCACTTGGAATTATACCAAATTAAGGTAGAGAAATCCAGTGCATACTTTGATATTTTGTTGTTTTGTCCCTCTCACACTAGTAGAAAATTTTCTGAGGCCTCTGATTCACACATCAGACTTGTTATCCATACACAATTGGCAACACTGTTTTTCAGAGTGGTCAAATAAGTCATTATCAAGAGTATATGCTAGCAAAAACTGGCACTATGAGGGTTATGATCAATTTAGAGTAAATGTAGATAAAGCTGAAGTGGCTATTAGGGCTTTGGCATGACCTGTTCACACCAGCATTTCTCGTGTTCTGATTCAAATTCCCACTTGCACTCAAGCGAGTGAAAGCTCCAAACTAGTATTTGGGAAAAAAAGGATAAAAAAGAGATGCAACAATCTCATTAACAAATATTAAATAAATTGATTTTTCAACTTATATGTTTAGATTAAATTTCTATGAATTTATTCAGATCCTAGAGTGCTGGCTCTGTCCTTCTTCTTCCCCCTTCTTTGATATTGTCTGAATGTAAAATGTCCTGTTGTTGATATGGTGCTAATAAAAGTGATGCCCACACTAGCAGGCCATCAGGCTTTTCATTATATGAATAATTATATGAATTTCATTTTATTTGAAATTCATATAATGATTTTCTTTTCATTGTATGAATTACACGAATTTCATACAATAATTTCATATTATAGCATAATATATGGAATTATTATATATATTTTATATATTATTATATGAATTTCAGTGACACCAAAGTAAACAGTCTGAGTCTTTAACAGATATTTAACCTAGTGGTTTCTTAAAGAATAGCAGCTTATTTAAAAAAGGAAGACTCATAATTTTTTTTAATGTTAATTGTCCCAGAAAGGACAATAAACTTGCTTTTTAAAATTGCTGCCTTCTGCTCAGAATTAACTTCTGTTTATTATTCCCATTTGTTGTATGGAGATCATAACTTTGAAAAAATAAATGTCAAGAGACAACTTTATTAGGGCACTGATTATTGATTTTATTGGAACAAATGATTCTGATGGATAAGAATGCAGTTATTTTGTGGCAGTCTGAAAATTTTTGACATAAGAAAGAAAACTATGTATGTTGGGTGACTTTAATTTGTTACTATGTAAAAAATAGCAAAAAGTTTTTAAATGATTTGCTGGAATGAAACATGACTTTGCTCTTGAAGCATTTTCGTGCCAAGGAGTATAAGGTTTTTAATTTTTTAAAGACTTTTATTATTTTAAAAAATTAAACAAAAGTTAAAGAAATGTTGGTATTACAGGAGTGCGCCACTGTGCCTGACCTCCCATTTTATTATTTTTAATTTTTTTCTCAATTTCTTTATTTTTAATATTTAGGGGTACATTGCTGTATATATTTGTGGGGTAGATGAGATATTTTGATACAGGCATACAATATTTAATAATCATATCAAGACAAATGGAGTTTTTAGCACCTCAATCATTCATCATTTATTTCTGTTATAAATATTCTAAATGTACCTGTTCAGTTATTCAAAAATATACAACAAATTATTACTGACTGTAGTCACTCTGTTGAGCTATAAAATAATACATCTTATTTATTGTATCTAACCATATTTTTGTTCTCCTTAACCATCTCCATTACCTAACTCTTTACCCCCACTACCATTCTCAGCTTCTGGTAACCATCATTCTACTCTCTATCTCCATGAGTTCAATTGTTTTAATTTTTAGCTCCCAAAAATAAGTGAGAACATGAGAAATTTGTCTTTCTGTGCCTGACTTATTTCATTTAACATACTGTCCTCCAGTTCCATTCATGTTGTAGTGAATGACTGGATCTCGTTTTTTCTTATGGCTGAATAGTACTCCATTGTGCATACGTACCACATTTTCTTTATCAGTTTATCTGCTGATAGACACTTAGGTTGCTTTCAAATCTTGGCTATTGTGATTAGTGCTGCAAAAAACATAGGTATGTATGTTTATATATTATAGATATCTCTTTAATATATTGATTTCCTTTCCTTTGGAAACCTACCAGTGGGATTTCTGGTTCATATAGTAGTTCTATTCTTACTTGTATTATTATTATTATTACTACTACTACTGCTATTGAGATAGGGTCTTGCTATGTTGCCTAGGCTGATCACAAACTACTGGGCTCAGGGATCTGCCCACCTCGGGCTCCCAAAGTGCTAGGATTACATATGTGAGCCACCATGCCACAGGCCCTATTCTTAGTTTTTTGAGGCACCTCAATACTGTTCTCTATGGTGGCTGTACTGATGAACATTCCCACCAAAAGTGTACCAGGGTTCCCCTTTCTTTACATCCTCTCCAGAATATGTTATTGTTAGTCTTTTGAATAAAAGCCATTTTAACTGAAGTGAAATGATATCTCATTGCAATTTTGGTTTGCAATTCTCTGATGATCAATAATTTTGAGCAACTTTTAATGTATCTATTTGGCATTTTTACGTCTTCTTTTGAGAAATGTCTATTCAGGTCTTTTGCCCATTTTTAAACCAGATTATTAGATTATTTCATATTGACTTGTATTCTTTATGTATTCTGGTTATTAATCCTTTGTCAGATGGATAGTTTGCAGTTATTTTTTCCCATTCTGTGGGATCTCTTTTCATTTTACTGTTTCATTTGCTGTACAGAAGCATTTTAACTTGATGTAATCATATTTGTCCATTTTTGCTTTGATTGCCTGAGCTTTAGGGAGTATTACTTAAGAAATTTTTGCCCACACCAATATCCTGGAGAGTTTTACTAATGTTTTCCTGCAGTAGTTTCATAGTTGGAGGTCTTAGATTTAAGTTTAATAATCCATTTTGATTTGATATATGTATATGGTGAGAGACAGAATTCTAGTTTCATTCTTCTGCTTATGAATATCCAGTTTTTCCAGCACCATTTATCAGAGACACTGTCCTTTCCCCAATGTATGTTCTTGACCCCTTTGTCAAAAATGAATTGACTGTAGATATATGGATTTATTTCTGGGTAGTCTATTCTGTTACACTAGTCTAAGTGTCTGTTTTTATGCTACTACTATGCTTTTTAGGTTATCATTGCTGTGTAGTAGAGTTTGATGTCAGTTAACATGATTCCTCTAGTTTGCTCTCTTTGCTCAGTATGACTTCAGCTCTTCTGCCTTTTTTGTGTTTTTGTATTCATTTTAGGATTATTTTTTCTATTTCTGTGAAGAATGTCATCAGCATTTTTTATAGAGATTGCACTGAATCTATAGATTGCTTCGGTAGTATGGACATTTTAACAATATTAATTCTTCTAATACATTAACAAGGAATATCTTTCCATTTATTGTGTGCATCCTCTTTAGTTTCTTTCATCAGTGTTTCACAGTTTTCATTGTAGACATTTTTCACTTCATTGGTTAAGTTTATTCCCAAGTATTTTATTTTATTTGTAGCTATTGTAAATGGGAGTACTTTCTTGATTTCTTTTTCAGCTTGTTCACTATTGGTATATAGAAATGCTACTGATATTTTAATGTTGATTTTATATCCTGCAACTTTACTGAGTTTGCTTATCACATTTAATAGTTATTTGGTAGAGTCTTTAGGATTTTCCAAAATATAAGATATTATACATAAACAAGGATAATTTGTCTTTTTTCCTTTAAATTTGTATACCGTCTATCTCTTTCTCTTATCTAATTGTTCTACCTAGGGTTCCCATTATTATGTTGAATGATAGTGATGAAAAAGCATCTTGTCTTTTTCCAGATCTTAGAGGTAAGGGTTTCAGTTTTTTCCAGTTTCATATGATTCTAGCTGTGGGTCTGTCATATATGGCATTTATTATATTGAGGTGTGTTCTTTTTACACCCAGTTTTTTGTGTAAAAAAAAAACTTTTTCATGAAGGGATGTTGAATTTTATCAAATGCTTTTTCAGCACCAGTTGAAATGATCATATGTTTCTTGTTCTTCATTTTGTTGATATAATATTATCACATTGATTGATTTGCGTATGTTACAATATCCTTGCATCCCCGGGATAAATCCTACTTGGTTATGAGGCATGATATTTTATTGTGTTAAATTCAATTTGGTAGTATTTTATTGGGGATTTTTGCATTAATGCTCACTAGATATATTGGCCTGTAGTTTTCCTTTTTTGATGTATCCTTTTCAGGCTTTCTTATCATGTTAATATTGGCCTTGTAGAATGGGTTTGGAAGTATTCCTTCCTCCTCTATTTCTTTGGAATAGTTTGAGAAGGTTTGGTATTAGTTTTTCTTTAAATGTTTGATAAAATTCAGCAATGAAACCATTGGGTCCCAGGCTTTTCTATGCCGGCAGACTGTGTATTATGGCTTTGATCTCATTACTTCTTATTGGTCTATTCCAGTTTTGGATTTCTTCATTGTTCAATCTTGGTAATTTGTATGCATTTAGGAATTTATCAGTTCTTCTAGGTTTTTCAACTTCTTGACATATAGTTGCTCACAGTAGCCTCTAGTAATCCTTTGAATTTCTGAGGTATGAATTATAATGTCTCCTTTTTCATTTCTGATTTTATTTGGTTGGATTTTCTCTGTTTTTGTCTTAGTTTGACTAAGGGCTTGTTGATTTTGTTAATCTTTTAAAACATAGAACTTTTCAGTCGGGCATGGTGGCTCACACCTGTAATCCCAGCACTTTGGGAGGCCGAGGCAGGTGGATCACAAGGTCAGGAGGTCGAGACCATCCTGGCTAACATGGAGAAACCCCGTCTCTACTAAAAATACAAAAAATTAGCGGGGCATAGTGGCGGGCGCCTGTGGTCCCAGCTTCTAGGAGGCTGAGACAGGAGAAAGGCGTGAACCCGGGAGGCAGAGCTTGTAGTAAGCCGAGATCAGGCCACTGCACTCCAGCCTGGGTGACAGAGCCAGACTCCGTCTCAAAAAAGAAAGAAAGAAAGAAAAAGAGAGAGAGAGAGCAAGCAAGCTTTTCATTTTGTTGGTCTTTTGTGTTGTTTTTTTTTTTTCAATTTCACTTATTTCTGCTTATATTTATTTTTTGTTATACTCATGTTGAGTTTGGTTTGCTCTTGCTTTTCTAGTTCTTTCAGATGTTGTTTGAAGTTTTCTATGTTTTGATATAGGCACTTATTGCTATGAAATTTCCTCTTAGTATATCTTTTGCTGTATCCCATGGGTTTCAGTATGTTTTCATTTTCATTTGTTTCTAGGAATTTTATAATTTCTCCCTTAATTTCTTTATCGACCCACGGGTAATTCACGAGCTTATTATTATTAATTAATTAATTTATTTTTGAGACAGATTTTCACTCTTATTGCCCATGCTGGAGTGTAATGGTGCAATCTCGGCTCACCAGAACCTCTGCCTCCCAGGTTCAAGTGATTTCTCCTGCCTTAGCCTCCCAAGAAGCTGGGATTACAGGCATGTGTCACCATGCCCAGCTGATTTTGTGTTTTTATTAGAGACGCGTTTTCCCCATGTTGGTCAGGCTGGTCTCAAACTCCCGACTTCAGGTGATCACCCTCCTTGGCCTCCCAAATTGCTGGGATTATAGGCATGAGCCACCACGCCTGGCCGAGGAGCATATTATTTAATTTGATTCTGTTTACGTAGTTTCCAAAGTTCTTCTAGTTTTTTTTTTTTTTTTTCCAGTTTTATTCCATTATGGTTAGAGAAAATACTTGATACAATTTCGATTTGAGTGTTTTAAGACTTGTTTTGTGGCCTGATATTATGGTCTATCCTTGAATAATCCACATGTTGAAAAGAAGACTGTATATTCTGTAACTATTGGATGACATTTTCTGAAAATATCTATTATGTCTATTTGGTCCATAGTGCAGATTAGTTCTGATATTTATCTGATATTTTTCTGTCTGATGATCTGTCTAATGCTGAAAGTAGTGTGTTGAAGCTTCTAGATATTATTGTATTGAGTCTCTCTCTTTAGCTCTAACAATATATGCTTTATGTAATAGGTGCTGCAGTTGAGAGTGCATATATATTTACAATTGCTATATCCTCTTGATGACTTGACCTCTTTATCACTATATAATAATTTCATATGTCTCCTTTTATAGTTTGTGTCTTGAAATATATTTTATCTGATATAGTATAGCTATTCCTGCTCTTTTTTGGTTTCCATTTGCATGGAATATCCTCTCCCTCCTTAATTTTCAATCTGTGTGTATCTTTATAGGTAAAGAGTATTTCTTGTAGGCAGCAAATTGCTACGCCTTATTTTTTATCCATTCACCTACTCTCTGCCTTTTGATTGGAGGGTTTAGTCCATTTACATTCAACGTTATCACTGACAAATAAAAATGTGTTCCTGCCATTTTGCTATCTATTTTCTGTCATTTTGTTGTCTTCTCTTTCTTCCTTCCTTCTTTCCTGTCTTCCGTTTTGTGAAAGTGATTTTCTATGGTGCTATGTTTTAATATTTTGCTTTGTCTTTTTCAAATCTTTTGTAGGATTTTTAATTTGAGATTACCATGAGGCTTGCAAATAACATCTTATAATCCATTATTTTGAACCGATGACAACTTAACATTGATTGCAGAAGGAAACAAACAAACAACCAGAGAGAAAACTATTAAAATCTCTATACTTTAATTTCATTCTCACCCCCGTTTTTATCTCTTTGTTGTTTCTATTTTTATTATACTGTCTGTGTGTTATGCATTTTTGCAATTATTATTTTTGGTAGGTTAGTCTTTTAGTCATCCTACTCAGTATATGAGTAGTTTACACACCACAATTATAATGTTCTAATTTTCTGTGTTTGTGTGCTTACTATTACCAGTGAGTTTGGTACCTTCAAATAATTTCTTATTGTTCATTAATGTTCTTTTCTTTCATATTGAAGAACTCTCTTTAGCATTTCCTGTAGGACAAGTCTGGTATTAATGAAATCCTTGCTTTGTTTGTCTGGTAAAATTTTTATTTTTCCTTCATGTTTAAATAACATTTTTTGCTAGATATAATATTCTAGGATCACAGTGTTTTTCTTCAGCACATTAAATATATCATGCCACTCTTTCCTGGTGTGTAAAGTTACCACTGAGAAATTTGCTGCCAGACATATTAGAACTTATTTATATGTTATTTGTTTCTTTTCTCTTGCTGGTTTTAGGATCTTTCTTCATCCCTGACCTTTGGAAATTTGATTTTAAATGTCTTGAGGTAGTCTTATTTGTGTTATATCTGCTTGGTGTTCTATAACCTTCATGTACTGGAATATTGATGTATTTCTCTAGGTTCAGAAAGTTCTCAGTTATTATCCTTTTAACTAAATTTTCTACCCCAATCTCTCTGTGTCCTCTTTAAGGCAATAACTCTTAGATTTGCCCTTTTTAGGCTATTTTCTAGATCCTGTAGGGATACTTTATTCTTTTTTCTTTTTTCTCCTCTGACTGTGTATTTTTAAATAGCCTGTATTTAAGCTCACTAATTTTTTCTTTGCTTGATCTGTTCAGAGACTCTGATGCATTCTTTTTTTTTTGAGATGGAGTCTCGCTCTGTTGCCCAGGCTGGAGCACAGTGGTGCAATCTCAGCTCACTGTAAGCTCCGCCTGCTGGGTTCACACCATTCTCCTGCCTCAGCCTCCTGAGTAGCTGGGACTACAGGCGTCCGCCACCACACCTGGCTAATTTTTTGTATTTTTAGTAGAGATGGGGTTTCACCATGTTAGCCAGGATGATCTCAATCTCCTGACCTCATGATCCACTGCCTCAGCCTCCCCAAGTGCTGGGATTACAGGCGTGAGCCACTGCGCCCAGCCTGATGCATTCTTAAGTTTGTCATTTGCAGTTTTCAGCTGCAGGATTTCTGCTATATTCTTTTAAATTATTTCAATCGCTTTGCTAAGTTTATCTGATGGGATTCTGAATTTTTTCTTTGTGCTATCTTGGATTTTGTTGATCTTTCTAGAAACAGCTATTTTGAATTATCTGTCTTAAAGGCCACATATCTCTATCATTTCAGAACTGGTCATAGTGCCTATTTGTTTCATCTGGTGATGTCTGGTTTTTTTTGTTTTGTTTTTGCATGGTCTAGGTGATTGTGTTTGTTAATTTCTAGTTAATGAAAAGCTTAGTATTTATTCTAATCTTTGCAGTCTGGGCTTATTTGTACACATCCTTCTTGAGAAAGCTTTCCAAGTATTCGAAGGGAATTGAGTGTCATGATGTAAGTCTTTGGTCACTGCAGCATTAAGGGGCGTATGCATTAGAGTGCATCCCAAGCCCAGTAATGCTGTAACTTTTTCAGAGTTCTAGAAGTACTTCTTTGGTATTTTTGGTTATGATATAGGTGAACACCCTGGATTACGAAGTAAAATCTCTTGTTTTCTTCCCTTACTCTCCCCGCCTCCCACCCTCAACAAATGGAGTCTCTCTCTGTGCTGAGATGCCAGGAGTTAGGGTAGGGGTGACACAAACTCTCCTATGGCCAGCACCTCTGGGACTGTGCTGGGTTACACCTGAAGCCAGCACAATACTTTTTTTCACCCAAGGCCTGTGGTAGCGTGTTCCTTTCTGGCTTAGGGCAGGTCTAGAAAGTCCCTCCAGTAGCTAAGGCCTGGCATTAGGGACTTTAGGAATCTCCTGTTTGTCTTATTTTACTGTGGCTTAGCTGGAACCATAATTTTAAGAAAAAGTTCTTTATAGTTTTCCTGCCTCTTTTCTTAAGCAGAAAGGGTCCCTTCTTGTGGTCACCACAGCTGGAAATGTGCTGGGTTACACCTGAAGCCAGCCCAATACTGGGTCTTGTCCAAGGCCCATAGTTACTGTTGCCTGACTACCACTGATGTTTATTCAAGGCCCAAGGGCTCCTTCATACCAGGTGGTGAATTCTGCCAAAACTGTTTTTTTTTTTTTTTTTCCTTTAGGATGTGTGTTCTCATCTGGCCCAGGGTGGGTCTAGAAATGTTTTCTGAGAGCTATAGCCTGGAATGGGGTCTTCAGGGCCCTGCTTGCTGTTTTGTTATACTGTGACTGAACCAGTATGAAAGTTGCAAGATAAAAATCCTCTTTACTCTTTTCTCTCTTCATAGAGCTGTGAGCTGCACTGCCTGAAGTTTGGATAGGGGTGACACAAGCACTCCCTTGGTCATCTCAGCTGGTTTCTCACTAGGTTGCATGCACCTCAAGTCCACTATCTCTAAGCTCAGTTCAGGGACAGGACTTGCCTCGGAATTTCAGTCTGTGTGATCTATACTACCTTTCAAGTTTACTTAGGACTTCAGAGTACTTTAGCCCGTAGTGGTCGGGTTAGTCAGAACTCAGCTTCTTACTACTGGATGGACAATTCCCCTCTGGCCAGGGCTGATCTAAGTGCCCCCTCCGTTGTGTTGAATTCTGCATTGTGTTGCTTTCTGCTGTGACAAGGTAGCACTGAGTTCCCATGGAAAATCCCACAACTGCTGCACTTTTCCTCCTCCAAGCACACAGATTCTCTCTTTATGCCAAGCTGCTCTGTGGGGAGTAGGAGGTTGGCAATTCGAGACTGTCCTTGTTACACTTTTCAGGGTCTCTTTCCTTGATATGATGTTAAAGCCAGGTACTGTGATCACTCACCTGAGTTTTGGTTCTTATGAAAGTACTCTCTTGTGTGGATAGTTGTTTAATTTTGTGCTCCAGCTGGAGGAGGGGAGTGATCACTGGAAGGTTCTATTCAACCATCTTGCTCCACCTTCTGTAAGTTTTAACATCTTTCTCTTTACCTGTGCAATCATTCTCTAGGTAGGACAAGGTACTCACTTGGACTCTAGCGGTACTCTACAGAGTATTTTCTTTGCATTGGTCTCCCTAAGTCCATGTATGGTCAAATGGGGAAATTAAACACATGTAACTTTAATTCATTCTCATAGCTACAAAGCATTCTATATTACAGATGTATAGTAATTTAATTAATTCTTACCTTATTGGAAGATGTATAGATTTTTAAAAATTATTGTTATACTTTAAATTCCAGGGTACATGTACATAGCGTGCAGATTTGTTACATAGGTATACATGTGCCATGTTGGTTTGCTGCACCCATCAACTCGTCATTTGCATTAGGTATTTCTCCTAATGCTATCCCTCCCCCAGCCCCCAGTCTCCAACAGGCCCTGATGTGGGATGTTCCCCTCCCTGTGTCCATGTGTTCTCATTGTTCAACTCCCACTTATGAGTGAGAACATGCAATGTTTGGTTTTCTGTCCTTGTGATAGTTTGTTGAGAATGATGGTTTCCAGCTTCATCCATGTCCCTACAAAGGACATGAACTCATTGTTTATATGGCTGCATAGTATTCCATGGTTATATGTGTCACCTTTTCTTTATCCAGTCTCTAATTGATGGGCATTTGGGTAGGTTCCAAGTCTTTGCTATTGTGAATAGTGCCACAATAAACATAGGCATGCGTGTGTCTTTATAGTAGCATGATTTATAGTCCTTTGGGTATATACCCATTAATGGGATCACTGGTTCAAATGATGTTTCTAGTTCTAGATCCTTGAAGAATCACCACACTGTCTTCCACAATGGTTGAACTAATTTAAACTCCCGCTAACAGTGTAAAAGTGTTCCTATTTCTCCACATCCTCTCCAGCATCTATTGCTTTCTGAATTTTTAATGATCGCCATTCTAACTGGTGTGAGATGGTATCTCATTGTGGTTTTGATTTGCATTTCTCTAATGACCAGTGTTGATGAGCATTTTTTCATAAGTCTGTTGGCTACATAAATATCTTCTTTTGAGAAGTGTCTGTTCATATCCTTTGCCCACTTTTCGATGGGGCTGTTTGTTTTTTTCTTGTAAATTTGTTTAAGTTCTTTGTAGATACTGGGTATTAGCCCTTTGTCAGATGGGTGGATTGCAAAAATTTTCTCCCATTCTGTAGGTTGTCTGTTCACTCTGATGGTAGTTTCTTTTGCTGTGCAGAAGCTCTTTAGTTTAATTAGATCCCATTTGTCAATTTTGGCTTTTGTTGCCGTTGCTTTTGGTGCTTTAGTCATGAATTCCTTGCCCATGCCTATGTCCTGAATGGTATTGCCTAGGTTTTCTTCTAGGGTTTTTATGATTTTAGGTCTTACATTTAAGTCTTTAATCCATCTTGAGTTAACTTTTGTGTAGATTTTTAACATCTCCACTGGAAATAAATAACTTTTTCAATTCCACTTCTATAGAATAGATTTCTGAAAGTTTATTTGCTGTGCTAAAGATGGGGGTGGAGAGAGAGAGAGAGAGAGAGAAACATTGAAAGTACAAATTGCTTAGGCTAAGTTGCTGAAATTATGTCTGTATATTCCCAAATACTTAACCTTTTATTTCCTACAAAGAGATCATTCTCCTTACATAACTAAAATATAACTATTGGTTATATTAACACTGATTCATACTATTTAATCCTGACTCAAATTTTGCCAGATGTTACAACAATGTTCTTCACAGCAAAACAATCCGGTTCAGACTCCTACTCTGAATTTAGTTACCAATTTTTTTTTTTTTTTTACCCTTCTTAATTTTTGAATACCTTGATATTCCTGAAGATTTTAATTCAGGAATATTAAAATTTTCCACTTTTAACTTCTTGTAAATATTCCTGATGATTTTAAATGTTAGCTAGCCAACATTTCTGCACAAGCTGAGCAATTTTGGATATTGGTATTTTAAAAAGAACTGTTTTTCCACAAATGAATATAAAGTGATATTTCTGCTGTTTTATTTGCATTTTATTAACTACTAATGAATTTGAGCATGTTTTCTCAAATTTTTGGTGATTTGCATTTTCTGTTTTCTATTTTTCCATCAGATTATTATTATATTTTATCAGCACTTAGAAAATTAATCATATATGCTGCAAAAATTATTGTTCTCTATTCTTCTCTGGACTCTGCTTATGGCATAAAACTATAACTAAAGACATTTGCATTGTCAAATCTATCAGTCTTTTCTTTCAGATTTAGTATCTTGCTAAAAGACTTTTCATCTGAAGGTTTACAAATGTTCTTTTACACATTATTTTAATATTTTTAATTCTTTTATATGTATATTTTAATGTATCTAGAAAGTAATTTTATGTAACATGAAACAGTGTCTTAATTTTTGTTTATTTTAGAGAAATAGCTAATTATGCCAGTACCATTCATTAAATAATCTATTTTTCTCCAAATTAGAATGACACTTGTGCCATATGTTTTCTACATATACTTGATCTATTTCTGGATTCTGATTTATTTCATTGATCTATTTGCCAAGCTGTGTTTACATTTTTATTATGGTAACTTTATATTAAATTTCAATTATCTTGTACAGCAAACCATCTTTTATGATTCTTATTTCCACTTTTTGATAATTTTTGCTTATTGAGTTTTCCATATTATTTAAAAAATATTATTAATACTGGTAATAGCAAGTATGCCAAAATTTGATATCTAATTAGAATTAAATTAGATCCACACATTATTTTAGGAGAGATTATGCTTTAAAGATATTGTCTTTGTCTTCATTTTTACTGTTTCACTTTGAATATCATTTTATCTGATATTAATATGACTCCTCTATTTTCTTTTCCTGTTAGATATTTGTACAGCATTTTTTACCACTTTGAACTTCATTTAAATGTACTTCCTATACACATCTAGTAGTTGGATTTTTTTTTTAATAATCTAACCTATCATAAGAGAATTGTCATTAGCCCTGTTAAACATTTTTAAATTAAAACCATCCCAAGAACGCCAAATTTTACATCCAGATGGAGAAAATTTAAATTATAATTATATCTATATAATATTAGTATTTATTCTCTTCTTGTTAATGCTGAAATCAGAAATAACACTACCCTTCAACAAGTTAACCGAAGTGCCATGAGAAGGCAACTATAGTTCTGTCTGGTTTTGTCTGTCGGTGGACACTTTTGTCTACTTCTTGGGTTCTTAGATGTAAAACCCCTTCAATTTACGTCTTTTAAGTTTGTAAACAGCGCATTTTTTCTGATGTTTGTTTCTGAGAATTCCTACATCATTTCTGGTTGTCGCTCCCCTCTCATACTCATATTCTTTTGTACTCCAATCTACATTCCACATTCAAAAGAGAGAGAAAATTCGGAACTCATTAAGGAGTAATAAAGATTTAATTATTTCTGCTATAAGATGTCAAATAGACCCAATAATGACATAAAAACAAATAATATTGGAATAATGCTCTGATTATTACCCTTAGTTGACAATAGTCCTCATTCAGGAAAAGAAATATTCATTCTAGGCTTCTCAGTTTAGATTAAATATATACTATATATGTATAATTTTCTTAAATATATATATAGATATTTACAAATTACAGACATATATTGCATAACAAAGTTTCAGTCAGTGATGGACCACATATATGATGTTGGTCATGGGAGATTATAATCCAACTGAAAAATTTTTATCTCCTAACATAGCAGCTATTGTAACATCATAGGGTAACATGTTACTGGAGTGTTTGTGGTGAAGCTGCTAGAAACAGACTTACTCTGCTGCCAGTAGCATAAAAGGCACAGTAATGTTCTAGGCCTTCCCATTTACTCACAACTCACTCACTGACTTCCCCCAGAGCAACTTCCAGTCCAGCAAGCTCTGTTCATGCTAAATGTCCTATACAGGCTTACCATGTTTACAATCTTTTATACTGTATTTTTACTATTCATTTTCTATGTTTAGATATTTTTAGATACACAAACACTGAGCATTGTGTTGCAATTGCCTACAGTATTTAGTAATATGTTGCATAGGTTTGCAGCCTAGGAGCAATAGGCTAGCTCACATAGCCTAGATGTGTAGGAGGCTATACCCTCTAGGTTTGCGTAAATACATTCTGTGATCGCATGATGACAAAATTGCCTAATGACAAATTTCTTGGAACATATTCTCATTGTTAAGCAATGTATGATTGTGATGTCATCCTTCATAAATACCCTACTCAATCAATTGTGACTTTAATACAGGATACTCTAACAATGAAATAGAAGTATTCATGGACTAAGTGAGACTTTTCAGCCTCCTCTAGAGAAAGATTTTTTAAAAACAATGATTGCTTGGAATAATAATTTAAAACATTTTTTGCATGTGAATCAATGTCATCATCTCATTGTTCTTGGATACATAAGAACATAAAGGGGAAATGTACAATGTTTCAGATTCCAATTAGAATCCAAGAATAATGGGTAGGCATTTATAAAGGGTGACATTACAGGCCATGTTTTCTTTCATTTTTACCTATTGAATTACTAATTTAGGAAAGCATTTTGTTGTTTGTTTTTCTCCAGAAAGTCTTTGGTGTGTATGTAGTAAGCCTGAACTTCTGCTAATGTTCTCATTATTTTAAATCACACTGTCATGTGTCTCCTCCAGCAGATCTATCTTGCTGGTATTTTCTGTTTACTCTTACTGACCTTCCTTTCTCTGGATTTTGGGACCCTATGTAATGTTGAAGTATTTTTTTTGCTGCTCTCTAGAGCTAAGGTTTCATGGCAGGGAATGCTAAATTACTTTTGTCTTAACAAAGATGAAAGATGAAGCACTCTATCTATTCTGTGTGTCAATGATGTTCAAATAGGTAGGTTTCCACTCTCTTGGCTGGCACATTCAGAAGCAGCCAGTAAATGTCCCCGTTTTACAGGCAAGTCTCGATTTATCTGTTTGTCTTTTTGTTTGTTTGTTATGGTCTCTTGGGGGCTAAGGAGAACCAGCACATGTATGGAAACCTGATGTTGATCTTTTCTCAGGATTCTAGACATTGGTCTGAACATTTCTCTGCTGTCTTCCCTGCTTATCCTAGAGAAATCCTTCATACCAGTTCTCTCTACCAGGACCCTAACCAAGACCCCAATCTCACTGGCACCCAGCCGCCTGTATACTAATAAAAGCTGTTTAACTCAGAAAGTGAAGGTAAATTGAAGTTAATATTGGAGAGGAAGAGGAAGAGGAAGGTAATGAGGAGTCATGTTCAAAATCTTTCACAGAAACCTGTTGCTATTGGGGAAAATCTTACATAAGGGCTTTGCTTTTTATTTGTTTTGTGTTACAATTTATTTTTCTTTGTGTTTCTCAATTCAGAAAGTAGTATTACTTATGGTACTTTTTATCTAGAAAGAAAAAAAAGGTTGTATGAGTGGCTCCTTGTTAGGACTTGATCATCCTGATACCCCCTTTATGTTAATCAAAGGCGTAAGAGAACAAGACATAAAGTTAGCTGACCCTGATCAGTTATGCCTTGTCCTTTAGGCTAGAATCCCTTCCCTTCTTTACAACCTTCTGAATGTAAAGTCCTTGGGCCTTGAGTGAGCATAGGTGGTAGCCAAGCAGTGGTCGCTATAGGCCTTCAGTGAGGGCCAGTGGTGTACTATCTTTGGGTATGACTCAGTGCAGTCTCAGTGGTGGTAGCTATAGGGATGCTTGTATCACTTCTTCCCCAGCTCCAGATCAGCACAGAGACAGAAACTTTGTTTGGGGGAAAGTAAGCAAAGAGAACAAGAGTCTCTGCCAAGTAATCCAGGGAAACTTCTTTACTTCATAAATTACCCAGTCTCAGGTATTACTGTATAGCAACACAAATCAACTAAGACAATAATCAATTCCCATTTTCTTCCACTGTTGTAAACCAAGCTGACTGCCATTCTTCTTATACATCTGATTTTGGAATCTGTACAAAATTCTTTCTGTATTTCAGTTGATAAACATTTATTGACCAAATTATGCAATTAATATTAAGTATTTTGAAATTAAAAATTAAAATAAGCAAATAGTTAAAATCAAGGTAGTTATTGCTAGCAATAATAAATAAACAATCAACTAATAACCAAAATAACTAAAATTTATTGAGTTCTGTGGCATAGGCATTCTCCTAAAACCTCCACATTCATTATTATTATACACATGCATGTATAATCCAAATATGTGTCTCTAAGAAAAAGTCATTTTTAGAATTATCACATCAAAGCAACTGGCATAATATTCTAGTAGATATGATGCATCTCCATGATTTTAATAATTTTACATGTGGAAAAACAAAGCTAGGGATATGTAAATATTTACAATATTGGGGGCAATAACTTGCCTCAAATTATTCAACTGCTGAGGGAGTATATTTGTATTAAAATTCATTTTGTCTCTAGAACTCACATACTAACCACTACTTTTTGCTTTTTTCAAACAATCATTAGACTATATTGAACATTTACTATACAATAGACACTATTCTAAGCACTTTGATGTATTAATTTACTTAATCCTAACAATAGTCCTATCAAGCTGCTATTGTTGCTGTTTTACAGAAGAAAACAAGATATGCAAGGAGAAGATGGTAATTTGTTTTATTTTGTTTAATTTTCATGTTTATTTTAGTTTTGGGGAGGTACATGTGCAGGTTTGTTATAAGGGTATATTGTATTGTGCTGCAGTTTGGACTTCCGTTGATCCTGTCAACCAGATAATGAACATAGCACTCAATAGGATGTTTTCCAGTCCTTGCTCCCCTGCCTTTCTCCCTCCTTTTAGTGTCTATTATTCTCATATTCATGACTGTGTGAACCTAATGTTTAGCTCCCACTCATAAGTAAGAACATGGAATATTTGGTTTTCTATTTCTGCAGTAATTCACTTAGGGTAACATCCTCCAGTAGCATCTATGTTACTGGAAAGGATGTGATTTTATTCTTTTTTATTGCTCTGTGGTATTTCATGGTGTGTGTGTATACTATTTTCTTTATCCAAGCCACCATTGGTGGACATGTAGGATGAGTCCATGTCTTGTCTTTTCTTTTTCTTTTCTTTCTTTTTCTTTTTCTTTTTTTTTTGAGATGGAGTCTCACTTTGTCACCCAGTCTGGAGCACAATGGTGCAGTCTTGGCTCACTGAAACCTCCGTCTCTCAGATTCAAGGGATTCTCCTGCCTCAGACTCCCAAGTAGCTGGGACTATAGGTGTGCGCCACCACAGCCTGCAAAGTTTTGTATTTTTAGTACAGATGGGGTTTCACTATGTTGGCCAGGCTGGTCTTGAACTCCTGACTTGGTGATCCACCTGCCTGGGCCTCCCAAGGGGCTGGGATTATAGGCGTGAGCCCCCGCACCCGGCCAAGTTCATGTCTTTTCTGTTGTGAATAGTGCTGTGATGAACCTACATTTTCATGTGTGTTTTTTGGTAGAACATTTTTTTTCTTTGGATATATACCCAGTAATGGGATTGGTGGGTGGAAAGATAATTATATTTTTAGTTATTTGAGAAATCTCCAAACTGCTTTCCTCAGACTCTAAACTGATTTGCATTCACACCTGCAATGTATAAGCATTGCTTTTTCTCCACAATGTCACCTACATGTTATTTTTTGAGTTTTAATCATAACCATTCCAACTGGTCTGAGATGATATCTCATTGTGATTTTGATTTGCATTTCTCTGATTATTAGTGATGCTGAGCATTTTTTCATATATTTGTTGGCCACTTGTATGTCTAATTTCAAGATGTGTCTGTTCATGTCTTTGTCCACTTTTTAAAAAAGGTTGTTTTTTTCCTGTGGATTACGTTCCTTGCATATTATGGATATTCATCATTTGTTGGATGCATTGTTTGCAAATATTTTCTACCAGTCTGTAGGTTTCCTGTTTACTTTGTTGAGTTTCTTTTGCTGTGGAGAAAGAAGCTCTTCAGTTTTATTAAGTCCCATTTGTCTATTTTTATTTTGCTGCATTTTCTTTTGGATAATTCATCATAAATTATTTGCCTATGCCAATATCTAGAAGACTATTTCCTAGGTTTTCTTTTAGAATTTTTATAGTTTTGGAGATTACATGTAAGTGTTTAATCCATCATGAGATAATTTTTGTATATAGTAAGAGGTAGCGTCTAGTTTCATTCTTCTGCACATGTTTAGCCAGTTTTCCCAACACTATTTATCAAATAGGGTTACTTTCTCCATTGTTTATCTTTGTCAACTTTGTCAATGATGAGTTGGTGGTAGGTGTGAGGATTTATTTCAGTGATCTTTATTTTCTTCCATTCATCTCTATGTCTATTTTTGTACTAGTATCAAGCTGTTTAGGTCACTGTGGCCTTATGTTATAGTTAGAAGTTGAGTAACATGATGCCTCTGGCTTTATTATTTTCACGTAGAATTGCCTTGACTGTTTGGGCTCTTTTTTTAGTTCCACATAAGTTTTAAAAGTTTTCTCTAACTCTGTGAAAAATGATTTGGGGAATTTGACAGGAATAGTGTTGACTCTGTAGATTCCTTGTGTCAGTTGGACATTTTAATGATATTGATTCTTCCAACACATGAGGATGACAAGGTTTTCTATTGTGTGTGTGTGTGTGTATTGTATGATTTCTTTCAATGCTTTGTAGTTCACCTCATACAGATTGTTCATCTCATTTTTTAGATGTATTCTTAGGTATTATATTTTCATGTGTGGGTATTGTAAATGGGATTGCTTTCTTGATTTGGTTCTCAACTTGAACATTGGTGTGTACAAATGGTACTGATTATTGTACGTCGATTTTGTATCCTGAGACTTTATTGAAGTCATTTATCAGATCTAGGAGTCTTTGCTGGAATTTTTAGGGTTTTCTAGGTATGTAATCATATCATTAGTGAGGAGAGATTATCTGACTTTCTCTTTTTCTATTTGGATGACACCTACTTTCTAAAACTAGAAAATTTAGAGACTTTAAAATTTCACAGTCATCATCTTCCCTAATTTATTTACAAAATTCTACCAATTTTACTTACTATATCTTTCTTGAATCCATCTGCTCTTTTGCTTATCTTCTGCCATTGCTTTAGTATAAGTTTCCATCCTCATCCTCTCTACTGCCTTTTTCCTAATTTTTAGCTTTACTCATTCTTCAAATGCCAGTTTATATATCATTTTTTTCTGTGACGATTTGACTAATCTTTCTGGGTGTAATCAGTCACTTGTTTCTCTGTGCTGTTATAATTACCATGTTTTGAAAATGTGTTTTGTTTATGTGTGTATCTGCACCAGTAGCCATTGTGTTTCTCAGATAGAGAAATGATGCATTATTCATTTTCCCCATAGCATAGCCATAGTGTTTGGCACAGGGTAAGGACCAAAAATATTGAATGAATAAATCAAGAGTGGAATGGAAGGGAATGCATTGGCTAGTTGGATGTGCAGTTGTAGAGCTTAGGAAAAAGAGCTCACATCTGACTCATCAGCAAATCTTTTTGGTTCTCTTAAAAACGCAACCAGAATTCAACCATTTCTCAATACCTACGCTACTTAGTCACTATAATTTCTTGACTGTTTTATGCAATAGCTTCCCAATCCCTCATATTGTTTCTTAATCTTTCTCCATTCAGTTGGCTCTGCCTGGATGCACTACTGATTATCCACATGGTTTGTTACCTCTTAACACCTTTAGATCTGGACTAATGTTACATTGTCATTTTTCTTTTTTCATAAACTATATTTATATCTATGCCACATCTATATATATCATCTGTGTTTATATGTAAATATACTTTTTAATATATTAAATGATTGATAAAACATTAAACAATATTTATAAACAAAGTCAGATTTTTGTTTATTTCTCATACCTCATCAGAATATACTGTGAGAAAAGGTTTATTACTATTTTATGCAGGTCTAAGATATTGCATAATATATAACAAGTCCTCAATAAATGTTTCTTTTAGGAATAATTGTTTGAAAATTCTAAGACTATTTAACAATAAAAATAACTTGAAAACAGAAATCATGTATATATGTATTATATATGTTATATATAATATATAATATATATATATAAATCTACTTATATTTAGCAACATGGAATATGGATAACACTGACCAGCTAGATCAAGGATAATAAATTGGTCTCTAGTTATTTATTTTATAGGTGATTATGGCATGAAGAGTGTGAATGTTCTCTCTATTTGTCAGTCTAGGGAAGAAAATGGGATGAGCCTTGAGACTAAAGAGAGAATTGCTTTTTGCAGAACTGGGAACCAAACAGGGATGTCAGGAGTATGGCTTTGCTGGGGTTTGGAAGACAGCATATATGTATGATCTGTTACTGGTAGAAGCAGCCTGAACTTGGAATACGTGAATGCACATCTATGATGCTCACGAGGGTGACAGCAGTGGCAGGGAAACAGCTTAATTTGTCGATTTTTGAGTTGCAATCCCATTACTTAGTTGTTCAGAGACTGTGATTCTTATGACATAGGCAAAGTAACCTCTATTCTTAAGTCCCGGAGAAAGATGGTTCTGTCTAGCACGAGGTTGATCCTGTAGCTACTCCTGATTCAGCCTCCCCGAACACCGTGAGTGACTTTTTGAAATAGTTTCTTATGTGTGCCTGTGTGTGTGTCTTATGTGTGCTTATGGGCAGAGATTGTGTTCCTGTAAAGTAATAGCATGTGATCAACCATGACTGAACAAAATACTAGAAAAGACAGATTTCTTCTCCCCTCCCTCCTACACCTATCCGCAGCCCCTTAAATAAACTATTGGTTGACCAGTAATAGTGGTGCTGCCTTAGTCACTACAGAGCACAGGGTCTTCCAGTTATGATTGTGTGAAAGAGTTTAGCAATATTAGTGATGAGCACAAGGCTTCTATGTGGCCTGAACAGGTTTTCCAGTTAATTTTTTCCTGAATGTAATAATAAACAAGGCTGAAACTTTATGAGATAGAAAGCATCCTCACAGAACTGAGAACCTTAAGGAGGAATTACAAAGTGGCTCTTGAAGTGGGTAGGATGAGGGCTCTGTGCAATTAAATTTCAATATTAAATGGAAAAAGACCTCATTTTGTCATTCAAGCTGGTAAAACAAGACAGATCAGAAATAGAAATAAGTAGTGACAATAAAAAATGGATGGAAAGAAATTATTCAATAATGATAAATCAGGAATTAATAAATTAGACAGCAACCATACCAATAAAAAGTCTCATTGAATTGATATATAAGTGCTGCTTCTTTTAGAGGAAAACAATAAATAAATGAATCACTAGATTAACTGGACAATAAGAAAGAAGATTCATAAATACACAAAATTAGTCATTAGAAAGGAAAAATAATATTATAAACAGTAATTAAAAATAGAAACTCCTTTACATAAGCAGCATAACACTAATTCCTGAATCTGACAGAGAGCATCAGAAGTCAGTCCCACTAATATTTACTCATATTTCTTGAGTATGTACTTTTTGCTAGAATCTGTTATTAATGCCTTACATATATTAATTCATTTAATTTTCATAAACCATGAGCTCAGGACTATAATTTCTCTCCATTTACAGATAGAGAAAAATGCAGAGCAGAGGATATGAAGTTACATAGCTAGTTATAGTAGAGCCATAATTTGAACTTAGAAACTCAGATGCTATTGTCTGGATTATTAACCACTATGCGGTAGTACCTCCCTACTAGAAAATATGACAAAATGCTAAAAATCAGTAAAGAGAATCCAAAAGCACATAAAAAGCTTAGTATAATATTTTTGTATTTAGTTCAATACAGAAATGTAGAGTGATTTAATAATAATACATCTATAACAAAAAGATATTGAAGTTGAAAAATGTTTTAAGTATTTTATTGACGTCAAAAGTGCATGTAATAACACTGAAATTTTACTCCTGACAAAAGTTATTAAAAACTATGTTTTCCAAAATATATATAGATACATAAGTGTTTGTATTTACTATTTTAAATATTTTAACCTTACACACACACACACACACACACACACACACACGGGAAATATTGATGGAATAATAATAAATTTTAAAAACACAGAAGTTCTCAATACTACTCTTTTTATTTAACTATTTTTCTTGAAATGCTAGCTATTACCAATAGATAAGATCACTAAAAGTTATAGACATTGGAAAGGAGGATTCAGTAATGTTATTTGTTTGTGACAAAATATGCAGAATAAGTAAATAATATGCTAAAAACTATGAGTTTAGTATGGCAACTGCATGTACAATAAATATATGTCAATAAATTTGTAATGTGCCTACAACAACTAATTATAAACTGTGATATAAAATTACAAAGTACAACAACAATAGCAAACATCACAGTAAGAACATATGTAACACAATTAGAAGATAATCTGAAGAAGAATTTAAAATGAACTGAAAAACATAAAAGAAGGTAAATAAGGGGAACAACATTCCTCATCCTCCTAAAGAATCTCTATATAAATTCAATTCAATCCTTGGGTCATCTGGAGATGGAGAGAAGTGTGAAGGAGAAGAAGTGGGTGGTGGTAGAATTGGATCAGTGTTTCTAAGCAACAGTAAAATTATAACCATGAAAGACATTTTTAAAAGAATTCTAATGAGTAAGGATTTGGAATAGAAGATATTAATATAAAGTCTTAAATAATAAAAATTAAAACACTCAAATAGTCATATAAGAACTGCCACCAAATTAATAGATTATAATGAATATTAGAAACAGAAAAATACATATAATATTTTATATAAGATAAAAATATAGAAGTAACAATTCAAATCATTGAAGTAGAATTGCATTATTTAATCATATGTGGAAAACTAGTCAGATATTTTTAATAAAAACTGAATTTCTAACATCCTTTGTTAGAAAAAATAATTTTATATAAATTAAAGGTTCAAACACACAAAATTAAGAAAAACACAATAGATGAGTTTTAAAATAATATTCGAAATGACCTTTCTGAGAAAAGAAAAATTTTACATTTTACGATTTAAAAATCACATGAAATATATGGCAAAAAAGATTAGAAATATATAAGGTGGAAAATTTGTTTTATATGTATACACACACACACACACACACACACATCTTTCTAATGTACCGAAAGCTTTATGATTTAGATTTAAACAGTAAGCTGCATTAGAGCCAAAACAAGTCACGTTGGTAAATGGATGAAGCTGTATGAAAAAAGAATGCCAGACAAGTTAGCACAGATACTCTTCTTAATTTCCTTGTAATATATTGTAATAGTTTCAGTTATATTTAAATATTTAATACATTTAAAATATATATTAGTAAGTTGTGTGAAATAGCAGTTGGAACTTTGCTTTCTTCTGAATGGATAGCAAACTATATTATACCATTTAATAAACAGATAAGCTGATTGCCACTGAACTGTCATATAAATTTCCGTACATGCTTATATTTGTTTCTGGGTTTCATTTTGTCAAATATTTCTGTATTACAATACTACCCACATTTATTTGGCACTTATTGGCAGATATTGTTCTTCACGCATTGCCTATATTAATTTATTTAATCCCAACAATACCATGAGGTAGATACTGTTACTATTTCCATTTTATTATTAAGGAACTATCTGTTTAAAATTACTTGCACAGGGTTACCAAACTAGAAAGGGGTAGATTTGAGAATCAGATCTCAGCTGACTTCTTCCAGAGTTTCTGTGGGCTTAGTCACTGTGCTATATTGCCTTTCTTTTACAAACAATATTGCAATGATAGCTCTTGGTACATGTGTGAACTTTTTTTAGGAGAGATAATTTTTTTTTTTTACTTTTAATTTTTGTGGGTACGTGGTGTATATATTTATGTGGTATATGAGATGTTTTGATGCAGGCATGCAATGTGAAATAAGCACATCATGAAGAACAGAGTCTCCATCCCCTCAAGCATTTATCCATTGAGTTGCAACCATCCAGTTACACTCTTTACGTTATTTTAAAATGTACGGTTATTATTGACTACAGTCACCCTGTTTGGAAGCAACCTAAGTGTTCATCAACATATGAATGGATAAAGAAAATGTGGCACATACACACAAATTTAAATGAAATTACTGATCATAGCATCATAGGGTCATAAGATTTGCATATTTTCAGTTTTAATATATTAAATATTATATTTTTAAAATATTAATATATACTATCATATTGTCCTTCATGGTGGGCGTATTAATGTAATATTCCCTCTGTGAAGTGGAAAAGCAAGAAAGAGAATAAGTGAGAATATATGCTTACCATGTGCTTGGTGTTGTGCTGCATACATGGTATCTTATTAATCTTCATATGTACCTTGAGTGGTTGATATTTTTAAAAATGGAAACAGATTGTGAGAAGTTCATCAATGCACAGAGATTTGCCCAAGCTATATTACTCTAAATATGTATTAATTCCACTTTACCTTGTACGTGGGGATGCATATTGACTAAAACAAAACAAGAGAGTCTGACAATCAAGAATTGCTCAATTATTATTAATGTTTCTTGAGTACTTCCCAGAGTAACAAACCTCAAACCAAGAAATTTTGACCCTCTTTATAGAATTTTTTTTTTTTAAGTGGGGAGCACCTCAGATCAGAGGAATTGCTATTGCCCACTTGTTGCAAACACAAAACAAACATCATTCATGAGAAAACACATGCATAAACACACAAAGTAATGTGAACTACAATTATCGGGCATTTTTCAGGTCATAAGTTCTTTCAGGAAGAGAAGATGTATCACATACCAAACCTCTCATTCCAACAAAAACTCAAGAAAATACCAGCGTTAACAAGGTTGTTGCTATTTTTTTACTTCAGCGAAATGATGTCTGCTTTTTATTAAATGCCACCATTGTTAATTCATGAGAAAGACATTTAGACATTGTTATTTAATAAAACAATCCTCCAAGACACCAGGCTGTGGATTACCTGGGAAACCTTTGTGGAATATTAGTAGCACTAGGGCACATTGTAAGACCCACTGATGCAAAAGGAATCATTTTCACAGGAAATTCCCCTAGAGTATAAGGGACTATACAGTTCTGGAACATGTTCTTCAAATGTTACAAGCTAGATATATAAGCTGTTACTGTGTGACATCAATATTTTGGTGGGCGATTAACTTCAAATCTATGGTTTAAAGTGATCTTTCTGTAAAACATATAAACAATATATGAAAAGTCAAAAAATGCGTTAAATCATATGGCTATTATGTTATAAATAAAATCTTTAGGAAAATAAAGTTATCAGCATTGACAAAACCTTTCCACTTTCTTAACTATTTAGTATCCTAAGATTGAAATACTAAGTGGGAGAGTAGAAGAGAGATCATTTTTAAAAAAACTGTATAAATGTATGAAGTACAGTGCAATTTTGTTACCTGCATTAAAAAAAAAAAAAAAAAAAAAAAACAGAGGTTGGCCAGTCACAGTGGCTCACGCCTATAATCCCAGCACTTTGGGAGTCGACGTGGGTGGATCACGAGGTCAGGAGATCGAGACCATCCTGGCTAACATGGTGACACCCCGTCTCTACTAAAATACAAAAAACTAGCCAGGTGTGGTTGCGTGCCTGTAGTCCCAGCTACTTGGGAGGCCGAGGCAGGGTAATTGCTTGAACCTGGGAGGCGGAGGTTGCATTGAGCCGAAATTGCACCACTGCACTCCAGCCTGGCGACAGAGGGAGACTCCGTCAAAAACAAAACAAAACAAAACAAAAAAAAAGCAGAGGTCATTACAGTAGACATAAATTACTTTGAAAGGCTGTTTCTATTCAAGAAGTTTTTAAAACTCTATGGATTTGGTACACAAATATGTGAAATATGAAGAGTTTAACTTCTTGGGAGGTCAAAACAATTGATGCTGAACCCTATTCATGTAATTATTGCAAAGATCTTATACTTGTCTAAGATATTAATGCTCATTGCTTCTTATGTTTTGTTTCTTACCACATGATTGAAGCCAGATTAACTTTGGGTGCAGTGCACTTCAATATCTGGGTGATGGGTCCATGTGGTGATGGTACAATAAATACACATAGTATAATACTTTAAGCCAGACTGTATATGTGTTGAGGAAGAGGGATGGGGAATGAAGAACCAGGAAATCAGTAGAATAAGCTCCTACTACTCAAGGACATAAATATTTATCTATAAGTTTAGTTAAATTTTCTGGTTTAGTTCATGCTGTATATGGTTTTTTAATTAGTAAGTCAGTGGACATCAGATAAACCACCATGAAAAAGTTCCCATACTGCACTCTGCTTGATCAATATGGTTTCGTAGATATCTAGATATTCCAATAATTTTTATACCACAAGAATCTTTCTATTTTTTCAGAACCAGACAGGCAGAACAACATAATTTTTATTTTTATTTATTTTTTATTTTTTATTTTTTTAGATAGAGTCTTGCTCTGTCTTCCATGCTGTGAAGTGTAGTGGCGCGATTTTGACTCTCTACAACCTCCTCCTCCCGGGTTCAAGCGATTCTCCTGCCTCAGTCTCCCGAGTAAGCTGGGACTACAGGCATGCACCACCATGCCTAGCTGATTTTTTTTTTTGTATTTTTAGTAGAGATGGCATTTCACCATGTTGGTCAGGCTGGTCTCCTGACCTCAAATGATCTGCCTGCCTCGGCCTCCCAAAGTGCTGGGATTACAGGCGTGAGCCACGGTGCCAGGTCCAGACATAATTTTGGGTTTTAGTTTGGATTTATTTTGGGTTTATTTACACATGGTATTTCTAAGAAGTATATCACAAATATTTTAATCAGATAACTTTCTCTAAAAATGACTTATTCATTTGATATTTTTATGGCTGCCTCTAGACTTCATTAAGCCTGGCCATATAGCCATCTAAAACATATATCTATCAAGAAATTTATATTTTGATAGGAAACAATAATCTACCACAAAAAAGAGCAGAAGTAAAAACAAAGTGAATTATATTAAGGTCATAAACTATTATTGGATTCTTGTAAGTACATTTCAACTTTTGCAATCTGACAGTCAGAAATGCTGCTGCACTGTATGATTCTCTTGTAAGCTACAATAAAATGCAAATAATCCTTTAGATAGATAATTGCTCTATCTAAAATGCTAGGGAATAAAGACATTGTCTTGGATATTGTCCTTTTTTTCTCTCTCTCTTTGATAAAAAAATAACTCTTGAATTTATTTTGGAGTTCATTTTTAAACAATGGTAGAAATCTGAACAAGGTTGCCAATGTTGGTCAAGGAGGTTCACTCCTCACTAAGTAACTTGTTCCCTCCTAACAGTCTGCAGTTGCTTCAGATTCAAGTCTGAGCTTTAGTCAAATTAGAAATTATGACATGGCATTGATCTTTAAGTTTCACTAAAATGATTGCAAATGCAAATGTTAATGTTTAAATACAAAGTATTTAAGTATCTAATATTTTTCTGGATCGAAGAAGATATACTTCTCTCCCTTGGAAAGCAGTAAAATATTCATTTTAAGTTTATGAAATGAGGAAAATATTTTATTTATTATAATTATCTGTTTTCATATTAAAATTCATTTTCTCCGTATGTGAATTATCTTTTTATGTTTTTAGACTTAAGGGTATTTACTTAGTTTAAAAATAACTCTTAAAATATTTGTAATGTTTTAAGAAAAATTCAATTTTACCAAATATAGGACTAAAGAAAACAATCTTGTTAGATAAACCTATAGAAAAATAGTTGGCTTCTGTTCTGCGTATTGATCAGTATGTATTATTGATGACTTTGGGGAAGAAAATATGTCATTGTACTTAAAATGTAGAAAGACTTTTGGAATATTTATGAATATGTCAGTAGAGTTTACTGTAAGATATTAAAGAGAAAAATTAATTATAAAACTTAGAATCTGCATAAATGACAAGAATTTTTACTTTTTAATTAGAAATAAATATTGCTCAATGGTTAATAGAATTAAAAAACTAAATACTTTGTATGTGTAGGAACTTGACTTAAAGAACATGTAATAAAAAATTATTTCCATGAACATGTTCTAATTAATCTGAGCTACCAGTAGGATAAAATTTTAAAATTACTTCATCTTCTAATACATTTAATGACTATATGTTTATTTAAAGGAGAGTAATAACAGTAAAATCATCCCAGGCCACTGTAAAGAATTCTTTGAATAGACACAGCTGCAAATTTACTATATGTGCATTTCCTCTTAATGATATTTGCATGCATTTTGATTGCCAAGATGAAAGTCATTTGATAGGTTTGGCAAGAGACTAAAATCAAAGAAGCTGCTGGGTTTTGCTAGAAAAGTGTAATTGTGTTTAATTTTAATCCAAAAGTGTAGAAACATTTATATAGCATTAATTGTGTTTAATTTTAATCGAAAGTGCAGAAACATTTATATAGCGTTTTCCAAAGTAAAATTTTGACATTACCATAACACTTTTACTTCTGACTCACCACCACTTTATTCATGTTATTAGTTAATTGATTATATGAATGAAAACTTATGGTTTAATTTAATACAGAGGAGAGAAGGGACAAAAAGTGAATATGTATACTTTTTAACTTAAATTTTAAAATACCTTTAGACCTATAAAGAAAGCTGTAAAAACACAAACAAAAAAAAATACACGTAATTCTCGGATAGTCTTCATCTGGCTTCCTTAAGTCTTTACACCTGTTATAACCTTGGAACACTTATCAAAACCAGGATATTTACACGGATGCATATTATCAAAAGACTATATTCAAATTTTTTGAATTGTCCCAATGTATATTTTTTTCTGGTTCAGGATCCAGTGTTTCACATTGTTATTAAAATTATTAGGCCTCAATCTCCTTGAATCTGGAACAATTTATTAATCTTTATTTATTTTTCATAACCTTGATAGTTTTGAAGTGTAGTGAGGAATTATTTTGTACAGTGTCCTTCAAGTTGAGTTTTTCTGAAAGTTTCTCATGGTTAGATTGAGGTGACAAATTTTTGAGGAGACTACCACAGAAAAGATGTGTCCTTCTCAGTATATTATATTGCAAGGTACATGATATGGATATGTCATCACTTGTGATGTTAGCATTAATCATTTGTTGAAGGTGATATCTCCATGGTAGTGTTGCCTTTTATCCCCCTCTGTAATTAATAAGGATCTTTTGGGGAGATACTTTAGGACTATGCAAATATTTTGTTTCTCATGGTAGCTTAGACCACTAATTTAGCATTTGCTGATGATTCTTGTCTGTAGTAATTGTTACTATGGTGATTTTTCTATTTCCATCATTTCATCTTTTACCTTTATTTATTTATTTATTCAATTATTTTCAAGGCAGGTTCTTGCTCTGTCACCCTATTTGGAGTGCAGTGGTGTGATCATAGCTCACAGCCTCAAACTACTGGGCCCATGTGATCCTTCTACCTCAACCTCCCAAGTATCTAGGACTACAGGTGCATACCACCACACCCAGCTAACTTTTTGAGATTATTTTTTGTAGAGATAGGGTCTCCTTGTGTTGTCCAGGCTGTTCTTGAACTCCTGGCCTCAAACAATCTGCCCACCTCAGCCACCCAAAGCACTGGGATTGCAGGCATGAGCCACCACACCTGGGCCATTTTTTCTGTACTTTTTTTTTTTTTTTTTTTGAGATGGAGTCTCGCTCTGTCGCCCAGACTGGAGTGCAGTGGCCGGATCTCAGCTCGCTGAAAGCTCCGCCTCCTGGGTTTACCCCATTCTTCTGCCTCAGCCTCCCAAGTAGCTGGGACTACAGGCGCCCACCACCTTGCCCGGCTAGTTTTTTGTATTTTTTAGTAGAGACGGGGTTTCACCGTGTTAGCCAGGATGGTCTCCATCTTCTGACCCCGTGATCCACCCGTCTCGGCCTCCCAAAGTGCTGGAATTGCAGGCTTGAGGCACTGTGCCCGGCCTTTTTCTACACTTTTTGACTGGAATTTTACCAAAAGGAAGAGTTGTCCCTTGTCTCCCAGTTATTTATTGACTTATTTATTTCACCATGGACTCATAGATATTATTTTATTCTATGAGTTATAATTCACTGCTACCAGTATTTTTTTGCTCAAATTCTTCCAGGCTTGGCTGTTGAGAGCTTCATCAAGCTGACTCTTGTGTCTTTTCATCCTGTCTCCATCAATAGAAAAAAATTGTATTTTCTGTCCCACAAGATATTTCAGGTTCATATTGCACTTTCCCTGCCTAAGCAATATAATCGGTCATTTCTCCTAGGTATCCTTGGCGCTAATATGTGCCAGGTGTACTTATTGCTATTGGAGTTTCATTGTCTTTAGTCCCACTGGTCAGAGAGGGTCCAAAAATGTTTGTTTATATATAGATACACAACTGCATCTATTTCTGTATCCATCCTTAAAAATACATATTTAAAGAGATGCATTTATACTGACACCTCTGATTCTGATCACAGTCTTCTCATTATTTATAATTCCTTTTTCTGACTGAAACTTAACTCTTATCAACTACAATGTATTTACATATTTGCTCTATCTTACAACTCACATAAAGTAGTTTCAAAATTGCTAACTTATAACTCTGTAGAAAAACAAATTTACCAAATGGAGTACAATATTTGTGTACAGTTTTTTTGTCTTTATCCTTCCCATAAACAGTAGTCAAAATATTGTTCTCCAGAGTTAGTTAGTTTAATTATTTCCTTTCCCATCCCAGTCTGTGTGGTTATGTTATTCATTAAAATATAAATCTAGGTAGGGTTAGTTGTTACCATTTGTATCACATTTTGGGTCACTCTATCATCTTTTTTGATTTTCATTAATTCATTTTAGGGAAATGTGAAACATTAATATGGTTAGTTCTAAGAATAAGAACTATGCAAAACATTACACTCAGAAAAAGTTCATGCCTCTTTTTTCCTTCCACTTCATTTGCATTTCCCCATTCTTTTCACCTATTTTTACCTACGTGCTGTAGGTAATAAATCTTGTTAAAATTTCTTTATCTTCCTTTTATTTGTTTTTGTGCACATAGATTTTCATATATCCACTCCTTTAATTTATATGAAAAGTATAGTATAATAGATTCTTATTTGAATGTCAATTTTATACTAAAAAATATACACGGGAAAACATTTCATATTAGTTCACAAGGATCTTCTTTATTCTTTTGACAGCCTCGTATTACTTCATACTGTGAATGTATCATAGTTTATGTAATTATCTTAGGTGTAAGCATTTAGGTTATGTCCAATATTTTGTAATTACAAATAATACGGTAATAAATAATCTGGAGCACATTTAGTTTTACAGGTGAAGGATACCTTCAGGGTATATTTCTAGAAGAGAGATTTCTGGTTCAAAGGGTAACTGCATATATGGTTTTGCTAGGTACTGCAAATGTTCCTTGAGGAGGGTTGAGCTCTGCATTTCCACAACAATGAATGAGAGCATTGTCATATTTTGAAATTTTTATCAATCTAGTAGTTAAGAAATGCTATCTCAGAGTAGTAATTTTTAGTTCTCAAATTATGAGTGAGCTCGACATATTTTTATATTTTTAAGGAACATTTTTATATTCTCATGAGTCTACTGTTTGTTTTTTTTTTTTCCACTTTTTTCTATTGAGTTTTTGGTCTTTTGCCTTTTAAGAGTGATTTTTATTTTAAGGATACTTGATATATAATATAAATTGCACTTTTTTCCTAGTTAAATAGATTTTTTTTTTAATTTGTCTATTTTTTTTGGTCATGATGTCTTAAATCTAGTCGAATTTATCAGTCTTTTATTGTATTGCTTCTAGATTTTAAATCATAGTTAAATATCCTTTCCTCAGAGTGAGGTTAAAGAGGAATTTATGCATGTTTTCTTCTAGTATGTCTATGTTTTTGTTTTTGTTTTTACATTTATAACCCTGATCCATCTAAGTTTATTTTTGTGCATAGTATAAAATATGAGTATTATTTTATCTCTTTCCAAATGGTTATGTTGCTATACCAGCATCATTTATTAAAAAGTCAATGTTTGTCTCAGTAATTTGAGATAAAACCTCATCACATGCTGTTTTTACATGAACTTGCATCCATTTCTGCATTTTCTATTCCTTCATCTAGTCCATGTATCTATTCACAAGCCAGTGGAGCACTGTCTTAATTAGAAAAACTTTAAAGTGTGTTTTAATATTTAGCAAACAGCCTTGTCTCATAAATTTTATTTATCAGTGCTTTCCTGAATCTTCTTACATTTTTTATATAAACATTACCATCAACTTGTCTAACTGTATAAAAAAACTTGTTGATTTTTTTAAAAATTAGGATTGCATTTTATAAATTTTAAAATTAAGGCAGGAAGAAAATACTTCCCTGTAGTTTTGATTCATTCTACAATAGAATATGAGGTAACTTTCCATTTTTTCAAATCTATTTTTATGTCTTCCAAAGACATTTCAGTTTTCCTTGCATGGATTTTACACATTTTTGTTGTTTGTTTTTAAGAATTTAATATTTTTGACAAAGAAGGCCACCATATAATTGTAAAGGGATCAATTCAATAAGAAGAGCTAACTGTCCTAAATATATATGCACCCAAAAAAGGAGCACCCAGATTCATAAAGAAAGTCTTTAGAGACCTACAAAGAGACTTAGACTCTCAACCAATAATAATGGGAGAGTTTCACAACCCACTGTCAATATTAGACAGATCAACGAGAAAGAACGTTAACAAGGATATCTGGAACTTGAACTCAGCTCTGGACCAAGCAGACCTGATAGACATCTACAGAACTCTCCACTCCAAATCAGCAGACCATACATTCTTCTCACCAACACATTGTACTTATTCCAAAATTGACCACATAGTTGGAAGTAAAGCACTCCTCAGCAAATGTAAAAGAAAAGAAATCACAACAAACTGTCTCTCAGACCACAATGCAATCAAATTAGAGCTCAGGATTAATAAACTCACTCAAATCCACACAACTACATGGAAACTGAACAAACCTGCTCCTGAATGACTACTGGGTACATAACAAAATGAAGGCAAAAATAAAGATGTTCTTTGAAGCTAATGAGAACAAAGACACAATGTACCTGAATCTCTGGGACACAAATAAAGCAGTTTGTAGAGGGAAATTTATAGCACTAAATGCCCACAAGAGAAAGCAGGAAAGATCTAAAATTGACACTCTCACATCACAATTAAAAGAACTAGAGAAGCAAAAGCAAACAAATTCAAAAGCTAGCAGAAGGCAAGAAATAACTAAGAGGCCGGGCGCGGTGGCTCAAGCCTGTAATCCCAGCACTTTGGGAGGCCGAGACGGGCGGATCACGAGGTCAGGAGATCGAGACCATCCTGGCTAATACGGTGAAACCCCGTCTCTACTAAAAATACAAAAACTAGCCGGGCGAGGTGGCGGGCGCCTGTAGTCCCAGCTACTTGGGAGGCTGAGGCAGGAGAATGGCAGAAACCCAGGAGGCGGAGCTTGCAGTGAGCTGAGATCTGGCCACTGCACTCCAGTCCGGGCGACAGAGCGAGACTCCGCCTCAAAAAAAAAAAAAAAAAAAAAAAAGAAATAACTAAGATCAGAGCAGAACTGAAGAAGATAGAGATACAAAAAACCCTTCAACAAATCAGTGAATCCAGGAGCTGGTTTTTTGAAAAGATCAACAAAATAGACCACTAGCAAGATTAATAAAGAAGAAAAGAGAGAGGAATCAAATAGACTCAATAAAAAATGATAGAGGGAATATCACCACCGATTCCACAGAAATACGAATTACCATCAGAGAATACTGTAAACACCGGTATGTGTGTAAACTAGACAATCAAGAAGAAATGGATAAATTTCCTAGACACATACACCCTCCCAAGACTAAACCAGGAAGAAGTTGAATCTCTGAACAGACCAATAGCAGGCTCTAGAATTGAGGCAATAATTAATAGCCTACCAAACAAAAAAAGTCCAGAATGAGATGGATTCAGCCGAATTCTACCAGAAGTACAAAAAGGAGCTGGTACTATTCCTTCTGAAACTATTTCAATCAATAGAAAAATAGGGAATCCTCCCTGACTCATTTTATGAGGCTAGAATCATCCTGATACCAAAGCCTGGTAGACACACACACACACACACACACACACACACACAGACACACACACGAGAATTTTAGGCCAATATCCCTGATGAACATCAATTCAAAAATCCTCAATAAAATACCAGCAAACCAAATCCAGCAGCACATCAAAAAGCTTATCCACCATGATCAAGCCAGCTTCATCCCTGGGATTCAAGGCTGGTTCAACATACACAAATCAATAAACGTAATCCATCACATAAACAGAACCAATGACAAAAACTACATGATTATCTCAATAGATGGCGAAATGGCCTTCAACAATATTCAACAGCCTTTCGTGCTAAAAACTCTCCATAAACTAGGTATCAGTGGAACGTATCTGAAAATAATGAGAGCTATTTATGACAAACCCACGACCAATATCATACTGAATAGGTGAAAACTGGAAGCATTCCCTTTGAAAACCAGCCCAAGACAAGGATGCCCTTTCTCACCACTCCTATTCAACATAGTGTTGGAAGTTCTGGCTAGGGCAATCAGGCAAGAGAGAGAAATAAAGGGTATATATTCAATTAGGAGAAGAGGAAGTCAAAATGTCTCTGTTTGCAGATGATTTGATTGTATATTCAGAAAACCCCGTCGTCTTAGCCCAAAATCTCCTTAAGCTGAAAAGCAGCTTCAGCAAAGTCTCAGGATACAAAATCAATGTGCAAAAATCACAAGCATTCCTATACAACAATAATAGACAAACAGAGAGTCAAATCATGAGTGAACTCCTATTCACAATTGCTACAAAGAGAATAAAATACCTAGGAATACAACTTACAAGATATATGAAGGACCTCTTCAAGGAGAACTTCAAACCAGTGCTCAAGGAAATAACCGAGGACAAAAACAAATGGAAAAACGTCCCATGCTCATGGATAGGAAGAATCAATATCATGAAAATGGCAATACTGCCCAAAGTAATTTATAGATTCCATACTATCCCCATCAAGCTACCTTTGACTTTCTTCACAGAATTGGAAGAAACTACTTTAAACTTCATATGGAACCAAAAAAGAGCCCACATACTCAAGACAATCCTAAGAATAGGAGTGGTGAGAGAGGGCATCCTTGTCTTGTGCTGGTTTTCAAAGGGAATGCTTCCAGTTTCTGCCCATTCAGTGTAATATTGGCTGTGGGTTTGTCATAAATAGCTCTCATTATTTTCAGATACATTCCATCGATACCTAGTTTACTGAGAGTTTTTAGCATGAAGGGGTGTTGAATATTGTCGAAGGCCTTTTCTGCATCAATTGAGATAATCATGGTTTTTGTCATTGGTTCTGTTTATGTGATGGATTACGTTAATTGATTTGCAAATATTGAACCAGCCTTCCATCCAAGAGATGAAGCTGACTTGATCGTGGTGGATAAGCTTTTTGATGTGCTACTGGATTGGGTTTGCCAGTATTTTATTGAGGATTTTTGCATGGATGTTCATCAGGAATATTAGCCTGAAATTTTCTTTTTTTCTTGTGACTCTGCCAGGTTTTGGCATCAGGATGATGCTGTCCTCATAAAATGAGTTAGGGAGGGATTCACACTTTTCCTATTTGGAATAGTTTTGGAAGGAATGGTACCAGCTCCTCTTTGTAACTCTAGTAGAATTTGGTTGTGAATCTATCTGGTCCTGGTCTTTTTTTGGTTGATAGCTATTAATTAATGCCTCAATCTCAGAACTTGCTATTGGTCTATTCAGGGATTCGACTTCTTCCTGGTTTAGTCTTGGGAGGGTGTATGTGTCCAGGAATGTATCCATTTCTTCTAGGTTTTCTAGTTTATTTGCACAGAGGTGTTTATAGTATTCTCTGGTGATAGTTTGTATGTCTGTGGGATCAGTGGTGATATCCCCTTTATCATATTTTTATTGCATCTATTTGATTCTTGTTTTTTCTTCTTTATTAGTCTTGCTAGTGGTCAATCTATTTTGTTGATCTTTTAAAAAAGCCAGATTCTGTATTCATTGATTTTTTTGAAGTGTTTTTCTTGTCTCTGTCTCCTTCGGTTCTGCTCTGATCTTAGTTATTTCTTGCCTTCTGCTAGCTTTTGAATTTGTTTGCTTTTGCTTCTCTAGTTCTTTTAATTGTGATGTTAGGATGTCAATTTTAGATCTTTCCTGCTTTCTCTTGTGGGCATTTAGGGCTATAAATTTTCCTCTAGAGACTGCTTTAAATGTGTCTCAGAGATTCAGGTACATTGTGTCTTTGTTCTCATTAGTTTCAAAGAACATCTTTATTTCTGCCTTCATTTCATTATTTACCCAGTAGTCATTGAGGAGCAGGTTGTTCATCTTGACATATACATTTAACTATTGAAAGTCTTAACTTTTGTGTGAGCCAGCTCAACAGCCATGAAAGAAAATCTTTGGACATCTCTAAATATTGATGCATGGGTCCATTTATTCCCTTGATACTGAGAAAGGAAAAATAATCTTTTTCTTTAAAATCCAAGACACCATATATCTTTTCATACCATGACATTATGATGTCATAGGCTGGTATATTTGTTGATTTGAGTTACAAATAAATACACTATGTGAGTATATTAAGTAAGGGAATTGTGGTTCAGACCATTAAATTGGAAGCAACAGTGGTTTTCTCATAGCACTGGAACACATTCCGACTCCCCCTACAGATTCATAAAATCCTGTGTATATTGATGTGAATTCCTGTGCACATAAGAATTTGTATTCTCCGGGCATAAGAACAATTTGTAAAACAAGATGTTCATAGACAAATTAATGGATGTATCTTCTGCCTTCTATTACATTGGATATGGAAGAGAAATGATAACTAAAACTATTCATTAAGTGACAAATTGCATATTGTACTCCAACAGGGCTAAAGGAGTGAGCCAAAAGTCCTGCCCTAAAGGAATTTTTTATCCTTTTTAAAATTTATTTCATTTCAATAGTTTTTGGGAAACAGGAGGGATTTGTTTATATAGATATGTTCTTTAGTGATAAATTCTGAGATTGTGGTGCACCTGTCACTCAAACCATGTACTCTGTACCAAATATGTAGTATTTAATCCCATACCTCCTCCCATTCTTCCCCCGAGTGCTGAAAGTCTATTATATCATTTTATGCCTTAGTGTCCTCATAGCTTAGCTCCTACTTAAAAGTGAGAACATACAACATTTGGTTTTCCATTCCTGAGTTACTTGACTCAGAATAATTGTCTCCAACTCCAACCTGGTTGCAAATGCCATTGTTTTATTCCTTCTAATGTCTCAGGAGTATTCCATGGTGTGTGTGTATATACCACATTTTCTTTAACCACTTATTGAGTGATGAGTATTTGGGCTGGTTTTTATATGTTTACAGTTGCAAATTGTGCTGCTATAAACATGCATATGCAAATGTCTTTTTTATATAGTGAATTCTTTGCTTCTGGGTAGATACTCAGTAGTGGGATTGCTAAATCAATTTTTAAAACTAGAAGATCTCTTTTGAGATGTAAACAGCCTGATGAAACTCTAGGGATGAAGGTGTTGACTTGATGTATGCATTTCTTTGTATTTCTTTTTCTCTCAGTACTAAATAAATTAAAAGCTTTAAGAATTTGAAATGGAAACAGAACCCCATGTTATAATTTTAGATGTGGCAAGTTAGACTGTTCTGTTAAAAATATTGGATATTGGCCGGGCGCGGTGGCTCAAGCCTGTAATCCCAGCACTTTGGGAGGCCGAGACGGGCGGATCACGAGGTCAGGAGATCGAGACCATCCTGGCTAACACGGTGAAACCCCGTCTCTACTAAAAAAATACAAAAAATTAGCCGGGCGAGATGGCGGGCGCCTGTAGTCCCAGCTACTCGGGAAGCTGAGGCGAGAGAATGGCGTGAACCCGGGAGGCGGAGCTTGCAGTGAGCTGAGATCCGGCCACTGCACTCCAGCCTGGGCGACAGAGCGAGACTCCGTCTCAACAAAAAAAAAAAAAAAAAAAAAAAATATTGGATATTTCTGTATGGCCTTAAGGGCAACCTATATATTTTGCACAAGTTTCTCTGGTGCAGGAAGGAGAACAGTTCGTTATCCATCATATTTTCAGAAATGATCCAATCTGAGTGACAACACACCAGGCTCAAACTACTTATTTATGCAATTAATGCCCAAGTAGCTTTCTGTCTGAACACTATTGCCATTTTTCAAAACTATTGACAATATTTTATACCAAAACACTGTAAGAAAATGTAATCATCATGGATGGACTCCTAGATTTAGTATTAACATGATAGGTGGAAAATATTGATATTAGAGCAAGAGCCATCATATTAGAATCATTGTAAGACATTAAAGAATAGTAATAAGATGAATCAACTTAATGAAAGACCAGGAGGTATGCTTTCTCTTTCTTTATAATTGGCAAGTATATGAGAGGCATAGCTTTTCAAAATGGGTGTCCCTAGGTCTGTTAACACTGGCATCATCTGACATCAGAATGAGACTAGTTTCACAAGATAACCAGGTGATTTTTATTTATACTAAAATTTGAAAAAAACTATGGCAGTGTAGGTTAGTATGCATAACTTCATATTAACATTTGTAGAGTTTTAAAATGTAATCCACATTTTAGGTTTGGCATCTTCTCTCTCATTCACATTTTGCCTCTCTGGTCTCAAAAAGAAGAGGTGACTCCACTACTTTTAATTTTATTTTATTATTGTATTTTATTAATTTTATTTTCAAAGCCATAGATTGACATGAGAAAGAAGAGGGAAAGTCTGTTTTAGAAAAAAAGAAGTTTTCCTTTTCCAAGATACCTTGGATTCAGAAAACCTAGATAATTATTGCTTTAGACTCTAAGTTATGGAATACCCTGTCTTCCAGGAAGAACAGAGTCATTTTTCTTTCTTGACTCTGAACTCTCACAATAATTAATACCTTTTATGTCAAGAACATATAGAGAAAATACAGTCTCAAGAGTCCCACTTTGTATGTTATTTTCACAGAGAGTTTTCTTTATTGTTGACAATGTAGGGAATCCTTGAGATTATGACTATTGCACTGACAACTCGTTTTTTTTAAAACTATGGATTATTCTTTCTCATTCTGTCTTTTCCTTCTCTTATCTGGGTGCCAGGTAAATGGTATGAAACTTTAATCAGTAAATTTCACTGTGTGTTTGAAGCTTAAAACACATTTTATAAGCTTCAAAATTATTGTTTAAAGTAAGGCCTCTCTATCTCTCTGAATTTTAAATTTCATGCTATATGAATAATTGAAAGTAGCTCATTTATGTACTGTTAATTTTAATAAGCAATACCATTGCCATCAATAGCACTATGGTACAATTCTTATATATCTATTCATTAAACTAAATATAGTTATATGATACAATTTTTAAAATTACTGCCAAATGTAACAAAGCTGCACAAGGAAAAATAGGTTGCTTCCTTAGTAATTCTCTCAAAATATTTAGTTAGTATTTTTAGAATAAACACCAATTTTCAAAATTTAGTATCTTGACTTCTTTAAAATCACATTGAATTAAATTTGATTTGATCCATTTGGTCATTTGAGACTTTACCTCCAAAAGCTACAATTCTGACATAATTTCAGACGTGTTTGGCCAAGTGCAATAGAAAAAGAAAATGTATAAAAAGATTTGAAAGGTAAAAAAGTTACATAATTTTAGAGACTAATATATTTAAGTGAACAAAAGTTCTAGAATTATTTAAAAAGACACAAATACACTGGTTGAAACATCATAGTTCAAATTTAGTATGGACTTCAAAGATTGATTTTCAACACATTTATTTTATTAGGTTTGTGGAGATTCTACCATAATGCATTTTCTAACTCCTAGCTCCTGTCTGATGATTGATAGACTCATTTCAATATTTTGTCAGAAATGTTCAAGCTCAATAAATCTTATAGGTTGCTATGTTGCTGCCTATAATCTTCTGTGCTTTTGGTTTATTAAATAAGTGAGAGCAAGGATATGTATAGCAGGAATGCAGGAGAAAACTATAAGAAAAAAATTCATTTTCATCATAGACTCCCTTATCTCGGAGTCCCATGCCCTGTATTCCAATGAAGTCTTTAATCATGGATTTTTATGTGTTAAAATCTTTTTTTTTTTTTTTTTTTTTGAGACGGAGTCTTGCTCTGTCGCCGGGGCTGGAGTGCAGTGGCCGGATCTCAGCTCACTGCAAGCTCCGCCTCCCGGGTTCACGCCATTCTCCTGCCTCAGCCTCCCGAGTAGCTGGGACTACAGACGCCCGCCACCTCGTCCGGCTAGTTTTTTGTATTTTTTTTTTTAGTAGAGACGGGGTTTCACAGTGTTCGCCAGGATGGTCTCGATCTCCTGACCTCGTGATCCGCCCGTCTCGGCCTCCCAAAGTGCTGGGATTACAGGCTTGAGCCACCGCGCCCGGCCTGTGTTAAAAATTTTTAAAGAACATTAGCTTCCCCCAACTACCAAATGTGAAAATAATACAATTTTATTTCAGTCAACTAGGAAAATTTATAAAAGTTTAAAAGGAGAGGAACTACTCTTGCTTCATCTGCAGTCCTACTATCTAGGCATAATAAATACCAATATTTGCTGAGTACTTTACTAATCTTTTTCTCCCTTTGGAATGATACTGCATCTACTCTTTTATACCTTGCTATTGAATGACTAGTAACACAAAATTTTTATTTTTGCTTTGAAATATGTTCCCTTTTAAAATTAAAATATTTCTGATTTAAAATTCAAAATAGAATACATAATGTAAATTTTCAAAGTCTTTAAAAATTTTCCATTTTCTACTGGTAACCAGAGTTATCGGTTTGATACATATTGGGACATTTTATTTTATGCATTTAATATATGTGATGGGTAATATGTATAACAGCTACTTTATATTTTCTAATATAATTACAGCATAATGTATTAACTTCATGCTGATAAATATGAAGTTATCAAACTTATTAGTTTATTTCCAAATGTTTCCTATTAAGAGCATGCTTCAATAAACTCATGTGTGCATACAGTTTTACAAATTTAAAATAATTTTAAGCATTTCTGTAAGAATTCCTAGATTTGGGATTTCTTGCTTACTAGGCAAGGATATTTTATATTTTGATAAGTACTTTCAATTTTCTTCTAATACTTTCCTGGTAATTTCATTCATACACAGTGTTGAAAGCATTTGATCTTTTGCTAATGCTGTATATCATCGGTTCTTTTCATTTTTGCCAGTATCATAGAAAAATTGAATTTCACTTTTGTTTTAATTTGCAGATATATTATTATGATTTATTAGTGAAGTTTAGCATCTTTCATATGCATATTAAAATTTTTCATTTTTTTCTACTTTTTGGATCTGCTTTTAGTTCAATTTTATTTTGTTTATTTCTTACTGATTTGTAGAAGCTCTTTACCTGTTATCTATGTTGCAAATATTTTTTCTAAGTGTATTTTCTGTGTTCTAAGCTTGTTTATGTCATCTTTAACAGATGTGCATTTATTTTTATGTTGTAGTCTGTTTTTAAGAATTTTTTTATTTTGTAAATAAGACTAATAGTTTGTCTACATAGCACCAGGCAATATTCTAAATACTTTACAAATATTGACACTTTTAGCATTCATTACAGCCCAGTAAGTCCCTGTTGTGATCATTTTATCATTCTCATAAGAAATGAGAAAATTGAGGCACAGTGCAACAAATGCCTTAAATGGCTAAAGCTGTGACGAGAAAGTAGTAAAAGCAGGACATGATCTTGGCTGTTGGCTCAGAGCCTGTGCTTTAGCTTCTCTTTTACATTATCTCTTATAAAGTAAATCTAAGTTCCTAGCTGTTCTTAGACTGCTGGGATTTTAGAGAATACATCACAAAAGCTATGTGTGGGTGTGCAGAGTCTTGTCATATGTAGAGATGGACTGTTAACTGTACATGTGGGGCCATCCACAGGGAAATTCCCCTGAAGTTCCCATTTCCTCACCTGTTAAATTTTAAAATCAATTGTCTTTTTCAACAGGAGATTTTGATGCTTCTTAAGATTTTAAAAGAAAAAAAGTTAATTAAATATATATTAATAAAGATAATATTCTAAATGTTCACTCATGTTTACATGTTTGCTAAGTATATTACAGATGACTTCATCAGAACAAGAATCTATTTACAGAATAGAAAGGAAAAGCATGGAAGCAGTGAGAGCCTTAGGGTTTTTTGTTTGTTTGTTTGTTTGTTTTGAGACAGGAGTCTCCCTCTGTCACCCAGGCTGGAGTGCAGTGGCGCAGTCTGGGCTCACTGCAAGCTCCGCCTCCCGGGCTCACGCCATTCTCCTGCCTCAGCCTCCGGAGTAGCTGGAACTAGAGGCGCCCACCATCACCCCCTCTATTTTTTTTGTATTTTTAGTAGAGATGGGGTTTCACCGTGTTAGCCAGGATGGTCTCGATCTCCTGACCTTGTGATCCGCCCACCTCGGCCTCCCAAAGTGCTGGGATTACAGGCATGAGCCACTGTGCCCAGCCTGGGGATCTTAAATTTATCTTGCAGAGAGTAAAAGGTGAGACCTAGAATGTCCAATAGGAGGCGCTGGGGTAAGAGCCACTTTTACCATATCTGCCCTGCAGGAGTTCTGTCCCAATTCCCACAAAATGAAGTGAAGTTTGTGAGCTTGCCGCTTAAGCATATCAGTGTGGACACCCTGAACAATTCAAGATTACACATCAATTTGTTTATACTACTTTTCCTGTCTTATTGATGGCATTAGTCAACTATCAAATTTCCTCTTCATTTTATAACATATATATAGGCATTTGAGAATGTCTATTTCAGCTTTGCAAATGGTTGTATAGACATTTGAAATAAGCTATTAAGTTGGTTAAAATAATGGCATTTTATTAGCAACTAAAATAATTGTATAATTTATATGCCTATGTGATGTATATGTGAAAGTTTCTTTGCTTTTGATGATAAACATGTAAAATACAATTTCACCTTTTTCAGATAAAAGCATCGCTTACTCTCTTGCAATTTTAGTCCTTTTGTCCAAATATTTCTGTGGGTATAGGCTGGTATATACATCTGGTAGTCTTCTCCAAAAGAATCATTGGGTATTTTTGTCATCTTTCATGTAGTCCCAGAGATAGTTGATTACAAAATTATTGTTTCTTGAAAGATTTGTGATATTATCTTTCAATAACATCTAGCATAAGAAGTGTAAAAGAAACAATAACCAAATGCTTTAAGGCTTTTCAGCTTTATTCTATCATGATTTCAGGGTGTAGCTGAAGCAGATTAAAATTGTGTTGACTCAGAGTATTAAAGGACTGTATTTTTCTTAAAAACCTTCACAGATGATTTCATTCCATAAAGTTGCAAGACAGTTATCAGTTCATTTTGAAATGGTGAGAAATCTGCTAAGTGAAAGTTTATCTGACAATATCAAATTATGGAGATTTTCTTCTTTACTATTACTATAAAAAAAGAACGTGAAAATAATACAAATGTAAAGAATACCTAAACTCAAGGCACTAAAAACATCAGTTTTGAATGTAAATACAATTTTGTATCAATTTTACATATTGAATATGGGTATTATATTGTTATAGTATACAATATTTTGCTACTAGTATTTTAAAACGAAAGCAAAATGAGAATAGAACTACACCATTCCCTTACAGTTTTGCAAAAGCATGTATTGTCTTTATTCCTGTACATATATGTAACATGTTTTAAGACTTGACTTTTTTAGAGCAATTTTAGGTTTACAGCAAAATTGAGAGGGAGGTACAGAAGTATTCCACACATGGATAGCCTCCCACATTATCAACTCCCACACTAGAGTGGCACATACGTTACTATTGATGAACTTACATTGTCACATCATTATCATTAAAAGTCCATTAGGGCTTATTCTTGGTGTTGTACAATCTGTAGGTTTGGACAAATGTATAAATACATGTACCTACCATTATACTACACATATATACATATACTATATATATGTATATACTGTAAGTATATACTCTTTATACATAGTGTGTATATATACACATTATGTATTTTGCTATATATTATACATAGTATACATATATCCAGTATTATACATAGTGTGTATATATACACTTTCACTGTCCTAAGAACCCTTTGTTCTCTGCCTATTCATCCCTCCCTCCCTCTCCTTTATAAATGTTTATGTCCTTTGCACATAGGCAGTGTATTGTCACATCATTTTCTTTCCTATGAGATTTATTAGGTGTAGTTATTTCAGTCCAGTGGTTTTTAAGTTTTGCTTTCTTGGTGTTCTTATTTTGAAAAATAGAGGAGGGTTGAGACAGAGTAGAAATAGCAGGACTATACCAATTTTCATCTGCAACCAAGAATATGTATGACAACACTTTGCATAATATTTATACATGAACTCACATAATTTATAGAATTTAAGGCTAGATAGGACTTTGAGGGATCATCCAATCCAGTGCATGAATATGTATTTATAAACATAAAACACATATGTGCTCTCTGCTGGCTCTGGTTTGGGTATTTCAGCTTTGGAATGCTCACTCACTCCGATTAAGGTTGGGCTGGACCACCCACAAAAGCAAGGCCACCCAAGGGAAAATTCGAGATCTGGACAAGCAGAGTTGCCAGACTTGCCTGGGAGAACAGCTGGCCATCCCGGCACCTGCTGCCCAGCTCAAGACAGCTGGGGATGAGACCACATGGGCCCAGCTGCTTATAGGATGGGCACTGACAAAGACCACTGCCGCTTGGCATCTGTCAACTCTTGCTATATTTGGCTGAGGAAGTTTGGCAGGGAGATGTGTGGTCTACCAAGTAAAATTTACGCTGATTAGTCATAAACCAGGATCATAAAAATCATAGGCCTGGAAGGATCTTCCAGTGAAGTAGGTTTCAAACTTTGGTGTGAATTAGAATAATATTGGGAGCTTCCTGAAAATGTTCATTCCCAGACCCCACCCATTACAGAGTCTGATTCAGTGGGTCTTGGGTGAAGCTGTTTACCATTTGCATTTTTTCAGAGAGCTCCTAAGGTAGATTTAATATCTATGAACTGAGTATTTTAAAAGTTCTAAGAAATATCATCACAGTTTATGACTAATCCATCACTTGGGATGCCTGGTAAAAATAAGTATTACTAGCTCTTATCTTATTGACTCAAAAGTTAGAGCGTGAACAAATCTATCTGTAATGGTGAATTCACCACTTGCTAAACACATAAATATAAGAGGATCATTAAAAATGACTATGTTTATATTTCTTACTGGTTAAATGGAGGGGATGAGTCTTACTATACATTTAAAAATTATTTACACATGTGAGATCCGCTAGTTTTCTTTCGAGTTTCTTTCAAAAGAAAACTAGAGGATCCCATATGTGTAAATAATTTAAACATTTTTAGGTTTAATTTTTAAAACTAGAAGATCTCTTTTGAGATGTAAACAGCCTGAGGAAACTCTAGGGATGAAGCTGTTGACTTGATGTATGCATCTCTTTGTATTTCTTTTTCTCTCAGTACTAAGCAAATCAAAAGCTTTAAGGATTTGAAATGGAAACAGAACCCTGTGTTATAATTTCAGATGTGGCAAATCAGACTGTTCTATTAAAAATATTAGATATTTCTGTATGGCCTTAAGGGCAACCTATATATTTTACACAAGTTTCTCCAGTGCAAGAAGGAGAACAACTCTGTTATCCACCATATTTTCAGAAAATGATCTGGTCTGAGTGGCAGAAGTTCTGGGATACTGTGTTTGCATACTCCTCTCTTCTGTCTCAGGATTTTCCTAGGCTTTAGAGCATCTATGAATTACCCAAAATTGTATTCATGTGAGTTATATTTTTCTGGAGAAGTGGTACATGGCTTTCATTGGAATCTTAGAAAATGAAAAGCTAAGATTGACTACATCTAATGGGATGGTAACTAAGCAGTGCAATCACCCAATACCATATTTTGTCAAGAAGGGAGGAGAAACAGCTATGTAAGACTTAAAACGTTCATGTTAGTGAATGTAATTTTTAAGCTTTCATAGTGTGATTTGTATTTTTTTTTCTGTCAGGCAAGTAAAATATCTTAGTGAATCCAAATATAATTTTTAGTTTATAAAATATTCTAAATGCAGCATGATGGTTTTGATATATATGCTTTGCATGGTGTGAAAGTCTGTGCAGCTAGTTGGCAGGTTCCTTCTCTTAAATTTCACCATAAAAAGGTCCTATGCATTTGCCTCCCTGTTATTTGATGTGGTTGGTTCTTATTTACTTCTCCATCTAATAATATGTGTCTCCTCCTCCCCCTACAAACATGAGCATGCATACACATTTTTAAGATCCCAATTTATCTCTCTCCCATCTTTTTATCGCTGCTATGATAGAATTTTTTCTGATTCTTACTTGGGGGAGAATGGCAGAATGGGATCCCTAAAATCAGCCAAGCCAGTACTAAATTTTAAAACAGTCCTGCTACACGGAGATGTGGAGCAGTTGAACTTCATGTGTCAGTAGTTTAAGAGTGATGGTTGTTCTGTTTGGGGAAGGAGGAGAAATGAAAGGAAGCAATCTAGTGCATGAGCATGAGAGAGGAGAGAAAGAGAGAGAGAGAGAGAGAATGAATGTATCCAGTATTTAAGCCCATTTATGAATATTATCACTTAGTTAAATGTTCCAAAATATATGTATATATAGTAGATTCATTAGCAGGAATTGTTTTGGAGTTGTTGACATATTCTTTTGATCTGAAATCAAAATCTTAATTATTTTTATGTTGTTTTCAAGACATTTTCTAGTCTATCAAAAAACGGTTTAAAGTAAAAATAAATTTTTAATTCAACTCATATTCTTGGGTTTTTAGTAAATTTGGAGGAAAGCTGTTTTATTTTTGTCAAAATTCCTCAATATGAGGCACAGATTGGTTGACTTTCATTGGCAACAAGGTTAGAAGTGGGGTTATGTCTTCCAACTAGCTTTCCTTCCCAATTCTATCATGTGATATAATAAAAAATACATTCGGGCTTCTTCCTGGGTTCCTGGCATAGAGTTCTTAAAACCCTTGGAAATTCCTCAGATATAACAGTGTCTTTTGTTATTTATCACAAGCCATATGATTAAAGAGGTGGAACTTGGAGTCCCATTCCCTGACCTGCTGAGAAAAGAGGGACTGGAGATTAAATTTAATCATGTGACCAATACTTTGTTCAATCACATATACAAAAGAAAAGCCCATATAAAAACTCTGAAACAATGATGCTCAAGGATCCTCTGGGTTGCTGAACCCAGAGATGTGCTGGGAGCCTGGAAAGGATATGGAAGTTCTGCACAGGTCCTATGCCCCTAGCCTTGCCCTATGCATCTCTTCTATTTGACTATTCCTGAATTGTATCGTCTATAGTAAAACTGTAATAATAAATAGGGCATGCCTGAGTTTTGTCAGTCATTGCAGTGAATTCTATGAAACTGAATTTCATAGAACCCTGCATTTATAGCCAGTTGATCAATTGTATGGGGGGTCCCCATACATCAGAAGTGTGGAACTTCTGAAGTGAGGGTAGTCTCGTGAGACTAAGTCCTCAAACCTGTGATATCTGACATAAACTTTAGGTAGCTACTGTCAGAATTGAAGTGAATTGTAGGAATTCAATTGATATTAGAGAGTTTGAGTGGAAATTACATACACCACAACACATGAAATGTCTGGAAATAGAAGCAAGTCAAAGGGAGCTATGCTTTTAGCTTTCTGGCACCTTACTAATAACACCAGCCCTTTCTACCAGGATGTCTCTGCAGTCATGGGCTCTCTATTAACATGAATTCCCTGAGTCCTGACTATGTGCAAATCACTATTCTAGAACTGCAAAGGCCAGAAAGATGAATTAGACATTGCTTCTGTAATGAAGAATCTGGATTTACTAGCTAAAGAAATTCACATTCAAGAACTATACCACAAAATAGACAGATTATATGGAAAAACCAAAGTATCATAAAAGTGTGTAAAAATGAACGGTTCCTGTAAGTTGGGAGAAAGTGAATAATAATAATAATAATAATAATAAACAGCTTCTGTGAAGAATGCTTATTTGGACTTGTCTTTGAAAAATGGAGCCAATTAAAGGCATCCAAAGAGATACAGAAAAGCTCATCATCACCAATATGTTGAAAAATTTCTCACCTACATAACACTAGGTTATATAATTAGGAAGAAATAAGTCAAGAATGACAGTTACTTTATGAAAGAGCAGATCCATTCAAGATACTGTTTCTTTTCCATTGGTACATTCTACAGTTTTAGTGTGGCACATTGAAGTATGCTACAAATGTTTGTTAAAAAATATAATAAATAATATTTGTTTTAAAAAGACTCGTGCAAGTGCTGTACTGAAGCTGGTGACAAAATGGCAAGAAAAAGGAAAGACAGCATCCAAGCCCTCATCTAAGTGATGATTTGGGATGAGATAAGCAATATTCTACTAATTATATAGATACATATAAAATTATCCCTGTTTATGCACTATCAAAAAGAGGCTGTACAAGAGTAAAAATTGAGTGAAGGTGATGGTAGAGACTGGTTTAGTCAGGAAGGTTTATCTGAGGAAATAAAAGAGTTAACTGGGTGAATGAGGCTAGAGTTTCATGCAAAGAGAACAGGACAAGGGTGATAACAAGGAAGATAATGGGGCGATATAAGATTGGAGAGAGAAGATCAAGACTTCACATAGCAAATCATTATTTAAGACCAGAGGGAATCCATTAGTGGGTTAAACAGAAGGGGCTAGGTGACATGAGCTGTGTGTTTTTAAAAGATGCTTGGTGGATCCTGGGCTAGTCTTCTAATTTTTCTGTGAGTCATTTCCTTGATCTGCATAATGGAAATATTAACATTACCTTGCAGTGCTATTATGAGCATTTAGGAATAATAGATAGGCATGTTCTGAAAAATATAAAAGGGCTAGAGTAAATGATAGTTCTTTATCATTGGTTAATATTGGGGTGTCAGGAAGATTGAATGGAATCACAAATGTGTTGTTCCTGAAAAAAGTAAATGTTAAGTATGTACTTACCTCCTTCTCTTCTCTTCCTTGCACAGCTTATTGAAAAGAGCATAAGAGTTTGAGTCAGAAATTTGAGTGAGAACTTTGATTATGATTCTCACCTTAGGCAGCTTCTTCTCTGAGGCTCAATGCCTTCTCTGTAAAATCAAAACAATGATTCCTGACATACCTACTTTAAAATCATTGACAAGCTTAAGTAAGATAATGTATCTGAAAGTTCTCATAACCTGGGAAACTTTATAGAAATAAATTATGTTTTCATTATTTGACCTTATCTTAATATTGGCAAGCATTTCAATCTAATTCTGACAGTAAAGCCATCAATCACTGTCAGTTTCTTCCCACTTTCATTACTTACAAATTCATCAATGTAGAGATTCCAGACTTTTGGTCAAATGTTCCCACACCTGGGTAAACCTGTCAAACTGTCACCTTTGCATCTCACCTCTTAACTTTTCTGGCCTGTAGTGCAAATAATTTTTTTTAATGCCCAGTGTTCATCAGGAAAGACTAAGATTTTATGCTCTTTCAGTTCAGGTGCTAAATTCAATAATATCGAAATCCGTTATTTTATCACTTTTCTTGAATTTCTGTCTTCTTTCCAGAGCTGATGTGATTTCTTCCTCAATTAAGTTATAAAAGAACACCAGACTTTCACCTTAAAACCTAACCATTCTCTTGCTTGATATTCTGCCTATTTATCAGATGTTCTTTTAATTCTTATTTTAGGTAAAAATGTAACATGGCTGTATCATATCTCATTTACTTGATGAATAATTTATGTTTTAGTCTCATTAATTCTTTGAATTTTATTTTATCATATTACTTGGGCTTTTAACCTTTTATGAAAAAGTTAATTAAAATATAGATACATAAAATTTTTGTATTTGCTAAATGATCTTATAGCAAAAGAAGGATTAATTAAAGAACACATGTTTGTGTTCAAATTTAAATTATGATGAAGATATCTGTAAATTGAATACATTCAAAAGGGGAAGTTGTAGTGTTATGTAGTTTCAAAAATTAGAGAAACAAAGTATACAGCAGTGGAGTTGTGATTTACTTTGTATTGTCTTTCCTTGAATTCCTACTACCCAAATATAAAGTTTTAGTAAAGCATTTTATAACCTCAAAAATATAAATTTATATAGAAATCTCTTATTATACTTGAGGTTATAATATTAATGCAGAAAACAGAGCCCTTAGTTTGCTATTGATTTTTTTAATTTTTGCAGAAAAAGATAGCTTAGAAATTATTTTCATGTTTGCTCTTTTTTTTTTTTTTTCTTTTTTTCTTTTTTATTATACTTTAAGTTCTAGGGTACATGTGCATAACGTTATATCATGTATAACTCCCCATTGCAATCCCTCCCTCCTCCCCCCTCCCCATGATAGGCCCCAGTGTGTGATGTTCCCCTTCCCGAGTCCAAGTGATCTCATTGTTCAGTTCCCACTATGAGTGAGAACATGCGGTGTTTGGTTTTCTCTTCTTGTGATAGTTTGCTAAGAATGATGGTTTCCAGCTGCATCCATGTCCCTACAAAGGACGCAAACTCATCCTTTTTGATGGCTGCATAGTATTCCATGGTGTATATGTGCCACATTTTCTTAATCCAGTCTGTGACAGATGGACATTTGGGTTGATTCCAAGTCTTTGCTATTGTGAATAGTGCCGCAATAAACATACGTGTGCATGTGTCTTTGTAGTAGAGTAATTTATAATCCTTTGGGTATATACCCAGTAGTGGGATGGCTGGGTCATATGGTACATCTAGTTCTAGATCCTTGAGGAATCGCCATACTGTTTTCCATAATGGTTGAACTAGTTTACAATCCCACCAACAGTGTAAAAGTGTTCCTATTTCTCCACATCCTCTCCAACATCTATTGTTTCCTGACTTCTTAATGATTGCCATTCTAACTGGTGTGAGATGGTATCTCATTGTGGTTTTGATTTGCATTTCTCTGATGGCGAGTGATGACGAGCATTTTTTCATGTGTCTGTTGGCTGTATGGATGTCTTCTTTTGAGAAATGTCTGTTCATATCCTTTCCCCACTTTTTGATGGGGTTGTTGTTTTTTTTCTTGTATATTTGTTTGAGTTCTTTGTAGATTCTGGATATTAGCCCTTTGTCAGATGAGTAGGTTGCAAAAATTTTCTCCCATTCTGTAGGTTGCCTGTTCACTCTGATGGTAGTTTCTTTTGCTGTGCAAAAGCTCTTTAGTTTAATTAGATCCCATTTGTCAATTTTGGCTTTTGCTGCCGTTGCTTTTGGTGTTTTAGACATGAAGTCCTTGCCCATGCCTATGTCCTGAATGGTACTACCTAGATTTTCTTCTAGGGTTTTTATGGTATTAGGTCTAACATTTAAGTCTCTAATCCATCTTGAATTAATTTTCGTATAAGGGGTAAGGAAAGGATCCAGTTTCAGCTTTCTACTTGTGGCTAGCCAATTTTCCCAGCACCATTTATTAAATAGGGAATCCTTTCCCCATTTCTTGTTTTTGTCAGGTTTGTCAAAGATCAGATGGCTGTAGATGTGTGGTATTATTTCTGAGGACTCTGTTCTGTTCCATTGGTCTATTTCTCTGTTGTGGTACCAGTACCATGCTGTTTTGGTTACTGTAGCCTTGTAGTATAGTTTGAAGTCAGGTAGCGTGACGCCTCCAGCTTTGTCCTTTTGACCTAGGATTGTCTTGGCAATGCGGGCTCTTTTTTGGTTCCATATGAACTTTAAAGCAGTTTTTTCCAATTCTGTGAAGAAAGTCATTGGTAGCTTGATGGGGATGGCATTGAATCTATAAATAACCTTGGGCAGTATGGCCATTTTCACGATATTGATTCTTCCTATCCATGAGCATGGTATGTTCTTCCATTTGTTTGTGTCCTCTTTGATTTCACTGAGCAGTGGTTTGTAGTTCTCCTTGAAGAGGTCCTTTACATCCCTTGTAAGCTGGATTCCTAGGTATTTGATTCTCTTTGAAGCAATTGTGAATGGAAGTTCATTCCTGACTTGGCTCTCTGCTTGTCTGTTACTGGTGTATAAGAATGCTTGTGATTTTTGCACATTAATTTTGTATCCTGAGACTTTGCTGAAGTTGCTTATCAGCTTAAGGAGATTTTGGGCTGAGACAATGGGGTTTTCTAAATATACAATCATGTCATCTGCAAACAGGGACAATTTGACTTCTTCTTTTCCTAACTGGATACCCTTGATTTCTTTCTCTTGCCTGATTGCCCTAGCCAGAACTTCCAACACTATGTTGAATAGGAGTGGTGAGAGAGGGCATCCCTGTCTTGTGCCAGTTTTCAAAGGGAATTTTTCCAGTTTTTGCCCATTCAGTATGATATTAGCTGTGGGTTTGTCGTAAATAGCTCTTATTATTTTGAGGTACGTTCCATCAATACCGAATTTATTGAGCGTTTTTAGCATAAAGGGCTGTTGAATTTTGTCAAAAGCCTTTTCTGCATCTATTGAGATAATCATGTGGTTCTTGTCTTTGGTTCTGTTTATGTGCTGGATTACGTTTATTGATTTGCGAATGTTGAACCAGCCTTGCATCCCAGGGATGAAGCCCACTTGATCATGGTGGATAAGCTTTTTGATGTGCTGCTGAATCCGGTTTGCCAGTATTTTATTGAGAATTTTTGCATCGATGTTCATCAGGGATATTGGTCTAAAATTCTCTCTTTTTGTTGTGTCTCTGCCAGGCTTTGGTATCAGGATGATGTTGGCCTCATAAAATGAGTTAGGGAGGATTCCCTCTTTTTCTATTGATTGGAATAGTTTCAGAAGGAATGGTACCAGCTCCTCCTTGTACCTCTGGTAGAATTCAGCTGTGAATCCATCTGGTCCTGGACTTTTTTTCGTGGGTAGGCTATTAATTGTTGCCTCAATTTCAGAGCCTGTTATTGGTCTATTCAGGGATTCAACTTCTTCTGGTTCAGTCTTGGGAGAGTGTAAGTGTCCAGGAAATTATCCATTTCTTCTAGATTTTCTAGTCGATTTGCGTAGAGGCATTTATAGTATTCTCTGATGGTTGTTTGTATTTCTGTGGGGTCGGTGGTGATATCCCCTTTATCATTTTTTATTGCGTCTATTTGATTCCTCTCTCTTTTCTTCTTATTAGTCTTGCTAGCGGTCTGTCAATTTTGTTGATCTTTTCAAAAAACCAACTCCTGGATTCATTGATTTTTTGGAGGGTTTTTTGTGACTCTATCTCCTTCAGTTCTGCTCTGATCTTAGTTATTTCTTGCCTTCTGCTAGCTTTTGAATGTGTTTGCTCTTGCCTCTCTAGTTCTTTTAATTGTGATGTTAAAGTGTCAATTTTAGATCTCTCCTGCTTTCTCTTGTGGGCATTTAGTGCTATAAATTTCCCTCTACACACTGCTTTAAATGTGTCCCAGAGATTCTGGTATGTTGTATCTTTGTTCTCATTGGTTTCAAAGAACATCTTTATTTCTGCTTTCATTTCGTTATGTACCCAGTAGTCATTCAGGAGCAGGTTATTCAGTTTCCATGTAGTTGAGCGGTTTTGATTGAGTTTCTTAGTCCTGAGTTCTAGTTTGATTGCACTGTGGTCTGAGAGACAGTTTGTTATAATTTCTGTTCTTGTACATTTGCTGAGGAGTGCTTTACTTCCAATTATGTGGTCAATTTTGGAATAAGTGCGATGTGGTGCTGAGAAGAATGTATATTCTGTTGATTTGGGGTGGAGAGTTCTATAGATGTCTATTAGGTCCGCTTGGTGCAGAGATGAGTTCAATTCCTGGATATCCTTGTTAACTTTCTGTCTCGTTGATCTGTCTAATGTTGACAGTGGAGTGTTGAAATCTCCCATTATTATTGTATGGGAGTCTAAGTCTCTTTGTAGGTCTCTAAGGACTTGCTTTATGAATCTGGGTGCTCCTGTATTGGGTGCATAGATATTTAGGAGAGTTAGCTCTTCCTGTTGAATTGATCCCTTTACCATTATGTAATGGCCTTCTTTGTCTCTTTTGATCTTTGATGGTTTAAAGTCTGTTTTATCAGAGACTAGGATTGCAACCCCTGCTTTTTTTTGTTCTCCATTTGCTTGGTAGATCTTTCTCCATCCCTTTATTTTGAGCCTATGTATGTCTCTGCATGTGAGATGGGTCTCCTGAATACAGCAGACTGATGGGTCTTGACTCTTTATCCAGTTTGCCAGTCTGTGTCTTTTAATTGGAGCATTTAGTCCATTTACATTTAAGGTTAATATTGTTATGTGTGAACTTGATCCTGTCATTATGATATTAACTGGTTATTTTGCTCATTAGTTGATGCAGTTTCTTCCTAGCCTCGATGGTCTTTACATTTTGGCATGTTTTTGCAATGGCTGGTACCGGTTGTTCCTTTCCATGTTTAGGGCTTCCTTCAGGGTCTCTTGTAAGGCAGGCCTGGTGGTGACAAAATCTCTAAGCATTTGCTTATCTGTAAAGGATTTTATTTCTCCTTCACTGATGAAACTTAGTTTGGCTGGATATGAAATTCTGGGTTGAAAATTCTTTTCTTTAAGAACGTTGAATATTGGCCCCCACTCTCTTCTGGCTTGTAGAGTTTCTGCCGAGAGATCTGCTGTTAGTCTGATGGGCTTCCCTTTGTGGGTAACCCGACCTTTCTCTCTGGCTGCCCTTAAGATTTTTTCCTTCATTTCAACTTTGGTGAATCTGGCAATTATGTGTCTTGGAGTTGCTCTTCTGGAGGAGTATCTTTGTGGCGTTCTCTGTATTTCCTGAATTTGAATGTTGGCCTGCCCTACTAGGTTGGGGAAGTTCTCCTGGATGATATCCTGAAGAGTGTTTTCCAACTTGGTTCCATTTTCCCCTCACTTTCAGGCACCCCAATCAGACGTAGATTTGGTCTTTTTACATAATCCCATACTTCTTGCAGGCTTTGTTCATTTCTTTTTCTTCTTTTTTCTTTTGGTTTCTCTTCTCGCTTCATTTCATTCATTTGATCCTCAATCGCTGATACTCTTTCTTCCAGTTGATCGAGTCGGTTACTGAAGCTTGTGCATTTGTCACGTATTTCTCGTGTCATGGTTTTCATCTCTGTCATTTCGTTTATGATCTTCTCTGCATTAATTAGTCTAGCTGTCAATTCTTCCACTTTTTTTCAAGATTTTTAGTTTCTTTGCGCTGGGTACGTAATTCCTCCTTTAGCTCTGAGAAGTTTGATGGACTGAAGCCTTCTTCTCTCATCTCGTCAAAGTCATTCTCTGACCAGCTTTGATCCGTTGCTGGCGATGGGCTGCGCTCCTTTGCAGGGGGAGATGCGCTCTTATTTTTTGAATTTCCAGCTTTTCTGCCCTGCTTTTTCCCCATCTTGTGGTTTTATCTGTCTCTGGTCTTTGATGATGGTGACGTACTGATGGGGTTTTGGTATAGGTGTCCTTCCTGTTTGATAGTTTTCCGTCTGACAGTCAGAAGGACTGTCTGTTGGTCTGTTGGAGATTGCTTGAGGTCCACTCCAGACCCTGTTTGCCTGGGTATCAGCAGCAGAGGTTGCCAAAGATAGAATATTGCTGAGCAGCGAGTGTACCTGTCTGATTCTTCCTTTGGAAGTTTCCTCTCAGGGATGACTCCACCCTGTGAGGTGTGGGGTGTCAGACTGCCCCTAGTGGGGGATGTCTCCCAGCTAGGCTACTCAGGGGTCAGGGACCCACCTGAGCAGGCAGTCTGTCCGTTCTCGGATCTCAACCTCCGCGTTGGAGATCCACGGCTCTCCCCAAAGCTGTCAGACAGAGTCGTTCGCGTCTGCACCGCCCCCGCTGCTTTCCCTATTGGACCTCAGCTGTGGGCTGTCCCCAGAGGTGGAGTCTACAGAGACAGGCAGGTTTCCTTGAGCTGCTGTGAGCTCCACCCAGTTCGAGCTTCCCAGCGGCTTTGTTTACCTACTTAAGCCTCAGCAATGGCGGGCGCCCCTCCCCCAGCCTCGCTGCTGCCTTGCGGATAGATCGCCGCAGACTGCTGTGTTAGCAGTGAGGGAGGCTCCGTGGGCGTGGGACCCTCCCGGCCAGGTGTGGGATATATTCTCCTGGTGTGCCTGTTTCCTTAAAGCGCAGTATTGGGGTGGGAGTTACGCGATTTTCCAGGTGTTATGTGTCTCAGTTCCCCTGGCTAGGAAAACGGATTTCCTTCCCCCTTGCGCTTCCAGGTGAGGCGATGCCTCGCCCTGCTTCAGCTCACGCTGGTCAGGCTGCAGCAGCTGACCCGCACCGATTGTCCGGCACTCCCTAGAGAGATGACCCCAGTACCTCAGTTGAAAATGCAGAAATCACCGGTCTTCTGTGTTACTCGCGCTGGGAGTTGGAGACTGGAGCTGTTCCTATTCGGCCATCTTGCTCCGCCCCTTCATGTTTGCTCTTAGAACACAGCAGGCTCCTGTGTACATTCATGTAACACTCTGAGGAGGGAAGGATATGTCCTGAAGACATTATTTACAAAGGCAGAAAAGTTCTTCAGTAAAGACAATAAAGATGATAAGTGAAATATACAAATTTGCTAAAAAACTGAGTGGTACTGAAACCCAATTACTGTTTATAATCTTTTCATGCTTTTTGTTACCATAGGAATGTGTAACTTGTGCAGTAGAATATGTGCTGATAATACTAAGGAGTTAGTGAGCATTCAATCTAGAGAAACATTTGACCTGTTTGGATCCAGTGACTAAATCTATTTTTCCCCTTTATTGTAGCGATGGAAGACAACCAACAAGGAATCATGGGATCCGTCTCCCTATACCAATAAGCTTTACTGATCCCAGAGGTCAAAATTGGAGTTGGCTTCTGATATGATTTGGCTGTGTCCCTACCCAAATCTCACCTTGTAGTTCCCATAATCCCCATGTGTTGTGGGAGGGAGCTGGTGGGAGGTAGTTAAATCATGGGGGCAGTTACCTCCATGCTGTTCTTGTGATAGTGAGCGAGTTCTCATGAGATCTGATGGTTTTCTAAGGGGCTTTTCCCCTGCTTTGCTCAGCACTTCTCCTTGCTGCCACCATGCAAAGAAGGATGTGTTTGCTTTCCCTTCCACCACGATTGTAAGTTTCCTGAGGCCTCCCCAGCCCTGTGAAACTGTGAGTCAACTGAACCTCTTTCCTTTATAAATCACCCAGTCTTGGGTATTAGCAGCATGAGAAGGAATTAATACAGCCTCTTTTTTTCCTCTTTAGCTCTCTGTTATTCACTCTTACCACTACCTCCAATTGTACAAACAATAAAATAACTCACATTCAAAAAACTACTTTGTACTGGACACCTGCTATATGCCTTATGTTTAGCCCTAGTAATAATACTTTGATATTAGTACTATTATTAGTTTCATTTATATTCATAGGAAACCAGAAATTATGGAGTTTAAATAAGTTTCTAAGGATCACATAACTAGGAAATGGTAGAGCTGGAATTCAGACCCAGGTTATTGTATGCCAGGAAAATTAAATTGAGGCAAGAATGACATAATGCATCAAAGGAAGCCACCAATAACTAAAAGAGCAAACAAGAAAGAGATTTAGAGACTGCCTGGAAAACAAAACAAAATAAATAGAAAAACAAAACTTTTGCTCTTAACGTGGGATAGAATCATTTTTGTAATTGATCCACTAATTTTTTTATAATAGGTGAAAAAGTTAATGAACCACAATGAAAGAATATTTGAAAAACACAGTCATGTATTTGGAAATAGCATGACACATAGCAATACCTGAGTAGAGGATGTCACGGTTTCCTTCTTTGAAGAGTATAAAGGAAATATAATACAACTCTCTGAGTTTGAAATTGTGGAGGTTCATGTGAAGATAAACTCCATTACTGTTCTACAATTCTTCTATTAAAACAGTCATAGAAAGGGGCAAATAAAACCTTGCAAAGGTGGCTGCATGGACTAGAAATTTTGATCTTCAATATAAAGCTGTAAATATGGTAATGCTTGTCAAGAAAATTTAACTTAAGCCACAAATAATTTCATATAGGTGGAAAAGGAAGGCACCAGTAACTAAAATAGGAGCTTAGAGGCTAATCACACTGGTCAGAATGCTGGTGAGAATTTGAGAGTCCTCCAAAATACAATAAAGAGCAGCCCCACCGTAGGGCTGTGTAAGTTGTTGCATGAATGAAAACCATGTTTCATGAACTCTATTTCATAAGTGGAAACTGGGAATTAGACTAGCTCTCTTGCCTCTCATTAGATGAAATGTTGGAACTTTTGTTCCAAATTAGAGGTATACTTAAGACATATCTTTCTTAAGAAATGGACATTAATAGAACCAATCAACAATTTTAAAGAAATGCATTCAATTAATGGAACTATTTCTGGTGAAAGGTGATACAGGCTTTTGAGAAATTTAAATGTTGATCACTTTCTTTTAATAGTTAACTTTGATATAATTTCACCGATAAGAAATCTAAGAACTGAGAGACGGTTTGTTATAATTTTGTTCTTTTACATTTGCTGAGGAGTCAGGGAACAACAGGTGCTGGAGATGATGTGGAGAAATAGGAACAATTTTACACTGTTGGTGGGACTGTAAATTAGTTCAATCATTGTGGAAGACAGTGTGGCAATTCCTCAAGGATCTAGAACTAGAAATACCATTTGACCCAGTCATCCCATTACTGGGTGTATATCCAAAGGATTATAAATTATGCTGCTATAAAGACACATGCACAAGTATGTTTATTGCGGCACTATTCGCAATAGCAAAGATTTGGAACCAACCCAAATGTCCATCAATGATAGACTGGATTAAGAAAATGTGACACATATACACCATGGAATATGATGCAGCCATAAAAAAGGATGAGTTCATGTTCTTTGTAGGGACATGATGAAGCTCGAAACCATCATTCTCAGCAAACCATCGCAAAGACAAAAAACCAAACACCGCATGTTCTCACTCATAGGTGGGAATTGAACGATGAGAACACCTGGACACAGGAAGGGGAACATCACACATTGGGGCCTGTTGTGGGGTTGGGGGAGCAGGGAGGGATAGCATTAGGAGATATACCTAATGTAAATGATGAGTTAATGGGTGCAGCACACCAACATGGCACATGTATACGTATGTAACAAACCTGCACACTCTGCACATGTACCCTAGAACTTAAAGTATAATGATAAAAAAAAAAGAAATCTAAGAACTCTGAGAAATCAATTTATGTTTTCATCAAGGTTTTAAAATAACCTTAAGTTTATAGAAAGTGTGATTCCAGCAAATAATAAATATTTACTTGTAGTATTCTGAAATTTCCAAGAGAAGTTATTCTGTTACAGAAAGAACAGCGGACTGAGAAACAGATTGTGTTTGTTCCAGGTAGGGCTTTGTCTCATTTGGATATGTGGTAGTAAGTGAGTCACATCAACCTCTTGGGGCTAATTTTCTCATCTGTGAAAAAGTGAGAGTACTTTTTAGGTCATCAGTGAGGAATTTTTTTTTTCTAAGATTGTATAAAAGTATTCATTGTTATTTATGGGTTAAAAGTTAATAATTTGCATGGATCATTTTCTGTTTGATAAAAAGTACTGTTACCAAAAAGATGATTAAAATCATTTTGAAATTCTTATATAGTAAACTTGAGCAGCAGATGCCAGTTATTAATTGTTCTTGGTGGCTCACAGTGAGTTTCAAAGGACAGAACTAGAAGCCATCACAAACAGTATTGGCATATTTAACTAGCAGCTCTGTTGATATTTGATTTTGCAAATTCACATTAATGGAGACACCTGTTTAGAATATCAGATACTACTGTGCAACCCTGTGGAAAGAAACAACAGAAAGAAAATTACTGCTAACATTTAATTGGAATGAGTGTTACTAACTGCATAAGCACTCTGTGGTCAATAATTTCAGTCACAGCTGGAAAATAAATTGAAGAGACTGCATTAAGCAGTGATTGTGCTAAAGTAGCTTGCTGTGTTCTTGTAAACAAGCATCATCTGATTTTTTTTTTTTCTTATTCCTTTTGCATCATTGGTTCTCAAACATGGCTGTGCATTGTTGTTACCTGGGGAGCTTTAAAAAGCCCCCATTTCCCAGACTGCACTTCCATACAAATTAAAGTTGAATTTCCAGGCCTGGACTTCAGGCATTAGTGTTTTTAAAATTCCACACAGTATTCCAATGTCTAGAGTTGTTTGAGAACCACTATTCTACATAAACAAATTGTTTTTATATTCAAAGCTCTTATAAGGCTTAAAATGGGATTGATATAAGAAAAGTTAAGGTCTATAAAAATTAAAATTAAGAGATTTAAGAAAAATTAAGTTCTATAAAAATTAAAATACTCATGATTTCAAGACCAGTGGAAATGATTATTCAAGAAATTTGTTTCCAAAATGTCAGTAGTAGATGTTATATTTTCACATAATTATTTCATTCACATTAATATTCCTCTACTATGATACTGTAATAAATACAGATATTAGCTTCATGGAAAATCTTAGGAATTTCATTTTATTTAATTCAGCCTTATAGAAATTTGACTCATGTTTACTAACTAACTCTGAAATGCACTTAACTTTTCAATTTGTCATTAAAGTTCTTAGTTTTGCTAAGTCCACCTGAATATGTTCATTATTAATCTGAATCTTTTGATTTAACTCCTGTATTTCAAGCTGTCTGTCTCTTGTCCATGGAAGACTTCCAGGTCTCCAACTGCTAGGCTTTGCTTTCTTCCAAAAAGATTGTCATCTCCATTTGCTTCCTTTAATGTAAGTTCAAATTTTAGTTAAATCAGACATACCAGAAACTTTAACATTTTTTGCAGATATATATATATATATTTACTACTATGGCCTGTGATTCCTGTATTAAATCAATTATTTCCCTTTTAAAAATATATCCAAAGAATCCGTTTCATTTGCTGTACGTTTTCAAACATCTGCATATCCTGGGTCTCAATATCCTCATTTTTCAAAGCAGCTTTGTTCTGAAATCCTGCTCTCCACAACTATGTCTTTTTTTCCCCAAGTAATTCCAATTCTTTCATTTACTTTTCCTTTCAAATTCTATTTTAGGTTCAGGGGATACATGTACAGGTTTGTTACATAGGTAAATTGCATGTTGTGGGGATTTAGTGTACAAATTATTTCATCACCCAGGTGATGAGCACAGTATCCAATAGGTGGTTTTTGACGCTTACCTATCTCCCACACTCCCTTCTCAAATAGACTCCAGTATCTGTTATTCTCATCTTTATGCCCATTTGTACTCAGTATTGAGCTCCCACTTATAAGTGAAAACAGGCGGTATTTGGTTTTCTATTCCTGTGTCTATTTGCTTAGGATAATGGCCTTCAGCTTTATCCACACGGCTACAAAGGACATGATTTCTTTCTTTTTTATGACTGTGTAGTATTCCATGATGTATATATACCACATTTTCTTTATCTAGTCTGCTATTGATGGGCATCTAGGTTAATTCCATGTTTTTGCTATTGTGAATAGTGCTGTGATGAACATGTCCGTGCATGTGTCTTTATGGTATAATGATTTACATTTTGGGGGTATATACCCAGTAACAGTATTGCTGATTCTAATGGTAGTTCTATTTTAAGTTCTTTGAGAAATCACCAAACTGCTTTTCACAGAGGCTAATTTACATTCCCATCAGCAGTGTATAAGCATTCCCTTTTCTCTGCAATCTCACCAACATCTGTTGTTTTTTGACTTTTTGGCAATAGCTCTTCTGGCTGGTGTGAGTTGGTATCTCATTTTGGTTTTGATTTGCATTTCCCTAATGATCAGTGATACTGAGCATTTTTTCATACGCTTTTTGGCCACATGTATGTCTTCTTTTGAGAAGTGTCTGTTTGTATCTTTTGCCCATTTTTTAAATAGGGTTGTTATTGGCTTGTTGATTTACCTCCATTATTAATACATCAAGTTTAGATTCACATTTACTTTTAAAAGACAGTAATTCATTTTCTTTTTTCTTTTTCTTTTTATTTTTTGAGACGGAGTCTCGCTCTGTCGCCCAGGCTGGAGGGCAGTGGCCGGATCTTGGCTCACTGCAAGTTCCGCCTCCCGGGTTTACGCCATTCTCCTGCCTCAGCCTCCCGAGTAGCTGGGACTACAGACGCCCGCCACCTCGCCCGGGTAGTTTTTTTGTGTGTTTTTTTTTTTTTTAGTAGAGACGGGGTTTCACCTTGTTAGCCAGGATGGTCTCGATCTCCTGACCTCGTGATCCGCCCGTCTTGGCCTCCCAAAGTGCTGGGATTACAGGCTTCAGCCACCGCGCCCGGCGATAGTAATTCTTTTTCAAGTTTGACTTACAATGTTACTTCTAGAGGACGTTTTAACTAATATTTCTTATTTCTACAGCTATATTTTTTTTAAATGAGAATTCACAATGTTGTTTTACTTGCAAGTATTTGAAATGGAAAAAGAGAAAGAATACTTGATTTTCAGAGTAAGTTGTAGTTTAAGTACCTTTGAAAACCAAGAGTTGATAAACTGGCCCAACAGTAGAAAAGTGACCTGAACACAAACAAAAAATAGTCGTGAGCTAGAAGACAGGACTTTTAATTCAAAAACTTAACTGGGAATAAAAAAGAAGCATCTAGATTCTTCAAATAATTTTATTAGATAATCTATTCTGAGGAAGTCTTGGAAGAAAAATTAAACAATTTAGAATCAAAAAATAAGAAATACTTTGACAGAAATAGCTGGCCATTATGAAATTAAATTATGATTGTTCAAATGAAGGAGAATTTATAAGGTAATGTGATGCCCGTTTGACAGTAGACAATCAGTAGTGATATTAAAACCACATTGTCAACTCAGCAGCCATACACTCCCCATTCATTCCTAATTAGCTTATAAGTAATATACAACAACTAATGAACAACATTCATTTGTTTTATTAATAATAATTTCTTTGGCTATTTTCTGGTCAATGAGGTCAGAAGGATTGGGCACATTGAATTGCAAATCACTCAAGGGCCAGAAATAAATATGCTATGACTTATGTATTTTTCATGAGAATTGGCAGAGCAGAGGTTTTTGAAAACACTATCTTTAACTATCTTTTATTGATTTTCCGCATTAGAAGTTACTCCACTCGTTGTTCAATTAATGGGTCTTTCCCCTTCAAGATGGCATGTTTCTCAAGGTGCTTTGAGTTTTATCTTTTTTAAAAAACTCAGAAGCATGAAGGAATGTCTGCAGTGCATTTCTCTTCTGACTAGTCCACCGTGGCCAGGCACTGTACCCTCAGGGGAGCAACATTAGGGGAGGAAGATATTAAACCTTTTCTATTTCCCTTTATCGAGGGTTTTACTTCCTTTACATGTAATTATCACCCAGAGTGGAGAATTATATAATTATATAAATACAAGAGGCCTAAGAAATAAAATATTCAATAGTAGACAACCCAAATTTGGGAAAGCTCCGGATGTAGCATATCTGTAAAAATCAGAAGTGCTTATTTCTGCAGGATATTGCCCTTATCAAACAGCTTTTAAATAAATTATCTCCTTTGATTCTTATGCAAACGTCTTGAGATGTAGGGCATGTTTTTTATGGCCATTTTATAGATCTAAAACTATAGAAAGGTTAGGAAAACTACTCCCTGGTCCTAAAGCAGTAGTTGTGGCGTGGGGCCTCATATTCCAATTCTGGATTGTTTTTCTCAAGTTCTTTCACTGTGGCATGCAATAGAGCAGTCTGTGCCTTTCACTAGAAGTCAGTAGAAATGAAGGTGAGTCTATTAGACTATGTGTCTGTTAATCTCTAGGTGTATCTATGAGCCTGTTGTGGCTAAATCTCATAGAAATTTTATCAACAGGAATAACTAAAAGCATATATTTTTTCAGAGATTATGAAACTCTGTGAAGCAAGGATTAAAAAAAAAGATTCAAAATACATTCTGAGGAGTAGATCCTTCTATGGTAACACTGCATTCCAAATGTGCGAAAAAGACAGGGAAAAACATGAACTGCAATAAATTATGGCCAAAGTGAGTTAGCTTATTAACTTCCTTTCTCTGTTTCCTGGCGACTGGCAGCTAGCAGTTCTTAGAAGTTTTCAAAACCTGGGAATGATAGGCATCCTCAAGTTCAAAGACTCCCTTGAACCTTTTGGGCCCACCACTGCAGCTAGAAGTCCTGTTGAAACAGGCTTCCCTGGGTAATTTCCAACACAGTTGGATACACAGCACTGTGAGAATTAGCTCCCTTAAGGTTGTTCATCACTGACATTCTGGTCTTGACTAGATTTGGGGAAACAATGGCTGCCTGTGAAACTGGCCTGGGGCATGTACACCTGGCATCTCTAACCTGAGCCACCTGACCCTGGTCACTACCACAGTACTCAGAATCTCTCCTCTACGCAGGTGTCAGGCCCCTCCTGCTGGCATGCCTTACACATAATTAGAAAACACATCTCTACAGACAGCTTGAAGGGGATTTTCCCTTAGAGAAGAAAACCCTTGCCACCTTTTTGAAAAATCCAAATCCAGAAAACTTTTTTTCTTACACAAGCCAGTTCCCTTGAGATAGATTGTCATAATTGATATTAAATCATACAAATATTAAAGATCCATATGTTCACAGTAATTGGCTAAGTACACCCGTATTTAGGAAGAGAGAAGAACTCTGCTGAGAAATCAAAGATGTTATGGTCTTTCCTTGATTGTTTCTAGTGAAAATGAAATTGGCAGAGACAGCTTTACTCCTATGGGAATTATTTTAGTGAGGAAGGTGGGTATGCTGAGCAAGAACGATCTTATCTGAAAGATGAAACACTGCTAACAAAAAATCCAACTTTTGCTTCTTAGTTCTTTGAAAAATAGCAAGGAGTTCTGTAAGCAACTCTTAGTGGGGCTCATCAAATAACAAAATTAGTGGCTTGGTAACGTTTTAATAAAGCTCATCTGCCTCTAACAGGACCCAGGTTTTAGAAGCCAGTTGCTGAGTGCTTCATTAGAGTTCACACACAGATCATGCCTCGCCAGAGGTAGTTTAGCTAAGACCAGAATCTGAAAGAGGTTATATCATAGGAACACTGGCTCTTGCTCAGAGCAGGTCCAAATATTAGCTATGAGAGAGTAGTCTTTGAGTCCACAAGGACCTTCACCTCAATGGATCTCAGGCCAAGGACGCTTCAGAAAAGAGATTGCTGAAAAAGGGACTGATTGCTCCAATGTCTAGCTCACTGTTAATTGGATTTGTGTCCAGATCAAAGTCTTTCCTTCTATGTCCTTATGTAATCCCAGATGATGACAGAATTGATTTATGGTCATGAGAGATCCTTCTCTACATTTGATACTAGAAATTGGCAGCTGCTCTGAGAATCCTGAGAGGCAGAGTGACTTGAACAGGGATTTGGGAAATTTACAAATTCTTCTGCTGGGAGAATGATAGAGGGATATTAAATATCTTACAGAAAGTATAAGATACCTTGTCATCTTTCTACAGACTAGATGGCTTAAATGTGATGTGCTGACGTCTCTTGAAAGGCAGGTGTATGTATTTCCAGTGTCTTTCAGTGAGAAATGTTCCTTATTCTTTTAGTATATTTTGCATCATTACCGTAATAGTTTTCCTTCAGTCAAAACTACTTATTAAAAATTTATTTAAAAATAATTCAAAGTGATTGTTGGAACTACAAAAATGTGCGATATTATTTTATGGTTCCTATATTGAGATGCTTAAGTTTAGTTTGCCAAGTAGCCTGAAAGATCACTTGTTCTTGTGTGTTTTATAATCCACTCCAACACATGTGGGACTGAAGTTTGGAGCCAAAATATTTTTTTTCCCTTACTGTTAATTCATTTGCAATTCTAGACCTCCAACTGAGGTGAAACAACTTGCTTGTTGTTCTTCAGAACCTTTCAGTTTTGTGAAAGATAATGGTAAAGACAGACCCAACTAGCCCAAATATATCAATATACAATATTATAAAGATTTGTTTTCTGCTTATTATGCTAGATTCAAACATACTTCTTGAAGAGCATGTTTCTTACCACGTTTTCATCAGAATTCACATGAAGAAACATCATTTGATTCTTTAATAAAGTGGTGTGTTTCTCTCAGGGTATAAACTGAATTAGTTCAATGCATTTCTTGATTTATCTGGAAGCAGTTTTTTCCTAGGCTAACATATATAGAGACACCGCCCCACCCCGCACCCTGCTCCCATGCACACATGTTCCTTTTTCACTCTTAGGCTTTTATTCCTTGTTAGAAATTTTATAACGAATATAATAAATATTTAAATTTTCCTGAATTATTGTTTCTGCAACTAGAATGCAAGTTCCATGAAGGTAGGGAGTGTTGTCTATTTTGTTTATCATTGCTCGCCAATACCAAAAATGTACTTTGTCCATTGTAGATGTTCAATAAACATTGGTTCCATGAATATGTGACTATTCCTGAAACCTGAATTCACTGGACAATGGCACAAGCTCTCCACCAGTTTTTGGTTTATGTATCTGGACAGTTATTATAGCTCTAAATTAAACAGCAGAGAAAGATTGGTTTATTCCACTAAAGAACCAATAAAATATAATAATTAGGGTTTTTCAGGAAAAATATGATTGAAAGTTGAGCCTTCCTTCAAAGAAACTGAATTAGCTATGTCAATTATGTATTGAGATTTAAAATGAGTTGCATATTATGGCAACTTTCTTTTTAAATGGAGCCATTGCATCAATATAAACTTCATGGCTAAAAGTCACAATAAGATATCTTGCTAACACATTTGAAATCTGACTTTTCCCCCATTAAGATATATCCAAATAATAGATAATATTTAAAAGGTATAAAGTTTAATTGTTTCAAGCAATACAATGAGACTGTTCAAAAGTATTTAAGGTAAACACATATTTAAGTATCAAAGAATAAAATATTTTGGTATATGCTTATTCAAATTTAACTCATAGTACAAATCTGGTTAAAAGAAAGGGAGTACTGTAAATGAAGGGTAATTAAGGCATTGCATTCTGCAGAATTGGATTCTACTCCATTTTGAAACAAAATGTTGTTAATTGAATAAAAATCATAGCACAGAGACCAATAATGCATAACATGTGAAGTCAGATTTAGAATCAAAATGAAAAGTATTGTTTCCCTGTTGCTGTTTTTTGTTTTGTTTTGTTTTGATTTGATTTTAGTGTTAATTATTTAGTAAGTAAAGCTTAGAAAACTAAGAAAGTAATAACTATAGACATTGAATTTGCTTGACATTCCTATGGTTTTCACATATATTTACAGTAGTTTTATCACAATACAGAGTTTCTCTAATGGCCACAGAGCCACTCATTTGAGAGACCTTTTATGTAAAGGCAATATTTTACTTACTTGTAGCAGCAACTTTGCAGCTGCTTTCTTCATACACATTCTGTAATTACTGAATTTGGGAAACAATCTATCACTAAAATTAAGAAAATGACCCCAGCATATATTCACTAAAAAGTCAACAGCATTTTTTTTTTCTCATGAATCTACTTACTATAATTGTTGGAAATATGGCTTACTAATAATTCAGAAAAAAGCATTGATTCAAGGAGAGGCTGAGTAAAAATGTTCCTCCCAGGGCTGATAAATCTACACTTGCCTCAACAATCTGAATATCCTTCCCATAAATAATAATAAAAGAACTATGGCTACCTGATTTACAAAGAGATTTTGGAAGCAGGAAATTCTTTCTGTCCTGGAACAAACCTTTTCGAATGCATCCAGTCACATCAACGGAGAAGTATTTGTCAAGTGTATTTTTTTTTTTTACATATTAAGATGCTATTCCTTAAAGTGTGATACAATTAAAATGATGCAGAATGAATTATGAAGTGGTGCAATATTAGCTTTTATCTTTTCAGTCCCAATTTAAGCTCTGCTTTACTTTGATAATAGTTAAATACTGCTAAATAGAGAAATTTGAATATAAAATTTCACCACCTGATTACAATTAATATTGTACACATATGTGAATAGTTTTTGACTTTTTTGTCCTTGTGTGGCACACAGCATGGGACTATTGTTCTGAGAAGTAAACCCTCAATGGAATTTTTTTCTGCCTACCTTTTGCTATGTACAAAATAAGATCATCAGTTTTTTACTGAGATCCCTCTCTGCTTTTATCTTCTTCTTTTCTTCTAGTTATATTTCCTATTATTCCAAAATTCAGAAAGGAACAGTTCCCGAAAATGTGTTCTGAGATGATTCTTCATGCTTTTTTAAGCGTTATTTTCCTATAATCCTAGGCTAGAACATTACAAGAATCAATGTGTAACTAATACTTGGGGGAAAACATTAATTTCTACTACTAGCTTTGTAGGTTTTACATAATTCTTTATGGCACCTAATTATTATTCTCGTCACCAGGACAATATTGTTCTAAACCTTTTCTGCCTCGAGCATTGAGGATCTTTCAGTCATACCGATTAAATAGCTTTGTTTTATGTGCAAGTGGCACATGTCTTATGTGGATTTTGTGAGAGAATGGACAGGTTTTCAAATTCATTATTGTGCTTCTGTGGCATTAAACATTTTCTAATTATATTCTCCTCTGATTTAAAAGAAAGCAGTAATGGTTTTAATACAAAGAAATTATTTATAAATTGATAGTTCAGAAAAGTATATGAGAAATATGGTTGTTTCCATTCCTTATTATTAGAAAGAGGCTCATACAAACCATTGATATTGAAGTAATCAGATGCTACCTATATCATCTATGTCTTTTCTGTATGTCAAATTGTCCCATATAGCAAAAATTATCTATAAATAAATTGTCAGAAAGAAATAAAATAATTTAGGAAAATGTTTCCTACAGCAAAACAGTCTTTGTAAATATTGCCTTTCTCATTCCCCTTCTCAGAAACTCACTGTCTAGCAAAGAATGATGTGCAAATGATTTCCTAACATATATCACAATTGGTAAGTGAATTAAGGAATAATACTTTCTGATCATGCCATATTCAGCATTTTTCAGGTGCAGGTAAAAAATAGCATCAACAATCAAAACTTTATAATGTTAAGTTTCAGTACCACCAGGGATTCTGGTAAAATATCAGCATAAACAAAGTAATGAATAGGTTTGTGTTTGAAGTCAGAAAAAATCTATATATCCTGAATTTTCTAAATATTTCTTTTTGATGAGAAGTTTAGACATGGTGGGAATAATTTTTCCTTCAAGTGCTCTTATAAATCTATATTTTCTTTGTCTTTGATAAACTATTTTGGAATTATTAAATTGCAGCTGCAGAGGAAAGTGATTTCAGCAATACTCCACTCTGTATGCTGTCTAGAGACTCAGTCAACGGGGGATTCACATACTGTGATATCAGGGATCTGATCTGAGGATCTGAAGAGGGAGACCTGGGAGAGGAAAGGATCCAGTGCTTGCTCATACATTATTTTAAAACCTTTATTAACACTTTAGATGTTAGAGTAATGAGAATGAGGGAAAATACCTTTGTCTCTAGTACATAATGAGTCTATCCCTTAACAGACTGGTCATGCACAATAAAACATAATTGTGGTTTACTTACATACGTCAACCAACATTTCCCCAGGCTGCTTTGTGTGTAGGGAAGAGATGAGCTTTTGGAAATTAGGAAGGTACTAGTAAGTAGGAGAGCTTGCAAACTGTCCCAATTGCAATAGAACTTATTTCAGTCCATGTTGGGTTCTAATAAAAGTACTCCCAGTGGGCCCAATTCTACAGCTTCCTGCCATAAAACATCTACATATGTTGCAGGAAGCATCAAGAGCAGAAGCCCCTTGAAAGGAAAGAGTCAATTAATAACATATCTACAGAACCTCTCAGTATCAAGAAAACATACACCTGAACTTCCACAGCTGGTGAAACCAGAGATGCATCAGAATGCCACAGCTCTGTGTTTGTGCCTTGGACACATAGAAAGAAGGGTATATATTGATGAATAATTTCCACTTCCCTTTACTTCCCTATTTTTGTCTTTAATACTCTAGGCAAGGGCAGCATTAAAAAAGCAGAGCCAGTAATGACTTATGAGGTGCGATTAGAAGGGGAGAGAGAAATGGACCCTCACCTTCAAATGGACCCTCCTTAAGTTGTTTGAACTTTCCCATATTAAATTCTTCCTAAAGTACCTTCATAAAAGCTGATCATTTAAGCTGAGATTGGTACCTTTTCAGGAAGCCATCGCATTGGTTTACCCCCACTTGTGGCTGCCATATTCAGTCTCTGGTAGAATGGAGATCAAGTAGAGAGAGTTTAATGAAGCAGTAAATTGGGAGACTGTGCGTTATCCTAAACCAGGAAGAATATGCAGACAGCTGCTCCTCCCATACAGGGCTGTCTCTAAGCACTGGGTCTCTGGATTTTAGAGCAAGAACTAAACAGAAAGGTGGTTGGATCAAACCTCACCGGCATTCTGCCATTCATTGGGATCAGCCCTGACTAGAGGCATTTGGCAATGGTAGGAGACAGTTATTTTACCGAATCGAAGACAGAAAATATAGCAGCAATGCTTGAAATGTCTATGTAGAGTCCATACTTAGCCCACCCAATTATGTCAGCGTTTACTGCAAATTTTAGTAAAACAATTAAGGCTTTTACTCCAGTAAAACAACTTCCTTAAAAGTTATCAATGGCCTGATAATTAGTATATTTAATCATCTTTTTCATTCTTCATTGTTTTTGACCCATACATTTTTATCCTTTACATTTTTTGATACTTCAGTGCCTTTGTCCATGAAAAGTGCCAGAGAGAGAGTGTGTCTTGAGTCTTGACTCAAAAGTTTAGTGACCTCATGAATTTAAAACTACAAATTACTTTTCTCCTATGCATCAGAAGACAGTTGCCCTAAGGCAACCTGATGCTTACTGCTAAAAAAAAAAAGCTATTAATTAGGCAATTGATTAACAGAAGAAAAAAGGAAGACTTTTTGCAACATACTCAGAACATATGTACATCTGTCCATTTGTTGATGGACTCCAGAAGAGTTTCCTTCTTTATGCACAACTCAAAGTTAAAAATAGGTGGAGATCAACTTCTAACCTGATGGGTGGGTGTATTGTTGTTGCCTTTCTTCCACTGGTGAAATATATACAGTGATAGATAAATTATTTACAATCTTTATTTTCTGACATTTATAAGCAGTGTTCCTAATACTTTCAATAAGGGTTAGTCTTCTCTTTTAAGGTGTTTGGTTTTGAATTCAGAATATGTGGATTTATATGATTCTGGAACATCTCCAGATTTACAAATTCTTCATTGCATTACAGCTCTTTAGAGGTAAGGATGTGAAAGGATGTGTAAAGATTTGGTGAGTAGCCTGAGTCATTCCAATGGAAATATTCTCCTTATAGTATTTTGGCATAAAGTGAAAATGCCTCAGGCCTGGGCCTTGAGTTTTGATTAAAATGTAAAGGATTGAAAATGAATGTAATATATAGGGGCATCTTTAATCATCCACCTGAGCCCTATATTTTCCGTAAATACTTATCATAAAATGGGAATTTCCTAATGCATGCTGAATTAGGAAACTATAGTGCAGGTGTGATATCTGAGAGAGGCCTTGGTGAAGCAGAAAGTGAGGACCAAACTATCTCACTACCACTACTTCCCAACTTAAGCAGGTAGAAGGCAAATAATTTTCTTAGGTTAAGTGAAATTTCCCAATTCTCTACTATAGCTGAGCCTCTGAACCAGTGGTATAAAATCTTAAAACTGGAGCTTATGACTAGATTCTGACTTTACTAATTGGCTTTTGCTCTTTCAACTCTGTTTATGATTTTATGAGAACTGTACTATACATGTTACCTAATCTTTTTTATTGTTCTTGTATTTTGTAATTTTTTTATTTGGATATGTAACACATATACAAAAACATGTTGAAATTTTATATATGTATCTACTGACTTCACCACAGCCTGGATTAAGATGTAGAACATGAAGTATATCACATGAACTTTCCTCATGTCCGTAGTCAATATCAACCCATTAAAGATAACTCTTATTCTGATTTTTATTACTACTAGTTCTACTTTTTTCCAAATTTTATATAAATAGAAATTTATAGTATATGCTCATTTATGTTGTGGTTTCTTGGGCCAAATTATGCCTGTAGTATTCAGCTATAATGTTGTGTGTGGCAGTAGTTTTTTGTTTTGTTTTGTTTTTAATCACTGGGTGGAATTCTACTATGAATATATCACAGTTGACTTATCATTTCTACTGTTGAAAGACGTGGTTGTTTCCAGGTTTTTGATAATTTTAACAAAGCTATTTTGAACATTCTAGTACATGTTCTTTGCTGCACATGTGCACTCATTTTTCCTTGGCATACATCTGGGAGTGAAATTTGCTGGGTCATAGGACAAGCAGTGATATGTTTTGGCTCTGTGGCCCCAGCCAAATCTCATCTCGAACTGTAATTCCCACTTGTCGAGGGATGGACCTGGTGGAAGGTGATTGGCTCATAGGGGGTGGCTTCCCCCATGCTGTTCTCATGAGATCTAATGTTTTTATAAGGGGTTCTTCCCCCTTTGCTCTCTGCTCACACTGTCCCCTGCTGCTTTATGAACAAGGTGCCTGCTTCTTCTTCTACCATTATTGTATGTTTCCTGAGGCCTCCCCACCCATGCAGAACTGTGAGTCAATTAAACCTCTTTTCTTTAAAATTACCCAGTCTTAGGTAGTATCTTTATTGCAGTGTGAGAATGGACTAATTCAACTAACTGGACAAAGACTAAACTGGACAAAGAATTGAGAGCTCTGAACTGAAATTAAACATGATAATTTATATACCATTGGCATTAGATTATGCCAAACAGTTTTTCAGCGTGGTTGAACTATTTTATAATCTCATTAGCAATACACAATGATCTGGTTGCTCTACATCCTTGCCAAAGTTTGTGTATTTCAACTGTTGTGTTGCATGTGGTAGTTTTTCCTTCTTAATTCCTGTGTAGTGTTGTACTATGAATATTCCACAGCAAATAAATCCATTCTACTGTTGAAAGATGTGTGAATCCTTAGCCATTATGGTGGGATATAATGGTATTTCTCATGGCTTCAGTGTTTCATTTCCCTGAGGATATATGATGTTGAATACTCTTCTTGTATCTTTTGCGAGTATGAGAACATGCCTAAAATATATGAATGTTTTAGGTTGAATTGTGCTCCCCCCTCACTCATATGTTGAAAATCTAGCAGTAAGTACCTCAGAATGTGACCTTATTTGGAAATGAGGTTGTGGCAGATGTAATTCTTTATGTTAGGGTGAGGTCATACTGGAGTATGGTGAGGCCCTGCCCCAATATTACTGGTGTCCTTATAAAAGGGAATTTTGGACAAAGGGATGCAAACATGGAGGAAGTCATCTAAAGATACACAGGAAGAAGACGGTCATATACTAGTCAAGGAAAGAGTACTGGAACAGATCCTTCTCTCACTGTCCTCAGGAGGAATTTACACTGCAAACACCTTGATTTCAGACTTCCAGCCTCCAGAACTGTGTGACTGTACATCTTTGTGGTTCTAAGTAACTCAGTTTGTGGCCCTTGTTATAGTCATTCCAGCAAAGTGATAAAATAAGCAATTGTCTCCTCATCACTTCATCCTACAATAGGACTACTACTCCTATTGATGAGGTGTTACCTGTTTCTTCAAAGTAAATGTCACTTATATTGCAGCCTGAATGGCAGCATTATTGCTCATTGCTTTCTGTTTCAGCATTCTCTTCAGGATACATTTTGGAGCCTGCCATTACAGAAGTTAATTTGGGGATGAAATAGGATGGAGTTGAACATCACAGATTTTCATGTAAAGCATTAATGGAGAAGAAAACAATTTGAGAGTTAATTAACCCCTTTGCTAAAACAAGTCTCAAAGTAATGTTCCAACTTTGTTTTCTGCTTTGCCAATCTGATAAAGGAAAATAAAATTTCTGTCTGGCCTTTATTGAGAACAACTTGCATTTCACAGTGCACTAAGCATATTTGTGTGCCTCACTAACTAGAAAGTTGATGTAAATGAAATAAAATTTATAAGTCTGGAATGAGATTCATGAGGGTTTATATATCAAAATATATACTTTACCTAGTAGATTTAAACTTGAATTGGAATTCAAACAATTCAATTTTTTTTTCAGTTCTGCACTACATTTGCCCAAGTGATCTGCCTGCACTGTAATTTTTACTCTAATATTATCTGACTCAGTGAATTAGAGATTGTAAGTAAAGCAAATGAAATATGAGAAAAAGCATTTCTCTCAAAGGAATGTAAAATTTATAATAGAGGTGCTTAGTAAAACAGCACACTTAATAGCATTGTATAAATATACCTTTTTGTATTACAGTTGGGAAAACATGCCTTGATAGCATTTGTTTCTGAGATACTTGCTACATTGCTAGAAAATAACAGCTGGAGCAACTTAACACCCAAGGACGACACTGTGACCATCTGTGGTGGTGAATACGTTCCTAGGCAGGGGGTGTGCAAATGCATAACTGGTGGAAACGGATGACTTTTTAATTTTTTTCCTATTTTTTCTCTTTTGAAATAAATATATTATATTAGGGAAATTCAACTGACCTTGATACGCAGTTTAGAAAAAACTAACCTGGACAAAGAACTGAGAGCTTGGAACTGAAATTAAAAGTGATAATTATCTTCATTTATTTTCTAAACCAGAGTATCTGAGGGAAAGGCAGCAGGTTAGTACATCTGTATTTATGAAGCACTGACTGGGAAAACTATGCTATATAAAAAGGTCAACTTTCTTTCCTATCAACAACTCGAGACTGTTCTTTAGAAAATGGCCTGAAGTGCATCCTGACATTACCCGATGCGCAAACGGGCAGTGAAAGGTCACAGGTGGGCACACTCTCAAGACGTTGTAGCTTCTAGCCTGCAACCATTACTGTGAGTAGTCCACTAACATACCACTTTTTGGCACAATAATACAACACAGAATCTCTCTTTTCCAGATACCTAGGAGTCAGCCAATTCTTTGACCAAAGTTTATGTTAAAGTTTGGGACATGACCTACCTTATTGCTCAATACTTTCTGTTTTAGTCATTTCCCCTATGACGGGTTCACTATTCATAAATATTGAACCCCACAAATTGCAATATCAATAGGCACAGTTTTGCTTTAGCAAAAGCTTTGGCTTGGAATTTTGCATCAATCAGGCCCCTTTGAGTACAAGCAAATAATGAGAAGTGGCAGCTCAACAGATAGAAACAGACATTTGTCATGTGAACCTACTTTGCATGCTGGATTTAGTAATTATAGAACAGGGACAGGATACAGCCCACCAGTGTTTAGGAAATTTTCTTTGGGTTCCAGGTTCCGTATAAACGTGTAAGGAGAGATATATTTTTTACCCCAAATATTAAAATATGAAGTATCATTTTATCCTAGGATTCAAGGTGCTTTATAGTTCTAGTAATATTGAAATATCTCTTTCAAATAATGAAATAAATGTTACCTCTGGGATGTCACATCAACTTTGTATGTTCTCTATATACAATCCTATATATATATACAAATCTGAGGTGATTTTTATATACTGCAGGTAAACCAAACGTGAATTTTAAAACAAATACTCTTATAAATATCCCTTATATACCAGCTGTATCTTTATGGCCCAAGTTGTAAAGCAAGGGTTTCAAAATATTAGGCCAATATCCCCTCCAGCTTGTCTGCATGTTAGTCTGTTCTATTTGTCTATGTGTTAATCTGTTCTGTTGGGCTATATATATATTATCTTGCTGTTTCCTCAAAATAAGGAGAGCAGGTGTACACATCAGAAACTTGCTCTTGTTAATTGATTCCTCATAATGGAATTTCAGGCCTGCAAAGGGTATTAGAAATCATTTAGTGCAGCTCTGAATTCACTGGCTACACATTATCTACCAAGGAAAGCACCGAACATTTCATGTTCAGTGTGTCTTCTTGTGCCTTGAGGTGTCTTTGTTTATCTAAATCTCAGCAACACCTGAGACCCACAGACAGCAGATGGAGAGATGAGTGAAGAGGGCCTTTCAAAGTAACAAAACCAGAGAAGGCAAGAGTATTTGAGGTCCATTATATTCTCCACTTGCCTTTCTCAACCTTTGGTAATACATGAGGAGCCTGGACAAGAATTATAATGGCTTTCGTTTAAAAAAAAAAGTTACTCTGTAATTAACTTTGGAAGAGAGGTGCTGGAAAGAGGGAAATTGCTGTCTTCAAAATCTCTGCATTAATATACCAATTGTGTATGATTGCCCAAAAACCTGAGTGTACTTACATTTTCACCTGTCCACATGCTATTCCTAGTTTTTTTCTACTGTCATTTATGTCATTCTGTTAAGAGAACACAAGCTGATGTCTGTAGTAAAATAGACTCTCAGCTCTTTCTTAGAATATCTTAGCGAGAACATACAGGATAGAAGTGAAACATTCTTGTTTACTAAATTTTTTTCTAGTATTACTCATATACCAGAAATATGATTTAACTAGAAGAAAACAAGCAATATAACAAAGCACTTTTGTCAGATCCATAGTTTGCAAATATTTTCTCCCATTCCATAGGATATCTCCTTACTGTGTTGATAGTTTTATTTTTTAATTATTTTTTTCATAAGATGTTGGAGAACAGGTGGTGTTTGGTTACATGAGTAAGTTCTTTAGTGGTGATTTGTGAAATATTGGTCATCACCCGAGCAGTATACACTGCACCCAATTTATAGATTTTATTCCTCACCCCCTTGTCACTCTTTCTCCGAGTCCCCAAAGTCTATTGTGTCATTCTATGCCTTTGCATTCTCATAGCTTAGAGTGACATTCTCCCACTTATGAGTGAGAACATAACGATGTTTACCTTTTCATTCCTGAGTTACTTCACTTAGTATAATAGTCTCCAGTCCCCTCCAGGATGCTGGGAATGCCATTGATTCATTCCTTTTTATGTGTGAGTAGTATTCCATTATACTCCATTCACACACACACACACACAAACACACACACACACAGACAGACACACACACACACACTCCACAGTTTATCCACTTGTTGATTGATGGGCATTTGGGTTGGCTCCATGTTTTTGCAATTGCAAATTGTGCTGCTATAAGCATGTGTGTGCAAGTATCTTTTTGGAATAATGACTTCTTTTTATCTTGGTAGATACCCAGTAGTGGGATTGCTGGATCAAATGCTGGTTCTAATTTTAGTTCTTTAAGGAATCTCCACACTGTTTTTCATAGCGGTTGTACTAGTTAACATTCCCACTGTAGTGTAGAAGTGTTCTGTTCACTGCATGCACGCCAACATCTATTATTTTTTTATTATGATCATTTTTGCAGGAGTAAGGTGGTATTGCATTGTGGTTTAGATTTGCATTTCCCTGATCATTGGTGATGTTGAGCATTTTTTCATATGTTTGTTGGCCATTTGTATATCTTCTTTTGAGAATTGTCTATTCGTGTCCTTAGCCTACTTTTTGATGGGATTGTTTGCTTTTATTTTCTTTTGCTAATTTGTTTCAGTTAGTTATAGATTATGGATATTAGTCCTTTGTCAGATGTATAGATTGTGAAAATTTTCTCTCAGTCTGTGGGTTGTCTGTTTACTCTGCTGACCATTCCTTTTGCCATGTAGAAGTTCTTTAATTTGATTAAGTACCAGCTATTTATCTTTGTTTTTATTGCATTTGCTTTTGGCTTCTTGGACATGAAATCCTTGCCTAAGCCAATGTTTATCAGGGGTTTTCCAATGTTATCTTTCAGAATTTTAAAAGTTTCAGGTCTTAGATTTAAGTCCTTGATCCATCTGGAGTTGGCTTTTGTATAAGGTGAGAGATGAGGATTCGGTTTCATTCTCCTACATGGCTTGCCAAATATCTCAGCACCATTGGTTGAATAGGGTGTCCTTTTCCCACTTCATGTTTTTGTTTGTTTTGTTGAAGATCAGTCAGCTGCAAGTATGTGGCTTTATTTCTGGATTCTCTCTTCTGTTCCATTGGTCTATGTGCCTGTTTTTATACTGGTGCCATGCTGTTTTGCTGACTATGGCCTTATAGTATAGTTTGAAATCGGGTAATATAATGCCTCCAGATTTGTTCTTTTTGCTTCGTCTTTTTTGGTTCTATATGAATTCTGATATTTTTTTCTAATTTTGTGAAGAGTTATGGTGGTATTTTGATGGGAGTTGCAGTGAATTTGTAGATTGCTTTTGCAGTATAGTCATTTTCACAAGATTGATTGTACCCATACATGAGCATGGGATGTATTTCCATTTGTTTGTGTTATCTATAATTTATTGCAGCAGTGTTTTGTAGTTTTCCTTCTAGAGGACTTTCACCTTCTTAGTTAGGTATATTCCTAAGTTTTTATTTTATTTTATTTTATTTTTTGCAGCTATTCTAAAAGGGGTTGAGTTCTTGATTTGATTCTCAGCTTAGTTGCTGTTGGTGTATAGAAGAGCTATTGATTTGTGTACATTAATTTTGTATCTGAAAACTTTGCTGAATTCTTTTATCAGTTCTAGGAGCTTTCTGGAAGAGTCTTTAGAGTCTTCTAGAAAAGCAATCATATTATCAACAAACAGTGACAGCTTGGCTTCCTCTTTACTGATTTGGATGTCCTTTATTTCTTTCTCTTGTCTGATTGCTTTGGCTAGGACTTCAAGTACTGTGTTATAGAGGAGTGGTGAGAGTTGGCAATCTTGGTTTGTTCCAGGTCTCAGAGGGAATGTTTTCAACTTTTCTCCATTCAGTATTATGTTAGCTGTGGGTTTGCCATAGATGGCTTTCATTACATTGAGGTGTGTTCCTTGTATGCCAATTTGCTGAGAGTTTTAATCATAAAGAATGCTGGATTTTGTCAAATGGTTTTTCTGCATCTGTTGAGATGATCATGTGATTTTTGTTTTCAATTATATTTATGTGGCGTACCACATTTTTGGACTTGTGTATGTTAAATCATCCTTGCATCCCTGGTATGAAACCCACTTGATCATGATAGAATAACTTTTTGATATGTTGTTGTATTTGGTTAGCCAGTATTTTGTTAAGGATTTTAGCATCTATATTCATCAGCGATATTGGTTTATAGTTTTCTTTTTTGGTTATGTCCTTCCCTGGTTTTGGTATTAGGGTGATACTGCCTTCATAGAATGAATTAGGGAGAGTTCCCTCTTTATCTTGTGGAATAGTGTCAATAGGATTGGTACTAATTCTTCTTTAATGTCTAGTAGAATTCTGCTGTGAATCCATCTGGTCCTGGACCTTTTTTTTGTTGGTAATTTTTATTACCATTTCAATCTTACTGCTTGTTATTGGTCTGTTGAGGGTATCTACTTCTTCCTGATTTAAGCTAAGAAAGTTATATCTTTCCAGGAATTTATCCTTCTCCTCTAGGTTTTCTAGTTTATGTGCATACAGTTGCTCATAGTAGCCTTGAATCTTTGTATTTCAATTGTTTCAGTAGTAATATTTCCTGTTTTGTTTCTAATTGAGCCTATTTGAATTTTCTCTCTACTTTTCTTGGTTAATCTTGCTAATGGTCTATGAATTGTATTTATCTTTTCAAAGAACAACCTTTTTTTCATTTATCTCTTGCAATTTTTTTGTTTTAATTTCATTTAGTTCTGCTCTGATTTGGTTATTTCCTTTCTTCTGCTGGGTTTGGGTTTGGTTTGTTCTTGTTTCTCTAGTTTCTTGAGGTGTGACCTTAGATTGTTTGTGCTCTTTCAGACTTTTTAATGCTATGAACTTTCCTCTTAGCACTTTCTTTGCTGTATCCCATAGGTTTTGATAGGTTGTGTCACTATTGTCATTCAGTTTAAACAATTGTTTAAATTTCCATCTTGATTTCATTTTTGACCCAATGCTCATTCAGGAACAGGTTACTTAATTTTCAAGTATTTGCGTGGTTTTGAAAGTTCCTTTTGGAGTTGATTTCCAGTTTTATTCCACTGTGGTCTTGAGAGAGTGCTGGATATAATTCAATTTTCTTAAATTTTTCAAGGCTTGTTTTGTGGCCTATCATGTGGTCTATCTTGGAGAAAGTTCCATGTACTGTTGAATAGAATGTATATTTTGCAGCTATTAGTTACAATGTTCTATATACATCTGTTAAGTCTGTTTGTTCCAGGGTATAGTTTAAATCCATTTTTTTGTTGTTGTTGTTAACTTTCTGTCTCTATGACCTGTCTAGTGCTGTCATTGGAGTATTTACGTCTCCATTATGATTGTGTTGCTGTCTATCTTATTTCTTAGGCCTATTAGTAATTGTTTTATAAATTTGGAAGCTCCAGTGTTAGGTGCATATATATTTAGGATTGTGATATTTTCCTGTTTGTTGGACAAGGCATTTCATCATTGTATCATGTCCCTCTTTGTCTTTTTTAACTTCTGTTGCTTTAGAGTTTGTTTTGTTTGATATAAGACTAGCTATTTCTACTTGCTTTTGGTGTCCATTTGCACGGAATGTTTTTTTCCACCCCTTTCCTTTAAGTTTATGCGAGTCCTTATGTGTTAAGTGAGTCTCTTGAAGGCAGCAGATAGTTAGTTGGTGAGTTCTTATACATTCTGCAATTCTGCATCTTTTAAATGGAGACTTTAGATCAATTATATTCAATGTTAGTACTGAAATGTGAGGTACCATTCCATTCATCATGCTATTTGTTGACTGTATACATTTTTTAAATTGTCTTTTGTTTCATAGGCCCTGTGAAATTTATGCTTTAAAAAGGCTCTGTTTTGATGTGTTTTCAGGATTTGTTTCAAGATTTAGAGCTCCTTTTAGCACTTGTTGTAGTGGTGGCTTGGTAGTGGCAAATTCTCCTAGCATTTGATTGTCTGAAAAAGACTATATCTTTCCTTCATTTATGAAGCTTAATTTTGCTGGATACAAAATTCTTGGCTTATAATTGTTTTGTTTGAGGAGGCTGAAGATAGGGCATCAATTCCTTGTACAATATAGGACTTCTGTTGAGAAATCTACTGTTAATCGGATAGGTTTTTTTTTTCTTTTTTTTATAGATTACTTGGTGCTTTTGCTTTACAGGTCTTAAGATTCTTTCCTTCATCTTAACTTTAGATAACCTAATACAATATGCCTAGGTGATGATCTTTTTGTGATGCATTTCCTAGGTGTTCTTTGAGCTTTTTATATTTTGATGTTTAGGTCTGTAGCAAGTCTGGGGAAATTTTCCTTGATCATTCCCCAAATATGTTTTCCAAACTTTTAGATTTCTCTTATTCCTCAGGAATGCCAATTTCTCTTAGGTTTGGTCATTTAACATAATCCCAGACTTCTTGGGGGCTTTGTTCATATTTTTGTATTCTTTTTCTTTGTCTTTGTTGGATTGGGTTAACTCAAAGACCTTATCTTTGAACTCTGAAGTTCTTTCTTCTGCTTGTTTGATTCTATTGCTGAGATTTTTCAGAGCATTTTTCGTTTTTATAAGTATATCCATTGTTTCCTGAAGGTTTTTATTTATGTGATCTAGTTCATTGGAAATTTCTTCCTCCACTTCTTGTATCATTTTTTAAATTTCCTTAGATTGGGCTTCACATTTCTCTGGTGCCTCCCTATTTAGATTAATAATTAACTTTCTGAATTCTTTTACAAGTAAATCAGGGATTTCTTCCTGGTTTGGATCCATTGCTGGTGAGCTAATGTGAGTATTTTTTTTTTTTTGGCAGGGGAGATAGGTGTTAAAGAACCATGTTTTATCATATTACCAGAGTTGGTTTTCTGGTTCCTTCTCATTCAAGTGGGATCTGTCAGAGGGAAGGTCTAGGGCTCAAGGCTGTAGTTCAGATTCTTTTGTCCTGTGGGGTGTTCCCTTGATGTAGTACTCTCTCCCTTTTCCAAGACATATGGCTTCCTGAGAGCTGAGCTGTAGTGATTGTTATCTCTCTTCTGGATCTAGCCACCCAGCAAGTCTACCAGACTTTGGGGGTTTTCTGCACAGAGTCCTGTGATGTAAACCATCTGTGGGTCTCTCAGCCATGGATACCAGCACCTGATCCAGTGGAGGTGGGAGGGAGGTAAGCTGGAATCCGTGAGGGTCTTTGGCTTTGGTTGCTTAATGTACTATTTTTGTGCTGGTTGGCCTCTTGCCAGGAGGTGGTGTGTTTAAGACAGCATCATCTCTAGAACTCACAAGAGTATATACCTTTTGTCTTCAGTTACCAGGGTGGGTAGGGAAGGACCATTAGGTGGGGGCAGGGCTAGGCATGTCTGAACTCAGACTCTCCTTAGGCTGGTCTTGCTGCAGCTGCTTGGGGAGATGGGGGTGATGTTCCCAGGTCAATAGCATTATGTTCCTAGAAGGATTATGGCTGCCGGTACTGTGTCATGCAGGTTGTTAGGGAAGTGGAAGAAAGCCAGCAGTCACAGGCCTCACCCAGCTCTGATGTAACCCAAAGGTCTGGTCTCACTCCCACCATACCTCCCCAAATAGCATGGAGTCTCTTTACAGGCAGTGAGCAAGCAGATTTGAGAACATGCCCCAGGCTACTCACCTCCCAGCTGCAAAAACAATTAGGGCTTTCGTTCTTCCCCTGCCTGTGGAGTCTGCACGCTGGATTCAAACCTTCTCCTGAGTTCTGGCCAGGAGACATCTTGATTGGTTCAGATTGTTAACAAAGTTCAACTGGAGGTTTTATTCTCCTGGAAGACTTTTCCAGTGTCTCTGTCTGCCCTCCCCAAGGACCCTTTTGAGGCAGGGTAAAAATAGCTTGCTTGGGGACCCAGCAAGCCCACAGAGCTATTTCAGCTGCTTTCATTACCCTTGTATTTCTCTTAGCTCTCTAAATTGACTCAGATCCAGGTAAGATCAGAATCTTCTCCCATAACATAGACCTTCAGGTTCCCCAGTGTGAGGGTGTGTTCTGGAGCGGCCAATCCCCTTTTCCCACTTCCACAGTTTGGACACTCACAGTATTTGGGGAGTCTCCTGAGTCCTGCAGGAGCAATCAGCTTCTTTCAGAGTGTCTGTGGGTTCTCTTGGCTTTCCCAATGTATTCCTGCGATTGTTCTGGAGCAAAAATTCACAATACAAGCCTCCACAGACTGCTCTGTCTGTCTGAGTGGGAACTGTAATCTAGTCCTGCCTCCCATCTGCCATGATCTGTGTTGACAGTATCTCTTGTTGTTCAGAAGGTATTATAAAAACACATGTATGCATAAATTCACTGTAGCAATATTCGCAATATCAAAAACATGGAATCAATCTAAATGCTTGATATGGCTTGGGAACCTCCACTTAGATTTCAGAGGATGTATGATGCATCTGGATGTCCAGGCAGAAGTTTGCTTCAGGGGTGGAGCCCTCATGGAGAACCTCTGCGAGGGCAGTGCAGAAGGGAAATGGGAGGTTGGAGCCCCCACACAGAATCTCCACTGTAACACTGCCTACAGAAGCTGTGAGAAGAGGGACACTGTCCACCAGACTCCAGAATACTAGATCTGTTGATGGTTTGCACCATGTGCCTAGAAAAGCCCACAGACACTCAACACCAGCCTGTGAAAGCAGCTGGGAGGGCGGCTGTATCCTGCAAGGCCACAGGGGCAGAGGAGCCCACCTCTTGCATCAGCATGACCTAGATGTGAGACATGGAGTCAAAGAAGATTATTTACGAGCTTTAAGATTTAATGATCACCCCACTAGATTTTATACTTGTATAGATCCTGTAGCCCCTTTGTTTTGGCCAATTTCTCCCGTTTAGAATGGCATCACTTATCCAATGCCTGTAACCCCATTGTATCTTGGAAGGAACTAACTTGCTTTTGATTTTACAGGCTCATAGTCAGAAGGGACTTGCATTTTCTCAGATGAGATTTTGGAATTGGACTTTTAAGTTAATGCAGAAATGAGTTAAGACTTTGTAGGACTGTTGGAAAGGTATGATTAGTTTTGAAATGTGAAGACATGAGATTTGGGAGAGGCAAGGGGTGGAATGGCATGGTTTAGCTTTGTGTTGCCACCCAAATCTCATCTTTAATTGTAATCCACAGGTCTGGAGGGAGAGACCAGGTAGGAAATGAATAGATTATGGGGCGGTTTCCCCCATGCTGTTCTCATGATAGTGAGTAAATTCTCATGAGATCTGATGGTTTTGTAAGTGGTAGTTTTTCCTGCAGTCATATACACACACACACATTCTCTCCTGCTGCCATGTAAGACATACCTGCTTCCCCTTCCACCATGATTGCAAGTTTCCTGAAGCCTCGCCAACCATGCAGAACTGGGAGTCAATTAAATCCCTTTTCTTTATAAATCCCTCAGTCTTGGGTACGTCTTTTAGCAGTGTGAGAACAAATTGATACAATGCCTATCAATGACAGAATGGATAAAGAAAATATGGTACATATATACGAGGTAATACAGCAAAAAAAAAAAAAAAAAAAAAAAAACCTTATAAAACAAAGAGATCATATCCTTTGCAGGAACATGGATGGAGCTGTAAGACATTATCTTTCACAAACTAGAGCAGGAACAGAAAAACAAATACTGCGCATGTTCTCACTTATAAGTGGGAGCTAAATAATCGAAACACTTGGATGGAAAGAGGGAACAACAGACACCAGCGCCTATTTGAGGGTGAAGGGTGGGAAGAGGGAAAGGATCAGAAAAAATAACTGTCGGGTACTATGGTTAATAACTGGGTGATGAAATAATCTCTGCAACAAACCACTGTAACATGAGTTTACCTATATAACAAAACTGCACATGTATCTCTGAACCTAAAATAAAAGTTTTTAAAAATTTCAAAAAGTAATAATGTTTAAAAAAAAGCACCTAATAATTTGCAGGGTTGGCAACACACAGTAATATAGCTAGAAACACAACATGCCCTTTTTAGGACACACATATATTATGAGCTTTTGTGTTGCTGAATCCCATTGACAGATTTGCCTGGTGCATTTTATCACAGTTGGGATATATAAACATATTTTCTGTTTCTCTTAAAGTATTTTCCATCAGAAACATTATTTGAAGATATTTAATGAACTGAGGCTAATGAGGAAAATGCATAAAGGGAGAGAATGATGAGTAAAGCTGGAAAATTCTGGATATTGATTGAAATTGGAAAAAGAGTGAGGCATATTTATATTATTTATATAATGAAAGAGGTGAAAATTTTCAATAATATATATTATTTTCCAGATGCATGACAAATCATGAACTTTCACTAAGACAAACTTAAAGAAAGCAGGCATTTCCTAATTTTCCCTGGCAAGTATGCACTATGGATATGTAGATACGTTTATTAAAAATATATAGAAATATATACACGTGAATATATGTTTACACAAATATCGACAATGTGAATTCTCCAGTGCAAACTTTGCATATTAGTGGGTAAACACAGCTATAATACATTCCTGTGCAAAAATATATTCAAGAACCATATGTGTCAATATATTTATTTCTCCACCTGAGTTAAAGAAGAAAGTTTACTATGAACTAAGAGGAGGTAAAGGGGTTACATTATAGGTTAATGCAAAGATAAAATTGTTTACTACGCTTTCCAAAGAAAGGTAGGGGTCCCCATCACCCGTCCATAGATCAGTACCAGTCTGTGGCCTGTTAGGATCAGGAGTGTACAGCAGGAAGTGAGCGGCCTGGGAGGGAGCATTAACACCTGAGCTCTGCTTCCTGTTAGATGAGCCAGGGTCCTTAGAGTCTCATAGGAGCATGAACCCTATTGTGGAACTCTCCATCTCCTCTAGCCCACCTCCACCCTGACCCCATGCATGGAAACGTTGTTTCCCATGAAACCGGTCCCTGGAGCCCAAAAGGTTGGAGATCACTGCTTAAAGGGACTTTATAAGGAACTATGATCCTTTAGTCCAGTTGTTAGAATTTTTTTATCACTCTCTACCTTTACTTCTAACAGCTGCTTCAAACTGCTCTGTATTCTCCCTAATGTTCAGCTTATACCAGAAGGAAAACCAGAGGGATAGTTATGCTATCTCACCACAAATAGACAAAAGGCACAGGAAACTCAGGTTTCGCCTTTTGACATTTTCAGAGTCTTGTAGATCAAAAAAGTGAGCCCAACCCTATTTCTCACTGTGCATTTGAATCACAGCCAAAGCAACAGGTAAGGATATTAGGCACATATGCTAATTACTCCTTGGATTCATATTCTTTGACAACGACTTGCAGAGATAAGCTTCAAATTAAATTTGGTTACTGTCTAGCATTTTTGTTGTTTTTGTAAGTTGATAAAGTTGAGTCAATGGAATAAATACCCTTTTTACAAAAATAAAATATAAAAATTTGATTTGTGTACAGGCATTTATTTGATATGTTTATTATGTAATTTATTTATTTATTTTTTTTTTTTAATTTTTTGATATATTTTTTTTTATTATTATACTTTAAGTTCTAGGGTACATGTGCATGACGTTTATATCATGTATAACTCCCCAATGCAATCCCTCCCTCCTCCCCCCTCCCCATGATAGGCCCCAGTGTGTGATGTTCCCCTTCCCGAGTCCAAGTGATCTCATTGTTCAGTTCCCACCTATGAGTGAGAACATGCGGTGTTTGGTTTTCTCTTCTTGTGATAGTTTGCTAAGAATGATGGTTTCCAGCTGCATCCATGTCCCTACAAAGGACGCAAACTCATCCTTTTTGATGGCTGCATAGTATTCCATGGTGTATATGTGCCACATTTTCTTAATCCAGTCTGTGACAGATGGACATTTGGGTTGATTCCAAGTCTTTGCTATTGTGAATAGTGCCGCAATAAACATACGTGTGCATGTGTCTTTGTAGTAGAGTAATTTATAATCCTTTGGGTATATACCCAGTAGTGGGATGGCTGGGTCATATGGTACATCTAGTTCTAGATCCTTGAGGAATCGCCATACTGTTTTCCATAATGGTTGAACTAGTTTACAATCCCACCAACAGTGTAAAAGTGTTCCTATTTCTCCACATCCTCTCCAACACCTGTTGTTTCCTGACTTCTTAATGATTGCCATTCTAACTGGTGTGAGATGGTATCTCATTGTGGTTTTGATTTGCATTTCTCTGATGGCGAGTGATGATGAGCATTTTTTCATGTGTCTGTTGGCTGTATGGATGTCTTCTTTTGAGAAATGTCTGTTCATGTCCTTTCCCCACTTTTTGATGGGGTTGTTTGTTTTTTCTTGTATATTTGTTTGAGTTCTTTGTAGATTCTGGATATTAGCCCTTTGTCAGATGAGTAGGTTGCAAAAATTTTTTCCCATTCTGTAGGTTGCCTGTTCACTCTGATGGTAGTTTCTTTAGCTGTGCAAAAGCTCTTTAGTTTAATTAGATCCCATGTGTCAATTTTTGCTTTTGCTGCCATTGCTTTTGGTGTTTTAGACATGAAGTCCTTGCCCATGCCTATGTCCTGAATGGTACTACCTAGGTTTTCTTCTAGGGTTTTTATGGTATTAGGTCTAACATTTAAGTCTCTAATCCATCTTGAATTAATTTTCGTATAAGGGGTAAGGAAAGGATCCAGTTTCAGCTTTCTACTTATGGCTAGCCAATTTTCCCAGCACCATTTATTAAATAGGGAATCCTTTCCCCATTTCTTGTTTCTCTCAGGTTTGTCAAAGATCAGATGGCTGTAGATGTGTGGTATTATTTCTGAGGACTCTGTTCTGTTCCATTGGTCTATATCTCTGTTGTGGTACCAGTACCATGCTGTTTTGGTTACTGTAGCCTTGTAGTATAGTTTGAAGTCAGGTAGCGTGACGCCTCCAGCTTTGTCCTTTTGACTTAGGATTGTCTTGGCAATGCGGGCTCTTTTTAAAGAGAATAAAATACCTAGGAATCCAGCTTACAAGGGATGTAAAGGACCTCTTCAAGGAGAACTACAAACCACTGCTCAGTGAAATCAAAGAGGACACAAACAAATGGAAGAACATACCATGCTCATGGATAGGAAGAATCAATATCGTGAAAATGGCCATACTGCCCAAGGTGATTTATAGATTCAATGCCATCCCCATCAAGCTACCAATGACTTTCTTCACAGAATTGGAAAAAATGATATGTTTATTATGTAATTTAAAGGTGAGAGGACTTAACAAATTTATTTCAATGTAATTAACTTGGGCTTAATTATTGTGCATTTATTAGTCCTTTTATAGTTACACTTTTCTCAAATGACAGTGCTTCTCAGGAAATTACTGATGCTTATATATTTTGTTTAATGAAATTTAACCAAGTAAGTAAAAATCAAAAAGATGACATTATGTTTCAGATACAGATCAAATTAGGGCTGGTTTGTGTAAGTGTTTTGCTTTATTTGCTGTACTCCGAAGCACAATTTTCCACACATTTTCTTACCAGCCATCAAGCCTTGTCTGCTCTTCATGATCTGTGTTAATTAAACCTTGCCATTTTTATGGAGTTTTTGACCTTTAGCAATACCCTAAAGGTCCCTAAAGTCTATAATTTCTTCTGGGGTTAAGACCAAGGAGAAATTGGTATATAAATTTCACAAAAATATTTTTGATCCTTTCTAGCTTCTAGCAAAGTTAGAACTGGTAGAAAACAGCAAAAATCATCTAAAAATAAAAGATGATGCTATTTATGAGAGCAGCATGGCTCCTAAAACTATTTTCAAATTAACTCATTGTAAATGTTAACAAACGTTTGATTTAAACTTATTAAAATGTATAACTATACAAATTCTCATTTTAAAAAAGGAAAGCTAGCTTAAAATTGTATCAGGAATGAGACTTTATGGGCCAGTTTTTCAGAATGTTGATTTCAATGGAACTGAAATAACATCTATGCTACCTCATCTACACACCACAGAAAAACCTTTCACTTCTTCAATTCCATGTTGCTAAATTACAGAACTCTATGAAGAGTAACTTGTGATCTCAAACATGACTTTATGAAATCCTGCATCTTATTTCTCAAACAGTACGAATATATGATCTTTACTGCAAAAAAAAGTCTTACTTCATTCTGCTTAGCATATTCTGGTAGGTAATCTTGTCTTCTTTCCCCTAATTTACTGAGTCCAAAGATTCAAATTAAACCTACTGATCAGTCTCTGCTTTTGAGATACACTCAACAAAAGAGAAGATAAAGTTACTGGAAATGACTTGCTTTTAGTAAATTTGTATGTGCTCCTAGTGACAAGTGTGTGTTTTTTTTACTAAATTTTTAGATCATCAGTTGGAGAATCTATCTTAGTATTTTTGGGGGGAAGGTCACTCTCAAATATCCATTTTTTACATCACTTAGAAAGTCTTATTTTATTGATCTTTATTCTGTCTTCTGACATTATTCTCATCTCCTTGACATTTTTAAAGATTTATTTAGTTTTAATGCGCTCCTTCTGTAAAATTTTCACACAACTCAGGATATAACTCATCCAGATATAGAAGCTTCCTTTGCTGGATCAATCACCTTACTCAACCTCATTTTCCCAACTCCATCGATGTTGTCTGTACACAAGACTCATGACTCATGATATACCTCTTTTATATGGAGTAACTCATAGTTATGTTGGTTTTAAAATTCTATCAGTGTGTACCTGATCCTTCAAACAACAATTTGTTATCAGAAATAAGCTAGCAATTTGTTGTTACAGACATTTTAAGAAGTGATTGATGAAAACCTACTGAGTATATTAAGGGTCATTTTATTACCCTCATTATTCATTAAGACAAATTGAAGTGGAATCTGTAAGTTCTAGTATTAAAACTTTAAATTTCCTTTTGGGTTTTCTGCAAGGTTTTCCTTTTTGCAGGATTAATTCAGCTACTACTACCATTTGTATAGTTTTTACATTTCGTGGTATTTTAATAATCTCACTATATTACCATATACAATTAAAATATAACTTTTAGAAATGAAAGAAAAATAATCTTCCTTTTATTACTATTCAAGTATAAACATTAAGATGTGAGAATGAAAATGTATTAAATGTTTATTCTCTGGAGTCTTATGAATAACTGTAAAGCCATTACAACCACAAAAAAAGAAACAATGATTATTTCCTAATACATTGGGATAAATTACCAGTTGGCTTTAATCAATGAGTTTGGATAAGAGATGCAGACAATTGTGTGACTTAATTTGTATGGTTTTTATAGACCTTTTGTGATGCTATGAATAAAATAACAGCTTTTGGGCATAAGGTACAAAAAGTGAATCACAGTTTTTTGGGTTTACATGCTCTGTTATCCATGTAACATGTGTAGAACTCATGTGAAAAATTCAAAAGAATAGAAAAAGTTTTAAATTACTTATCTGTATATTTATTTATTCATCTAATCTGTTATTTGAAAAGTAATGATCTCACTGGGTTTAATGACCCCAAGTTTAGAAAGTTGCTAATTTATCTTTGTCTTTGAATTAGTGCTCAGCATCTTGTCTTACCATTCAAAATTTCCAAGAAGCTTGCTAAATGCCCACTGTATCTAGCAAAAATAATATTCATAAATAAGATGGACTCACAGAAAAACATTTTCATATTATATCAAATGCCTTTATAGTAATTTCACAAGTGTAGGTACTGAATAATCAGATTATATTTCAAATTAATATAATATAAAATTATATAGTTATTCTGGTTACATTAATTTGTGATAATTTTAAAATTAATTAATTAAATAATTTATCTTCATCTTTCATTCTTTAACACTGTATTTTCAAATTCTCTATTTTTTCCTGGTGTAAACTTTTTCAGAAATATTGCTAGTTTATCTATATGTGAATTTTTTAGCATATGGTCATTTATTATATTCCTTCATCATTCTATTTAACTTCTATATTATCTGAGTAATTAAAATGTTTATTTTGTTTCACAAAAAATAACAAATTAAAAAACCTAATACTCAACTTTTTAAAGAGTTTTCATTTTGCAATGGGGCAATTAATAAAAGGGAAGGAGACAGGTTGTGTCCACTGGGAGAAAATACAGGGAATTTGTACAGTATGGAAAATGTACATAGAAAACCTTGACTGTCCTTTCCCCTGAGATTAGAAAGTGCTGTGGTGAAGAAAGAAAGGGAAAAACATCCCTGAGGGGATATTTCTGTGACTCTTAAAAAGTGAAATGACCAGATTGTATTGAAAAGAAGCAGCTGAATTATGTAAGGGAAAGCAAAAGACGTTGTTTCTGTTGTGAAAATTTCAAGCTTCAGTAACTCTCTAGTGCGAAATATAGCAGACATGTTTCCATTCTTGGAAAAGTATGGATAGCTGAAAATTCAGTAGAACAAGGTATTGCATAGAGTAAGCATAGATAAATGTTAAAATGTATTATTTTCTCTTTTAAAAATTGTAAGATGAATGATTCTCACTTCCTAATATATTTTGTTTCCAAATTAGTAACTTAACTGTATGCTGGGGTTAATACTTAGGTGAGGTGTTGATAGGTGCAGCAAACCACCATGACAGATGTTTACCTGTGTAACAAACCTGTACATCCTGCACATGTACCCCAAAACTTAAATTAAATAAATAAACAGAAAAAACAAGTACCCCCAAAAATAATGTATGAAAAATAAATAATAAATATCAAAAAGGCAAATATTCTCAAGTGCTAATGTAAACATGTTATGTTTAAGGCACTAAATATTGCACTTGGGAATTCAAAAGAAAGAATAGACATGGTCTTTTTACTCTAGGATCTTTGAACTCATGGGACTACTATGGGAAAAATTCTGGGAATTTAGATTCAATACTTTTTCCTTAATCTTCTCGACTGTAGACTCTATCCTGCAGCCAGAAGTTGTAGGTACAATGGGTGAGGGGTGCAGATGAGATACATTATTGAACAATTTCAGTAAGTGGTGGATGGACAAAACAATGTGTTAGGGAGATTGATTTGGAGACTGACACAGTAAGATTAAATTCTTAAAACACTGAATGTATAAAATCAAATTTGGAGGTTTTGAATTATTTATTATATAACACTATAAAGGTGAGGAGTACAAATCTGAGCTTGTTTACAATTGTTGTCTACCAAATAGTCCTTAAGGTAGAGATTTTTAGTTTACTTATCTTGGGGACTCTAGACAGCTAATTATTCTCTTGAGTAAAGAACAGTTCCCCTACAAGAGGCTGTGGGAGTGAGAAGATGTGAATGACCTGTGCTGTGGGTTAGATGTGCACATCCCTGCAAACGAATGAGTGAGTTGTTTCTCAAGCCAGAGCCCATGGTGCATCCAGAGAAACATGCTTGGCTTTGGTGTTTCTCAGAATGTTAATACATAGGAATGACCTAGCTTCATTATGGTTCTACCAACACCGCGTTCAGCAAAGCTCGGTAGTCTCCATAGTGTCAAGTGATGTCTCAGTTCTGCTAGCCTGTGTGTATCTCAAGGCAGAGCCTAATCTATCTTTCTACTGACTTTCAGCCTCAGAGGTGGTACGGGAGGATCCATGCCTCCTGTAGTTCATTTTTAATTTTGTTTCCCTCTAACACCACTGAATGAGCTGTAAGGCATTGTATTTTATACTTGCGTGACTCCCTCAAGGTGAAAATTTGGCTTAGAAAGAGCTGATATGTGTTTTCATGTGGCCTCCATGTTAACTAACATAACAAAAAACATAATCCTTCAACAACCATCCACTTGCCTCCCTCCATCCTCCTGGATGTGCATGTGGATTTGACAGAGCAGGAGGTGATGTCCCCCAAGCCCTCACCACCACTCATCCAAAGTCACACTTTCTCAGCGTTGCACTGTTACAGCCATTGCTTTTGGTACAATTAGTGAGGCCCAATAATTCTTCCACTAAGCCCAGAGCTAATATTTTAAAGATAAAAATATTTTTACTTAAGTTTTTAAAATTGCATGTGTGGCAACACATATACCTATACATATACACACTATTTTATAGTATTACTTAATGAAAGGTTTTGTACTCTACTATTTAAAAATACATTTTAGTGTTACTTAATCCATTTGGGGACAATGTTAATAAGTTAAAGTGACAAGTATAATTTTTCTTGGGTACATATTTTCACTTTATAGAAATAATTTATCTTTATTCACTTTTGGCTAAGGTTTATTATTTTTCTTAAATAACACCTCTCTCTAACACAGATCTCCTATATAGTTATATAGTGGATAAGAACACACACTATGAAATCACACAGATCTTTGCTCAAATGTCAGCATTCCATTTGACTCTTTAGATAATTGTTTAATCTTCTATGAAATGGGAATAATAATAATAATACTACCATTCTGAGACTTGTTTGAGTTAATCATGCATGTAATATAATTTACACTGTGCCTGGCACATAATAAGCAGCCAATTGACCCTATCTGAACTTCGCTTAGTATATAGTCCCTGATATATATTAGCAATGTAATAGTTAAACAGCAAGAAGAAAGGAAAGTCGGGGAAGGAAGGGAAAAGAAAGGGGAAGGGAAAAGGGAAAGGAAGCAGAAGCAGAAGGGGAAGGGAGGGGACTCTCTTGAATGAAACAGAAGCCTAGATGTGTTACAAAGTATTGTCATGATCTGTTTACATATCTTTCTCTCCCACAAAACCGTAAGCATCATGCAGGCCAAAAGGATTGTGTTGTTTTCATGTCTGTAGAATCCAGAACTAGTAATGCATTATCTTACAAGTAGTAGATACACCTACATTTTTAAGTGAACTAAACCAAATAAGAAATATATATGTATAAGATAAGATTTGTTTAATGTCTGTCACCATATTAAATTGTAAGCTTCAAGAAAGCAAGGAAAGGACTTGTATTTTTTTTCACCACTATATCATTATCAGTTACTAGAAAACTAGTTCAGTAAATGGCTATATTGGACTTCAGAGAAGAAATTTCCGAAGGTATCTACATCCTTGCATAGTCTGATCTATAAGTAGCACGTGCTACATGAACATGAGAGAAGCAATCTTGGAAGGCATTACCATGAATTAGGTAATCAATTTTTCGGTAACATTGCAGATGTCCATTGCTTTACCTTGTATGTACAACGTTCCTGAAAACTTGTGAACATAATATCTACTTAAAAATTACAGCGCTAAAGATAATTTTATTATCATTATGTGAGGCATTTAAAATATCTTTGAAATATGTTTAATATTTTCAATCACAATGTGTTGTTGGTTATTCTCCATATGTGCTGTGATAGCCTTTGTTCCTAGGACTTAGAAGATTTCAGATAGCCTTGTTCCACCTCTAAGAGGCTAGAGAGCAATCTAAGGTCAGTTCACGGTAAGAATTGGGGTTGATCACGCAGGATGTTGCCTGGCCACATAACTCCCAGAACTGCCTGTGAGGTTACCCAAACAAGCACTTTTCTCCCGCAGCGAGAAATTACAAGATGTAGCCATCCCATGTTGGGAGAGTTTCTTGCCATTTCTGCTGTCATCCTGATTTTTTCTTTTTGGGTGCGTAACAAAGAAAATGGATCCCATGGGGCAACTCTCACACTTGTTACCCTCCATTTCCTCAGTCTAACTGAGTGTAAGTAATGGAACTGTGTTTTAATGGCCCACTCTCCCAAACGCCCTCCTAACCCTTCAGCAGAGCTGCTTTGTAGCTGACAAATATGACAGGCAAGGCTAACGAACCCTTAGGCCAGCAATATTCTCATCTTTAATCCATCATAGACATCAAAAAATAATGAGATTTCTTGAAACCGTGCCAGCAGTGAGCTCATATGACACTGAGATGATGAATTTATTCAACCACTTACAAAGAGGTAGCCAGCACACCAAAAGACCCAGGTAATTTCACAAGGCAGAGTGACACTGCTTGGAAACATTAATGTTTGCCACATTTTCTAGGTGGTATCTCGTCCCAGAAACTAGTCCATTTGAATTTTTATCCCTGATTCTAAGTTGTGCCTGTTATTTCTTAGTGTGTTGCATGGAAATTTAATTCTGCCATCCTTCTCCTGGGAAAGCTGATAAGGGATACTCAAGCTTATGTGCATGAGGCTATTGCTGCTGTAAAACTGTGACAAAATGAGACATTTTAAAAAGAGAGTTTTTTTTTTAATGGAGAATTTGTGTTTCTTTATTTGTTTGTATTTTAAGATTTAAGTTGAACTGGTCTAATCTGGGGGACCTGAATACGATTTTGTAGTTTTGAGTATTTTAGTTTTATTATATTGATAAATTATAGGTGTGTATATATATAATGCTTAAAAATACTTATGGAGTAAAAAGTATGTTGTGATTTTGGAATACAATGTAGAATGCATAAATCCTGCTAGCTAACATCTATCACCTCAAGTATTACCATTATTTTGTGACAGCATTTGAAATTTACTATCTTAGCAATACTGAAATGTACAGCAGTCAATTATAAGCTATGTTTACCATGCTGTGCAATGGATCTCCAAAAAAACAAAACAAAACAAAACATAAAAAAACAAATCAAACTTATTCCTCCTATCTAAGAGGCTTGTACCCTTTAATTACCATCTCCCCGTTCTCCACCCTGTCCCCAGCCCCTGATAATCAGCTTTCTACTCTCAGCTTCTATGGGTTAAATAGTTTTAGATTTCACATATAAGTGAGAACACATGATATTTTGCTTTCTGTGTTTGGCTATGTCATTTAACCTAATGTTCTCTAGTTTCATCCACATTGTCACAATTGACAGAATTTCTTTCTTTTTTAAGGATGACTAGAATTCCACAGTGTACATATGCCACATTTTCTTTGTCCTTTCCTCCCTTAATGGACACTTAGGTTGATTCCATGTCTTGACTATTGTGAATAGTGCTGCAGTGAACATGGAAATGCAGACATATCTTTGACATTCTGATTTCAAATCTTTGGGTAAATACCCAGTAGTGAGATTGCTAGGTCATATGATAATTCTATTTTTAGTTTTTTTAAGGAATCTCCAAACCGGTTGTCATAATGGTTGTGCTGATTTTCATTCTAACAGTGTATAAGGGTTCTTTTGTCTCTACATCCTTGCCAACACTTGTTATCATTTATCTTCCAATAATAGACATTCTAACAGATGTGAAGTAGTTTTAATTTGCATCTTCTTATGTTTAGTAATGTTGAGCATTTTCTCATATATCTAGTAGCCATTCGTATGTCTTTTTTGAGAAATGTCTATTCAGGTTCTTTGCTCATTTCTTAATCAGAATATTTGTTTTTTTTTCCTATAAACTCGTTTGAGTTCCTTTTACATTTTGGATATAGATCTCTTATCAGATATATGGCTTGTAAATGTTTTCTCCCAAACTGTAGGTTCTCTTTACTCTGTTTATTCTTTCCTTTATTGTGCAGATACTTTTAAATTTTGATGTAACTCCATTTGTGTACTTTTGCTTTTGTTACCTATGCTTTTAGGGTCAAATCTAAAAAAAAAAAAAAATCATTGCCCAAATCAATGTAATGTAGTTTTTCTCCTGTGTTTTCCTCTAGTAGTTTCATAGTTTCAAGTCTTATGTTTAAAGTCTTTAATACATTTTGAGTTGATTTTTGTCCATATGATTTTTGTCCTTTATTCTGCTGATGTGGTGTATCATATTTATCAGTTTGTGAATGTTGAATCATCCTTGTATCTCAGGGACAAATCTCTCCTGATTATGGTGAATTATCCTTTTAATGTGTTGCTGAATTCAGTTTGCTAGTATTTAGTTGTGGATTTTTGCATCATGTTCATTAATGATATTGGCCCATAGTTTTCTTTTCATGTGATGTCCTTGTCTGGCTTTGGTATCAGAAAAATATTGGCCTTGTAAACAGAGTTTAGGATTGTTCCCTTCTCTGTAATTTCTTGAAAAGTCTTTAGAGAATTGGTATTAACTGTTACTGACAAAGCTGGTCCCCCAAAAGATGGGGTCCTTCCCTGTTCAGTCTCACAAAACCAATACACAAAACTGAAAGTGTCCATCAGTGCAGGCTTTATTCAATGGCCATGGGATTGAGAAGTAAAAGCATGGCTCAAATCAACTTCTCAACTAGTGAGGGGTGAAAGGGTTAAAATATAGGATTTCTCTAATGAAGGGATTTGCCTTAAAAGTAAGAAGAGGAATATTCATGTCTTTTCTGGTAATGGGAGGGAAATGTCCCAGAATCTGAGTGCTGCCTTTCCTTTTGTCCTTTCATGGCTTCTTTTTGTCATTGTCATGGTCATTGTCAGCAGTCATGGTGCCATTTAGCATGGAAATCTGATCATAATGGAGTCTGAGGTCTTTTTGAAGTGATTTGATTGGCCATCTTGGTTCTTACCAGTCTCAGCTCGTAAGGGTTACAAAGGGAACTTTTTATTACAGGTGTCCTGTTCCTTAAAGATAAGCAGAATTAAGACTGGGTAGAAATTCAGCTATGTCATGTTACCATTAAACTGTGTAACAAATTCTTCCTTTTCTCTCTATGTACTCCTCATTCTTGAGGAGTATGAAGGGACGAAGGTCCATCTTCTATAACTTCTTTAAGCTGAATCCAGGTGTTGATATGGGACCCACTGGAGGAGTGAAATTTTTCCTAGCTAGTCTTAGGTAGGTCTAGTTATCTCCCGGGTACAAGCCTAGCCGTTCATATTGCTGTATGGCCTCAACTTGCTTAGACACAAAAGAAACAAGGCAGTTTAAGAAACAGGGCCCAAAAATCAAAGAAGTAGGATGTCAGCTAAAGTGCCCAGGAAGGGTAAGAACCATGCAAGATTAGGGATGGCCTGTTTTATAATTTTTCCATATTCCCTGAGGGCCCATGCCCTTTTGGTTAAATTGGTGCAACCACTTGGTCTGGTTGTAGATGACTTTAATGTATTTTTTTATTTATCTGAAATTATTTACCCAAGCACAACAGGAAGAGTTGGTGACTATACACACCCTACCTTGTTCTGCCAAGAGGTCATCAAGAGCCAGGCAGTTATGATGCACGATAATGGCTAGTAAGTCTGAGGAGACTGTGAGGCAGATGAGGCCATCACCAGTCTTATAGGCTAAAGTTTCTATAACTGTTTTGAAGTTGTGGAGGGTAACTTCATTGTAGGCAAACCTTCTCTATGGAGCAAGGAGACTGCCCACTATCCTGATGCCAGCCAGAATAAGCCAAATCGCTGTTTTACTCCTTGAGCAAGAGGGGAATGGAAAACAATTAAATATTTTGACTTGTCTGGGGGTTAGGTTCCCTAACTGCACTCTCCTTGATGTCATGTGTTTTCCAAACAGGGGTAGGCTCTGAATGAAACAAGGTGACTCCAAGAGCAAAGCTTAGAATACCTGCAAGCAAGACAAGTAGATTAAGTCCTGGCAGGAAAGTATATGCAGGTCCAAGGTAACTTATGTGTTTGAGGTTTCTTGTCCATCCTTTTGTAAAGGAACCTTAGATCTGAGAATGTTTCAGTTGAGTAAGTGGCACTTTCTTCCTTAGGTTCCGTGGCTGCCTGTATCTGGGTGTGGTGGACCCAAGTGCCACTCCCTATAACTCTAAGGTAGAGCTAGTTGTGAAAATTACCAGATATGGTCTTGTCTATTTAGGTTCTAAATAATCTTGTGGTCCTCCCACTTTTAGGTTTTTAACAAAACCCAGTCCTGGGTTGTAAAAGATGAAAGGCTAAATGAGATGATGAAGGTAATCCTTGAATTCTATACTCCTAAAAGGCCTTTATTATTTTTCTAACCTTGGTGGCATATTTTATTTTTTTCATGTTTCTGAGGACCTCCTGGTTACCTTACCAGACCTGGACCAGTTGGCCATATATTAGCTCATAAGGGCTCAGTTTGATTCTTTCTTTTGGAGTTCTTCTTATTTTTAACAAGGCTGTGGGGAATAATGAAATCCATGGGAGATGGGTTTTCTGGCTTACTTTGGCTAAAGTCCTTTTAAGGGTCTGGTTGGTGTGCTCTATTTTGCCTGAGACTGTGGTCTCCAGATGGTATGTAGGGATCCTTTTATTTCTAAGCCCCAAGAAGCAGCCGTAGTAATGAAAGCTATAAATGCTGGTCCATTATCACTTTGGATTGACCAAGGCAGCTTGAATCTGGGGACCTTTGCCACCTCATGGGCAATTTCAGTGTGGGTGGCAAAGGCTCCTACCCGTCCTGAAAAGGTGTCCGTAAGAACCAGGTGGTATATAAGCTTTTAGAGCCTCTGGGCATAACTGTGAAACTGATTTACCAGTCTTTCCCTGGGTGTCTACCTTGGTACCAGACCAGCTGTGTAGTCTCCCTTCCCTTCTCCCCACCCACTGCATAAGGTGGATATTAGGGTTATTAACATAGCAGATGGACTAGTCTCACCCATCTCTTTGATTGGCTCCCTGAGGGTTGGGGCAGTTATACTTTTACAAAGTCAGTTGACGGGCCTCTTGACCAGTGAGTGTTGGAATGGTTTTTGTTTTAACAGTCTGCAAGTCAACTGCTTTTGGGGAAAGAAATTGTCCATGAGGGCTAATTAGCCATCCTGACTGATCAATACTTTTGGTATAACCCCATTTGGAGGCTTTTTTCCATTCCTTTTGAGAGTCAAAGAGGGTAAAAGAGCAGGACCCAGGAAAGAAGGTGAAAGTGGCATTTGGAAAGTGACCTTCCCTAAAGTCACCTGTTTTGACACTAGGTTGGCTTTATTAGTTTCTTTAATTACCTTAACATCCCCCTTCTGGTGGCTGCAGCAATGAACTACTGCCACCTGGGCGAGTTGTCTTACAGTCTCTAATAACCTTAAAATGATGGTACCATTTTTGACCTGTTTGTTATCCAATGTTAACATGCCCCTTTTCCTCTAACTAGTGCCATGTGTATGAAAGATGGAATATTAGTACCTAGAATCAGCATACTCATTCCCTTCACTCAATTTTATGCCCCAGTTAGATCAACAAGCTCTGCCTTCTGTCCCCCAAAAGATGGGGCCTTTTTCTGTTCAGTATCACAAAGCCAATACAATGAAGCTGAAAGTGAGGGTCAAGAAGTGCAGGCTTGACAGTGCAGGCTAAAAGCATCCAGGTAGGAGACTGCCCGCTTCTACGGTATCAGTGAGACCATAGCATACCCTGCCCTCCCCTGTTCCTCTTGCATACAGCCATTCTCATTGGTGAACCACTAGGATTCTGCATTCTCAATAGATTCCCGTTTAAGGTTCGGCCTACTGGAGTAAACTTACTCCATCACCTCTAAGCAATTGTGAGATAAGTCACCATCTTCAAGTGGAAGGAGTGTGGCTGTGTTCAAGATATTACATACCTTCAAAGTTATGTGATGGTTGTCTGTAACTGGAGAGCACTGCCTGAGTACAGCCATTTTGACCCCCTTTCATTCATGAGGGTCTGGGTATGGTGGGGAGTCCAGACGGTTAGGGGTCGGCCAAAGGTTAACTTTTCTGTTGCTTTTAAAAGGAGGGCTGTGACTGCCACTGACCAAGGGGGCCAGCGTTTAGCAAGTAATTCCAGTTGCTTGGAAAAGTAGATCGTTTATCCAGGTCAGTGGGCCCAACCTTCAAGTTAGTATTACTAGAGCAATTCCTTCCTCTTATGAAACATAAAGATGGAAAGGTTTGTTTAAGTTGGTTAGGGCTAATAGTGAGGGCCTTGTGAGTAGGGTTTTAAGTTTTCAGAATGCTTGGTCACATTATGCCATCCATTCAGAAGAATCAGGTGCTCTGGGTCCCTAGCTAAGGCTTCTCCAAATATTGTAGGGGAGTTTTTGAATGCCTGGGTCCACACAGTGATATAGGAGTGGGGTAGGGCAGTGCTGGGTAGACACAGGTAGGTCCCTGGCAAGGGCTCCACCCCCACGGAACTAGGTGAGGACAGGCACTCCTGCTTTCATGCCCAAATGTTGCATTTTTCAAGACCATCCTGACCCCTGTCCTATGCCTATAAAAACCAAAGACCTTAGCGGGCAGACACACAGGCGGCCAGATGTCAAGAGGAACACATTAGCAGAAGAAGACAAAAGTGACTGGACCCTAGAGGACGGGGAGGGAGCACGCCAGCAGAAGAGTACACCGACAGACACAGGCAGGCACGCTAGCACATCACAGGTCATCCACCAGGGGGACGAGGCAGAGTTTAGCTGGGGCAGTCAGAGAAGAGTCTGCCGAACTCCAGGAGAAAACCATCTCCCCTCTGACTCCCCCATCTGCTGAGAGCTACTTCTACTCAATAAAACCTTGCATTCGTTCTCCAAGCCCATGTGTGATCTGATTCCTCTGGTACACCAAAGCAAGAAACCCGGGGATACAGAACTCCTTCTGTCCTTGTGATAAGGAAGGGGGTCTCATTGAGCTGGTTAACACAAGTTGCCTATAGAAGGCAAACTAAAAGAGGTCCCTGTAACACACGCCCACTGGGGCTTCAGCTGTAAACATTCACCCCTAAACACTGCCATGGAGTTGTTGCCCCACAGCCTGCCTGTCTGTATGCTCCCCTAGAGGTTCCAGCAGTGGGCACTGGAGAAGCAAGCCACATCCCCATCACACTCCCTGAGATGAGGGCGAGGTAACCTTGCCCATTTCAACTGGGGCCTCGCCTAGGATCCTGGAAGGTGAGGGTGAACGAATGTGAAACTGTCAAGTCTACCTCTCTTCCAAAACCTCGCCACTTCACTTTCTTCCCTGCGGGTAAGAGGCTCTGTTTCCCTTCACTGAGTTTTAAATAAAAAATAATTAGCAAATCTGAACAAAACTGTATCCTAACAATATTGAAGACATGTTTAAAATTTTTATTTTATTAATTTTAAAACCATTTTTGTTCATCAAAGATTACTAAATTCATGTGAACTTGAAGAGCATTTGGACTTACTTAACTCATGAGTACTTATTTACTTACAAGCCACTTTGGTGGTATACTAGACTTCCTGCATAAGGTAACACATCTCTGCACATACACAAAGATGCAAGAGCTTTTACCTCAGAATTTTAGCCGTGAGATACAATACAAGCTCACCATTTCATAAGTGACAAAATGGCAGATTTAATTTTTTTTTTTTTGACAAAATTGGAACCCGTTCACATGACTAAAATTTCATTTGCCCCAGTAAGTATTCAAGGAAGGCTGTGGACCAAAATTTCGGCAAAGCAGTTTTTATGGCAGTTTTTTTTCTTTTTTTTTGTAATCCTCTTTTACAGTTTTTCTTCAGTTTCAAATGGGTTTCCAATGTCTCCATTTCAATTAGACCATAAATAATAAGTCTTATCTCAGCACCAGCAACTGGATCACAGGGGATTCACAGCAGGCAAAGAAAAGAGAGGAAGATAGCTTTAGAAAACTGCTTAATAAGTGCAGGCTCACCATTTGAACTCTAAATATTTCTTACTGTGCACAAAACTACTATTTATCACTACATGCAGGCATCCCTAATATCTTCTTGAAGGCCAGCTAGGCATCCTTGACATCTCTTCTTTCAGTAGAGTAGCCAAGGCCACCTTGTCCTTTTGGTTTTGTCAAAGAGTGGGAAGAGGTATTTTCCAAGAAGGATGAAACCCAAGCTTCTCCAGTGCAAGAAAAATGGTATGTTGGAGGTTTTTACAGATGTAAGAGAACAAACACTAACAGGAGTAAATAGAGAGGAACAGAGAAGGACACACACACACACACACACACACACACAAATTTACCTATAGGCTGTTTCCTGATCCTGCAGTCTAGACTGTCAGCCCTTCAGTTCTTCTCTCATCTTTTCAAGAGCCTTTTGCAGGCCCTCTACTTGGGGCATAGCCATCCTTCAGTTCCTTTCTCACCGTTGCCGAGACACTTAGGGGAGTCTCGGGATGTAATGAGCCATTTACTGAGGATGGGACAATGATGTGGTGCCAGGAGTCCCCATGCAGAACACTAATCCTGGGAAAATGTCCCACCGTACATTGCTCAGCGGGTCCTTCCCAGTATAGTTCTATAACCCTTTGCCTGCCTGCTTACTCCCTCACAACAATAATATATTACATTCCTCAAAGCTGATCCCTGGCACCTAGAGTCAGGACAAACGTACGTTATTTGATGTAGGTGTTTATTGGTATAAACATTTTTGAGAACTGTTTTTGCTGCTTCTCGTAAGTTATGATACATTGTGTTTCCATTTTGTTTGTCTGATGCTCTTTTAAATTTCCCTTTCAATTGGTTGTTCTGGGACATATTGTTTAACTTCTGTGTATTTGCAAATTTATCAAAATTTCTGTTGTTATTAATTGTGACTGGAAAAGATGCTTGATATAATTTGATCTTTTCAAATTTGCTACCATTTGTCTTGTTAGCTAACATTGATCTATCCTGGAGAATGTTTTGTATGTTCTTGAGAAGAATGTGTATTATGTCGGATGGAATATTCTGTATAGGTCACAATTCTTTGTCAGCTGATGCTGTCAGGTGCCAGTTGCTGGGTCTCCAGGGAGATAAGAAGTTCCCATACAGGGAGGTGGACCATTTAGTCCAGGGCCACACACTGGTTAACCAATTCTGTTACTGACAAAGCTGGTCCCCTATAATAACATGGAGTGTTCCCTGTTCACTGTCATGAAACCAAATAAAGGAAACTGAAAGTGAGTTTCAAGCAGTGCAGACTTTCTTTAATGGCCATGGAATTGAGAAGTGGGAGCATGGCTCGTGAGTAAACTTCTTGACTAGCAAAGGGTGAGTGGATTAAAATATGGGGTATCTCTAATGCATGGGGTGGACATTAAAAGAGAGGGAAAGGATATTCATGTCTTTTTTGGAAATGGGTGGTGAACATTTTGGAAATGGAGTGCTCCCTCCCTTTTTCTTCCTTTTATGGCTTCTTTTGGTCATTGTCACAGCAACTGTCAACTGTCATGGCACTGATGGTAGTGTCATTTAGTGTAGAAATTAGATTATAATAAAGCCTGAGGTCTTTTTCGAGTAATTTAATTGACTATCTTGGTTCTAAACAATCTCAAAACAAAGAGCTCTGGTTCTAACCAGTCTGATTACAACAAGAATTTTTATCATAGGTGTCTTGTTTCTTAAAGATAAGCAGAGTTAGGGCAGGGTAGAAATTCAGCTATGCCACATAGGCATTATCCCAGGTAACAGTTGTTCTTTAAATACTTGGTAGAATCTAACGACTATGCTATCGGGTTTTAGAATTTTCTTTGGTGGAAGACCTTTTTTTTTTTTTTGTCAGACTTTTTTTTGTCAGACAGAGTCTTGCTCTGTCCCCCAGGCTGGAGTGTAGTACAGCAATCTCAGCTCACTGTAACCTCTGCCTCCCAGGCTCAAGCAATTCTCATGCCTCAGCCTCCTGAGTAGCTGAGATTACAGACATGTGCCACCATGCCTGGCTAATTTTTTTGTATTTTCAGTTGAAACAGGGTTTCACCATGTTGGCCAGGTTGGTTTGGAACTCTTGGCCTCAAGTTGATCTGCTTGCCTTGGCCTCCCAGAGTTCTGGGATTACAGGCGTGAGACACTGCACCCAGCTGAAGACTTTTTATTACTGATTCAATCTCTTTACTCATTATTCCAAAGCCTCTTTATTTTTAATGCCTCTTTTACATTTTTTGGTCTGTTCAGATTTTTTGTGTTTTTATTTTATTTGTGTGTGTGTGTGTGTGTGTGTGTGTGTGATTCAGTCTTGGTAGGTTGTATGTGTCTAGGAATTTATTCATTTCTTGTAGGTTATCCAATTTTTTGGCATATAATTGCTTATAAAAGTCTCTTATGGTATTTTTATTTGATGTGAGTTGTAATATCTCCTCTCTAATATCTTGTTTTATTTATTTGAGCCTGTTTTGGGTTTTCTAGATAAAGATTTGTCAATTTTATCTTTTTGAAAAAAAACTCTTCATTTTGTTAATCTTTTGTGTTATTTTCCTAGCCTCTATTTCATTTATTTCTGCTCTGATCTTTGTTATTTGTTTTCTTCTGCTTACATTGAGCTTAGTATAGTCTTCTTTGTCTATTTTCTTAAGACAAAATGTTGTTTATTTGTTAAGTTTTTTTAAGAGATGGAATCTCACTCTGTCACTCAGGCCGAAGTGCAGTGGCATGATCCGAGCTCATGCAGTCTAGACTCCTGGGCTCAAGTGATTCTGTCCCTCAGCCTCCTGAGTAACTAGAATTACAAGTGTGATCTTCTTTTTTGATGCAGGTGTTTATTGGTATAAAACATTTTTTTAGAACTGCTTTTGCTGCATCCCATACGTTTTGGTATTTTATGTTTCCATTTTGTCTTGTGATATTTTAAACTTCCGTTTTAACTGGTTGTTCTGGGGCATGTTGTTTAACTTCTATGTATGTGCAAATTTACCAAAATATCTGTTGTTATTGATTGTGACTGGAAAAGGTGCTTGATATAATTTGATCTTTTCAAATTTGTTAACATTTGTCTTGTTACCTAACATAAGATCTGTCTTGGAAAATGTTTTGTATGTTCTTGAGAAGAATGTGTATTCTGTTGGATGGAATATTCTGTATAGGTTTGTTAGGTCCATTTGATCTAAAGAGTTGTTCAAGTCTAATGTTTTCTTCTTAATTTTCTGTCTGGATGATCATTCCATTGCTGAAAGTGATGTATTAAAGTCCTCTAATATTATTGACCTGCAAGCTATTTCTTCCTTTAGATTCTTTACTATTTGCTTCACATATTTAGGTGCTCCACTATAGGATGCATAAGTCTTTACAATTGCTATATCCTCTTGAGGAACTGATCCCTTTGTCATTACATAATGTCCTTCTTTGTCTTTTTTCACAAATTTTGAATTAAAATATGTTTTGTCTGATAGAAGTATCACTACCTCTGCTCTCTTTTGGTTTCAATTGTGTGGGATATCTTTTTCCATCCCTTCACTTTCAGTCTATGTGTGTCTTTAAAAGTGAAGTGGGTCTCTTGTGGGTGACATATTGTTGGATCTTATTTTTTTATCTATTTGTTCATTCTATTTTTATTTACAATTTTAATCTATTTTCCTTCAAGGTTATTATTGATAGGTGAGGACTTACCACTGCCATTTTGTTAACTATTTTCTTGAAGATACTTTGTTGCTTTCTTCCTCTCTTGTCTTCCTTTGTGGTTTCCTGGTTTTCTGTCATGGTATGTTTGGTTGGAAGGCAAGATATACAAATAATATGAGAGTACTTATGCTTTAAAAAAAGATACAAAAAAACAGGCCTCAAATAAAACTTGGCATATTTTACAGTTTTTTGCATCATGGATGATGAAGTATGGTGGTTCAACTCTAATTATATGAAGAAAGTGTTTAATTCATAAGAAACTGTTTTCTTTTGCATTCTAAGGTAACATTCAAGAGTGGAATTTATAGAAATAGTTGCCCTATAGGTGATGGAAAAGAAAATTGTTCGTATTTAAAAGAAACAATTCTTTCAGGCTACTGTATGATCCCATACACAAAACTTTATTTGAGGTCTTTCTTCGTACCCCATAAGGAAGATCAAGTTCAATACCTATTCAATTAACATCCTGAGGTGATGGGTAGAAGAAGGAAAGTACTGGAGAAACACTGTTTGTGTGTGTGTGCATGTGTGTGTGTGTGTGTGTGTTTAGAAACTGTGGATGAGAAAATCATTTAAGTCTTCATATCCATTTACAAACTTAAATGAAAGAAATAGCCAGTGTTATTCATAGCACAAACCATTTTGCACATATAAGCAAATACAGTCTTTACTTGCTTAAGTCTTAACCTAATTCCTATGCAAGCAGGGCCTAGGGCCCTGGCCCCTGACCCCATTGTTTTTGGGAGTCTGAGCTGGCCACAGCACTGGGGCAAAACTGCTTCGTGATTGCCAGAATGTAATGTCAAAGGTAAAATCCATGAGTAAAGCCAGAACTGAGATCCAATTAGACCATACTTACTCATATCACAGTAAATATCTGAACAGAGAAAGGAGAACAAAGAAAATAGCAAGATGGTAGAATAAGAATCATCTAAATAGAGCAAGTGCATTTAGAATGAAGGTGAGAACAGAAAGTCAGTCATATTCCTGAGACACTGAGGTGCAGGAATAAGACCCTTTTCCTGCCTGCTATTTTGGGTGGGAGATAACATTGAAGTAAGTGAAATTATTTAAACAACCTGGGGACAGGAGAATGTGATGATAAGGTCTTGGGGTACTAAGTAGTAGAAGATGTTGGAGTGAGGGAATTGGTGATTTTTATAACCCAATGGAAACCAGATGCAGCCTCTCGATTCACAGCAGAGGCACAAGTGCATCTGTCATGGGCAGCCTGCTCAAAAGGATTTCTTTGTCAGAAATTCACAGAACTGTGCCAATTTTTGGCCCACCAGAGACTGCCCTGATGATCCCTCTAGGCAGTAACTGACATTTACTCAGATGGTCAGTTGTTGGAGAATTGTTTCCAAGTGGAATGTGGACAAGAACTGGACCAGAAAGCAGAGCTATTTTCAATTGAGGTGCTGTGAGGGGAGAATCAGCAAAAGATTGTAAGTCAGTTCTGTGATGGAGAGTTAAAAGGATTAGTGATCTGATGAGTAAAATTATGTAAACCCAAATCTCTTGAAGTTGCTGAGTATAGGTAAATGATATGATCTAATTTACCTATTAATGATAGGGTGGAGTAGGACAGTGGATAGTAGACAAACGTTGCAATTTTTGAAGACCTTGAAAACTCCAAAACTAGTTCCAAGGAAGAAATTGATTGGCTTGGTGATTCTGGTGAAAGTCATATCTGGGTGAGGAATATAATAATAAAGGGAGTAGTGTCCTAGAGCCAGTTAGGATTTGAAAGAAGATGCAGAAAGCAGTTCTGCACTGTTTTCATCTTATAATTTGGAGGATGGTTTCATTTTACGGTTTAAAGTTTACTGTAGGGTAAGATTCAGCAGTGTTTTCAATTGGGATCTGCCACCACCGCAGCTTCAGCATACATGGGGAAAATGGCCACCTAGGCACAGGTTCCCAAACTAGTATATTATTCTCTTCCTGGGCATCAGCAAATGGTTAGTCTGGGCAGAGAATAACAGGGCTTTATTCTGTTTCTATAGTAGTAGTCTGAGTTTTAATGGCAGAGCATCAAGGAGAAAAGAAAAGTTATTTCTCACGTGCTTCTGATACTCATGGGGAGGTCTTCCAATTCAGAAGTTCTGGAAGGCTCATGCTACCCAGACAGCTATGCATATAGGACTTCCCTGAAGCTTTCCTGAATCTGGGCCTACACAATTGAGTCATTTCTCCTTTATGTCCTGGAATTAGGATAAATGTTCTACAGGGCAACAGGTCATTGATTCTGATCCTGCCAGCATCCACCCATCTTAACGGCAGGCATCATCCCAGGGTGAACCTGTGAAAGATGTTTCTTAGTACTGCTTGGAGGTAAGGTATCTTCAACAAACAACCTGGAGAAAGGAGGGTTATGGACCAGTTATATGGCTTCTGTGCAAAGCATGAAACCAAGAAGAGGCACATACATTTCTCCAGAAATTGCTCTTGTGGTGGGGGGTAGGGGGCAGCAGTGGTAGTGCTCTCTATGATGGACCCAAATCCAGAGAACTATCTGCAGTTTTAGCATCAATTCATGAAGTGTCTAAAGCTGTAAGTGGTCATAGCATAACATTAAAGATCCTTAAACCCAAAACTCTAGACACATCCTCATTAACTGGGATACAATGCAGCAACTATGAATGAATATACAATGGGCAGGTGGTATCTGTAATAGTAATAGATCTCAGAATTGAGATCAGTGGTGAGGACTTGTGACCTAGGTCCTCAGAGAATTACTGTCTTTTGTATGTAATTTTTCTGTTTGCTTTCAGCTCATTTCTCTAGTCTCCCCTTGCTTTGCTCTGAATTATAGGGAGCCAATTGACCCTACAAATTCAAAAATCACATTTCTTAGTTTCTTTGTCCATTGGCTTCTGGCTAAGCTTCATCAATGGGAAGCACTGCAGAGAAATTGGGAGGTAGAAGGAAGAGAGAATCCAGAGTATTCCCTCTACCTTTTCGGTTTCAGGCAGTTCTTTAGCAGTGGCTGTGTCTCCTTCTCCATAGTCCCAGCTCCCCCAGATTGACTCTGATTTCTCACTGTATGGCCCTGGCTTATCAGTTTGTATAACATCTTCTTCCCGTGTCTTAGTAATGCTGGTCGCTTCCTGCTTTTGTTAATTTGTTCCTTCTTTGTTTTATCATCCTCCTGGAAGCTTTATAACTAGTTTGCCATATAAAATTTGATTTTCTTAATGTAATCACTTGTTATGAGTTTCCTGACACAATTGACTGTCAGAGAGTCTTGGGCAAGAGGGAATACAGAATGTGGGATATGGGGTGGGGTATCTGTTAGCATAGGCTTGCTCCAGCAGGCAGGCTGGGCTGGAATCAAGGGAAAATTGAGCCATGGATTCTAGGGGCAAAACTAGAATCAGGCGTCACAAGCAGCCAAGTAGTGTTATTATGCAAGGGGTTAGGAAGAAAGAAGGAAACTAGTGTAACCAAGTAATCTGAGTGAGGTCATAGAGAAGGAAGCACTATTTCAATATTGAAAAAGAAAAATGAATGCAAATGTTTATTAAATATGTTCAAAGTGGCACAACGAAGAGGTTATGTTGCCTAATACACAGCAAAATTTATCTTTGCTCTTCTCTCTACTCAGTTTCACTCACCATGACTGTTCTTTTACTACACATGTTTAATCTAATTGCCTATCTGTCTAATCTCTTTCTGGTCCAAACTCTTTCCTTTTGCTTTTTCCTTCTCTTGTATCTTTCTAACACCTTTTCTCTTCCAGAAGGAGCCTTTTCTTACGTAAATCAATCACAGAGGATGTATACTTGTTATAATGTATTTATAGTTTTGCATCTCTCTCACACAAGATAATAAAAACCAGGATGAAAATTGGAGATATTAGATCAGGATAAACTGGACTGAAAGAAAAGTGGGAAGATGAGCCCAGAGATATTACTCTCATTAGGACTAAAAATTACCTTTTATGTAATGATTTTGCCTTGTCCCTGCGAAAGGAAAACTCTGCTAATGGGACTCAACTAGTTCAAATAGTTGGAATCTAATGCTGCATGTGGAAATCAGCTGTTTTGAATTCAGAGCGTGTTCATGTATAAGGATATATACTGGGTAGGTTTTCAATGCCATGGAGACCACACTCAATGGATGTTTAATAAATGAATGCATAATATGTGAAGTACAACATGGTATTCTACCAAGAATTCTAGAGAAAATAGCTACCAGATATAGATATGTTGCTGTAATATAATTCATTCAGAATTCCAATTTGGAATATAAGAAACAAATTCTTCAGGTTATGAGAGTTGAAATCTCCTTTTCTTATCTTTCCCATTTTCTATGTGCTGCTCAAATTCTTCAAACTCCAAAGGGATCAGATAAAAATAGGTATTTCTAGAAAGATACTACCCAACCCAGGAACAAAACTTACAAACTTAGACCTTTTTTTTTTTTTTTTTTTGACATGGAGTCTTGCTCTGTTTACAGTCTGGAGTGAGTGCAGTGGCGCGATCTCGGCTCACTGCAGCCTCTGCCTCGTGGGTTCAAGCAATTCTCCTGCCTCAACCTCCCAAGTAGCTGGGACTACAGGCATGTGCCACCACGCCCAGCTAATTTTTGTATGTTTAGTAGAGACGGGGTTCAGATCTTCCCTTTTTTAAAAATATGGCTCCAAGGAGTGGCTTATGAGCTTCAACTTATTGCTTCTGATTAAGATTTCATTTATCCTTTACTATTCATCAGAACAGACCATCCTTGCTTTCTTTCCTTTCCTAGCCTATCTTTAAAATGAACTCAGCTCTTTGGAAGGTAATAAGCAGTTTATTGGTAGCAACAAAAGGGGGAATATATCATAAGTGAAAAATAGCAACAACCTTAAGTGTTCTCAAATATTTTTAAAGTATCAGTTATAAATAACATGAGAGCTACAGGTAGTGTAATAGTTAATGGTGAGAAACTGGACACTTTCTATCTAAGATCAAGATAAGATGAGGATATCCCCCTTACGGCACCTGTTCAATATTAGCATGGAAGTGGTAGCTAATGCAATAAAACAAGAAAAAGAAATGAATATAATAGTCTTTGTTCACAAAGAGCATGATAAAATCCCAATTAATCAAAACGACAACAACAAAATATACTGGAATTGATAAGGATGCAGGATACTAGGTTAATATACAAAAGTTAATTGTTTTTCTACATTCCAGCAATAAACATAACAATGCCATTTGCAATAACACCCAAAAATGGAATATTTGG